>NC_133658.1:663399752-664007252 GCF_037893015.1 Macrotis lagotis
TGTCATAGTACCTGAAAGATTATAGTGGGAAGGAGGATTGTAGTTTGGATTTTTGGTATTGTTTGGAACTAATGAACAGACATTCCTGCTTTATTTTTTTAATATCAGTAGCAGCTCTTAAAGAATAAAATGTAAATAAAAGATCAGATAGTTTACTTTATTGTTATTTAGCTCTGAATTCAATCATTGAAGCTAATGGAAACTTCTAAATGACATCTCTTTTTTTTTTGCCTCCTACAAATGACCTCTCCTTAAAAAACAAAAACAAAACAAAGAAAAAAAGACTCGTTTTCTTAATAACCACTTCTTCAAGGAATAACTAATACTAAATAACTCAATACCCTTTGAAAACAACTTCAATGAAAAATATATTGTGAAGACTAATGTTTAAGATATTTGTTAAAATATAAATAAAAATGACTAAATAGAATCACTTAGGGCTCCATGAAAGTCCTAAAATTTCAAGTCACTTTGAGAAATGCTACTATTGGAGGCAGCTAGGTGGCACGGTGGATAGATAAAGCACTGACCCTGGAGTCAGGAGGACCTGAGTTCAAATGTGACCTCAGATACTTAATAATTACCTAGCTATGTGACAGTGGTCAAGTCACTTAACCTCATTGCTTTGCAAAAACTAAAAAAAAAGAAAAGAAAAAGAAAAAATACTACTATTGGCCTCTCCCTTGGATCCAAGTGTCTATGACTTTGTTACTAAGGGGAAGAAAAGTTAGCTTCTTTTCTCTACAGAGCAGGATATCTCTTTTTTCTAAATCTGCAAACAGTGGTCTCACATCAAGCAGTCATTTCCTCATTCCAAAGGCAGAGTTGAATGCAGATTTGGTTAACTGCTGAGGGTTCAAAAGAACAGTGCCCCTGATGTTTTCTTTAAGGATGGGAAGTTACTTGCATCAACAATTATTGATGAACCACTTTGAAATGATATTTGATTTCAGAATCATACTATTAGAGAGGGAAACTCTCTACAGGAGGTTATCTAGGCTAGTTTCTTCCTACACAATTTCAAAAATGTCTTCTATGGCTTATACCTCAACAGTTTCTTTTTAAAAAAGAAAAAAATGTATCCAATTCATATTTTTTTCTTGAACATTGCCTTTATTTATGAATCCATCCTCCTCTCTTCATTAACTATGGAGCCATCCCTGGTAAGAAAGATTAAAAAGGAATAAAAAAATTCAGCAAACTAACCAACACATTGGCTGTGACTGACAATATATGCGATATTCTACTCCCCTAAACCCTCATTTCTGTAATGAGGGTAAGAAGTTCATTTTCTCAACTCTTCTCCAAGGCTAAGGTTAGTCATTATAATTACATAAGTCTACCAGAACACTTTCAGTGATGGAAAACTCCCTACTTTATGGGGTAGCACATTACATTTTCAGTCATTCTCACTTATAGAAAATTCTTACTTACATTGTCCCAAAATCTATTTAACTACATTCTTGCCTATTTATTTCTAGTTCTGCCCTCTAGGTAAACACAGAATAAATTGACTCTCTCTTCCTTATAACAGACCTTCAAATATTTAAAGACAATTCTGTCATCCCCAATTTTCTTTCTCTCCATGCTAAAAATCCCCAGTTTCCTCCATCCTACCTGATTTCCATTCTACCTGTCATCCATTCAGAAGGCCCTTCTCTAAATATACTTGAATCTGCCAATATCTTTCTTATGGTGCTGGAAATTGGATATGAAGTTCCAAATGTTTATACAAAGTAAAGCTGCACATATCACAAATCTATACCCTACACTTTATTTAAAACTAAATTTAAACTAGCAGGCAACCAGATAGGAAAATGGATAGAGTACAGGGTTAAGAGTAAGGAAGACCCATAGAACTATCATGTGAGTTCAAATCTGGCCTCAAACACTGCCTAGGTAGACCTGAACAATTGACTTAACCCTGTTTGCCTCAGTTTACTCATCTGTAAAATGAACAGGAGAATGAGATGCCAAACCCCTCTAGAATCTCTGTCAAGAAAAACTCTAAATGGAACCATAAAGGGTCAGAGACAGCTAAACAACAAAATTTTGCATTATCTCCTATAAGTATATCACACTATTGCTTTGGATTATATTAAATTTAACATTGATGGTGGGAGGGAGCAATGGAATAGGCTTTCTACTGTGAACAGGAATTAGTAAGGGAAAAGATTTTTTTCCATGAGGTCACTCAATAACAAAAACACAAAATTTTTCTTTTTTTCTTTTTTTTTGGATCTTTTGCTTTTCTGCATACTTCCAATCTACACTTTAACCTTCTTGGCATAATTCTTACAGGTCATGCCACCCCTTTGTATTTATCTTAGTAATGTGCCCCTCCTTTCACCTTTTCTAGATCTTCTTTTAAAATCTCAGCTTATCAGAGAGTTGCTGAGACAGAAATACCAGTTCCTTATAGATTCTCATTCCACACCAATTGTATTAAGATCATTCTTAAATGTATTTTTAAATCCTAGTGTCTCTTACTACAGAATAAAACCCATCATTGCCCCTGAACTTTTTGAAATTTGCTTTTCACAGCTTAGGCTAACATGTCTGACTTTGTCCTTTATTCCTTATCTTCACTATTAGAAATTTCAGAATAATATGCATTTGCAATTCTTTTGTTGGTCAGAAATAAATTCTGAGTAGCATTTCCTCTTTGTACTTCTTTTACCTTCAAAAAGATTAAATTACTAGCAAAGCAATTCAAGAATTTATCATGAACTCTACTTTTTGTCAGATTTGGACATCAACCAAAAGATCCCAAAATTGAAATCCTATATCACGATTATATTTTGCCTCTGAGAGTTTTGTAATTTATATTAGTATATCATCTATATTCTCAGGTGTGGTGGTGTACTCATTTTTTTTAATTTTCCTTATTATTTTTGTACAAATGCACTCCATGTTATTTGCACCCTATGGTTGAAGAGACCTTTATGAAATAGTCATAATTCCTTAAAATTCACTAATTAAATAGTTTTTATCTAGGTTTGTCAGATTAACCCACTGAGAAAAAATTTGAAATATTGATTTTAATCTCTGAACCTCTTTTGAGATCCATTAGCTAATTCCACTATTCACTGAATTGTGTCAGAATAATTTCCGAGTTCAGAGAAGTCAACACATTTGATTTCCATTGTCTTACCCTCTTGTTATAATATTCCTCAGTTTTAAAATACTTCATCTTTTAAATGTTAATTGTATTTTTCACAATTAAAAGAGAGTTATGCTGTTAAGAAATCTAAATGCTTTGAATTTGAACTTTAAAGAAGTTAATACCAGTAATTCTTATTCTGTTTTTTCCCTATAGAATTAGAAATGGGTGGTATTTTAATCATGAGAGAAAAATGAAAGTATTATTGAAAAAATCAAGGTCCCTTTTAAAAACTATCATTCTAAATGTACCACTTAAGAGAGCTGCCACCACATACAAAAAAAAAAAAGTCTTATAAGAGTCTTCATGAATATTTTGACTGCAGCTTTTGCCCACTCCATTATATTTAGTTTAAAAAAATCTGAAACTATAATCAAAATGTACCTTGTCACATACATTGCAGACATATAATTAATATATCAAGATGTCAAGCATGAGGTGTGGATTTTTTTCATTTTTATTTACCTGTCATACAACAACTAAAGAGATGCATAAAATAGAACCAAGATTCTTTCTCCCAAGATATTTATTATGAAAAAATATAGTAAATTTCAAAAGAGCCCACCCACTAACTTTTATGAAGGAAATAAGCATTTATTAAGCTCTGTTGCTAATGATGCTAATCACTTTATAGACACCATTTCATTTGATCTTTTCAACAATCCTGGGAGGTAAGTACTATATTTATCCTTATTTTATAGTTAAGAAAATTGACATAAACAAAGACTAAATGATTTGTCCAGTTAATGTTTGAGGCTGAATTTAAACTCCCATCTTCCTGACTCCAGGCTAACACTCTACTCACTAAACCACCTAGAAATTTCATTAAATCTGCTTAATGGCCTAAGTGCTGAGAATATTTAGTTATATCAAAAAGCTCACTGAACTTCAAATTAGAACAACTCACTTTAAATCCTAATTCCACCACATATCATTCATGTGACCTTGACAGCTCACTTGATCTCTCTCAATTGGATTTTCCTCATCTATGAAAATGAGGATAATTATAGCTATTTTGGGTATCAAAAATACTACTGTATTCAGAATTAGCAGTTTATAATTGTTAAACACTATAAAAACAATTATTATATCTGTTAGTAAATACTACAAGGAGACATTGTATTAGATAAGTGTCACTTATTATAAAAGTAATAAATTATTACCTTGAATAAATTACTTAGTTCAGAAAAACAAAAAACTGTCCAGGGCAAATAACATTTTTTTAAAGTTTTTACAAGGCAATGGGGTTAAGTGACTTGCCAAAGGTCACACAGCTAGGTAATTATTATGTGTCTGAGACTAGATTTGAACTCAATTCCTCCTGACTCCAGGGCTCTGGTGTCTATGCACTGTGCCAGCTGTCCCACAAATAACATTTAATAGGCACCATACAGTCATATAACTGGGCAGCAGTTATTTTGTGCTTTCTCAAATTTATACCTATCAAGTTTTCTCTATTTAGAAAAGGTTAACAATTTTGATTTTAGGAAAAGAACATTAACAGAATTAGTGAGGAATATTTCCACTGAGAATTCTCTAAAATTTCATCAAAGGAGTTATGTTAAATGATGAAAGGGTAGAAATTTTTTGAAGGACCTCCATTGAAATAAAATCTTTAAAATATGCCATATATCTCCAAGCATATAATGAATGAATAAGCCAATATTCTAACCATATTATAGTGGGTACTGGGAATGGAGTCAGGAAGACCTAAATTTAAATCCAACCTCAGATACTTATGAGCTGAGTGGCCATGGGCAAATCATTTAACCCTGTTTACCTTAGAGTCCTTAAGTACAAAATGAACTGGAGAAGGCAATGGCAATCCACCCTAGTTATCTTTACAAAGAAAACCCTCAAAGGAGCCATTAAGAGTCAGTCTAACTGAAAAATGATTCAACAACTAATCATATTATATGATTAGATTCTCAGTTCAAGGACTTGAAGACATGAGTCCTTAAGAAGACAGTTAACAGAAATCACTGAAATGGGATATCAATCAATCAATCAAGAATTAATGAACAAACATTTATCAAGCACCTATCATGTACTTGATAAGAGAGAAGTGTCTTAATTTAAAAAAGAAGCTTGAAGAGAGTGAAGGAAGAGACTCCATAGAATAGGTATAAGCATGATCCTATCTGTCAAAGCATTGTAATTATTGATATTATTTCATTCCTGACAATATCAGATGTTAAGGCTGATGTGAACATACCATATCAGCCCAATAAGGCTTTTCCCTGTCTTGAAAAAGGCATTCACTTCTTCCCCCGGCTTGTCTTCCTTACACTCTATTATTTATACTTAATGCTTCTAATTACTCTATATCTTGCACAGGTATGTACCAAGCTGGCCAATTAATTATACAATATTCAATAGTGAAATTGTGCCAAAATTGTCCATCAGTGGCAGGTGCTCAAGGTAGCTGGGCACCAAGTTTATTCAAATGTAACCTCAATAGAGAGTATACTCAAGTCCTATTTCAATCTATATATTAATCTTCAAATGATAGTGAGTGGTTCCAAAGTATACTCAGTAACTGAATAATCTATTATTGACTATGTTGTTGTTGCATATTTTTTGTTTTTATTTTAAAGAGGATGGGTAGGTTTGGACCAGTTTTTAAGGTCCATTTATTAAGGTATTGCATTTTATTCTGGAAATTCATGATACTGGCAACTGCTAATGTAGAAACTCACTCAATCAATGCAAATCATCCATGATTCTTGAACACAGATAGACTCTTAAAAGAGTTCCTTAGAGCAGTGTTGTCAAACAAATTGAAACAACAGTTATTGTACATCAGGATCTCTGCAGGCCACAAATTGACTGAGAAAACCGCATATTAGCTTCCTTTATGTACTATTGTATTTTATTCATTTTGCTATATATTGTCCAATCTGGTTTGAGCACAGAAGTTCACACCTCTGTCAGAGCAGAGAAAGTTTAAGTGACTAATTCAGGGTCATTCATGAGTAGGTAGAACTTACCCCAGATTTTTCTGATTTAGAAACTTACTTTCTATCAATTACACTGATTCATGCACCAGCTTTTACTGTTGTCAAAATTCAATAAAAAGTAAGTTATCTTGACATAAATAAGATATTTGCATTCAATTAATTTAATTGTCTATGTGCACAGCATCTTTATATCTACATCTATAATGCATATCTTTCTATCAGAAACCACATTTATCCAAATGAATGTAATTCTTTAAAGCAGTCACTTTGTAAGGTTATATATTTGTAACAGTGAATGAATGAATGAATGAATGAATGAATGAAATAACGATCAACAAGGATTTATTCAATACTTACTCTGTGCTATTCACTGTGAATACAAATACAGGGGAAAAGTTCCTTCCCTCAAGAAATCTGCATTTTAATGGGTAAGATAACATAAAAGAAAGCTAAAAAGGAACATGAAGAAGGTACCTACCTTCATGGTAAAGAAAGTATAGAGAGTCAAGTACATCCTGGAGAAAAATGAAGATGTGGCAGACCTAGTTATGCCTATTAAATTGGAGATTTGAGTAGAAACTAGTCAACCAGAAAAAAAAGGTCACTAAAAGTACAGAGTATTTCCAATATGACAAGTCTAGGGATGCAGTGAACTTCCACCGTGAAGATATTTCTTTTGCAAGATAAAGAAATTCAACCTGGAAAAGAATGAATAAAGAAAAAAAGAAAATACATTTTTATTAAGGCAATGCATTTTACAGAGGATATACAAATACAAGTAAATGAGTCAATCTCAGACTTTAAGAAACTTATATTCTAATTAGGAAAGACAATGCAGTCGATATGGCCAAGAAATGGTATAAAAGGCCTAGAATTTGGTGAGAAAAGATAAAAGTTCACTAATTATAAGTCCAAGTTCTAGGAACATGAATTAACATTCTAATATGGATAGGACAAAGAAGAGACTTGAGTGGAGTTAGCATGAATTGGTCTGGTGGACCTGAGTCTGGATAAGGGAAAAGTTCACCAATCAGAGACTAAGACCTCAGGGATAGAAATCCAAGTTCAGTGAAAGGAAACTAGAGTATAAGCTCTAGTCTGGTTTGGATCTGGAACTACATAAGATAAGGTGAAAACTTACCAATGAGGGCCTATAGTCCCAGGGATAGAAGTCTGATTTCTGGTAACAGTATGATGAAGAAAAGACTGGCATATGGATAACATGACTTGGTTATGGTCAGGAACTAGTTCTTTCATGGCCTAAAAAGTTCTTGGAAATCCACTCTTGAAATTTCTTTTACGAACACATAAAAACTATACATGCACACACACACACACAAGCACACATTAATATATATCTATTATTCTCTAATCAAATCTTGTTTGGAGTCAATTGTGTCATCCAGAAAATCATTTTTTAATGCACCTGACTTGACTATGAATAACTTTTGTCTGCTTCCAAAAATTAACTCCAATACTCAAAGGCTAAAGATTTCGGGCAAAGCAGTCAAAAATGCTAATGTGATCTTAGGATGAATTAATAGTGTGTTATTCAGAATGTGAAAGATTATGGCCCCACTGTACTTTGCCCTAGACAGACCACATATGCATTATGTTAAATTCTAGACACCACATATAAGGATAGAGATTGACAAGTCAGAGAGCACATTTTTAAATTAACTATTGTGTGCAAAACAATATAGCCACAAAGATAAACCTAGTTTCTGCTCCTTAGGAGCTTATATTCTGCCAAGGAATGAACTATATACACAGAATAGTGAATAAAAGATTATATAAGGTTGCAAATACATAGAGCCTAGCACCTTGTAATGGTCCAACAAATGCTTTTTGTTCACTTGAGCATAAGAAAATAATAACAATTTGGCATGGGGAGGGGGTGTGGGAATAAACAGTTCAAGAAAGGTATCTAGGTTGAGACAAGATGCAAACTCCTACATTAAAATGAGGAGTTAGTGCCTTCCAGTCAAGGTTAACCTAGACAAAGACAAAGAGGAGATAGGAAATGGAATGCTACGTTTTGTGAACCTCAAGTAGGCCAGTTTGGATGTAACTGCATGCAAGCAAGTAATGTAGACTATTCCTGGAAAGGTAGACTAGAGGTAAATTAAAAGCCAAACTGAGGGTGTACTTTCTCTTAGAGGCAACATGATGATAATCTTCAAATACATTAAGGACTGTCTTAGAGAAGAGAGATTTGATTTGTTTAGTTTGTTTTCAGAGGCAGAACTAGAATGAGACAAAATTTTATTCTACGCAATGAAAAAGCTCCTAAAACTAGTTTCCTGAATATGAAATGAGCTACTTTGAGAGATAATAAATTCCTCATCTATGGAAATTGTCAAGCAGAAGCTGAATGATAGTTTATCAAGGAAATTGTTTAGAGATGAGTTCTCTGAGATTACATCTGACATGCCTTCAAATTCTAAGATTCAATGAGTCTCTAAAATTTACCCCCCCAAATATGCCACATACTCTGAACATAATGCTAGATGAGAATACATAAGAATTTTTTTTAGTACTAATCAAATAAGTAAGTTGCCTCTCAAGGCTTTTATGAAGAAGTACCATACTTCCTTGAATTTATCTATTAAAAAATTACTTCATAGCGACACTTCTAGGATGCATAGATTTGTTATACCAAAGTATTTTTTTGGTATTGATAACTATAATAGCAATATCTCCTAAAAAGCTTGCACTTAAATCTATTGAGTTTAGTTGCATGGAGAAGAGAAGAAAACTTTTGGATGGGAAGAAACACACTGAGGAGTTTGCTTATTTAGTTTTTCTATCCTGCCTATTTACCAAAGGGGCTTTAAAATTTCAACAAAATGTAAAAGCAAGATAATTGAAAATAAAGACATAATTCAAAAAATTAAGAGGAGCAGAGGAATAGAGGTTACTAGGAATTTGTCAAACAGCAACTGCAGTTGCTAATTAATTCAACATCGAGCATTAGGTTCAAGAGAAATACCACCTATCTAGTCTGGTCAGTGATGTTTACTTTTGATGGATTCTGGCAAGGAGAGAAAAGAAGGTTAAGCAAAATTATCTCACATAATTATGGTGCACAAGAAGACATCTAGAAAAACAAAGAGGAGAGACTGGAGGGAACAGCTGACACTTTAACCTATCCTCATCTGAACTGCTGAAAAGAAGTAAGGAGAGAGAGAGAGAGAGAGAGAGAGAGAGAGAGAGAGAGAGAGAGAGAGAATTTGGAACATAAATAAATTTCATTCAATAGGAAAATAGCAGGGAAAGGGGAGAAGTTAGAGAGGGGATTAGAAAGATGGTATAATAAATGAGGAATTAGCCTTTAACACAACAAACTGTAAGCTCTAAAAATATTTATAGTTCTTTAGAGATGATAAAGAAGGGGAATCTGAAAGAGTGCCCATAAATTGAGGAGTGGATAAACAAGTTAGAGTATATGTAGATGTGATGCAATATGATTTTGTTTATAGGAAATGAAAGAGATGATTTTAGAGAAACATAGAATGACTTGTACTAACTGATGCATAGGAAGTAAGCAGAATTAGGATAGTTTACATAATAACAACAATATCATAAAGGTAAATAGCTTTGTACAAATTAAAAACTCTTATCAGGGCAATGACCAACCATTATTACAGAGGACTAATGATGAAATGTTATTCATGTCCAGACAGAAAGGAGAAAAACTACAAATACAAAATGAGGCCTTTTTTTGACAAGGCAATTGTGAAAATTTGTTTTGATAATCTTTGCATGTCTGTAATAGTTTATTTTTTCTTAGTCTCATTTGTGGGAGAGGAGATTTGGGGTAGGAAGAAAAGCAAGACTTTTGCAGATTGAAAACAAAAACTAAAAAACTAAAGAGAACGTTGACTGGTCAGCAAGGATGGGAGTGAATAGTATGAAACTTCTCTGAATGACTCATAAAAGATATTCAGTTAAAGTTTAAAGTTTTACATCCTTGCTTTCTACTGGTAACTCCACCTGCCAGTAATGTTAAGAAAGATATACTCTCAGGGGAAAAGGTTGAATCATGTTTCCTGCAATTATATTTTTTGGAAAACCTAACAATTGTAGGTGTAGTAGTACCATTGTCATGATTGTGAACAGGCATATAATTGTCAATTACTTACTCTCCCCTACCCATCTTTTGAGGTGCTAAATTATTCCTCACCTCTCTAGCCAATCCCTCTGAGAAATGAAATACTCCCTCTTAATGTCTACTTTGAACAAATATTTTAGAAAAAGCTTTATCAGCTAAAAAGACAAAGCAAAACACCAAAGAGTAAACAAGATATTAAAAGACAAGAATAAAGCTCCCAAAAGGGAAGAGTGGAAAGAGATATCAAACTCAAGGAGAGAATTAGGAAAAGGAGAGAAAAGAAATGAAAATTTATGACTGCAGTCTGAATGTGTTTCACCAACTGCAAGATTCAGCATGAATTTGCAATATCTCCTTGGATCTTGAATCCTAAACTTAAGACCCTATAGCATTAGCTTCTCTGAAACATCTATGGCTACCACCCTTCCATGACTTCTTCCTCTTGTTCTTTTTTGGCTTCCTCTATTCTATATCCCAGAACTACAAAGGATTCAGGAGGCTAACATGAATATGAATCAAGTTTTCTGCCAATCCCAAGGTCAGGAAACATTTGAGTGGTAGGATAGAGGAAGGTTTCGGCCTGAATACAGTAAATATCTCTATTATCCCATCTCCTAGCCGATGTCTGGAGGTACAAGATATTGGGATATTTTCTTTTGGCTACTAATGCAAAAGATAAATTATACAAATTAAAGGGTGACAGAATAAAGCTCTAGCAGAGAAAGTGAGGGAGGTCTACTTACCTTATCCTGTCTCAGTTCATATATATATATATATATATATATATATATATATATATATATGTAGTAATAAACATATAAAAGAAAAGAGGAGATATAAATATGGGAATGAAGTATCACTATCTATTTGGAAAGGGTTAAAAATTTTCTTTGAGTTGGAATGAGATCTTGGTATTAACAGGTCAAAGATTGTTCACTTTCCTTATAGACAACAACAGTAGCATTTACATAACACTTTTAGATTTGTAAAGCAAAGTATTAAATAAATATCTTTTCATTATATTCTCACATCACTGAGTGATAGATGATATTATTATCTACATTAGATATGGAAACTGAGGCAAAAAAAGTTAAGTGACTTGTTCACAGCTAACTAATAAGTGTCTGAGACTGGGTTTGAATGCAGGTTTTCATAACTTCAAGTCCAGTACTCTATCTACTAATGCCACTAGCTGTCTTTACAATGTTAAGTCTGCAAAATTCCCTGACTCAGCCAACTGTTGCTCCTCAGATCAAAGCTTGTGAGATAAAAAGTTTTCAAGGCAAAAGTACCTGAGTCTGTGAGTGAGGTGACAGTTGATATAAAATTTCTTTCCTAAAAAAATATAATTTTACTATTATTTTTATATAGTAATCTTTTTAAAAAATTTTTCACAAGGCCACACAGCTACATAATAAATAAGTGTCTGAGACTGAATTTGAACTCAGGTCCTCCTGACTCCAGGGCTGGTACTCTATTCACTACACCACCTAACTGCCCTGGTAAAATTTCTGAAGACCCAGTCCATTTTGTCCCAATGGAGCTGCCTCCAGGCCCATTGCCTGTTGGCTCAGAGGAATCAGCTGGAAGGGTCTATACTTCACTCAAGTCAAACCTCAGGTCCTAGAGACCCTGTCTTTTCTGAGGTCTTCTCAAGTTATATTAGGAGACCCATTGCTTTACTCCTTTATTTTTGTTGTTTTGCATTCATTTTGTGTCAGTTTTCTGCTTGTGGAGGAAAAATGAAAATTTCTGACCTAGGCAAGTCGCAGTTTTGGACAGTGTGACCCCTCATCTTTTTTCAAAGGGCAGTAGATGGGAAGAGAATTTCCTCTACTTCTACCTTTCCACATCAGACATGGCAACTTACCATAGAGCTACTGACCCAACAGGAACTTCTACATCAAGCACAGAGACACATAATGGGGACCACGAAACAGCTTTAAGCATCATGACCTTGACAAGAGAATTGAAGAGAGCCGATTGTAGATTCAAAGGTCCATTAGCCCTAGCAGGTGTGAGCTAAAGAGAGAAACAGGTCCAGAGATCCCAGCAGAGAAATCTGCCCAGCATAGATAATTCACCTAGGGGGATCTCCTTGGGAAAAAAATTAAGATACTCTAATTCTTAAGACTGTATTTCACTTGGCCAAATTTGTTCACTGTCTCTGCATTTCACCATCACTAACCTGGAAGCTACTTGCATTTATGCTTTGTGTATTTTGGAGGCAACATACTCTTAGTTGATGGGGAAGTGTTTGGAAGCTATTGTTCCCACTATGCTATCTTAGAAAAAAGTCTTTGCTTTAATCCAATTGCCTTTTCTGGCTGACTATTAAAAGTAAGAAAACTAGTATTGACTCTTTTTAGGAGGCCTTTCTGAACCTGAAAGTGATTGCCCCTCTGGAGACTCAACCTAAAAAAATTAAGTGCCAACTTGGTGAGGTTGCATCAGAAGGGAATATTCCACAAAAATAATATCAAAATTATCTTGGAAATATACATGGAAAGAGGATGGAAAAGAGGAAAGAAATGAGGGGTGAGGGGGAAAAGGGGAAATTCTTGATATATGAATAGAACAAAATTTGTAATCATCTCAGCTTCTACTTCTGTAGCATTCTCCCCCTTCCTGGCATTACTTTCCTTTATTTAAATTAGATATCAATGCCCTCTGGCTTACCCCTAAATGACAACACTACCCACTTTCCCATTCTAACATCACAGCAAGACCTGCCTTTTCTAAAAAAGATAATCTCTTGTTCTAACTCTATTTCCTATCTGTACCATCTCCACCCTTTATCAAACTTTCTTGTTAATCATTAAACCACAGAATTTAAATGAGTCTTAAACACATCTAGTACAAATCCCTGCTGTTACACTATATCTACTGAGCAATTTAAGGTTTACAAAAGATTTTCCTTGCCACAATCCTGTAAAACATCTAGTCTAAGTTTTGTTATTATTGGTGTTGTCATTGTCATTGTTATCATCTCCATTTTAGAGATGATAAAACTGAGGTCATTTCTCTGCCCGAAGGAACCACAATTGTCCAAAACTGTCACCATTATAGGATGACTGTTTTTCTGTATGCATTGAAGGTGACAATGAATGCCAGGGTTCATTGCTTTTGTTTTTCAATTTTTTTCAAGGACAACCAATAGAACCCAAGTTGAAACCTTCAGTTCTCTCAAACTAACCAGGTCACCTGGACATGCCTATTCTAGAATACTCATTGGTCTAGAATTAAGACAGAACAAACAAAAATAGGAGACTCATGTAACAAGACACTTTGTTCCAGTTCAGCTCTTAAGGAAACAGCTCAAATATCTCTTTCTGACTTCAAGCCACAAGAGAACAAAGTAGGGTATTCATTCTCTTTATGTATTCCCACTGTGATTTCTCTAAGTGATCCTTGAGTCCTCTGTTTTTCCAGTTTTGAAGTCAATTAGATGATAAATCAGAATGCCATTAATATTTTAGAATTGGATAAGACTTAGCTTATCCAATCATCTTCTGAAAGTTGAGTTAAGAAGTATAAAAAGAGAACTGTATTTAGAATTGAGAAATAGTCTCAGATCCCAACTCTGAAACTAAGTGTATGATCAGAGGCAAATTATCACCAAGCAATATCATCTTCACACAAACATGACCAAAAACAGGCTCTTTGTGGTCTCAAAGGAACATCTGTCCATGTTTCAAGGACTGATGCCCAATGTCTAGTCTGCACCTATGTTATGGAAAATTAAATAGGAATCAATAAAATTTCAAATAAAAAGAAAAAATCACAAAGTCAAAAAGCAAGCATTTAGTTTTTCTTTGCCTAAAGCAAAGGAAGGAGATGAGATGACCAGAATGTGGAGGAGTGGATGAGGGAGGCTGCAATTAGAACACTCAGACCTTTTGCCTCTAGAGGCTTTGAAGTTTCTTCAACAGTATGTACTGATTTTGTAGCAGTCAGGGCAGAGCAGGTCCCAAGCACAGGGCTCAGCTCAAAGCTATTTGGGGAAGTGGGAGGAGGTCAGGGTGGGGAATACTGGGTCTGTGCTTAACTAAGGTTTTCTGCCTATGCATAAATTTATTCAGCACAGCTAGCTGACTGTGAAACACAATCTTGACCTGGAAATATGTAGATTAGGTCTTTTATCTTCTATAATTCAAACATTTTTTTCAAAACATAGATCATACCAGTTAAAGTGGAGCAAGCCATAAACTCTACCCATGGTATATCTCTCTCTGTCTCTCTGTCTCTCTGTCTCTCTGTCTCTGTCTCTCTCTCTCTCTCTCTCTCTCTCTCTCTCTCTCTCGCTCGCTCGCTCTCTCCCCTTGTTAGGTATTTGGGGAATGGTAAAGGGGCAGGATAAAAGATTTGATCTGGGTATGCTTGGAAGATGAGGTGCCAAGGCTTTGAGTCAGTCTTGAATATGATAAAGGGCAAGGCTTAGACTGGGTGTGAAACACATTACTAAAAAAGGCCCTGGGCCCAACTTCTGCTTATGGAAGACAAATCCACTAGTGGATTACCTGAAGATCTATGGGTCAAAACTGCCAACTGGAGAGAGAGAGAGACTGGTGCAAAGTATTGTTTAGATTTGAAAAGTCTGGTAGGGAAGAGAAAAACGACTCTCCTGGCAGAGGAGGTTAGAGAGGAAAGGAAGCTCAAGGCCTCTGTGTTAGGTCTGCCCAGACAGGGTGGGACTGGGGGCTGGGGAATGAAAAGCAGGGTGATTTGTAATTAGACTGAGAGAGTAGACAGTGAATCTTCTGAGCAGGAATGGAGGCAGCAGACTCTTCCCCTTGGGATTGAGACTCTACCGCAGTAGCATCCACACAATAACATTATTTTTCTCTTTTAAATAAGATGTACATGAATGTTCACTTGCACCCAATTACTGTAATGCATGATTTCCATAAAATTAGCTTCCCCTGCTTAATTATAGTCATCTCAGGAATAAAGAGGAAAGGGCATTTTCGTTCCCACATTACTCTGCTTAGTTTGTCTGCCTCTTCCCCAAAGATAACTGGTGCAAGCTCACATAAAAATATACTTCACAGTTGCCGGAGTTTGCAATACATTTTCTTTGCTTCTGCCAGGATTATGTGTTATCTAAATCGTCAATGTCTTTATCTGGTCTAGGCAAAAGGAAACTGATTCTTCTGAAATTTGGATAGGGATAAACTAGATGGCTTTGTCACAGAGATCCAGGTTTCAGAAGCTTTGCATACAAGGCAAAGTTTAACCCTCCAGTAAGGAAACAGGGAGAGGGTGAGGCGATATCTAGGGCTCCTGTTTTGCAGAAGCAGCTAAGAAAATTTTGTCTTCAAAGGACTAGCCAAAGCTGCTTTGAAAACAAAATGATTAAAGGCTGCCTCTTCTCTCATCCTACATCAGACACATTTCGGCACCCTGCGTTTCACCCCCATATAAGAAGACAATTTTTCTCTGAGCATCACTTCAGATTGCATGTTAACTTAGAATTAAAAGTGAAGTCCACCACAACCTACACCAAAGGATTTCTTTTTCCTCCACCTTTGTCAGACTGGGTGCCAAAACCCGAACTGAAGAGGATTCATAAGGCTGGCATAGAAAGAAAGTGATTGAAAACATAAGGCCTAGCATCTGTATTGCATCATCATCAGTTCAGTGGCAATGGGAAAATGTCTCTTATAGAAGGCTGGCCTAAAACACCTCAAGAAGACCGTTTGCTCTTGCCAGCACCACAAAGATGGAAATCTCCCCTTACAATATGTTCACACTTAGTCCTACTTGTACATAGGAAGAGCAGTTGTTTAAAAAAAAAGCAAGTATTTTATAAAGCTCCTACTATGTTCTAAGTACTCTCCTAAGTGCTTTTAAAAATCTTATAACAATTCTGCATAACAATTCTGGGACTTTGGTGTTATCATTATCATCATCTCAATTTTACAGTTCAGGAAACTGAGGCTGATACAAACATTAAGATATTTGCTCAAAGTCTCACCTTAAGTGTTTTTGTATTCATAAAGCTTGGCCCACAATAAATACTTAATAAATATTAGTTGACCGGTTGTGGTTGAACTGAGTACAAAAATGGGGGATGAGAAGTGGGTAGCTGACTGCCACATGGCAAAGACCTCATAACTGTTCTATTTAGCAGACAATGCCCAGGTCCTACTTTGTGGGAACTTTGCTGCCATTTCTACTTCAAAAGAAATGGAGCTTCTTTAACTGTTTTCACCCCAACCTTGTCAGTGTCTTTCCACAGGTGGTCACTCAGTAGACCCTAGGCTAGCAAATGCTTGGGCTTCTTCTGTAAGTCAAGGATTAAACCTTCGCTTTGCCATTCAAGCATCTGGGTGGATAGAGTACTATTAGACTTGGAGTCCTAGGGTCAAACACTGTTTAGATGTTTGCTAAATGTGTGAACTTGTGCAAGTTCTTTCTGGGTTATCTATCAAATGAGGAGGTTAGAGGGAGAAGCCTTGAGGGTCCCTACCAGCTCTAAGCATATGAAGCTACCACTAAAGGTGTTATTCTTTGTTTTCACCCTGGTACCCTCATGGTTACCCTGAAATATGAAAAGGTTTTTCAATTTTACTTGATAGATGAGAGTCAAACAAATCCTTCCCCCTCCCCCAAAACCATGGAAGAGCTTGTTGCTTTAAGAAGCAGGAAACTCTAGTACTCAAACAATCTGGTCTGGGATGTCATCAAGATCATAGCACTGGTAAAGGATGATCCAACTTACAGCAGCATGGTCTGATTCAAGGGACTTGAGATTCAGAGGTAAAATCTCATTGCTTATCAGTTGCACATTTTGAAATTTTCATCTCTTGCAGAAAATGGATGATGGAGTCCAGAGTAAACTTCTAGCTATAAGATCGTCCCTTCTCTGGTCTTCAGCAGACCAAAATATACATTTAATCTGATTTCCATACAAGAATAATGGAATAATATGGCATTGTGTTCCTGACCCACATCTTGAAGTTGTTTTTTTAATAGAAATGACCACAAATAGCACTTAAAATTGTCTACATTATATGCCTAGATAATGGAAAATCTTCTATCATAATCATGAATTAAACAAGTTAATTCATCAAACAATATTATGAGAGACAGTGTTGCATACCAAGGAAAATAAATGCAATGAGAATCAAGAAATCATGATTTAAACCACATACTTATCATTCACTATCTATGTCATGTTGGGCAGTTGGTTTAACTTTCCTGAGACTCAGTTCTCCATCTCTATTAACTATCTACTTCCAAGATAGTGATGGAGAGAAGATAATTAGCATTCACTACATAGTATTATCCTACTAAGTGCCAGACAATATTCTAGACATTGAGAATATAAAGACAAAAGTGAAATAGCCCCTGCCCTCAAGGAGCTTGCAGTCTACTCTTGGGGTAAAGTATATAGCAGGAAGGATATCTAATGGCAGTTTGATGAGGCAAGTGGCTAAAATACTGGCCTGGAGTCAGGAAGGCTCATCTTCAGTTCAAAGCTGTCCTCAGACATTTTTTAGCTATGTTAACATGGGTAAGTCACTTAACTCTATTTGCCCTCAGTTTCCTAATCTGTAAAATGAACAGAAGGAAAAGGCAAACTACTCTACTATGTTTATCAAGAAAACACCAAATGGGATCATGAAGAGTTGGACATAACTGAAATGACTGACCAACAACAAAAGTCCTGAAAGGAAGCTTGGCTTTAAGCAGTCAAAAAGATCGTGATAATCAATATAAAATTATTTGATTTCCTTATAGCTGCATGGTATAATTATAGTACAGTATTGTTAAAATGTATCATTATTATAAAAGTATATCTAATATGTAAAGGAGAGGGGAGTAGAGGGGGAACCTAAAGGGAGATACTATAAATATAATACAGTAACAAGTATATACTCTAGGGGCAGCTAGGTGGCGTAATGGATAAAACACCGGCCTTGGAGTCAGGAGTACCTGGGTTCAAATCCGGTCTCAGACCCTTAATAATTACCTAGCTGTGTGACCTTGGGCAAGCCACTTAACCCCATTTGCCTTGCAAAAACAGCAAGTATATATTCTATAAAGTCTTTAGTAATAGCTTAAAACTACACAGAGCGTTTGGGGACATGCTGAATAATAATAATAGTATTTGTGTGTTCTGTTCCTGTGTGTGTGTGTGTGTGTGTATTGTTTGTTTTTACTTCTATGAATCAGGACACGAATATATTATCAGGGACATAGAATTCAGGAGGCCTTCTCTTGGGAGTTTTCATAAACATCTTTTAGGATAATTTTGAGAAGACTTAGGGACACTTCATGTCTTTTTGAGAAATTTATCCAGAAATTTGCTTTCCTTTTCTCATTGTAAACTTCCCTCTAGCAAATGTTATCATTAAAGAGATCAAGTTGTTGATCATTCTGCTGCCTCTGAAGCAGAGAATCTTTTTGCTTTCTCACAGCCTTTTTATCAACACTAGTAGCTTCATCTTGCATCCTGATGCTCCATAAGGTATAACAATAAATTCATTACCCATTCTTTATTTGCACTGAATTTTTCACTCTTTGTTCCCTTATTGCTTGATGTTTCATAGTGTCTTTAAAAAAAAGCATTAAAGTTTTTTCCTTTGCACAAAGGTCCAACTCAAAATCACACAATACCAAATTTGCCCCAAATCAAAAATTCCCACCACACTCCAGCTAACATGTCCTTAGGCATTCATTTCAAGTCGATTGAATACATATTACTAAATGCCTCTTTCAAAGTGATTATAGTAAGAGTTGAGAGCCAAAAAGATATAAATAATAAGATGGCTACCTTCAAGGAATACACCTAATCTTGAAGAAAGAGGGAGATTGAAGTAATGATTAGAGGTGAGTTGATTAATAAAATGATTATTAATTAAACTGTATTTGATTAAATTTATTAAGTCCATGTATGTGAGCATCAGGAGGTATAAAAACATGAATAATAACAAAATTCTTGCCCTTAGAGAGCTTTTGGCCTAATATAGTGAGGAGACTTATAAACAAAGAAACATAATAAGCATAATATTTTCAAAGAAAATAAATTTAGATGAAAGGCAAAAATAGGAAGGATTCAGATTTGGAATAGGATATATTTGCTTTTAATTGACTTAGAAAGGCTTCATAATAGTGAAGACCCCTAAACCATACTTTAAACAGATGGAAGGATTTCAACATCATTGCTCATAGAGTCCATTTCAGAAGAGGAGAATGGGGTTCTTAAATGTACAGAGACAGGATAAGATTTGAAAACAATTAAGAATTGAATGTATGTGAAAAGGAGCAGATTTAATTATTTCTGGAGTGTTGGATTAAATTCAGGGTTTAGAGAATCCTACAGGAAACAGGGAGTGACTGAAAATTTATGAACAAGGAAGTAATAAAATAAGACTTGTAAAAAGATAGCAAAAATCTAGATGAAGGAATATAGGACAAAGTTCCAGTATTGATATATACCTATAGGATAGTCTACATGGTCCTTTCACTAGTTACCAAAGAAATTTGCTGTAGTAATTAAATATTAAATGGAACAGAGAAATGGAGCAGAGAAAAGTCTTTATAAGGAGGTACAAGATGATTGGATTTGACCTGATGGACTCTGTGATAGTTCAGTGCAACCATAAATCTGAGCAACAAAAGAGATGAAATAATCTTAAGGAATAGAAACCTTACAGAACAAAAGTAGCCATCCTTTTAAGGAAATTCTCCTTGAGAACAAAAGCTCTGAAGAGAAAGTTTGGGAATGGCAGGACACAGTAGTGAGACACAGATGTTTTATTGGGAGCCAACGCTCAGCCCTAGGACCCTGAAGTATCTGGTAAAGAATGTTCCCTTTCCTGAATAAGGCATAGGGTTCTGTGGGGGATAATACCAAGTATAATATGAGGGATTGATTCTTTGTCATCTATGTTATTATTTTAATTAAATGTCAATTTTCTTTGAATTTATATTATTTTGTTTTGATCGAACTAGACATTTATCAGAATGGAAGTTTGAGACTATGATTTGTCTTTCTGAGAATTCAAAAACCTTTTATAAAGTTCCTTCTATTTGCATGCCACAGTGCCTGGCACGTGGTTGGCACGTAAATGTTTATTTCTTCCATCACTTACTCACCTATGTATTGTGGAGGTAGAATCAACAAGACCTAGTAACTGTTTATTAGAGGGAAAGAGAAAAATCAAGATTATAACCATGAAAAGCCCAGTCAATGGTAATGCTACAGATGGAAATAGCAAAATGAAAAGGAGAAAACTCAGGTTAAGACAATGAACCTGGTCTTGGATAAAATGAGGTTTGAGGGACCACTGAGACATCTAATTGCAGATGTTCTGTTTATTACTATGCTTCAGAGGAGGTGAGGACAGAGTTTGTGATTGTCATGGTGGATCACTTGTGCAAAGGCATAATGTAGGGGATGGAATTGTGCCTAAAGGGTAGAGTGAAGGAAGGAATATGGAATAAAGGGAAGCTATATATTTATTGAAGTAATGCCACATCATTTCAAAATGTATTTGGAACTCCATTTTTGGAATTGCCTTCATAGATAGCTTACTCACCACACAAGAAAATTAGTCTCAAGAATTCATAGTCTCATGACACTCTCCCTTAATCCTTTTTCCACTTCCTCCCTCTTTACCTGCTTTTAGCAGTTTAAGCACCACCACCCATTCTTTCCTTCTCTGCATCATAGTAAAACAGAGGACTATTGGACTTGAATTTAGAATAAACAGACTCTCTTTCTTGGTTCATAACTGATTGACTTCTGTAAAGCACTTAAACTTTCTAAGGTCCAATTTCAATGCCTGTAATAGAGGGTCCATAATAGTTGTACTACCTTATTAAATTATGAGCTATTTTTACAGAGATGAGCACTAGTTGGTGCAGTGGATAGAGGACCAGAGATAGAATCAAGAGAATCTGTCTTAAATCTGGTCTCAAATACTTGTTAGCTCCTTGACTGAACCCTGTTTGCCTTAGTTTTCCCATCTGTAACATGAGTTAAAGAAGGTAAATGACAAAACATGCCAATATCTTTGCCAAGAAAACACCAAATGGAGTCCATGTACAGTCTAAAAATAACTGGACAATAAAATAGGGAGTCAATAATATTTGTATTATCTTCCTTACTAAATTGAGCTATTACCAGAAAGATGACATGGTCTCATGTTATGAGTTTCAGGAAATCAGATGATGTGAGTTTTGAGATGGGACGTCACTTAATCATTTTAAGTCCAAGAGGAAGTTACTGAACTCCTGTGAATATCAATTGCCTCATCTGTTAATAAAAGGGGGGGATAATACAATTTATCTCACAAGACTGTTGTCAGGAAAGCAATTCGCAAATTGGAAAATATAGTATAGCAACACTAGCTTATGATTATGAGCTAGATTCAACTACCTGAAGGCATCCAGAGACCTGATACTGACAAGATGTTAAACAAATAAGAGGGATAGCTGGGAAGATAGGTGCTCTGGGGTTAGACAACCTGGGAGTCATGGGGAAAATTTCTATAGACAACAGTCTATCCCCAAAGGGTAATAAAGTACAATAGAGAAAGACTAACAAAAGAAGGCAAATTAGACATAAGACACTGGTTTCAGTTCTGTTTACTACATCATAGGAAGGAAGGTGATTCAGTAGAAGAAAACAAAGAATAGTGAAGAGAACCAGAGAACAAATTGGGTGAAAATTTATTGAAGGGATCAGAGATGTTTAGCAAGGATAAGAGAAAACTTAGAGAAAGGAGAACATATGGAAATTGTACACAAATATTTGAAGGACTGCTGCATGCAAGAAACATTAGATTTATATTACTAGGCTTAAATCAGCAAACTAGTAGTGTTGGATAGATGTTTCTAATAGTTAAAGCTGGAATTTTCTACCTTGGGAAGTAATGAATTTCTTCTCATGAGCAAAATTTGGAAGACTGAAGGGAACTTAGAAATGATATTGGTTAGACTAGATGACCTCATACATCTCTTCCAACTCTGAGATTCTACAATTCTGGAAAATTAGATCATTTTTGTGTTTCCTTACTATTTGTAGCTAAATGGATGATATGGTTATAATTGTCTAAATGCCAACTAAACTGCAAATATTTGAGAACTTAATGTAGTTTTCTGAAAAAGAACAAAAAATAAACTGTACTGAAAAATAGAGGCTCCTGCAAGTGATCAAGCATCATCCCTCCATAACTTTCTTTAACTAGGCTTAAACAATAGGTCAGAGGTAAAGTTCTCAGTCTACTCCCCTAGGGATATAGAGGAGCATAGAACTGATCAGATATAAATTATTGTCCTTATGCTACTTCTCTATCAAACTGACACGTTCAACTCATTTTGATGATCTTCCAAGACATGCTCACACAGGACTATTTTAGAAGTGTCAACACCTTTTTTGACTCCCTAGGCTATCAATTAATGTCAGTATGATACCTGTAGATAATAAATTTCACTTTGATACTTAAACTGCAAGAAATATAAGTTTATTGAACTTATTGTTTGCTGACTATAAAAAACATGCTAAATCAATCAGGTGTTTCTAAGTAGTCAGGCAGATGTGAGTTCAAGTCCCTTCTCAGATTCTTCTGTGTCTCACACACTTTGGGAAAGTCACAACTTATCCTAGCCTCAGTTTCCATGTTTTTATAATGAGAATAATAATGGCACCTATATCATAGAGCTGATGTGAGGATAAAATGAAATAACATTTGTAAACACTTTATAAATCTTAAAATCTTATAAAAATGTTAATTTTATTATTGTAAAGTGGTGCCTTAAAGGCTTTCTCCTCCAATAAGGTCATGCATATCCCCAAATCATATCTAATTCCTTAAGAGATGTAGTAACAATACCTAAAACTTCAGTGCATAAAAGTTATAGAGGATTGTGGCAACTGTCAACGTCCAAATGTAAAGAAACTTCTCTAGAGATGATAAGACACTCCAAATGTTTGCCAGACACTTGTGTTGATTGTGTCCAACCTTAATACATTGCAGAGCCCCCTAAATAACATCTGACAACACTCAAAAAGAGTTTGATCTAACTTCCTCATAGGGGGAAAAATGAATGAAAAATGCCTGTTGTCCAGACTAGGATTATGTAGGACAACTCAGAGACTTGGTCCTTCAATATATTTATCTTTGACAGAAACTATGTATAAATAAGAAACTATTAGTCCCAGAAATAATTAGGGAAAGAAAGCAGGCTGGATGAATTAACTTTGGGAAACTGGATAGTACTTTTCATTACCAAGAATCAAAGATCATATTCTTAAGACTATTATATTTCCGAGGAAACTATAGGGAATATTCCTAGAATATCAGTCTCTGATGAGTTCAATTTGAAAGTTACTGGAAGAGCAAGAGAAAGGCAGATGATGAGTGTTAATAAGTAGCAACATATTAACTCAAAGGAATTATGTAAGACAAGTGCAAAGGTTATCATCAGAGAAATGTATGATCAGAAAAAGAAGATGGGTCAAATCAAGTAGGGAGAGCAAAAGATAACAGCAGTGCAGTCTGTTTGCTTCAGAGGTATACATTCAATAACAAGAGATCTAGAAGAATTGAACTCATAATCAATTTAATCTGAAAGTACCATAGTAAAAAGAATTTGTTGTAAGGTACCAGTAATCAAAGATTCAATTTAGGATGACTCCTTTTATAACGAATAAAAGGCAACATAATTGAACAGGCAATGTGGTACAGTAGAAAGAGCCCTGGCATTAGAGTCAAGGAACCTAAGTTTTATTTTTAGTTCTGCTACTTTATCAGTAACATTGGGAATCATTTCACCTTTCTGAATTTCAGATTCTTCATTTGTAAAATGAATGGTTTGGTCTAGACCTAGGGCCCTATTCAGCTCTAATCTACAGCAGATTCCATGTCAGAAGACACTTTGTTTGACAACTAAAAATACAAAAGCAGAAAACAACCTAGTCATTCCTGGATATCCCAAAGTCTTATATAGTCCCAATGAAAATGCTCAGCCTATCAACAAATCTAGGAAGGAAAGGAAATAAGAAACATCCTTTATGAGTTCCTTTATTCCAAGTTAATTTACCTCTTTCATTAGGTTCTCTTTTTTGAGATTGCTATTTTACTTTTTTTCCAATTACCTGATATGAAAGATTTTTAACATTCATCCACTTGCATATTTGTGTCACATAATTTTCTTCCACACTCCCTTCCCAACCCTCTCCCCCATAGCAAACAGTCTAGTGAATGGTATACATGCACATGTATGGTTTTAAAATGTTAACACATTAGTCATTTTGTTTCTGAGGAATTAGGACTAAAGGAAAAGAAAGAAAACCATGGGATGGGAAGGAAAAACATGAGAAATTTTTTTTTAAATCATCATTCAGATTCTGTAGTTTATTGGTAGTATTTTACCCGCTCTGGTTATGGATGGGAAAAATTGTCCATAACAGGTCTCCTATTATTGATCTCTGAATTGCTGAGAGGAGTTGCATCCATTATAGTTAATCAGCTATCTACCCTTTGAAGGAGATGATGCAAAAATAGAAAATGTTAGCACCATAATAATACTTTACAGTCATAAAAGTTTAAAATTAGCTTTACTTTCTGGAGGTCAGATGTAAATGAAACCAATCTTTTTTACTCTACACCTGTGACTTCATCTGTGAAAAAACTCCCAGTGTAGAAATGCCCTCCAGCAAAATTGATAAGCAACTTCTTCTAAGAGACAGGTCAGGGCCACTGAGAATTGCCCATGGTCAAGAGTGTGCCAGAGTATATATTTGAGTTCACTCTTATTGACTCCAAAGTTGCACTCCACCCACTGTTCCATGCTGTCTCCAAATGAAACAAAGAGACTGGAAATGATTATTGCAAGAAAATTAAAATATCCTTCCAAAATATGACCTCCCAATGTAAAATATAGACAGTCTTAGATTTCACAAGCAGAGTTTACACTGGAAAAATGGAGAGGTCAGGTGAATAAAGAAAGTTATAAGTGATCTGAATTAGAGTCTCTACAGTTGCAGTCCCTGCAGGTTTTAAATTTTCAAATAAAAGAAATCCTCTTATTTAATGGTTAATAAAAGTGATTAATAGTTAAAAGGCAATACAAAATATACTCTAGCAGACACCCTGTAAGATACTAGAGGTAATCAAACTGTTTTTAAATGTGTGTGTGTGTGTGTGTGTGTGTATTTCTATATTATATAATTTGCACATTCATTATTAAATCTTGGTCACTCTGACTCTTTGGTATAAGAAAAGTGAGGTCTAGTAAGATTTAATTGGACTACATTTGGTATCTGAATTGGGTCCAACACAAACCTGTCCCAGGTCCAATGAACAATTCCAGAAAAAGACCATGATGGCAGTACTATATTAAGGGACCACAGATTCAGTGCAAGGGCAGACATAGCTAACTATAAAGGGATTAGCTAACTGCAATCATCTCTACTTTGAACATATTTGAGCCCAAAGCAGAACATTAGCAGCACACTTTTCAGATCTGGTGAAGTCTTTGTGGAATTAGGTAAAGTGCTCTCAAAAGAAATTGCAGAAAAACTGTAAGGACAAGATACCTTATGAATAATGCCTGCTACTTGTCTGTTCTTTTACATTCATATAGTTGCACTGTGGTTTCCTAATTGTAAAACATTTTAGTCCCTGAATTGGTTAATTTTTTCAAGTTTGCATGATGTTTGCAATCTCTTACCCAATATATAATGGAATCAGGGAAGGAGAGAAACCAAAATTTCTTCAAGATGGTTGATTTTCTGAACCTTACAAAGGTCCCAGGGAGTCAGTGTGGTGACACATAGCACTTGTGGCTAGAGAATATGCCATGTTGGTACTTTGGCAGCAGGAGATCCTGGCACTGAAGGAAATGTCCTGTGTGAGGCACAATCTGTCCTGTTTTGTGATGTGGTTCAGAGTCATTTGCCTATCCTAATCATTTTCTAAGGTGTGATCTATTCCCGGGAAATAGCTTCAGCAGACACATACAATAATAGTAGAAGCTTGCTGAGTGAGTGCCACTGTGGGACAAAGCAATTGTATATTTAATATTGTTCGGGATTACTGATGGTGTTTACATTGCCTAGGAGAATTGGTGAAATCTATACTTAGTGAATCAAGTTGGATGCTCATGCATTAGACGCTGCAATTCTAGGCTTGACTTTTAGTCCATGAAGTCCTAAATAGTGCAGGTCTGTTATATCTAAGGGACTGCCTGCTGCCTTATGGCTCATTAGAGCCCAGGCATCAGCAGGATTAGACTTGCTGACCATTCTGAGACCCACACTTGAAAGGAGAAGGGGGGAGACTTTTCTCTGTGGGATTGACCTTGGTCTTTTGTATCACATTTCTAGTCATTGTCAAGGTGGAATGAAAACTTGTCCAATTTTAGTGGTATCAAACTTAGAGCAGACTTATTATCAGAATATGCGGTACTGTGGAATGAGTTTTCTGTTCTAGCTCAAGATCCCTTGGTAGCAAGTGATTTGTCTAATAGTTAATTCCATGATTCAAGTGTGAATATACAGCATGATAATTACTGAGGAAATGAATGGTTTAAGATACACAGGTTCTATCTTACTTAAATGATTAGATGGTTTCCTAAATGTGGAGTAATCTCTCCACCAATTCAATTTGATCCAGTTCAACAGACATTTAATAAATATCTTCTATGGACAAAAAAGTTATATATACTAAATGTAAGGAATACCAAAAAAAATGAAATAGTTCTTTTTTTCTCAAAAAACTTACATTTTTCCTAGGAAAGATAAAATAAAAACTTTTCTAAACCTTCCCTCTCTTTTAAATACATGCATACATACATACATACAAACCAATAGACATACATGAATACTTATACATATATATTCAACATCATGTAGAACATCAACTGATTCTTTTACTATTAGAGTTACCAGGGTAGCACTTGGGGTAAGCTCTTGATATCTTGTTATATAACTAGCCCACTGCTTTTTTTTCCATATATGTCCTTGATGTACTTGAAATTGGTAATTTAGAAAACAGAGATGGAAACAATTACTTTGAAGACAAATGCAAAAGAGAACATCTCAAAAAAAAATCAAAAAATTGCCCAGAGATACTGGGAGGGAAGGGGGAATTAAAATAACAAAGGTATGAGTAACAAACAGGACAGAAGTTTAATATTAATTAATTAAAGGTTTCAAAAAAGACAATGTATTCAAGAAAGTAACATCTCATTTTAACTATTCAAGCATTATTAATTCATTTTGTGTTCATTATGGTAATGTTGATCATTTGGAATTCATTTAGTCTTTATGTGGAGGGAATCACTACTTCTGCAAAAATTATAAAGTCATTCTGCATTCGTGTGCTATTTTTAAAAATGCCACCAGAAAGTTGTTTTTTTATGCCACCAATGGAAAAAAAATGTTCCTTTTTCAGAAAAAAATGAAATTGCACTCTTCATTTTGTTTTGATAACAAAAGGGTTTTTTTAAACTGTAATTTTCTCTTTTTTTTAGTAAATTCTCCTTATGCTATAAAGTGCTGTCTTTTTTATGAAATAAAAAGTATGTAAATATAGACTTTTTAATGGTGATTTTTGTCCTTTGAAAAACAAGAGTCACTGTTGTTGCTTTAGCTTATCACTTATAACAGGGAAGTTATTGAGTTGATATTTATGTCCAGAGCAGATGACACAGAAACAAACACATTTGAAATACCATCTGCACTATGATGATTTCTTTCTTGTAGGCACAATAGACTTGTTGAAGTTTAGCCTGAGAAGCAAAACCAGGCTTGAGGGGAGAGCAGGGCTATGTCTACCTTAGAAGAATAGGCAAACATGTTTTGTTGCATTTGGAAATTAGGGGTGCAGAATCTGGCAGCATCCTATGGAACTTCTCCATTTTGGCAGGTACAGCTCTCACTGTCTTTTGGCCTGCCATCTTCTAGACTGCCCACTTGGCCACATGCCCCAGCGCCTACCTCTCCTTCCAGTCTGTAATCAGGATTACACAGCTTCTCCATCTGTTGCTGGTTGCCAACCTGCTGCTTAGGAAACCCCAGAATACTCTGCGCTGAATGATGTGGGAGTGGTGCTCTTCACAGCGATTTGAACTAAGACGAGAAAGCAGCTGGGAGGGAGGAAAACTGGATGAAAGAACCTGGCCAGAATTGCATGTTCCTTCTAGAGAAGGCAATCTCAGGGGTTCTGTGGAAAGTACATATCACCAGAGTTGTTAAATGCCACAAGGCAAGAGGATGTCAGAGAGCCCATAGGGAACATGTTTCTGGGAGATGAATTTGATCATAAAGAAAGGGAGAACAAAAGTATTCCTCCACAATCCAGTGGGGTAGACTCTTGGTCCAAATGAGATTTAACTCCTGATTCCACCACTGACAGCAGAGTGATATTGAGCAAGTTAATTATTCCTGCTCTGGGTGAATTCTTCTATCCCTTCTTTCCAGAAGGGTGTTTTTTAAAAAATATATTAGAGGGGCAAAGCACCCTTTGGAAGAAACTTGGAAGATGAATTAAAATCTTGGTTCCTAATAAAAGCTTGTAATGGTCAGACTTGCTTCATGTATTAGATGTAATGATGAGCAGATGCATATAAAGTAAATGTGAATATATTGAATTACTTTTCCCATTGATTTCTAATGCAGTTTTGCCTTTAAGGCTATACAAGTAGAGCTGGGAAAGACCTCATGATTTCCAAATCACACAGTCTCAGAGTTATAAGAACTCCCAGAAGTTTTCTAATCCAATCTATATGTGAACAAGAACATGCCTTTTCAAGTGGTCAAGTAAGTTGTCCTGAAGAAGTTGTCTTGAAGACGTGACCTCAAGTAAGTGATGCACATAATTTGGATTAATATGAGGGGGTGTTGTGCAAGACAACATTCCCACTATCTCTCCAAGAACAATATCAGCAGCCTTTGGTAGAAAGACTTCAGTGACAAAGAAATCCTTACTTTCTGAAATAATTTTTCCTATTTTTCTATAGATCTAGTTCTTGGGAAACCTTTCCACTCTTATGTAAAGGGCAAAATCGGCCTTTCTATTTTAGCCACCCATTGCTCCCGGTTCTGCTCTATGAGATCAAACAAAGAAAATCTAAACCTTCTTCCTATTACAATCCTGCAAATATTTGAAGACAGCCATCATGTCCCACCTACACTTTCTTCGAGTGAAATAACCTGTTTTTGCAATTCATCCTCATTAAAAAAAAATGAGCTTCAGAATTTCCAATATCCTAGTTATCTCTTTCAGGTGTTTCTCTAACTTATCATTGCTTTTCAACAAATCTGAAAGATTATTGAATCAGGTAATCCAGCTGTGGCTTGAACAAGGGAACTATCATATCCCTAGTCTAAGAGACTATGTTTTACTTAATTCAGCATAAGACTTCATTAACCTTTTTCGCTGCCATGTCACACTGTTGACTCAAATTTGTAGTCTATTTTCCCATGTATTTTTAAAATAGATACCTTATAGCATCTTGTATCTAGAAAGTTAATTTTTTCAACCTCAGTGAATGACTTTTTACTTATTCTTATTTCATCTCATTGAATTCATACTAGCATTTTGGGCTATTGAATTTTTTGGTTTATATTATTAGTTTATATCTCTTAATGTTGTATCATCTGAACATATGATAAGCTGCCTGCCATCTGTACTTTTATTCAAAGCAGTAATAACATTATTACATAGGGCATCCAGGCAGCACAGTGGATAGAGCACTGGTCTCAGAGTTAGGAAGATGGGAGTTTGAATCTGGCCTCAGACTTTACTGCTACTAGCTGTGTGACCTTGGGCAAGTCACTTAACTTTGAGTGCCTCACATCCAGGGTCCAGTAGTCTGATCTCTATCTGGCCACTAGACCCAGATGATTCTGGAGGGGGAAGTGAGGCTGGTGACTTAGCACAATACCCCCCACCCTCCAACTCAAATCCAGTTCACCTGCTTGTCATAGCATCACCTCCCTGATGTCATGGTCTTTTTCAAAAATGAAGGACAAACATTATTATTATAACATTGGTACATGGCACAAGCTAAAGTACTGGTCACTGGATACTTCATTGTAGACAACTTCCTAAGTGACATTGAATCATTAATGACTCTTTTTTGGCTCTTGCCCTACAATCAGTACTGAATCCTTCTACTATCATAGAGGAATATTGTTACTTCTTACTACTACAGACAGAGAACTACAATACCCCTTTCCAACTTATTCATAAGAATAGCAAGCAATAGTCAAATGTTTCACTAAAATTGAAGTGGTCAATAATTGTCAATAGTCATTTATTGAGTGATGGAGAAGAGGATGAAAATGGAATGAGTTTTATATAGTACCTACTAAAATAACATTATATAGTACCTACTAGAATACCATCAAAAGACAGCCCCTTGCTTCAAAGAGAACACAATCTAATCGGGGAAGACACATTAAAATAAAAGCAGAAAAAAGGACCCCTACAGGGCATGATAAAGATCTGCATGCGTAGAAAATGATTAGATAGATGCTCTGGTTCCCCCTTCTTAAAAGGAGGATATGGGGGAAGCTCTCTGATGTCCACCTCCTACCCTCTCTAATGAGGGAAACAGAGGGGGAACCAGGGCCAGGAAGTTCTGAAGAGGTCCAAGTTCAAAGCTAAAGCATTCTTGTAGGAAGATGAGTTACTGGAAACAATGATGAAGTCCGGAGATCAGCTGTGTGGGAAATGATAGGCCATCTGTAGATGTAGGTAAGCTATATCTGTATCAGTAAGTCCTATCTTTATCAACCTAGTTAACCTATAAAATAAAAGAAATTAAATTAGAGAAGCATGAACTGTTTGTAATATAGTTATGCTGACTCTGTGATCACTGCTCCCTTTCAGAGGTCCTGCTTAACCATTCTTTTATTTCAGAATTTTGCCAAGAAGCAAAGTCAATTTCACTGGCCTGCAAGTTATCAGATTTTACTCTTTCTTTTTTCTTGAAAATCAGGAGCACACTTGCTATTCTTTACTCTTGTGACCCCTTCACTGTTCTCCCAGACTTTTAAGGATCATCAACTATGATTCATCAGTCATATCTTCCAGATATTTTTGGTACTCAGGGATAGAGTTTCATGGGGGAAATTAACTGGGAACAGAAACTCAAGAAGAAAGGAAAATGCTCTATCTTCCTATTTACCTTAAATTTTGAGCCCCTTTAAATAATTTTTCTACCCTTTCTATTCCAAATTCTCCTTGGCAAAGGGAACAAAAACATAGTTTACTGATTCTGAGTTCTCTCCACTGTCAAATATCACTGTCTAATTAGCCCTTTACCATTTTCCTATCAATTTTGCATCATCATCAAAAGCATTTTTTGTTGTCCATGGCATAACTTATTCACTATAATTTATTCTGAGTTTTAATAATCTTGGAACTATTCCTATAAAACCCTGGCTCTTTGCAGCCAACCTCCATTATCAGTCCTTCTTCCAAATTCTGGATACTTTTAAAAAGGCAAGTTAGTCTGGAAGTTTCTACACATACATATTGATAGAGGTTTTGAGGTGGAACAGTAGAAAGAATGCTGAGCCTAGAGTCAGAAAGAGATAAGTTCAAATGAGGCTGCAGACATTTATAAATTTTGTAACCCTGGGCAAGCCATTATGCCTCAGTTTCCTCAATTGTAAAGTGGGGATAATAATAGCACCTACCTTATAGAGATGTTGGGAGGATCATGTGAGATAATATTTGTAATACAATTAGCACAGTGCCTGGAATCTATTACTTAATAATGTTTGTTTCTTACCTTCCTTTTTATCTCCCCTTTTTCTTCCTTATTATAATGATTTCTCTATTGTGTTTCAGGATCTCATTCCTAAATATTTCCTGTCCTTCATGGAATAATTTCTATAGAACTCTAGGATCCTATCTATGCCATGAAACCTGTTCTTCTAAGTCTAGAGTTCATATCAAATAATCTCTGACTCCCCTTGCCTTCATCACAAATTCTAAAATGGATTGACTACTTCCCTACAATGTTTCCATCATTTCTACTAAAGCAGAAATTGATTTCAAAGTTATAGTAAATTATATTAGAGATAAAGTTATTAGAAAGAATGAGGTTCAGTATTGCAGTTTGTCTACTTGGTTTTTTCTGTCCTTTATAAGAAGAAATTATTGGTAAGCTTCTCCAATAATTTATTCATTTTTTTTAGGTTTTTGCAAGGCAAATGGGGTTAAGTGGCTTGCCCAAGGCCACACAGCTAGGTAATTATTAAATGTCTGAGGCTGGATTTAAATTCAGGTACTCCTGATTCCAGGGCTGGTACTCTATTCACTGCTCCACCTAGCTGCCCCTAATTTATCCAATTTTACAGAACTGGAACCAAGTATCTTGATCATTCCAATCTTTCATAATTATTTGACTATGTCTCTGATCCCTGATTTGTGATATTATTCCTGAGCTCCTCATCCAGTCCATTTTTGTCACATGTTATCTGTAGGATGTTCCAAATGACAATATCACTTGTGCTTTAGCTTCTGTAGTCCTACACCTAAATTTCTTCATCACGTTTCCCTTTTCTGGACTAGTGAACCTACAGAAAAAGTGGACTCAGGGAATCATAAAAATTATACCTAAAACTCGAGTAGACATGTATTTCATTCTTCTATTCATTCAACTTAACAATATATAGTTCATGCAACAAACATGATCCTTCCTCTGATAAAATATAAGCTTTCCTGATAATAGGACATCTTCAATTCTTTTCTCAGTTTACCTAGCACCTAGCATAATTCCTGTCTGGCATATGGAACATTCTTAATAAGTGCTTACTGATTGGTTGATCAATAACTGAATAAAAATTTAGTGAAATTGATAACCAATTCGTACTGTTATACATATTCATTTGAAAGCATATATACTCAGTTCAATAAATACTAAGCATCAACATATGAGTTTGGAGCACTTCAAATTCTTCTAATATATTTTATTTAAATTTATATTAAACTATGTTCATGGCTTCCTATTAGAGTATATGATCCTTTAGGATACGGGCTGGATTTTATTTGCTTTTTATATATTTTTACTGAGTCTTCACCAGTCATCCTGACTTTCGTTCTGCCAAAGGACTTCAGTGACTCAGAAAGACTGTTGTTTTTTCTTGTTCTTAGTTCTTGAAGAGGACCATGACATCAGGGAGGTAATGCCATGACATGAGAGTGATTTTAATTTAAGTGAGGGAGAGCTGTACAAAGTGAGCTGGGTCAGGTGGTCAGATATGAATCAGAAGAACTAGAGATGGTCCTAGGAGAACTTGGTCTTTTTAAATTAAGTTCTTTAACAGGTCTCTGTTTAACTAAGGCAACACCCATTTAGTAATTAAAGATAGGTAAGAAAGAAAAGAGGCAAAGAATTGCTTCTTTTACCTAAGTCCCAAAATTTCAGTTTGGGAGGGGAAGACCCTCTTTGTTTTTGGCCAAAATAGAAACAATTGCTATTTTCATTCTCTCTGATTCAGTCAGGGTCCAAACAATGTGAGCAAGAGTGAGGGGAAAAAAGAAGGGAAGAAAGAAGGGAGGAAGGAAGGAAAGAAGGAAGGAAGGAAGGAAGGAAGGAAGGAAGGAAGGAAGGAAGGAAGGAAGGAAGGAAGGAAGGAAGGAAGGAAGGAAGGAAGGAAGGAAGGAAGGAAGGAAGGAAGGAAGGGAGGGAGGGAGGGAGGGAGGGAGAAAATGATGACTTTGTGTGCAACTGCCTCACTTAAATCCAATTCACATACAAATCAAGTTATCACTCTGATATCGTTGGTCCTCTTTAAAAACAACAATCTACTTTATATCTAGTACAACTCATTGTGTTCCCGAGTCCATTATGAATGATTTTTGAGTAAGCTCATCCACAAAATCATAGGAGCAAATCTATGTATGACATATAGTCTAAATTTGCTTAAGGAATATATATTCAACTACCACCATTTTTTAACTTTCAGTTCTTTGTGAAAGTCAAAAACTTGGTACATGTCAAAATTAATATAAAAAATGTATAGTTGTGCTCAGTAAGTGTTGGACAGTATTTTCAGCCAACAGCTAAATAATAATTGGTTAGCACTGTTACAGTATATCCATTTCTGACCAAAGTTGATCCTCAACCTGTAAACAATATTAAGCAATAACAATAGCTTACCTTCATATCTTGCTTTAAGATGTACAATATTTCCCCAAATAATAACCTTATGAAGTAACTTATATAATTAATGTTTCTCCAATTACAGAAGACAAAAACATGACACAGAAAGGTTACATGACTTGCCAAGAATAACACAGCTAGGAGACAAAGTTAGGACTCATAATCAGGTCTGTGACTCCAAAGTGGTTATGATGCCTACACACATGAAAATAAACATTTAGTATATAATAATATTCAGTCTAATCTGCTCATACAGGAGCCATAAAAATGTTAGGGAAGTGTCGTCATCCTAATTATATAAATGTGCAGATTTCTTCCATCTGGGTGCTTTGTGCATTCTTCATAATCATGAAACAATATTAAGTGACATCCTAGATACCCAACATTATTATAAGCATTAGATTAAAAAAATTCATGAATCGCTAAAGATGGAAGGGAACATAGAGATCATCTAACTCAATCTCATTATATATATCCAGTAAGAAGCAATATACTATATTAGAGGGGACACTGAGTTTGAAGGCAGAAATAACTAGGTTCAACTCTTACCTGAGATACTGTATAGTTCTGACATTTAGCTTCTCTCTGACCAATTATCCTCATCCTTAAAATGTTGCAGATTGATTCAAAGGTCTTAAAGTTTCTTGACTTAGACCTATGATTCTCCAAAGCTGTCTGCCCTTAGCTTCTGTATCACTTTTTCTCTCTCACATCCTACTGTCTCTTTATTTAACTCCTGAAAAACACAAGCAAGCAAACAACAAAAAAACCAACAGTGACTTTATGTTAACCTATGAATATACAAAACCCACTTTGGTAGCCTACCTATCCATTCTCCTTTCCCAAATTCCCAAATTCTAAAATTATTTTTTGATCTTTCTTTTTACTCTGAGATCCAAGTCTCATTTTCTAGATGATTGGAAAGCAACTAAATTAGCACAATGTTCCCTTATATATTATAAATGTATTCACATACATACATATATATATATATATATATATAATTTGTATGTATGCATGTATCTATGCACTTGGACATGATATGGGATTTTTTTTAATACCAAAGAATATCAAACTGGAAAAATTTCAGACAATATGATGATAAAATAATGAACAGGGAAAAATTGGTTTCTGGGTTGAAAACCATGTTAAGTAAGCTTGGAGGGGAAGTAAAACTTCTGCCCCAGATAGAATTTGTGATAGACAAGGAATGGAAATCCAAACATCTCAAGTCTGAGATGCACTCTAGATTTTAAGAAAGCAAATTCTAAAAGATTCAGATAAAAAAATAGGTAGAATTCCATAGAAAAAAAAGTGCTTCAGCAAGAAGTCAGCCCAGGAAGAATGGTAGGTAGCAAGAATAAGATTCTGAAGACATAAAGGGAAGACTCAGAGAATCAGTTGAGATAGAGAGGAAGAGAGAGAGAGAGAGAGAGAGAGAGAGAGAGAAAGAGATGGAAATAGTCTGATTCTCTCTTCCTTACCTCCTCCATTAAGAAAATAAAAAATAAAAGCAAAAAAGCATATGTAGTTTTATATATATACATATATATATATATATATATATATATGCATAGACATGTATATGGTCAGGTATATATGCATATGCATTTATGTAAGTGTGTGTATATATATATATGCACATATGGACCTTACCAATGTAATAATTTATTTTTCTTGACTATACACATGAAACAAGTTTTGCTTTTCTTACTTTCTCAATGGGTAAGGTAAATGGGGAAAAGAATTGTAGATCTTAAAAAATAATAATAAATAATGAATACTTTATAAGCCTTATATAAAAAAGAAAAGAAAATGAAAGACATAGAAAAACAATTCTAGTGAGGATGTAAAATAGATTTAGTCTGAAGAGAATAATGTGGCTACACAGGAATTCACCAACCAACTTAACTATGAAAGAGAAAGGTATAAACCATGAAAATATTTCTAGGGGACAAATTATTAATATAATTGCTTAGTATGGTGCTGTAAAATTGTAACATGAATGCAAAAACTCATAATTAATTGAGGCCAACAAGGGGCATTTAAAGATAACAAAAAACTATAAGATGTTTGTTTTTTAAGATATATTATGAAAAGAAATGAGACTCAAAGAAGAGGTAAAACTTTTGTTTGAGTTGAATGGGATAGTGATAAGTGGCAAGAGAAACAAGACAGAGCTATTCATTTTTTTATGGCTCCTTTTTTCTCTGGAAAGGAAAATTCAATTTACCCTGGAATTAAAGAAGAAAAAATGATTAATAGAGAATTGATAATCAAGATATACAAGAAGATAAACAGAGGACTCATAGCTACTCTTGATAAACTCAAATCAAGTGACACAGGGGAACTACATCCTTGCCTAGAAATTCTTTCCTGTCAAAGTGATTTCTAAGTTACCATAAGTGATATTTGAAAGATTATAGAAAACAGGAAAGGCAGCACATCTTTGGAGAAAGACAAATGCTGTCATGATTTTCAAAAAAGAGAAAATAGAAAAAGTTAAAAATATACATCAATGAGTTTGACTTTGATTTCTTGGGAAATTCTGAAACAAATTGTTAAAGTGGAGGTTGGCAAACATCTCAGTTGGGAAGTACAGATAAGAAACAGTCAGCATGGGGGCAGCTAGGTGGTGCAATGGATTTAGACCCTGGAGTCAGGAGGACCAGAGTTCAAATATGACCTTAGACACCCAATACTTACTTAGCTGTGTGACCTTGGGCAAGTCACTTTAACCCCCATTACCTTGTGAAAATCCTTAAAAGACAAAGGTAAGAAAAGAAAAAGAAACAGTCAGCCTGGTTTCATCATGAATAGGCTATACCAAACTGACCTAATTTTTCTTATCTGAAAGGATTATTAAAATGGTAGAAGATGAGGATGCTTGGTTATAGTTTAACCTAAATTTTAGGAAAGTTTCTGATGAAGTATCTCATATTGCTATAGCAAAGAAGATGAAGAGATATGAATTAGATGATAATTAAGTCACATGAATTAAAAACATTGAATAACTGGACTCAAATAGCAGTTATCAATGATTCAATATATAGCAGCAGGAGGTCTTCAGTGAAGAACCTCAGGTATATATATATATATATATATATATATGTATATATATATATATATATATATATACATATATATATATATTTGACCTTGTGCTATTTAACATGTTTTTATTTCTATTTTTAAAAATACTTTCTATATATGGCAACTTATTTCATTACTTATTCTTTTCCTACTAATAATACTTATTTATGTCTTATTTTTTGGTTTTTTGAGATGTTTGCAAGTCAAATATTCATTCACATTTGGAAGGAGGTCTTTAGAAATATACCTTATAAATCTGTGGCATTACAGCATTTAATAATTTTTCAGTGACATGGATAAAGGCACAGACAATATGCTCATCAAATTTTCACAAAGCTTCTAGGGATAACTAACACACTGGATGACAGCCAGTATCCAAAAGGATGTTGACAGGTTAGAGAGTAGGTTGAATAATAAGACAAAATACAAAGATGAAATTCAATCAAAATAAATATCAAGTCTTGTACTTGGATTCAAAAATGATCAAATTCACAAGTAAAAGATAGTCAATGTATGTTTAGATCATGATTATTCTGCAAAATATCTTCAAACTTATTATGACTTAGTAGTCTGATGAAGTAGCCAATAAGGTTTATGTAATCTAAGGCTGTATTGAGGGGTAGAGTAAGAAATTGCCACTCTGACTGTGCTATGTCATCATAGGATTCCATCTGAAGTTCTGAGTATCACAGTTTAAGAAGAACATCGAATAAATAAGTGTCCATGTGAGGGCAACAAGGATGGCAAAGGACCTAGAGATCATGTCAAAAGAAGATCGCCTGAAGGTACCAGGTATAGTTCAATAGGAGTCAAGATAGAGTGGGGGAAAAACAAGTTCAAGTTTCCCTATTGGGAAAATATTATTCTTCTTTTGTTTGGCCCCAGAAGACAGAACCAGGAATAGTTGTTCCATATGTAAAAAGTCCAATTAGGTTTGTTGTCAAGATAATGTTCTCAACAATTAGAAGTTAATCAAAAATTGAGTAACTTGACTTGTAAAGATAATGGCTTGCTCTACTTTGGCTGTCTTCAAGCAGAGACTGATGATGACCTCTTGGATATGTTACACAGCTATCCCTTCCACATCATGACTTTTACCATCAGTTTTCCTATATCATAGCTTGGCATAAAGCAATTGAATGGGAATGTTTTGGGAGTTTTGCAGAAGCTGCAGAGCCTATGACCAAATTCTTAATCCAAATTTTATGATAATGTATTATTAACACCTCTTTAAAAAAGAGAAGAAAAATTCAGGCTTCTATCATACAGAAGGTAGAGCCAAAAAGTTTTGAGTGGATTTTTCAAATTGCAGAAGTGCTGTACAACCCCTGAAGAATTGGAGAGGATAACTGTACTAAAGATTACTTTTTTGGTCTGTATTGGAGTAGACAGTTTCTGAAGTCACGTCCAATCAGTGGCATACTGGAAAATGTTATCAACAGGCTCCCTAAAAATAAAATGTACCCATGAATCACTTCATTTTAATATGCATTATTAACATATTCTCCACTTTATTATGTCTAGACAATAAAATAAATCAAATCCTAATTTGTAACATTAGCTGTCCAATATAACTGTACTTCCAATTTTCAAATTCTCTCATTCGATGATTCTGTAATATTGGTAAAGAGAAATAAATAATATAAAATGTCAGAACAAGGAAAGAGTAAATGGGATAGAGTAGTTGGGAACAGAATCATGATGAAATTTTAACTTGAACTGGGTTTTGAAAGATGGTTAGGTTGTATAGGTAGAATTGAGTGAACAGTTATAATTGTAAGGAAGTTTTCTATTAGGTCATTTTAAAGTTGACCTCATGGTTTTTCCTACCCATTGCTACTGCTTCTGCCCTCTGAAACACTGAGACAAATCCAGTCTTTCTTTTGTGACAGTCCTTAAAATGCTTGAAAGTAGTCATTATGTCTTCCCCTAAAGCCTTTACCTCACCAAGTTAAACAGCTTTTGTTGCTTTGATCAATATTTTTCTTCTGTCATCTAAGCATTTTATTTGTCCTCTGGATGCTTTCCAATCTTTTAATGTATTGCCAAAAATATGACACCTAAAACTAAGTAATATATAGAGCAAATAGGTGACACAATGGATAGGGCACTGACCTTGGAGTCAGGAGGACCAGAGTTCAAATCTGATCTCAGACAACAGACACTAATTGCTGTGTGACCCTGGGCAAATTACTTAATTCTAATTGCCTTGCATCTAGGACCATCTCTAGTCATCCTGATCCACATCTGGCAACTGGATCCAGAAGACTCTGGACGAGAAAGTGAGGTTTATGACTTAGCACAACACCCTTAACTCAAAATCCATTCATGTGCCATGTTATCACCTCCCTGATGTCATGTTCTTCTTCAAGAATAAAGGACAAACATTATTAGGAAAATAGAATTATCACCTCCCTTATTCTGGTTATTATAACTTCCAACTAAGTCTTGTATAACATTAAATTTTTTGACTACTATGCCACACAGTTAATTCATTTTGAGCTGATAGTCTAATAATACCTCCAGTTTTTTTTTCATATATGCCGTCTTCTAATGACATCCCCCTCTTCCTTGCAGAATCGAGTATTTGAACCCAAGGATCAAACTTTACAATTTATCTATGTATACTTTCATCTACTTAGTTTTAGGATATTTTCCTAGCTTGTTGAGGTCTTTTTGCATCTTGATTCTGTAATCCATTCTAGTTATCTCTTGTAGCTTTGTGTAATTAGAAAATTTTGCAAACATAACAATTATGTATTTATCCAAGTCATTGATAAAAATGTTGAATAGCAACAGGTAAACCATACATCTTTGGGTATTTCACTAGAAATCTGCCTTCCAAGACAATATTGATCTAGTCTTCTTCCAGAATCTCCATTTAAAGAAGAATTTGCGGTCAACAATCTCTTCATTTTCTGGCTACACTCCTTTTGATTTCTCCAGCATGCCTTTGAAGTAGATACCCTCTTTTTCAACTTCCCCTCCTTCTCTCTTCCTACAGTACTTTTATGTTTCCTTTTGTATGTTGTCTTCCTCCTTTAGAATGCAAGCTCCAAATGGGCAGGGTACTGACTTTTGTGGGGAGTTTTATATACCTAGGGTTTACTTAATAAATGTTTATGGACTGACTGACTGATTATTCAAAAGCTACTTTTTGGATCTGTGCACTTAACAAATTCCCAATTCATTCTTGTTATTCTCAAGGAACTCATATATTTATATAACATCCACAAAGATAGCAAGAGAGACTTTACCAAATGCTTTTCTAAAAATTTAAATAAATTATATCTATAGCATTCCTCAGTGATGCCAGTCTAGTAACTCTCTGAATAAAGAGGAAATAATGTTAGCCTGTTTTGATTTCTTGATGAAGGCATGCTGGCTCCTAATAATCAGAATTTCCTTTATCAATACTCATTGATTATCTCTTTAATACTATGTTTTACAATACCTTTATAGACTACTCTTTTGTGAAAATCAGTACAATGCTCACTCTAGTCATAGATCATAGAACTAGAACAGGAAATGACTTTAAAAATACTCTAATCCCCATTCTCATTTGTTAGATGAGGGACCCCAGGCTCAGGGAGGTTTGGTGACTTGCTTATGGTCAAAGTCATACAGTTAATAAGTAATAGGGGTGAGATTTGTATTCACATCTTCTAACTATAAACTCAGAACTTTTCCTATTGCCCCATGCTGACTCCAGTACTGAGGAAACTCGCATTCTCTATAGTCTTTTAAAAATCAACCAATAGTTCAGCAACCATACTTTATTTGGTACACTAGAGTATAATTTATTCAGATTCAGAAACATAAACTAATCAAGGATACCTCAATGGTCACTTATCATATTTACACTTGTTGGAGATTTAAACTATCTGTTAACCATTTAAATCATATCTTTTCTAATCTAAGTTCCCTGAAAGATAAAGCAGAAACAAAGCAAGAGTTGAATAGTTTTGTCTTCTTAATTATATATATATATATTTACATATATATATATGTATATTATATATATATCTTCTGCCTTGAGTGAGATTTTTCTGTCTCATTTTTGTCCCAATGTTGTTGTTGTTGTTTAAGTTGTATCCAACATTTTGTGACCACATTTGGGAATTTCTTGACAAAGACCCTGGAATGGATTACCATTTTCTTCTCCAATTCATTTTATAGGATAGGAACTGAGGCAAACAAGGTCAAGTAAATTGCCTATGGTCACACAGCTAGTGTCTAAGGTCATATTTAAACTCAGGAAGATGAGTCTTCCGGACTCTTTCTAACTACCTGATTCAGATCCCGTCCTCTCTCCACTGCACTACCTTTACTGCCTTTTTATCCTCAGTAGAGCTGAGATTTACTTAGTATAAGTCTACTAAGACCATCATAGATAAGTCCTAGCAAGCTACTTGAAGAATACAGAGCTGAAGTGATTTGTCCAACTTAGTTGGTGTCTGAGGGTAAAGTCATGTCAGGATATTCCTAACTTGGATTCTAACACTCTAGCCACCAAAGGGCAGTTAGATGATGCAGTGGATAAAACACTGTCTTTGGAGTCAGTAAAACCAGAGTTCAAATCCAGTCTCAGACACTTGATACTAGCTATGTGATTGTGGGCAAGCCACTTAATCCTGATTACCTCACATCTAGGACCATCTCCAGCCCTCTTGACTCATATCTGGCCACTAGACGCAGATGACTACAGAGGAGAAATTGAGACTGGTGATTTAGCATGCCCCCCCTCACAAATCCAATTCACATGCTTGCCATGGCATCACCTCTCTGATGTCATGGTCTTCTTCAAGAAAGAAGGACAAATAACGATCATCAGCCACTACACTATATCGTTTCATAGGCTCTACATATAGAACACATAATTTCTGCTAAATCAATACTTATTAGATTATATGTTGACTTTGCTGGAAAAAAATATAGGAAAGTGTATAAATATAAATATGTATATAAGGGATTAACTCTAATTTTCCCTAACAGTACCTTATGAAAGAAAATTTCAATTCAACCTGATCTGGATTACAAAATATCTTGAATCAAAATCACCTTCTTTATGAGCCATCATCCACACAGCTACAGCTACTAAAGTTATCTCCTTAAGATTCAAATCTTATCATATCCCTCCCCATTCAACAAACTCCAGTAAATTCCCTATTGACTCTAGGATGAGGTAGAAATATTTAAAGCTTCTTATACCTTGACTCTAAGCTATTTTTCTATCTTTATTGCACATGATTATTTGCCTCCAAATACTCACTATGATAGAACCAAACTGACCTTCTAATTTTAATTTTTTTAGTTTTTTCTTTAATTAACAAGCACATGATCTCTCCTTCCAATTTCTCCTACTCCATCAAAAGAAGAGGGAAAGGATGGGGGTGGGGAGACAGTAGAAGGAGGAGAAGTAAAGGAAGATTTATTTCAAAACAAATTCCCAAATTGATCATATCTGAAAATGCCTATTCATTTTGTATATTTCATCTATCAACTCCTTGTTTCTTAATCATTGGTCTTCTGGAATCCTTGAAAGGCATTGAGCAAATTTCTTAAATATTTCAAAGTTGTTTGCTTCTACAAGGTTGTTGTTATTGTATTGCACTCTTGATTCTTCTCACTTCATTCTACATCAGTATACAAGTTTTTCTAGGTTTCTCTGAAACTCTTTTCTTCATCTCTTTTTATGACACAATTTTATGACACAAGTATTTCATTTTGTTCAGATATCATAATTTGTTCAGTCATTCCCCAACTGAAAGATACCTCCTTTTCCTAATCTTTGCCATCACAAATATTTTTGTATGTATATATAAAAAACATAGATATATAGATATAAATATGTAGAGATATATAGAGATGTAAAAACATGTAGATATAAAGATATAGATATATACAATGTAGATATATTGTGTGCGTACATATGTGTGTCCCTTTTTCTTAAGACTCTCCACACTACCTGAGATGTACTGGCTCCTTACTTACATCTCATCAAATCCTTTAGTTCTTACAAGACTCACATCAAAATCGACTTTTACAAGTTATATCAGTAAACATTTATTGAGTGCATATATGAACCATGCATTGTACTAAGTCCTGGGGATAGAAAGGCAAAGATAAGTCATGTCTTTAAAGAACTCACAGTCCATGGGGAAAACAACAAGCAAACAACCACACACAAACTTGGAGTTTATTTCAGATGGAAGGTGCTAGCATTAAATTGAACTAGGAAAGGTTTCTTGAAAAAGGTAAGATTTTGACTGAGACAGGAAGAAATCCAGGAGAGATAAAGAGGGAGGGAATTCTTGACATGGGGGACTGTAGTGCCCAGAATCTAGAAATGTCATATCATGTAGAAGGGAGCCACAGTCCTTGGGTCATCAAAGACATAGAGGAAAGTGAAATGAGGCTTCTCTGTTTTATTCTGGAAGCAATAGTGAGACATTGGATTTAATGAAACTGAGATAGCTTGCTTAGACTGGTATTTTAGAAAGACTTTGGTAACTGAATTTGATACTTTGATAACTGAATTAAGAAGACTAGGGCTGGGAGAGATTGAGGGTAGCAGATCCACTAGCAGGCTATTGCAATAGCCAAGACTTGAGATGATAGGAGGCAGCACCAGGTGGTAAGTCAGAGGAGAAAAGGGGGTATACTGGAAAGATACTCCTTCCTGAACTCCCAGTTGCTAGACCCTATCTCACCAAAAAAAACCTTCTTTTTAGTTTGAAGTTTAAAAAAAATAAAACTATAAATGAAAAAGTTGTCTTTCCCAGCTAGACTGTAAGTGCTTCAAAGGCAGGAACAGGGATTGTTTCACTTTTGTCTTTGTATACCCAATACTTAGTATAGTACCTGATACATTAGAGATACTTTTTACTGATTGATGGTCTAATATTCTGAGGGTCAGAAAGGAAGCTAGCTGATAAACCAAGCCACTGTTATTGGTGATAAAGGAAAGGGCCTGGGAGATAGCATTAAAACCTGTCTTCCTCTGCCCCCATAGAGATGGTTTTAGAATTTAGCAATCTAAAATAAAGGGGAAACAATTTTCTTCTCTCCTGAGCTGGAGTAAACAAGGATATATTTATACCTTCCATAAATGAAGGAAGGTTTTCCTCTTACTCAAAACCACTGGAGGACTATGACTCCTTTCAGGTTAAAGTAACCTTGCAATTTTTACAAGTCTGTCATACTTTAAGGAGTTCCTATTAAGTCATAAATGTTGCAGAGTTTAAAAGGGTATATTAATGTTATTAGAGACTTGAGATAAAATGCCATGCCTTGCAGGATATCTTTGCATTTAATGAAAACATTTTCATCACATTCTGAGTCTATTATGCCAGATCTTCATTTCATAAGTTGTAAGATGATTTTATTTTAATTAGAGGAGATAGACTGAGCACATTAAAGTAATACAGTTAAATGCATTCATCAACTTTTTTTTTCCTTGTCAGGAAAATGCTCCCTCAGATTGTGCTATACTGAGATGTTATTACATGCACATAAAACCAGTAGTGTGCGTGTGAATATGTATAATTTGAGCATTATTTGCTAAGCAGGAAACATATATTCCCTAAAAAGAATTCTATGTAATGTCACATACTTGGCAGCAACCAGAAAATAGATCACTGAGACTGGAGTTAGGAAGACCTGAGTTCAAATTTAGACTCAGATACTGACTGACTTTGTGACCTTGTGACCTAATCGCTCTCAGTCTCAATTCTCATTTGTAAAATGGGGATAAAAAGAGCCTCTACCTCACAGGATTATTATGAGGATAAAATAAGTTAAATCTTACTTGTAAATCTTAATGCACTATAAGTATTATTATTATTATTATTATTATTATTATTATTATAGCATGTTACAGTTTTAAATGAAAAGTCAATTATCTTTTTTGTGTGCATATTATTTACTTTGTGGATCATATATGTCAATACTTTGATGGACTCATGATCTCTTCACCACATGTGTTTCTATTAGCACAATTCAGCCATACCTTCTCACCCTGTGTAATGTCCTTCAATAAATCCTCTAGGGAGAATCGACTCCAGTATACAAGAGTCTTCCTTGAAGTTCTGAACCTTTTGGGGGTCATGGACCACCTTGGCAAGAAATCAATTCTATTGAAATACAATTATCAATTAAAAAATAACATTGGAGATTACAAGTTTAAAAACCCTATAGATCTTTTAGCATTTCATGTTTTGGAATGTAGCCTTCAAATTGTAAATCTGTTATACATCACTGTCTTTAAATGACAGGTTCACTTCCTTTTCCAGCTGGACATATCACTGAGGCTGTCTTTTAAGCTAATTTTCTCTTGCACACAAATCATCACCATCATTATGCTCAATAACAATAATAACTGATACCATATAATGCTTTAATAACAACAACAAAAATAGTTTACATGTAGCACTTGATGGTTTGCAAAACACTTTTTAAATCTCATTTTGTTAGTCTAACCAACAGAGGTAAATGCTATTTTTAACCCCTTTTATAGATTAGAAAACTGAGACAGACAGAGATTAAGTTATAGAACTAGAGTCAGACAGCTATGTTGTGTCTGAGTCAGATCTTTATGACTCCAGGTCATCTAGCTGCCTCTAGATTTACGAAGAAATATATATATTATATATATATGTATAATGTCATTTGAGTCTCACAGCAACTCTGCCAGGTAGGAATAATTATTATTATTATTCCCATTTCACAGATGAGAAAACTAAAGCTCAGAAAGTTAAGTGCCTTGTTCAGAATCACAAATCCAGATCTTCTTGACCTACTCTACTCTGCCACAATAAACATAAACCTTTCTCTCTGCTCCCCAGATGTTTGTCCCTACAACCTTGGTAGAGTATATTGAGAGAATGAAAATTGTTCTTTATATTAGCCTCAGCATTGTCTAATTAGAAAGGTAAAGCTGCTGCTAACCAAAATCCTATCATATATTCTGAAGTCAAGTATAAGTGACTAGGTTCTGAGACGTGAACTGGAAAATGTTACTGGATGCCCCCTGTCTCTTGTCGAGAGTAGGGAGGATGGAGAAATGAAAAGACACACTCATTCATTTTCAGACTTGGGAGATGTATTGGTTTGTTTTCCTTGACTTTACCTATTTATTACAAAAAAGTGGGCTCTATTGGAGATAGAATTGAAAGGTTTTGGTAGGTTGACAATAATATAAAAATTAAAGAGAGAGATCATCATTAAAATTTTTTAAAAGAAAAAAGTGGTCTAGGAATTAGCCATACAAGAACCCACTATTCATAGTCAATATAACATAATTAAATCACAGGTTCTAGGGCATAAGGAGGGTAGCTTTAAAAGCTTATCCCATACTTATAAAAGAGAATTATGAAAAATAGTCATTTCACTTGGAAAAGTTTAAAAATAAGGAAATAAAGACAATTTTAAAAATAATTTGAGACCCCGAAAAACTATATACCATATCCTTCAATTAAACAAATAAATTCCTATACTAGAAAAGAAAATATTTATTTCTAACTGGTAAAATAAACAGGGGTGGGAGATAGGGGAAAACCTTTTTTTAAAAAATGGATTGCTTACCCATGAAAAAAAGACCTGAGAAATCAATAATGGGGTAAGTCAGGTATAAACCAGGGGTAAGTAGGCCCCCAAAAGAATACAAGAAATATCTTTCAAGAGACTACAAGATCAACAATAAAAGGTTCATTAAATTCCACAAAAGAAGGAAGCCAGCTAGAAAATCAAAAGATGTGCTGAGAGAAGGAAAAAGCAATCACAGAGGGAATCAATGGATTATTTGCTGCAGTCTTGACTGAGGACGACTTAAGAGAGAGTCTCACTTCCAAGTTCTTTTCAGGCAGACAGGTCAGGGGTATTAGAACAAATAGGGGTAAGTATACAGGCTTCTCTAGACCTAATTGACAAACTAAACATAAATAAATCACCAGGCTCAGATGGCAGCCACCCAAGAGTTTTGAAGGAACTCAAGGGTGAAATAAGGAACTGTTGGCCAAAATGTGTAAGCTGTCGTTCTAGATGGTCACTGTGTCAAAGGACTGGCTGATTGCCAATGTGACTCATGCATAGGGAGGGCTCCAGAAGAGATGCTGGGAACTCCAGTGGGTAAGTCTGACTTCCACAGTGGGGAAACTATTGGACCATACAAAAAAGATTATAGTTGTTAAGTAAATCCTACTATGTGAATTATGGTTTGTATGAGAGCAAATCATATGTGAATAATCTACTAGAGTTTCTTAAGAAGATAAAAAAAATTGATCGAAGAAAGCTTGGGTGAAAATTATTCAGCCCTTTTAAAATTATTTATTATAACATTATATCAATAAAAACAAAACAAAAAAAAAACAGGCTAAGCAAGAGGTAAAATAGAACACCAGACTTTTAGCTTTTAACAAAGCAGAAACAAACCAATTAACAAACAATAAGCAATGAAAATGTTTTTGTTCTGATTTCCTTGTGAAGTCTACCTGAAGCTCCCACACCTTTGGCTGCTTTCCTCTTTTTTTCCCTTTTCTTTTTTTTAAAAAAAAATATAATCTATGACAGTTTATCTATGGTTTTGATTCAACTTAATTTGCTTGGCATCATCGCATCTCAGGGACCTCATCTGCAAACTGAGCACATTGTACTCAATGACCTCTAAAGTTCCTTCCAGCTCTAAATCTATGATCTATCTAGGTAATCCCAGATTTACATAACCACTTAATATTCATAATTTTTATTGAACCATATTTTGGTTATATTAACATAATAATAATGTCATCCATTTTATAAATGTGGGAACACAGACCATCCAACAGAATGTCCAAAAGAATATAAGCTCATTGAGAGCAGGGGGCCATTTTTCCTTTTGTCATTGTGTTCCTAGCACATAGCACATAATAATTTTGTCCTTTATATATAATAAGCGCTCAAAAGTGGTTGTTAAATTATATTGTACAGAGGCTATTTCTATTATTTTTCTATTTCAAATAGAACAGTTTTTAATATTCTTTATTTATAGATAGGTTCTTCCCCCCTCTTTATGATGTTTTTGAGGATATGGTCTTAGCACTGGTCAAAAGGTATGACCAATTTATTTACTATACTGTATTTATCTAAACTTTCAAAAAAACTCTCAGAAAATCCAAAGACTTATTGCTTCCAGGATCAAACATGAACTTCTCTGATAGACTTTTAAAGTGCTTCACAAGTAGCCCTACTGTCTATCCAACCTTATTATGCATTACTCCCCTTACTCTGCTCTGGAGTATAGCCATACTGGCTTCTTCCTATCCTTACATGTAAGAGTTTATCCACTTTGTCTATACTACAGCACTTATAATGTGCCTGACTCTTAGTAGTAGATATTTAATAAATAGTAATTGATGAGTTGATAGACTGTCTGTCCCCATGTCCAGAATGCACTCCCTTTTTACCTCTGCCTTTTAAAATCCATTATTTTCTTCAAAAATGTACAAGTGGAAACTATTATGGGAAACATTCCAAGAGTGAGTGCCCATCCACCACAAATTTAACTTACATTTATTTCTTATATAATTTGCATTTATTTATACAAAGAAACGTAAATCTAGCACTAGAAAGGATCTCAGAGTCCATCTGGTTCAACTCCCTGATTTTACAGATGAGGAAAATGAGATCCAAAGAGTCTAAGTGACTCAAAGCACATATGGTAATAAGTGACAAATCTGCAAATTGATCTAACCCCCTACTCCAAAGCCAGTGCCCCTTCCACTGACAGCATATTTGTATTTTCTCCCATGATATAACACAAATTTTCCTGAGAAAAGAGACTCTTTCATTTTTGACTTAATAAACCTAGTACCTATCACATAGTAAGTACTTAATAAATACTTGGTGGCTGTTTTCAAAAAAAATCTTTTAACAGAGTTAGCAGCAAAGTCTATTATAAAAATTAAAAATTTTATTGTGGACAAGAAACTTGTATCATAAAAAAGTAAGGCTAAATTGGAACTTCTCTTGACATTGAATGTTAAAGATTTTGTATCATAGTTTAGAGTCCCATATTACTTAACGTTTTTACACATGATCTGGAAGAAAGACTTTCATAGTGAAATCTCCAAGTTTGTGGATGACACTAAGCTCTTCTCAGAAGTGGAAAGCCAAGCAGATAGGAAGAAACAGCTGAGAGAATTTCATAAGACTGTCTGAGTAGAGTGAAAAAATGATAGATGAGCTTCAGAATCAGTAATAAATAAAAAGGAAAATAATCATTCTAAATCAGTTTTTAACCTGGGATTCATGGGCATGTTTTTTTAAAAAAATGTTTTATTTTAATATGATTGGTTTCCATTGTAATCCAATTTATTCTATTTTATATATTTTAAAAATATTTTTCTAAGAAGCAGTCCGTAGGTTTCACCAAATTGTCAGAGGGATCAGTGATACATTAAAAGGCTAAGAATCATTATTCTAAGGTATACTGATAAAGTAAACATATTAGTTATTTATTCTGATAAAAAAGAGTCAAATATGAATTATTATGGACTTAATCTACAGCTGTTCCCCATTGCCCTAGGGACAGCTAGGTGGATAGAATGCCAGGATTGGAGTCAGAAGAGCATGAGTTCAAATTCAGTCTCAGACAGAAACTTACTAGCTGTGTGACCCTGGGGTAAGTCACTTTAACCCTGTTTGCCTCAGTTCCTCAATTATAAAATGAGCTGGAAAAAGAAATGGCAAACCATTTTAGTATCTTTGCCAAGAAAATCCCAAATAGGGATACAGAAAGAAGGACATGACTGAAGGAAATGACTCAAAACTGAAAACAACCATGGTCTTATTAAGACCAAAGAGACCTATAAAATGATGGGCATTATTGGGAAGATATCCTGGAAACAAAGACAAAGGTAATACCCTATGCATGTTTAAAAAAGGTTATGTTTCATATATATCTGTTCACTATTCCTAAAGAAAAGTGTGCTTGATGTGATAAAAATTCAGAGAACACTGAGATTATCTGTTACAACTCCATCTACAAAAATGTTCATTTCAAGTAGATTTCATATGAAGATAGTGAAATTGAGAAAATAATTTCATTGTTGGGAATATACCCTGAAGGTGATATCCAAAAATAAACAAACTAGTTGACCAATGATTTTGTACTAACATCACTTGTAATTGCAAATTAATATAGAAATAACTCAAATGATCAATGAGAGGGGTATGATTAATAAAATGAAATACTCTTAAGGCAATTAAAACTGGTAAGTATGAGGTACATAAAGAAATTTAAAATGAATCATATATAATCAAGTAAAGTAGAGAAAGGAGCAGAACTAGGAGAGTAGAGAACATAATATTTATGATTATATGAGTGAAAAGGAATAAAGAAGGAATATTGATGGACACAAAGAAAGTGACTGAATTGTTTTTATAATATTTTATACATTGAAATGAATTGATTTGAATGAAAGTAACTACAAAACAAGTTTGGCTGCTTACAGTGGGGTGAACTCAGTCTTAGTCCAAAACTATGATTTCCAAGGTATATGGAAATCCTGGTATGACATTCCCTTCACCAATATAGATCTACAGTTAGTCTGAAATGTAGGATCATAAAGCTGTTGGTTTTAGATTATAGAGACTTACCTATGACCATGCAACTAATTACATGTAAAAGGCAAGACCTCAATCAGAAGCCTCCTGCTTCCAAAGTCAACCTTCTATGATAGAATATTAAGTTAATAATCTTTTAAAGATAGACTTTAAAAGGTTTTTATTTTAAGTCAAGAAAGATGAAGATTGAGAGGAAACAAGGTCAAAACATAAAATCAAAAAAAAAAAAAGATGTAAATACAAACATGGACAGGACTATAAAACACCAAAGGGTCTTTGAAGTTTAGGGAGGAAACTTGTGATAGTTGTAATTCTAAGAGGTGACAAAGTTATCAGATAAAAGATTCTAAAGAAAAGTACAGATAAATTCATGGATTGCAGATTCACAATGCATCACAAGGGAAAGCTAAAGAACTTTAGAGGAAATACCTAAGGTTTTGAGTTTGACATTGTAGAGGGAAAATATTTTCTGCTATAAAACATGTCCTAGTTCCACTATCAAAGGTTCAGGTCAGGAAATATTTATTAAAAATGTGCCAAGTTATTAAAACAAAGTTTAGACAAGGATAATAAGTTATATGAACTTTTGGTACTATTTAATAAAATACTTTGAAGTTTTTTTAGGATTATTCATGTTTTGGATTTTTCATATCTCTTCAAGGGCATTGGCAGGACACCAAGAAATCCTGGTACCGTGGATAGAGAGCTGGTCATGAAGTCAGAAATCTGCCCCGATACATACTCTATGTTTTTCTCTGGGCAAGTTATGTAACTTCTCAGTGTCTCAGAAATCTTAAGACTTTAAGCTGCAGAATAACCTGTCTTCATAGAGTTCTTATTTCAATGAATACAGTAAAAAACAAAAACCCTTAACTGTTTATGAAAAGCTATCTGAATAAGTTCCCATGGATATAAAATGGATGGAAATGTGAGGAGAAGTAACTTTCTAAATGTGGCATTAATATTAAATAATTTTTAATAATCATGGAATCATAGAGTTAGACTTGACAGGGATTTTAGAGATCATTTGCAAATGAGAAACTATGGTCTAAAGAGTTTAAGTATCTTTGGATGCTTCAAGTCTACCATTTGCCCAAGTAGCATAGCTTGAATTCAAATCTGGGTTCTTTGACTCTTAAGTCTGATATGACCTTTGGAATACCATGCTACAACAAATAGATGAACATCATTAAATATAGAAAAATTATCACAATCTCTTAAGTATTAAAAAATTAAATATTTACTAATTAATATTGATTATATTAATCCTAGTTTATATTTTTTCAAAATTCCATAAATTTAATTTAAAAATCATTTATTAAGTGTTCTCTATGTGCATGCACTAAACTAATAATCATGGCTAGCATAAAATTTATACCACACTTTAAGGTTTGCAAGGTATTTTACAAATGTTATCTCTTTTGATCCTTACAACAATCCTGTGAGGAAAGTATTATTATAATACCCATTTTACATAAGAGGAAAATTAGACTGAGAGAGTTTAAAGGACTTAAATGTCAACTAGTTGCCTTCAGTGAATAACTAAGCAGATACATTAACTCTCATCCATCTCTAATGCAAGTGGAGGGAAGCTCCTCTCTCCATTTAATGCCTCAGAAAAATAAAACAGAAGAGGGAGAGAACATCAGGAGCCAAAAACTTGTATTGTAGATGGGCCCTTAAGTAGATCTCTGACCTTGCTTTGATTAGATCATGTAGCCTCTCTTGGCCTCCATTTATTCCTTTGTAAAATGAGGGGACTCAACTGGATGATCTTTGATGATCTTACTGTAAACATTCTCTGTGAAGGTCATACAGAGTTGTGTGATGTGTGAAATGGAGCATTGTTTCACTCCACTTCATTCACAAGGATGGTCCACAATGAGGTACCTTGTCTATTTTCTCCTTTCTAACTTCATCATCATCACTTTCACCCTTGTCATGCTCTAGGCTCCAAAATGTAATTGTGCACAATTGCAGAGGTGAGAAGACAGGAAAAGGTATTATATTTGGATTGGTTGGAAATATTTATTGGTAAATATCTTAAAACAACATACATGCTCTTGATCTTAACAGGTGCAACTTGTTCATATAGTTCTTATTAGTTGTAGGGTCTTTGGGGCTCAGTTATTAAGATCCAAAATAAAAAGAAGTGAGGTTAAAGGCAGACTTCCCATTGTTTTCTCATGGCAGATGGTCCTTCATGCTTTCATTTCATGCTTCACAATACTCAAAGGAAGTCTGGCATCCTGGTATAACCACAGACTTGGCCTGGATTTTTGGCTCTCAAATGAGATCCTAGACTCTGCTTCCTCTTATTTAATTATGAGGTTGATATCCTTTCCTAAATAGGCCAGAGAGGCAAGTTGATTGTTAGCACCAACAATAATCATCACCAGCTCTTAAGTTATAAGGAGGCTAGGGTTCAACTAAGAATATGCCAAGTGACTGACCACCTCAGAGTCAGTCATACCATTGTGGCAAATGAGTTGATCTGGAGAAGGTAAGATCCATAAGAATATGACAGGTATTTTCAATTATTGTATGGGATATCACAAGGAAGAAATATTAAAATTATTCTTCTTGTTCCCAGAAGACCAAACCAGAAACAAGGGTAGACGTTGCAGAGAATTAGGGGAAAACTTCCTAATTATTAGAACTGCCCCAAAATAGGGTGACTTGCCCCAGGAATTTGGGCGCTCTCCCTTCTTTGGAGGGCTTTAAGGCTGAATGAACACTTACTGGATATGTTGTGATTTACTTTCAGAAGTGGGATAGAGTTGAAGGTCATGTTGTCCCTTGCAATTCTGAAGAAAAACAAAAACAAAAAAAAGAAGTTCCTAGGTCTTGATTTCTCTCTAATTTTGAGCCCACCAAAAGAAGAAATCTTTATTCTTCTACCAGAAGGAGAATTTACTTGAATTTACTGAAGTCTTAAGTAGAGACACTTTAACCATTTTAGTACAAGTTAAAATATACCAAAATCCTTTCTAAGAAAACAATTCTATGAGATGTTGATGACCTCCTATTTCAATTTATCAAAATATATTTCAGGATAATTTTATATGTCCCCCTTTCAATCCTCTGCTAGTGAACAAAGAATGAACTGAAAGGGACTATAAATATAGAATTCATAGGAACCTTAAGTTTCCTCATCTGTAAAAAATATAGATTGGACTAAATGAATTCTGAGGTTTTTTCTAGCTCTAAATTTGTGACACCTAGGTCGTGGAGTAGATTAGAGCACTGACCCTGGAGTCAGGAGAAGCTAAGTTCAAATTTGACCTCAGACACTAGCTGTGTAGGTAAGATACTTAATCCCAAATGTTTGCAAAAATAAACCTAAAGTATGGTCAAAGTTCTCATATTAAAAACAAGGAAATGACAGTCTAGAAAGATTAAGAAACACATTCAAGATTACACAGCTTTTAAATAGCAGAGCCAAAATTCAAAATCAGAACTTTGGAGTCTGAGAAATAGGCTAAGCACAGTATTAATCACAGTAATAACTGAATTTGAAGAATAATAAGATCTTGGTATCCCCTTTGTCCAAATGACTCTGTTATGAGTCATGTACTGAGAAGGAATTTACTATGTGGAGTAGAATAATAGTCACAAGGCATAAAGTCATAAATTTTGGGGGGGTTCTATAAGATAGATACAGATGAGAGGTACAAAGTCTATTTAAAAATACCTTCCTTATTTTTAGAGAAATCAAAAGAGAATGTTGATTTCCTTCACATAATAGAGCCAGGGTTCACAACTTTTCAATCAGCCTATAATAGATATTAGGGAATTTAAATGGGAAAAAAATTTTGTCTTTATTTTTATAAAATATGCATTATTTGTAATTCTGTGTGTTTCATTTTATTTTATGTATTTAAAAACATTGTTCTGAGAAGGTATCTGTAGACTTCACCAGACTGCCAAATGACAGAAGTTAAGAACACCAATACTAAGGGAACTCAGCTGCCTATGCAGATGGTAAACTGCAGTAAAGAGAAGAGACAAAAAGATTGTATGTCACCAATGGTTCAGCAGAGGAGTAAGATGATAGGAGAATGATAGGAGAAGCTGAACTCAAAAGCCATCATTAAAATGTGGTTGTTAATAGAAATTTCCAAATAAATGAATTATAGAAATCAATAAAGATGTTATTTGTCTAGGGTTTTTAATCATCAGAAAATTTATCATGGATTCAGGAAGGAATTAAATAGTGGAACATCAATATTCTCATATTAATTTTGCTGCTGTTATAAACCTAATAATTCTAATAAGCCTAACAATGTTTAGACCTAATAATAATAGTAATAGTAATAATAATAATAATAATAATAATTAGTAATAAATTCTGCTTATATAGCACCTTAAGGCTTACAAAACCTTTTAAGAGTTCCAAAAAACTATGAAAGGAAAATGGCATCAGGAATAAAAGCAATAACATATTTGACATAATGTGAATGAATGTACTATTTAAGATTAGTTATCTTTTATTTATAGTCAAAGAGTTTCTCAGAATTTGAAAGTTGGAAAGGGTTTCATAGGCCATCCAACCTAATCCATACCTCAAGAGAATCCTCATTATAGCATATCCCCAAAGTTAACATCTAGTCACTGTTTGAAGACCTCTAAGTGTGTGAAAATCACTTCTACAAATCAAATCATTCCAAATCATTCCACACCTCTAATTGTCAGAAAGTTGTTATCATTTTGGTTGTTTTTGTTTTCCCCAATATCAAATCTAATTTGACCCTTTGAACCTTCACCTTATTGTTCCCAGTTTTACCCTCTGGGATCAAACAAGAAAAATCTAACCCCTCCTTCACATGGCAGTCCTTCAGCTATTTGAAGACAACTATCATGTCTCATGAAGACAGCTAGGTGGCACAGTGCCAGGCTTGGAGTCAGGAAGACTCATCTTCCTGAGTTCAAATCTGATTTCAGAAACAAATTATGTGACCCTAGCAAAGTCACTTAGCCTTGTTTGCCTCAGTTTCCTCATCTATAAAATGAACTGGAGAAGGAAATGGCAAATCTCTGCTGAGAAATCCCCAAAAGGGATCATGAAGAGCCAGACATGACTGAAAACAACTGAACAACAATAAGAAACCATGCTCCCTCCCCTCAAATTTTCTCTTTTCAAACTAAATGTACCCATGTCCTCAATCACCATTTGTGATGGACTAAAGACCTTTTCCTCTAGACAATGTCCATTTTATCTATGTCCTTCTTAAACCCTGATGTCCAGAACTACTCCAAGAAAAGTCTTATAGGATATAAGAAAAAATTAACCTATTTACTATGCCATTAGACTAACCATACTGTTAATTCAATTTGAACTTATTATAATCCTCTAAAAACTCTAGATCTTTTTTGGAACAATTCTAAAGAATTGTGATTTTGCCTTCTTATGCTTGTCAAGTTAATTTTTTTAACCTAGTTCAAAAATTTACATTTATTCCTATTAAATTGTATCTTATTGAATCCAACCCAATGTTCTACCTTTCAAGATCCTTTATTCTGTGATTTAGTTTATCTGTCCCTCTCAGTTTTGTGTCATCTGAAAATCTGATGAGCAAAAAAATCTGTTTGTCCAAATCATCAAAAATAGTTAAACAATGGTTATAATATCTTGTTAACAAAAGATGGAGAAATAGACATTTTCTTTAATCCTTACTAACTCAAAAAATCAAAAGAAAATATGCACAAATATGGAATAACTACAATTGAATCCATAGGACAAGCAAAGTAAATTGCCACTGGAGAATGAATTAAGTTACATGTATTTATTAAGTACAAACTTTATTCTAGACCTTGGGGATACAAATATGATGAATTAATGATAAGGAGCTTCCATTTTAATGGGAGAGACAGCAATAGTATATATAAGGCTGCATAGAATAAATAAAGCTAACAAATTCAAAAAGATGCAAAGTATAATTTAAATTATTAAATACAAAGTAATTTGAACAGCAGGGCACTAAAAGTTGAAGGCATCTTCATGTAGAAGATGGAATTTGAGTAGTATCTTGAAGGAAGAAGGGAATCAAAGAGTATTCTGAATTGGAAGTGAGGAGTGAATTTCAGGCATTTGAACCTGCCAGTACAAAGGCAGGGAGTTGACAGAGGTGGGGGCTGAAGAACATAGAAGAAGACAGTTTATTTGGATTGTTGTTGTGGTGTATTGTTGGGATTGTCATTGTTTTGTTGTTGTTATTTGTCCTCCATTCTCAAAAAAGGATCATGACATCAGGTAGATGATGTCATGACTTGCAAGTGAAATGGATTTGGGCGGGGGGGCGGTGATGCAGAGTCACAAGTCTCATCTCTCTTCCAAAGCCAACTGTGTCCTGCATCCAGTTAGAATCAGTACAATCAGAAATGGCCCAGGATGCATTGGGAGAATTTGATCTTTTTATGTTAGAGTCTTAACGGTCTCAGTTTGACTGACGCAACACCCATTCAGCGATTAAGGTAGGTTAAAAAGAAATGAAGCAAAGAATAGCCTCTTTTGCAACATCCAAAAGAAAAAACCCTCTAAGACTATAGGGAAGAAATACTAATTCTTAAAGCTTTCACTCAGGACTACTACCTCATCAACAATATTCAATTTTTGTTAGAGAGACACAAACTAACCATAGCCTTGAATCAAAGACCCAAACAGGGATGTCCTTCATTTTCAGAAGCTTGGAGACTTCCAGGATTGCAGAGACATTTTCCATCCTTTACTCTTTAAAAAGCAGCAGACATTGATTCAGCCCACCTGAAGAAGGAAAGAACCTGATCCAAAGAAGGAATCAGGACAGTAGACCGGCATGAATTTCTACACCACTTCTAAACAAAGGGAGTTGGAACTCAGCTGGGGCGATTTCTGTTCTCAGTGAGCCACATAGGACTGGGATTTAAGTTAGTGAAAGGTAAATCTTTCAATCCAAGAAGAGAATGAGGTAGTTTTATGTTCTAGTTTGAAGTATACCCATCATCAAAATGGGACAAATCAGACATTGAGTGTTAGAAGATTTTTTTTGGGGGGGGGGGGCAATAAAATACTTTGAATTTTAAGAGAAAGAAAATTCAATTACAAACTTCACACCATAAGCAACAAAGAAGATTCTAAAAGTAGCAGAATGAGTACCAAATACTTAATGTATAAGTAAATATTACAAGACAATGTAAGGGAACTAGTGCCTAATGCAATACAAAATTCTGTGGATTCCCAAGAGAACATGAAACAACAGTAAGAAATTACAGAATGGTTCAAGAGAGAAATGAAATTTCTCCAAGAAGAAATTAGAATGAAGTTAAGGTCAGAATGTATAACTTTCAAAGGAAAAATAATTATCAACAGATTAGGAAAATGAATCCACAGAGGTAAGGTTTTCCAGAAGTAGAAGAGAAAATAATAGATTTGGAATACAAAAGTACTGAACTGGAGGATATTTTCATAGAAGAAAAGCAAAGAGCTATAACATTAAGAAAAAATGCCTGATCTCTATATAAGCCAATGTCATTTACCATGATGACAGGATGTACAAAAGAACATGATTGAACATATTATTGCTGAAAATAATACCCCCCCAAAAAAAACATGCCCAGAACTTCTGAATACAAAAAACAAAGCACCAATCAAGAGTCCACAGATTGCCTCCAGAAAATAACTCTGTGCTTCAAACTCCAAGATATATAGTGGTTAAATTTAACAACCTTAATGATAAACAGCAGATTCTGCAAGCAGCCAGAAGAAAGACCACCAAACAAGTAAAGGAAATTCAAATAACACAAGACTGTTCTGTGCCCACTAGAAATTGTAGAAGGGAATGCAATGATATATTCTGGAGGGGGCGGAGCACAAGATACAAGACAAAATTACATACTGAGCCTAATTGTATTGAAATAAGTTAAAGATTTAACAAAGGATAGACATTTGAGTCATTCCTAGCCAAAACAAAACAAAACAACCAAAAAAATCCAATTCAAATACTAAAAACATAAGACAAATAAACATATGTAATTACCATGAAAAAAATAAGAAATTAAATAAATTATTCTGTGACTAGAATTTATTTTTAAAAATAGTGGAAAAATTTTTAAATGGCATGAGGCCAAATATAGATAGATACCTGAAATACCCCACTGGAGACCTCCTGCCACCTTGACACTGAAACATTAACAATTGCTTTTTTGAGTCCAGCTGTTCAATCAATTTTGAATTCATATAATGGTGTATCTAATCACCTCATCTAAATAAACTATATTCAAAGCATTCTTCTTGTCTGCCATTTTAATAAACCAGTCAAATAAGGAAATGAAGGCTAGTCTGTCATGACCAGTTCATGACTTTCCTATCAAGATGTCATCCAATCATTTTTCTGATGGTCTTTCAGATTTTTTTCAAAAATCAAAATCAAGTTTATTGATCTCTCTCTCTCTCTCTCTCTCTCTCTCTCTCTCTCTCTCTCTCTCTCTCTCTCTCCCCCCCCCCCACAAATCAGGACATTCCTCTTTCTTCAATCCTATGATCTCTCTCCTTTCAATCATCACTGACAGTAGTTTGGAATCACATTGACCAGTTCTTTCATGACCAAAGAATATAATTTATCTGAGCCAAGTGACTTAAATTTATCAAGAACAACCAGGAGTTCTCTTTTTATCTCCTAACATATCTTAGTTCTCACCTTCTTGTTAGTCATTTTTTATGTCTTGTCATCCTAGGGTAAAGCTCATTCTTTTTTAGAGAAAACAGAAGCAAACTAAGAAATGAATGACTGACTTCTCTCTATGCCAAGTATTATTGTAAACAAAAGTCTTATCTTTTCTTTGATCCAAATGGCACCAGGTAGCGAAGTACATACAATGCTGGATTTGAAATCAGGAAGATTCCAAGTTGGAATCTGCCTTGAACCCTTACTAGTTGTATGATCCTGAATCTCTCAGTCTCAGTTTTCTTATCCATAAAATGAAGAGAGTAGCACCTTTCTCAATGGATTTATGTGAGAATGACATGAGATGGTTACAAATCTTCATGTATTATATAAATAATAGAAATCATCTATTTTCTCTTGTTTTCCTTAGGTTTTTCTGCTCCATGGATATCTTCCATTTTCTATTCACTTTTTAAATCTAAATTGGTAAATGACTTCCTCCAGCATCCATATCACATACTACTAATAATCCAAAAGCTTGGGGGGGGGGGGGGAGCAGAGGAGGTAGGACCTGCCTGATATCACAAAAAGTAAAAAATAAAAATAATAAAATAAAATAAATATTAATACTTGTTCACTGATCTATGTTATTCATATAATTTCTGTATGATTCCATCATTTTCATAGACAAAAAGAGTTGAAAGACATGAGCTGTGCTGTGTTGGACTTCTATAAGTGCATGCCTGTTCTACCTCTCTGAATGTCACCAGTGTAAAGTTTATATAGACCTTTTTATTATATATGCTCATTTTTCATAGTCTAGCTGATTCATTGTATAAATGTGTATAAGATATTTAATATTGCTGATCTTGAGTTTAACCACCCCAAAAAGCACTGGGTTAGTGCTTTTCAAATCATCTGCCTCACTGAAGGTGGGGTACATGTGTTACTTCTATTAGACCATACAGTGCAAATCCTGACTGATACTGTCTGTGCCTCCCCAGTCAAGGATACACACATGCCACTGATTATCACACAGTCTTGGACAAAATCATGTCACATCTTTGGACTTCATGTTTCCTCATTAATGAGGTGGAGGCTCTCACTAAGGTTCTAATGACACTGAAAATTTGATGATTCTACAATTATGAATAAGTTCATCTTCCTCTGTACCTAACCAATCAACTTTTAACCTATAGGTTATAGAGCCTATAACATATATATATATATATATGTATATATATACATATATATATATATATACTCAACTAGTTAAAGACTTATAGGTTATAGAGCCTATAACCTCTAAGTCTTTAACTAGTTGAGTGTATATAGATAGATAGATAGATAGATAGAGATATAGATTATAGATATAGATATGGATATAGATATAGATATATAGATATATAATTTGAGAGATAGAAAAGAATGAATAGATTAAAGTTAGAAATAATCCAAAATTCTCATTTAAGTTATTAAATATAACCTCTTCTCCACTGAAATCAGCAGCAGTAAAGATTGCTTAGAATTTCTTCACCTTCTTCCCAATTTTCTCCCTTAATAGAATAATAATTAGATGGTGGGATGCCTTATACTTAGCAAGAGAGAGAAGGATTGCAAAAAGGTTTTGTAGAGAACTAAGACATAGGTAATATCTGAGGAATATCCTGATCTGTGAAAAGTGGTTGCCATGACAAGAAGGAAAGTTGCAAAGGATACTAAAGTGCCCTTTCGCATATAAATCATTAGCAGACATTTGCTCAAGCAAATGCACAAAAACAATTGATAAACCTCAATCATCTCTCTTAAAGCTTATTGTAATGATACAAGTTAAGTCAATCTACAAATAAATATTTCTTAAGCACCTGTTATTTTCCAGGGACTCTCCTTCATCTAGCTTATATTATTAACCCCATTTTATGGAAGGGGCTAAGAGCAGTTAAGTGACTTGTTTCTGATCACACAGCTTTGCAAGTAAGGACAAATGGGATTTGAGCTCAAGTATTCTTGACTCCAGGACCAATGTTTTATCTACAGTGCCATACTACTACTCTCTATATATTGACATACCATCTGACAAGGAAGCTTCTATGTCTTCTTTCTTTTTCATTACTGCCTCTAACTGAGCACAGACCAGACTGAAAAGATCAATATGTGACTTTTAGTCCTTTCTCTACTAAGAATATGTGCAGTTCATCTTCCAGCTTAGCACCATTTACAAAGGTTTTGCCTCGTGGGCTGCACAGAGTTTTAGCTAGAATCAAGGCTGATTGCTGTACCCCATCTGTCACTTTCCAACCATCAGCAAACATATTATACTGCTTTGTGGTGTGTCCCATTTTGTCCTGATCAGTCTGCTTCTCACACATCAAAGGAAAACTAACACATTGGAGTCCAATGCATTTTAAGAGAACTCAATGACTGACTGTCCCTTTTTGTTAAAAATGAGGACTGAATTCTCCACCTTGTTCTCCCTATCCTGTAATGCCAGCCAAAGATACATTTCTTCCTTCCTCTTACTTTGTCTACAATCCTTAAGAAAGGTGCCAGGTTAGAAAGGAAGATATAATATCTGAACTGATTGGAATTCTGTCTGATCAAAAGCTGATTACTAGACTGAGGGCAAGCACAGCAGCACCATGTCATACAGAATCAGAAAACCATACAAAGAAACCCTGTCATTGACTTGTCTTTAAAAAAAGAAGAAACAAATATTCTGACTAGACCATTTGTGTCGGTGCTACTTGCTATAATAGCTAGAGGGTCAGCCTTAAAAGAAAAATAAAGGCTCCTACCTCAAGTACTAACTTGGTCTGTGACCTGGACAAGTCATTTAACCTCTATCAGCCTCAATTTTCTCATTTGTATAATGGAAATAATAATAACACCAATCTCATTCAATTGAATCAAATGAGTTAGGGCATGCAAAACTATTTGTAAACCCCATATCATTATACAAATGTTAGCTGTGAAATTTTTTTAAAAATCAGGATATTCTTATTATCTGTTTAAATTCTTCCTAGGAATAAAACAAGGGATAGTTAGATGGCACAATGGGTAGAACATCAGCCCTGAACTCAGGGTAACCTGAGTTCAAACACTACTTCAGACTCACAGACGCTGTGTGACCCTGGGAACATTTAACCTTGATTGTCTTGCATTCAGGACAATCTCCAGTCATCCTGATTCCTACCTAGCCATTGGATCTAGATGACTCTGGAGGAAAAAGTGAAGTTGATGTCTTAGCATAAAACCCCCTCACTCAAATCTAATTCATATGCATGCCATGGCATCACCTCCTGGATGTCATGGTCTTCTTTGAGAATGAAGAACAAACATCATTAGAAATGAGATTGGAGTACAGTCAATGACCAATTATTTTAAGACTTTCGTTCCATTCTCTCTACTACTAAAATCTACAATAGGCCTATTGTGCTTTCTTCCAAAAACAGGCAAAGTTATATTCAATTGTAGTGTATTATGAAATATAAAAAAGGAACAGATGAGTGACAGCATTCTGAGGAAGAAAGCAAGAGAAAATAAAGAGGTTTGAAAATGTGTTAGCCCTTTTGAGAAATGTTATTTTCCACCACTTGGGATAGACTTCAAATAATAATGATTACAATAACAACAACCAACCCAAATTTCCTTGGTGTATCAGAAAGTAGTAGTCCAACAAACTGTCACAGAATTTCATTTGTCAATAATAAGAATAAAAAACTTTCCCCATATAATGGACAACATATATTTACCATATAATGAGGTGAGAGAGAAGAGGGGCAAGGAAAAAGAGGTAAGATTCTGGTAGAAAGGAAAGTAGGCTTAGTTTGAAGACAAGGAATCTAGATTCGATTCCCAATGTTGCCACCTACTTACTACCTATGTGACCTTAGGCAAGACTTTTGGCCTCAGTTTCTTCATTTTTAAAAATAAGGTCATTGGATTATATGACCTCTAAAGTCCATTCCAGCTCCATGAATAATACCCAGCGGACTCTCCCCTTTATGGACCTTATAATTACATTCACAGTGCCTGCCATCCCTGACTTAGAAATATTCATCCCCTCACAAAGTCTTATTCGAGAGTAATGCTATTTAATTTGTTAATTTATTCAGAAGTTATTTTGGTGGGCAGAATATTTTAGCTCCAAACATAAGTTAATACAAATTTCAGAAAACCTTCCTGGTACTCAGTTGATTGTGACACGTTCAGCACTAATATCATGCTGAAATCTTTAAAAGTTTATTAACCTTAAAGAATTTCAAGCCATACAGTTTTTTTAATTAATCTCAAACCAAATTGAAGATTATACATATTAAGCACACCTTGAAGAACTGAATATTGGGTAAAACAATCATTTCTAGTTGCCTAGCAACAGCTCCACCAATACTTTCTGTCGGATTGATTCTAGACACTGGTGTAGAGCCAGTGATAAATACATCTTTTCTCGTGTCCCTTCACTAGAGAGGTGTTCATTGACTATGATTAATAGTAGTCCACTTTGTTATCCTGGGGTGCCCAATTTCCATGAATATTTGAGGGGGGGATATCCTGGTAGAATACTTGTCATGAAATTCATGACTATTTGTAGATTCCACCATTCATATCCTTCCTCTTCTCTCAATACACACCCAACCACCCCTAACAAGGCCTTTATCAGACCTCACCTAGAGGTTTATAATCATTTTCAGCTCTTTTCTCTGCTACCAGTTTCTCACCTAGAGGTGTGCTAGTAAATACTTAACAATTGGCTCTCCAGAAAGAAAAAAACAACCTGTAAACCACTTTTAAAATTTTTAATCTACATTATTAACATTTTCTCCATCACTTTAGACAATAAACAAAATAATAAATCAAGGCCTGATTAATAGAATTTGCCAATTTCTGTGGTATAAGTGCTCTCACTCAAAATTTAATAACCTCCTTATTTTTAAATAGTTAATTCCCTTAAGAATGTCATTATTTTTACAAAGAAACTGAAAGTTGCTGTGACCTAGTTCTATGAAAACCCTGCTCCTCCTCTCAAACCCATCCCATACAGAGCTTTCATATTTATATTCCTAAAATATAGTTTTGATCATGTCACTCCTCAGCTCAAGAAGCTTCAATGTGTCTCTGTGGTTATAACATTCCTATATTTAATATTTAAAGCTCTTCACAAAGTGGCTTCAAGTTGTTTTGTCAGGATAAATGTACACCCATTCTATTATGTATTCCATTACAACAAGGTCTACTTGTTTTCTCCTGAATATCACATTCCATCTCTTGCTTCCACACTTTAATTTTGCCTAGGCTATCCAAAATGCTTAGAATTCTCTCTCTCTCTCTCTCTCTCTCTCTCTCTCTCTCTCTCTCTCTCTCTCTCTCTCTCTCTCTCTCTCTCTCTCCCACCCCAAGCTCCCTTCAAGCTTCAAGACTTCCCTCCAGGACCATCCCCTTTGCTAATTTTCCCAATCATTAGTTGACCTGCCTCAAATCATTCTCTTTACATATCCTGTCTTTATTATCTACTAAAATTGTAGTATTTTACTATTGTATTACAACCTACTAATTCTGCTAATTGCATTACATCCTACTAACTCTACTAATAATAGAAACAAATAGTGGATTGGTATTCCATTAATATTAGAATTAGTTTCTTAAATCACAAGATAGAAATAAAGATTATACCTATGATTTAATTAATGTTGGGAATTCCTAGATAAGGAAATACCCTCTACTCATTTTAAGTCAACATCTTCCAGATAATGAATAGTCCTAGAAAATTGCCTGGAGCACTGAGAAGTTAAGAACCTTTGTCAGTATATGCTTGATGTAGGACTTGAACCCAGATCTTCCTGCCTTTGAGACTAGTTTTCTATCTACCATCCCACACTTCCTCTCTCTCCACCCACACAGCTAAGACAAAATCAATAACACATGAGTATCTCATTCTATCATGTTTTAAAAATTCAAATGAAAAAACATACTTAGCTCCCACACATTTTAATTTCCAAAATAGAATATAAGATTATATCAGGTATGCCTAAGGGCATTCCCGAGGCCATCCAATTCTTTAGAATGCCTCAGGTAGGCCCTACAGCCAAAAAGTGTCATCTCTCATCCCATATCCTTCTGCTGCAGTCTATTGTTACAAATAACCTTTTTAGTCCTGCATACATTTCCATGTCGATGCATTTGCATTACTGGAGTCCCTCTTGCCACCATTGCCAAGGAGCTCTTGAAGTGCTGTTGCTGGGCTTTGCCAACTCTGTTTGGCTGCCTGACTCCTTCCGGGTTCCCAAAGCTGGCAAGCTAGTATGCTAATAGAATTCATTAGCCCCATCTTTGACAGACAGTTAAAACAGGACACCACATAGTCAGGCCAGCATTGCATGGCCATTATGCTGTTTCAGGAGGCACAGCTAATTCAAAGAAGTTGATGACAGGGTTTGCAATGGGGGACATTAGAATCTCGGGTAATGGAGAGGTTGGACATGCTAAGCGGACAACACTGCCAGCAACCTTGATTTGATTTCTGGCACCACTCAACAGGCTTGGCAAAGACAGCAATAATGAGATAAACTGAAATACCAGGCACTGGGACTAGTCTTTGAAGTAATTATCCTCTGGGGTAACAAGGAACAAGATGAAAAGGTTTGCAGGGACAGACAAGACAGTGGGCACACCTGGGACCCAATTTGCATCCCAGAATTCCACCATGCCTAGCAACATTCTCTTGACTCAGGTGTGCAGGGTACTAAACAGTCTGTCAAAAGGGAATGAATAAATGGGAGCAAGTCTGGGAAGGAAAACAAAGTTAGAAAAATATATAAGCAAGATGGAGAGGCTGCCAAACTGTGGAAAGTAAGAGAAATAACAATGTCTGGCTCTCAGAAGCACCTCCTAACACCAAGTCCTTCCTGATAACCCCAGTGGACAGTAATATTTGTAAAGTATTTGACCCAGTACTTGCCACATTTGGAGGTACTTAATAAATCTTTCCCTTTTCTCCATACTTGCTACCCTAAAACGAATTCATTGATACGTTGTCTTTTAGTTTCTGTGTGTATACCATTTAACAGAGTAGAATTTAAGCTTCTAGAAGGCAGAAATGACTTTTTTTTTGTCTCAGCATCCCCAGAACCTAGCACAGTGCTTTTTTGCCACATTGTAGGCACTTGATAAATGCTTATCAAATCAAATAAATTAAATTATAATTATGGGGTTTCCCAAGCTTTCATGATCAGGAAGACTGTAGACATTTAACCGTCTCTTACAAGATAATCAATATTCCACCCACAAGTGGAAGAATGAAACAAAAAGGGACGTCATCTGATGAGAAAAAATCTGAAAACAAATAACAGTTTGTAAAGCACCTTGCAAACCTTAAAATTTTCTATAGATGTTAGTCATTATTACTGTTACAGTCATTATCATTATTATGCTACTGCAGCTTCAAAATCCCTTGGGACATGGGTGACAAAATGAATTTGCTTTTAGCATTGGTTCTTTAGGATTGAAGTAAAATGATTGAAGAACATTTTCAACTCATAGTTCACATCCACATCATGGATCCTTCACATATAACCAGACCCACCTAAGAATTCTAGTTTAGGAGAGGCCCAAGGCTAAAGTTGTAACTGAAATAAAACATTTCTCTCTATGGTGTTGAGTAATACTTCTGAGTCAAGTTGGAGACGATTGCCTAAGCAAGGTGGGGAACCACAAATATGTATGGCAACTGGTATAATAGAGTTACTCCCTGAGGATAAAGTTGGATCTTTTGCTTTCTGCTGTTAATCTTTTGATCTTTACAACAGAAAATATCCCCTAGTTGAAATAAATCATATCCTAAGCCTGACAATGGGCACAGGCAGGATTCACAAGTGGCCTTTACACTCATTTAAAAATGACTAAAATTAGGAGATATTCTTAATACATCCCTAGGGAAATCTAGGGTAATGAGTTAATCATCTCCCTTTCTTCCTTTCTTTCTGTTGTCCTCAGGAGAGTGGGGATGACCTCAGAGGAGACCACTTGATTACCCTCTACTTACCCATCTGTTGCTGTTACTTTAGCAACAAGATGTTAATCTGGTAGAAATATGTCATTTTTTACTTCAAATACTTTAAATTCATAGTATTAACTAAATGTCCACAGGGTCAATCAATAAGTAACTTATTAAGCACTTGCTATGTGACTTTCTCTGTGCTAAATAATGCAGAATCAACTGTAAAAACATGTTTCCTATATTCAAGGAGCTCTCGAAGAAGAAGAAGAAGAAGAAGAAGAAGAAGAAGAAGAAGAAGAAGAAGAAGAAAACAGATTTCAAGCACCATTATGAACTCAGCCTTTGCTATGGAGAACAAGGAGGGTAGGAGCAACAGGAGATCTCTAATTGAAGGAATTAAAAAAGCTAAAGGATGACCCTAATTGATCACAAAAACATAAAATATTCAAATAAGCATAACAAGTGTGGAGAATTGGGTCAATTCTTTGTCTAATTCAATATTGATTCATTATCTCGGATCTCAGCTGTTCATCCTTCATTTTTGAAGATGACCAATGTCATAATGGAGTAATGTTTTCATTCTCTTGTGAGTTGGATTTAAGGGAGGCAGAATTGCCAAGAGTCGTCAGACCTCACTCTCTCTTCCAGAGTCATCAGAGTTCAGTGGCAAGACAAAAGTCAGTACAACTGGTGATAATGACAGGAATGTAGTGAATGACAAGCTCTGCACCCTCCAAGACCCTAGCTTTAATAAACTTTATAGCCACTGAAAAAATATGGTGTTCATCTACCCATTCCTCCCAAGAAGTCTTCACATAGTTGGGGTAGATATCCCGCCCCCTCCAACTCACCTGTGGACTAGCTGATGACTTTCAACCTTGTTTTGCCCATCTATCAAAATGGTTTTATTGAAGTATAGCTACTGCATATGGTGGAGCTCCTTGAAACCATAGATATTGAACTCTAAATCGCAAGGACAATCTTGCCATGACTGTCCCTCTTCCCTTGAATTTGCTTTAATTTTTTTGCATTTGAGTCAACTTTTTCAGACTATTTCCTCCACACACACACACACACACACACACACACACACACATACTCCTTCCTCCACACATCCTATTCTTTTAGTGCCATTATCATATAATTCTTGGACTTATTCAAACTGAAAATCTGTACCCCCAACTGAGGATTGAATTTTCAGACAAGGCCCCATTCCTATCCCTCTCCTCAAATTGGGTAGGTTCAATCAGAAATTTGGAAACCATGTAAATCCTTGATGATCCTGACTTAGGCCCCACTATAAAGTTCCAGCTAAATGCTGTCCAGTGAAAAGTGTTCATATTATGAATCACATCTACAAGCAAAATTAAATTAGAGCTGAAATTGTATGACAATCAAATTCACAAAGACAGGTTCATTTGTTTTGTCAACAATATTTAGAGGATGGTGAAGCAATTGTTATTCAATATATTTAAAAATGACACAGACATTGAGACTTTTTTGGTACAGTTGAAAGATCACAAAAAAAAAATAAAATAAAATGTCCTGAATTCAAATCCTGATGCTTACATTCACTACCTTGTGAAAAATATCCTAGTTCTCTAAACTCGTTTCCTCATTCAGAAAAATGAAGAGATTGACCTAGATAACTTCAAAAATTCATTTCAATTCAAAACCTCACAAAGAGTAGCAAAGATCCTGGGGTGGTTTGCCATTTCCTTTTCCATCTCATTTTACAGATGAGGAAACTGAGGCAAACAAGGTTAAGTGACTTGCCCAAGGTTATATAGTTGCTAAGTGTCCAAGATCAGATTTGAATTTGGATCTTCCTGATTCCAGGCCTAGTACTCTTTCTATTGAGTCACTCAGCTACCCATTAGGGTTGGACTGAAGCTAATTTTTTTTCATGGAAGTATTGCACAGACAGCCCAGTGGGAGGGGGGGAGGTGTCTTGGGTGTTCACTCTCAAAATGAAAATTCTGGTCCCTATTGTTAGCTAATCATGTCCACTTAAAGCATTCTCAACCTTCTGAAACTCTATTTTCTCATCTCTAAAAAGGAAATAATAAAGTCATTAGAGACACATTAAAAGTATGCTTGGGTGAGGGATGCTTTAATATTCTCAATATTCCTGTTTTGGAGTCCTCCAATATCTCATTGTAGAAAGAAGGCAGTCTTGAGGTTCTCAAAGACTACACAAACAGACCACTAGTCCTGAATGGACTTTGGTGAGGGTCTCTAGCTATCATTCCCAAAGGAACCCAGTGTAGTACTGAGAGGGCCGTGGATCAGACTGGTCAACAGATGTTAAATGTTTTTGGAGCTAGAATTTCAAAAAGAATGTCAACTAAAAGACAAATTTGGATCTGCAGTAGTGGACAGATATGTCTGGGATGTACTTTTAAATGTTTAGCCATTGACTAATAAATCAGGTCCTGATATGGTCAATCATTTTTCAGTTGTGTCCAATGCTTCATGACTTCATTTGGGATTTTCTTAGCAAAGATACTGGAGTGGTTTGACATTTCCTTTTCCAGTTCAATTTACAGGTGAGAAAACTGAGGCAAAAAAAAAGAGTTAAGTGATTTGCCTAGGGTCACAAAACTAGTAAAAGTATTTGAGGTGAGATTTGAATTCTTCCTGGCTTTTGGTACATCACTTTATCCACTGTACTACCTAGTTGCCCTTCCTGATAGGTTGTGTTTGCCAGTTTCCAAGATGTAAGTGCTCACACTAAAAATTTAAGTTGCCAACTGCCAGAACATCTTTGGTTGTATCTCATATCAAGGAAACCATGGATACTTTAAGTATTCTTCTTAACAATATTATTGTTTTCAAGGTTATGGGATATCTTTGAGGACACTGAGTGAAGAGCAAGTTAAAATATCATGTTTTGTGGGAAAGGAGTTATTTTGATTCACAGTTTTAGGGTTATCCATCAGATCTAGGGTTCAAATCCTTCTACCTGTTCCACACTACCTCCAAAATTTTAAAAGAACTCTTCACAATGTACCTTTTCACTTCTTCAAAACAGCACCTAAGAAAATCAACCCCAATATATCTTGGGAAATGAAATGCCAGTAAAAGAAGGAAGTTGAGGCAAGGAAGATTATACTTTGTATCCTTGGGATTTAAATGGATTCAGTTCCATTAACAAAGAAAATCTTGGTAAAGGAGCAACTGTGAGGCACAGTGGATAGAACACCAGACTTGGAGTCAGGAAGAATTGAGTTCCAATCCAGAGAAAGAAAGAAGCGAGTGAGTGGTGAGTCTGAACTAGGATCTTGATAAGATGAATAGAGAGAGTGGGAGAGGTGAAGGAATAGAATCAGCAAGGTGGAGAGGCACTGGTAATGGTGGTACCTTGGTGACAGTGACACCTTGATAACACATAAGTGACATACTCTTCTTTTCTACTCCTCAAAGAAAGCTACAAGTTTGTCTTCTGTGTTCTGAGCCCTTGGTGAAAATGCTATTGATCTTTTCTTGCATTAAATAAGTATGTGTAATGCAGAAAATCCTTGGCAGAAAGAGTTATTTCACCAGGGGCTGGGTATTGTCATCATCATTGCACTGACGTGCCTTGTATTTTTTCACTTCTGCCATGTACTTGGCCCAAGTGTCTCCTTTACTTGTCATAACATCATCCTCCATCTTCTGCTTCTTAGCTACTATTCTTGTCTTGAGGCTACCTTGTTCCCACCTCTTCTTTTTTCCTCACTCCTCAAACTACTTTGCTCTGTTTAACTTAACTCTACTTGCATTCTGCCTGAAAATAACTTCTGTTCTGTGTCTGTTATTGCTGGCTCTATAACATTTAGCTGTTTATGGCAATGTCTGGAATGTCTGCAGTGTCTTTTATTTCATCTAATTGTCAATGACACCCATGTCACTAATGCCGTCTATGTAATATAACTGCAAATGCCACCTTTGTCCCCTAAATGCAAATATTATTTACATTATCTATAAATGTCACCTATGTGCTCATTTCATCCGTGTCACTTATGAGCCAAACCTGCTCATATTACCTATGTTCCAACATCACCTATGTCAACAAGATGCCATTTTCACCCATGTCACCTAAGTCACCAAGGTGTCATTGTCACCTTTATCATAGAGGTAATATTTTCAGACAAGTGATGAAAGAAAGATAGAAGGAAAGAATGCGCACAATGTCTAATCATGGGGGAGACTCATTCACACTCTCTCTCATTGCCTGTCATTCATTAGCATTACCCAGAACTCTTTCTAGGTCCCTGGAGATATTGCAGAATTCTAACCTTATACCTAGTTCCTCCCAGAGTCCTGGACCCAGAAAAGTGGACATATCCTCTGTTGATGATTGGAGGTAGAACACTTATGCCCTCAACCCAGACAAAGGAGAAAATGGGTCAATATTTGCCACCTCAAGATGTTCATCAAAGCAGCTGAACTGGGCCATTTCACAGCACAGTGGTTGGTGAGAGGCTCTTCTTTACTCTTCTTGACTCATTCTTATCTCTCACATTAATATGTCATGTCAGAACTGGTGAACAAGATTGCTGTCATTTTTGTGTCAGGACCATTTCAGTATAGACCTCTAAGGTCCTCGATGGTTCTGGAATCTCAAGAGACACTTGGAATCCCAGCTTAAATTCTCCTTGAAAAAATGAGCAGCTGTTTTAGTATGGGTTGCTACCAAAGGATAATTTTGATTTAATTGTAGCCTTAGAGTCCCTCAGAATTTTAAAGGTCAACCCATGAAATATCACTGATCAGCAACTCAAGGTCATCTACCTGATTTTGTCTCCATATTCCCTTGCCCTTAGCCCCTATTGCAATCCCATTCTCTGCTCCACCTCCATTCATGTTCTGTTTGGTTTTTTAGACCTTTACTCCTCCGTTGTAGACCTCCCTGCCCCCTCTACTCTCTTCCCTCTCCACAACCCTGTCACCCCCTCACTACTTCCTGTCCTTCCTCTCCATCACCACCAAATTTTTATAGACATATATGGTTAACCTTTTCCAGACCTGAAGGGAACCTACCTGATTAAGGAACATAGCCTCTGAAACTCCCCTCTCACCCACACATTCTCACAATGGAGAATACAGGTAGACCTGAAAGCATATATACTTATTCCTTTGCGTTTCCATAAAATATTAACTGAATCAAGCACACTAACCTCTCTTCCAAGACACAGATCCTTTATTGTTGCTCACTTGCCATTGTAAATACTCAAAATAAGGTGAAGTATTTTAGGACCAAACATAACTGGTTTTGTAAATGTATTTTGGAATAAATCAGAGAGTTCTATATTTTAAAGTTTTTTCAAAAAAAAGTTTTTCAAAAGATTACCATCTTAATAATGTTGAACATTTAACTAGATCACAGTGTCATTTTAAGTGCAAAAATAATCTGTGAAAGCATTTTGCAAGGAATAAAAGTTCTCTCTATTAATACGAAGTATTAGAATTTCCATATGAACCAGTCTGTACAGTCAAGATTCATAAGATATTGTCTCATCTTCCTGGGTTCAGTCCAATCCCCTTATTTTGCAGATGAGAAGGCATCTAGGCAGACGATGTTGCTTACCTAAGATTAGAAATAGTTGGCAATAATGGTGGACCTAGCCTAGATTAGTACTCTTAGTGCTCTTTTCCACTCTCCTGCTTCCTTCGGTTCCAGGCTCACTTTTCTCTTGAACTGTGTTACAAAACAAAATGAATGAGAGCAAGCCTAGAAGATTGACCTGGGGGGGGGGGGTGAATTATTGGGTTAGCCTATCTATAACAATTAAATTAATGGATAATTCCCATGTCTCCACTTCATTTTGTACTGTGTAAAACTCAGCCTCAAGGTCTTTTTTGATTAAGTAATGAATACATGAATTTATAGAGAAAATAATTAAGATCATATTCACAGAATTTTCAAGATGGAAGGAACCTAAGAGATAATAATTATAAAACTGAGGTATTTTTCTCCAGACTATTGATTTCATTATTGTAGGAACTTCCATGTGAAAAATGCTCCACTGATACAACACTATAACTTCTCTGTAGCTTAAGTGTTGCAGTTTCCCTAGTACATTGAGAAGTGACTTACCCAGGGGCTTATGGATAGATAGGATGTACTTTAGACAGGACTCGGAACTTGTTTCCTTGACTCTAGAATAAATCTTACAAACTGCCACTCGGATATAAGACTATTTGAAAGATAAAGCTATTTTCTTCATTATTGATTTAAAACACCCACACAATTTTGTCTAGGTTTTTGTACCCTTCATCAGATTACCTATATCTTAAATATCATGCAAATTCTCTTTATTTTTTAACAAGCTTTATCAAGTGCCCATTAGGTAGGAGGCACTATGCTAAGTGCTAGAAATACAAAAGACAAAAATAAAGTCCTTAAATGCTATGAATTCTTATTTTTCATGTATATGTTCTAGTGGTAGTTCTTAGTAATTTTGAAAATGCTTTCTGATATCATCACCAATGGAAATGGCATCTGGTACTCTCTCAAAACTTCTTCCTAAAAAATTTTATTCTCAATATTTTCCTTTTTTGACTTTTGAAAGAATGTTTGATTAGTTTTCCCTTACTTTAAAGTAGCGACCTTAGTATGAGAGAAATAGGATCACAACTCTAAAGCCAGACCTCAGAAGCCATATTTAGTACAAGCTCCTGATTTTACAGATGAGGAAACTGAGACTCAGGGAACTGAAATAATCTCTTTAAAGTTTAAGTCAACCAATATGTGTTCATTAAGGACTTACTATGTTCAAGGTACTATGCAAAGCACTAAGGTCAAAAAGCAAGGGCTAAAATTAGTCCCTTCCAATAAAGAGCTCACATTCTAATGGAAGAAATAAATATAAAAATAGTAATGTAAATACAAAGAATATTCAAAGTAGCCTTGGACACCAGAAATCTGACTCCAGAATTGGGGCTTTTTTCCACAGAGTAATGAACAATTTTGACAAGCAATTGGGAAGAAGAGAGATCTTGATAGGATAAAATGTCTTTTTTTTCTGCTATTGCAAAAACACTGATATAACCTTCTGAAAAAACAAATACTTACTTTTATTGTTTTATTGTTCAAATTAAATGTTTGGCATTGATATGGTGTAGTCTAAAGCGCACTAGCCTGGGAGTTAAGAATACCTTGTTACTAGTCCATCCTTCTTGATCTATGACCATAAGAAACACAACCTATTTGAGGTTCATCATGCTCATCTACAAAATGGGGATGATAACTGTCTATCTCACAGGGCCATTGTAAGAATCAAATAAGATTGCTATATATAAATGAAAAGAACTTTAAAAACTAGGGAGTTTTCCCAAGCGGAAGAGGTTTCTGCTTATCTTCAATTGAAGAAAATTGTTAGTGTGTCTCATTCGACATATCAAATCAGCAAGTGGAAAGATTATTTGAGGTCAGAGGGCCCTGAACTCAGCTACATTACCTTGGGAAAATCAAAACCTCATTGTTTCTTATTTTTCTCATCTGTTACAGTTAGGGGACTAGACTAGCTGAGATATCCTATGTCTCTTACAACTTCAAGGGTATGATTCTTTAATGAGAAAGTTCCTTGACAGCAAGGACCATATCATGTACATCTTTCCACCCCCAGGCTGCATTTAGAACAGTGACTGGTTTGTTATAGACACTCAATAAATATTTGTGGAATGAATGAAGCAAGATGTTAAAAAAAAAGATGGAGAAACAAAATTTTTAAAGCTCTATAAAATTTTAATGGGTTTCTGAAATGTTGAACAGCATTCTAATGTACCATTTTAAATGATTTCTCTTCTTAGCTTTTAGCCAATCTATTAATCTGAAGGGTTCCTCTCTGCCCACAGAGGAATAACATTTCCAAACAGGCACCTTTCTGATTCTTTTTTTTCCTGTTAGGGAAGAGCTAAAATGCACCCACACTAGGATGGAAATTTTAAGGATTATTCATCCACAAGCTTCAGGACATAAACTGATCAACAGCTGGGGTCAGGAAGAAATTACAGAAGCTTCTAACAGCTTCCTCCAGAGTGTACTGTGGTTCTCTGTTGGAGTCACAACATAAGCATGTAGATGAATTTTTTTTTAACTTGCAACAATTTTCAGAGTTTTGAAATGAAAAAACTACAACTAAGGGGGAAAAAATCTGATCAAACTGCACCATCAGCTTCTGGGTTCTGGCCCCAAATAGAGGCAAGTGGATGGTGGCAGTAAGAAAACCTGTGTCATTGGTAAGCAAAATACCTAAACCATTTCCTGGGTATTGCAAAAGGGCTAGAAAAATATAACTTGCTCCTAGTTCTCTTTAGAGCACAGTTCAGATTAAATCATGGATCATGGGTTAAAAAATACTCCTGCAGAAAGTCTTTATTGACTCCCCTCCTTTGTACTCTCTTGTTCCTAATCCTTTGTGTAACTTTTTTATATCCCTTGAATTTCCTTTGTCTGTTTACACAAATGTCTTGAGGATACATTGACTTTGATTTCATTGATTTCATTTTTCATCTATGTAATTGCAGTACCTAACACCATCTTTTATGCATAGAAGGTGCTTAATAAATAGTTGCTGCTAAGAGAGTATATATTTCAGAAAGGTAGATGCTTTATTTTGAAGGTTGATAAAAATTAAAGTGGAGAAATATCCTAATCAAATGGGAAAATCTTTTCCAAGGTAGTAGTAAATTTCACAAAGTCAAAATAGTTCTCTTTGACAATTTCATCTGAGGAAACAGGATATTCAAAGGAATTGAAAAAAATTCCATTATAGACTATCCAAAATTTAAAAATATTGCCCTAGGAGGCAGTGCTGTCCAGGGTTGATTTAAAAGAAAACACTACTTACTGTCAAATATCTATTCACATTACCATGTTCATAAGGAAACTAGATGGCATATTCAAAACAATTTCTGGCCTTCAGCTAACCCTTGGGTCTTCTGGCACTGACTCTCTTCCCACTGATGCAAATGAAGGCATTTCTAAGTTGAGACATCAACAGAAGCCAGTGAAAAAAGCAAATTAATCCCAAGTCCATCAATGCCCTTTGCCTCCGAGGGGCACAGTATGAATCTTTATGCCATGCCCAGGGTAAAGCTTATTGTGTTTTAATCTCAGCAGTGCTAGCAGTTGTTGCACCTAGGGAAGAAACAAAACTAGTGCCATACTGTTGAAGGTTGAAATATTTTTCTGCACTTTGCCAGGTGCTGAGAGCCACTGGATACTCTCTGATTTTGTCCTTAGAAGTCAGGGAGATAAATGATGAAAAGAATTTTTTTAGGCAAGAAGACGGTGAATGTGTTTAAATGGTCACTTTTCTAGTACTGGGATGTGTTGTGGGGATTTGGTAGAATGAGAGGATGGCAGAACTACTGAAATGAGAAATGGAATATATTTCAGGAAATTCAACTCCATTTTACAAACATATATAAAGAACCAACAATGTGTAGAGTACTCTGTGTGTGTGTGTGTGTGTTTGTGTATGTGTGTGTGTGATAAAGGATCATGAGATCAATGGATCCAGAGCTGGCAAGGACCTCAAAGACCATAAATTCAAACTGTCTCATTCTACAGATGAGAAACTGAGTCTGGAGCTGACTTACCAAAAGTTAGCAAGCAGCAGGGCAGAATTTGAACTAAGGTTGGAATTTTTCCAGTCACACGGAGTTTTAGAGGTGAGACTTACAATTCAGAAATCAGATCACACTAAATTATAAATTCTTCCTTTATATTTTTTTCACGTTATAATCAAAGTATAATAGAGTCTGTTTATATTGGTTCTTGAGAGCTTGTTAAATTTTCTTTTTTTTTAGGTTTTATCAAGGCAAATGGGGTTAAGTGTCTTGCCCAAGGCCACACAGCTAGGTAATTATTAAGATTATTAAGTGTTTGAGACCAGATTTGAACCCAGGTACTCCTGACTCCAGGGCCGGTGCTTTATCTACTGAGCCACCTAGCCACCCCGCTTGTTAAATTTTCAATGAATATTTTTACCTCAGGAACTAGCAAATGCAATACAAATCAAATAAATTGTTTTTTGGATTGCTTAGAATTAAGAAAGTGATGGAGAAAATGTTTGTAATGCATATTAAACTTAAAAAAATGTGTCATTTGTATTTTCCCCCCCAAAGAGCCAATTGTTAAACATTTACTAACATACCCTGGGATATAATCTTCCAAGATCAAGAACTTTATATTTTGCTATTTTTACTGCTGCTTCTGCTCCTATTGGTCCTCCAAAATCTGACAAATATTTAGTGATGATGGGTGGAAAGGGGGAACATCCCATGGAAGGCTCAACAAATGCTATGGAAGAAAAAAATTCATCAAATAGTTTTGTCATAGATAATCTCTCCTTCTTTAGCTATAACATGTTTTTTGTCCTTCATTCTCAAAGAAGACCACAACATCAGAAAGGTAATGCCATGATAAGCACATGAATTGTATTTGAGTGAGGTTATGCTAAGTCACAAGCCTCATTTTCTCCTCCAGAGCCATCTGGGTCCAGTGGCCAAATATAAACCAGGACAACTGAAGAAAGCCCTAGATGAGAGGCACTCAGGGTTAAGTGACTTGCCCAAGGTCAGACAGCTAGCAAGTGTCAAATGCTTGAGGTGGGATCCTCCTGACTCCAAGGCCAGTACTCAATTCACTGCACCACCTAGCTGCTCTTTCAACTATAACAAAACCCCTCTTTACAGTCCTTTCAGAAAAATGTCATCTACCCTTGTTTCTCATAGTCCTTTCCTACTTACTGGTTTATTATTTTGAAAAACTACAGATCATAAAATAATCATTCTTTAGAAAATTGATGGTATACAAAGCAAGGGACACTGGACCAGGAAGAAAGTAGATGTGGAGTGGATTCATCTATCACCTCACAGACTGGTCCAAAAGTATGGGGTGACTGATACAGGAAGAACTCAGAAGCATCTCACCCTATTCAATATCCTCCACTGGCCACTTTGGTATTGATGTGATGACAAGGGAGGTTAAAAACATTTGATCATTTTTCCTGATGTTTCTTCTTAGCTAACTAATCTTAACACTTACATCCACAATGAATTGTGCTTTTTTGCTATAGACAATCTACAGATGTTGTTACTTTTTTTAAATAAAATCATTACATCTCTGTCATCTTCATACTGAAACATTACATTGGGCAGAAATAATGTGGAAAATATTATGAGAGAAACCATTAGGTATTAGTGCTATATAAATCAGTTATTTAAAAAAGAAATAGCAAAATATTTGTAAGGAAGAAAACTTTCATGGAGTATGTACCATACTGTAATCCAAAAAAAACCCCTTTGCTTTGTATTATTTCTGCATAAGAATCTAAGCTCTATGCAACTATGTATTGAGATTTTTTTTCTTGAAGGAGAAAAAGGCCTTTGGACAATTTCCAACAATGAATAGCTGTGAAGTTTCTTGATTATGCCCCATTTTCCATGACAGAATGCTGGAGAATTTAGAAGCAAAGCCAAGTTTGTCTTACAAACACTGATAAAGTGTACTCAAAAACAACTCAGTTTCTCCATGAAAACTTACATGTTGCCCAGTCTTCATATCTTAGAATAAACATGAACAAGCTGGCTGCCCATTTTCTGCTCTAACATTATGTGCCGACTCTGAGAAAAAAAAATAGTTCTTAAAACATTCTCATACTTGAGATTGTGTTTTTTTTTAATTAAGTCCAATTGCACTGAATGGAATTCTAGGCTCATACTAAACCATAAAACATTATAGATAAGGAAAATAGACATAAATGAAACTCATCAGTATTCTAGGAAAAGAAAAGTATTTTGAACCCAATATTTAACCAGATTTGTTGTGAACTTTTCACTTGGCCAACTTCCAGAGACCGATAATCTCATTTTTTTTAGGATAATTGTCACTTTTTTCGGTTTTGAATTTTTTTTTACCCTTTGGAAGTCATTCAGTTTACTCAGTTTCTACCCATTTACAGAGCTTCATACTCTGTCTCGAGGAACTGTTCCACTGTACTCAGAGGTTTCGCACATCTGGTCCCTTCAAACAGAGCATCTGCATTGCCTTCAATAATTAGCATTTTAGTTTGCAATGCACACTATTTTACATTTATACTATGTTCTGAATCAAAAGTCTTTAAGACTTTTAATTAGTTCATCCACATATCCCTGGTCCATTAGAATTTTCTATTCTGGTTTAAGCTGGGAAATAGGTGAAAGTACTATAATGGACAAGTTACACAATGAAAGTAGATAAACTCATAGAAAAAATTCCTGGCCAGAAATGAACAAAGATCTGTGCTGTCTGTATTTCTTCCTTAAGAATTTTGGAGAGTTAATGAAATAATGATAGCAATAGTATCATACCAGAGAGGTTGCATACAGGTTCCACAATATGTAAAGGGTTTTTTTAATTTATGATTTTAGAGTAAAATAAGTCTACAATAGAACAATCATTCAACCATCTCACAAAGTTGTTTCTATACTGGTAAAATGTATATTTGCAAAATTTCTGAAGAATATCATCCTTTCTTCTCAAGAATAGAGGATTTTTATATCAACTCTGGCTTAATGTCTAGTATTTAGGGAAATGGTCCCTTGACCTTGGGAAACAACACTGAATTCTCTAGATTTCGTACTAGGGAGACTTCACTTCTTGTTATCACTGCAAAAAAACCTCATCTTGACTAAGACTTAGTAGGAGATGATAAAAAAAAAAACTGCTTTCATCATCTGTGATCTGTACAGATATCATTTCAGAGTACTCTTCCATTTAGCATAAGGTTATGAAACATTCTCAAATCCTGACTCAGATGTTTCCTATCTGTACAACCCAAGTCAAGTCACTTAACCACCCTTTGCCAGAGTTCTCTCATCTGCAAAGTGAGGATAATAAAACCTCCCAGGGTTTTTATGAGGATCAAAACACTTAGCACATCCTAAAGCACTATTAAATACTTACCATCATCATCATTCTCATTATTATTCTCAGACTGCTTAATTCTGAAGCAAACATTTTGTGTTTGACAAGGTTAGTCTCCCCCAAGTATATGACATTTATCTGCTTTCCATTGAAACTATTTGGCATATCTCTTCTGTGAAGTCTAGCTTCTAGCTTAAAGTAAAATTTTACTTAAACCAAATTTTGTTTATGAACCAATTTTTTCCATGTTTTATCTCATCTGTGATTTCATCATTGTAAGAAATTCCTAACTTCAAAATTCCTTCTACCCATGCAGATGGGCAACTATTCTGTACAGAGATTCTGACTGTCTGATTGAAGGCTAGATGAATAAAAAGTTGGTTTTGAACCCAAGTAGTTCTCACCCAAGGCCAGCCAACTCTCTACTATATTATGGTGTCTCTCTACTTGGATGGGGGAAAGTTCTAATTTGTGTTCTAGTAGAACCATCTAAATGAAGAAGGTGACAAGATTTTATTATTTGTACAGAGATTGGGGGTGGGGGAATGCTGAAGTTATTCTGTAGCTAATATCCCCAGAAATAATACTAACTCATTATCAAGACACAAAACTACATTTTTGGGATAGTAGCAGCATCACTCACTTAAATGGCAACAAGGTATCTTATGATATCAGGATAAAAAAGACAGTATCAAAATATAACATGAAAAATATGACATGGTTTAGGAGACTGCAGAAGCTTAGAGAGCTCTTAAGCTCAAAGATAAAAATCCAGTCTGACTGGCTGTCTATAGACCAATGGTGGAGATACTCAGAGACAAATCAGCCCATCACCACCAGTAGTAGCTAATGGCTCTCAGTAGAGGTTGAATTACTTTCTGAAAGAATATAGAGTCTCTCTGCACCCTAGCTAAAGTATATTTGGGAAACAGGCTGAGAAAATGCTCACTGTATTTCAGTGGACAGAGGACCTCAGTCACTGAACTGTTAGATTAGAAACTCTCACCAGCCTAAATTCTTGGAAATGTTTATCAAATTGGGCAGGCTCAAAGGGAGTTGGGAATCTGTCTTCAGATCCTAATGTTCTAATTGCTCATAAACAATAGCAACTTCTTTGGAGAAAGGTGTTTTGAGATGTCACTAACGTCACTTTACAGCCATCTATGTAATTCTAAATGTCTTTAAAAGCCCTAAGAAGGGCTTTTATGATAGGAACAGGAAGAACCATTTTTCCTGCTTTTTTTGCAAATAACTTGTAATATCCTTAAATCAATTAATAGTAGATAGTGTTTTCTAGTCACTTAATAATATTTCAACCTTTTAAAGAAAATAAAGCTTAGTGGGAAGAATGCAGGACTTGGACCTAGAAAGAGCTGGTTTTGAATCCTGCCTCAGAAACTTATGGGATTCTAGAAAAGTCATTTAACCTCTCTCAGTCTCAATTTCCCCATCTATATAATGAAGATAAGAATAGCTGAAACCCACATTTTTTGTGAGGCTTATATGAGTTAATGGATGCAAGACATTTCATAAACTCAAAAGCAATATATGAATGTCATCTAATGTTTTGCTGTTGGGAGGGTGGGGGCAGGGTTAATTGTTGTCTCCTTATTCTGGATGGATGGCTAGGAAGTACAGTGCATAGAGCACTGGACTTGGAGTCAGGAAGATCTGAGTTCAAAATCAGTTTCAGACACTTACTAATATGTGATCCTGGGCAAGTCACTCAAGCCTGTTTGCTTCAGTTCCCTCTGAGAAGGGAGGTAGGAGATGGAAATGGTCAGTCATTCCAGTATCTTTGCCAAGAAAACCCCAAAGGAGATCATGGAAAGTTAAATATGATTTAAATACTGAGCATCCAAAACTTTATTCAGAGTAAAATGCCAAAATAGATTCTCCCAGTATATAAGATTATTTCTTTCAAATTAGACCATTGTGGCCAATACTTCAGTACTTTGGATTCACTAGAAATTTCGTAACAACTATGTCAGTTGAGAAGAGAAAGAACAATAAACTGGAAGGTACTTATAATTTAAAGTAAGAGAACATGGGTCCAAATACTGGCTTTGCCACCTGGTAACTAAGGAAGCTTCTCTGGGTCTCAGTTCTCCCATCTATAAATTGAAGGGTTGAACTAAATGACTTCTGTGTTTCCTTGTAGTGCCAAATCTGCAATTGCATGAATTAAGGTAGTATCTGAGCATCTCATACTTAAGATATAGCCATAGGAATGTATGTAATGAATTTTTTCTCCAGAGTTCCCAAGATTAATATAATATGAATATAATCTATTCAACTTCACTAATCTAATACTATTGATTAAGCCACTCACTCTGTAACAAGTACAGATCACATAAAAGAAGAAAAAACTCAAAATCTCTATTTTCAAAAAGTTCACAACCTAATTTGGGGAAGGGAAAGAAGAATGATATGACCCAAATAAGGAGGATATAAGGCAGAAATTCTACTCAGTCAAATCCAAAGTATTCCAGGAAAATTAATGGAAGGCACACTCAACTGAAGTGATCTAGGCTTCACAGCAGAGTTGACATATAGGATAATCTTAAATTTTTTTTTTATTTAAGGCAATGGGGTTAAGTGACTTGCCTAAGGTCACACAGCTAGGCAATCATTAAGTGACTGAGGTCAGATTTGAACTCAGGTCCTTCTTACTCCAAGGCCAGTACTCTATCCACTGTGCCACCTAGTTGCCCCTACCTAGGATAATCTTTAAAAGAAAAGAAGGATTTAAGTAGCAAGGATGCAGACTATGCATTCCAGGCATGTGAATGACACAGGGAGCTAGGTTTGGCAGGGGGGGGGAGGGGGAGGACTAGTTTTTGATAATTAAATCCATTTAAGAAACATTTATTAAGCACATATGTCTAGCAATGTAAAAGACGAAATGAAAAAGACACTAGCAATGTGAGAGACAAAAAATGAAAATAATACTGCCTTCAAGAAAAAAAGATTTTTACTGTAGTAAAACAAAATGTACATAACTAAGTAATATATATTATGATAGAGCACTGGCTTTGGATCCAGGAGCACAGGAATTCAAATCCAATCTCAGATACTTGCCATTTAGTAGCTATATGACCTTGGGCAAGTCACTTAACCCTAATAGCCTCAAATCCAGTGTAATTTCCAGTTGTCTTGATTCATATCTGGCCACCAGACCCTGATGGTTCTAGAAAAGAAAGTGAGGCCGGTGACTTAGCATAGCACCCCCTTCACTCAAATCCAATTTATGTGCTTGTCTTGCCATCACCTCCCCCGATGTCATGATCTTCTTTGAGAGTGAAGGACAAAACATCATCATGATGTAAAATGCTATTTTATTATACTTATTATATAATTTACCTATCTATCCATATACATGTATAAAGTGAAAGAGAAATAGAGATAAAAGAATAGAAGGCTTTGGGGGGAAAAAGAGCTTTGGGAAATACAAAAACAAAAATTGTGGATTGGAGAAGGTAGGATGCTAGGCATACCAAGATTGAAGCCAAGAAAATTTTAATTCAAATCCAGCTTCAGACACTTGAATGTGTGTCCCTGTACAAATTTTAACTTCTATATACTTCAAATTTCCTTGTTTATCAAATAGAGATAATAATGAGACACATGTCCCAAATTTGTTATAAGGATAAAATGACATATTTATAAAACACTTTGTAAACTTTGATGCTCTTTAAAAATGCTAGTTCTTAAATATGAACCGGTACATGAGGTCAAAGGAGAAACAGTCAGACATACAAAAATAACAAAGAGAGTATATCTTAAAAGCAATATCACACATAAGGAGAAGTTGGGTGGAGAGCAGAATTAGTCAAATGTGACAGAAAGATCAAAGAAGTTAATAATTGAAAAAAAGGCCACTGCACTTTAAAATTAAAAGATCATTGGTAATCTTGGAATAAGTAATTTCTGTAATTCATTGAAATTCAATGAAAACCAGACTGAAGACTATAAGGAGGGTAGCTAAAATAGACTGTTCTTTTTAGAAATTTAATAAGAAAATGAGGGGGTAATCAGATATGTCTTTGGGAGAAGGGCAAAATCAAATGAAGACATTATGACAATTTTTTAAGTCTTAGAATTTGGGCCAAGAGAAAGGAAGGAATAGAGAGGAATAAATTGATAATCATTGGTATTTGAAAGTGGTATAATTGGAAGGACTAGTCTTAACAACAAGTTAGGCTACCCTATTTTGCTTTCAAAAGTGTGAATGAGGAAACAGATATGGTTAAAGAGAAAGAAGAAGAGTATTTGGAATAACCATTTAGAGACTTAGATAAAGTGCTGAATAAAGGATTGCTTTGAAACAGTGAGAACTCAATTGAGGTTAGATGGTATATTTTTAAAGGAAATCAGGCCAACTTAGTTGTATGATTTCCTCCAGCAGTTCTCAGTCAGAAGTTTGAGAAATAAGAGCATAAAATGAAAATATTATGAGGGAACTTCAATTGAGACTTAGCAAACGGAAAGAACCAGAAACAAAGGTAGGAGTGGACAGTGTTTTGTGAAGTAGTTGACCAAAGGGTCAGAATTTTAAAGGGAGAAGAATTAATTGATGAACTGGGAGAATGTGGTAGGGGTGGAGGAAAGGGAGCACTGAGAATAAAGAGGAGGCTGGCAATTAAGGGCAGGGATTGTGATCAATCCCGTGAAAATAATTATTCTGGATTCTAAAAGAAGCAGTTTGAAGTGAGAATAAGATCACTAAGCTTGTGGATGGCTATTTGTAAAATCACAGAAATCAATGGAATTGAGGTCAATGAATTGAGAAGACAACATTCAATGTTGAAGTCACTAGGCATGGCAGAAGGAGTTGAGTAAAGAAAGTATCGAAGTCACTGAAGAAGGTAAGACAGTATACTAGTAGTAAAGACAAGATTCTGGGCAGGATAATATAGCTAATTATATATGAGTTTCCTAATAGGTTTCCAGTCTTCTTCCCATTCTTCCATGCTTGCCAATCCATCTTCTGTATGGCTGTCTAATTGGTATTGCCATAGAACAGATGTAACCACATCCATCCTTTGCTCCAGAACTTCTGGTATCTTTTTATTAGGCTCCTCTATTTGACACTTACAGGTCTTCACAAACCTACCTTTCCAGATTTTTTTCTATTGTTTTTCCTTTTCCTTATATATTTCCCAACAAACTGACTTTTTTGCTGTCTCTTTAACATAATATTTCATTTCTTGGGTCTGTGCCTCAGCAAAGATTATCTTCCACTTCTGAAATACTCCATTCTACATTTCTGTCTTTTGGAAAGGGTAATTCAGTAACTACTTCCTATGCAAGGCCTTTTCCGACTTCTTCAATTTATAGGATTTTTAAATTTAAAGCTAGAAGTAACACAGTTCACCCTCCCCCTCATTTTACAGATGAGGATCTTGAAACTCATAGAGTTTCAGTGATTTCCTCCCGCCACACAGTTGGCAAATATTAGAGGCAGGATTCAAATACAGGTTTGACTGACTCCATGACTTAACCAAATAAGAAAGAAAGTCTCTGGACACAAAAAAGCATGCTGTTTTAGTAATTCTCCCAAACTTCTCCCTGCATCAATTACATTGTTGCACTGATTTTATATACCATTTATACTTCCTTACAGTCACAGCTATGTGACAATGGGTAGAAAGACAGACCTGAAGTCAAGAAGACCTGAGTTCAAATTTAGCCTCAGACCTTTACTAATTATATGACTTTGGACTAGTCATTTGACTTCTTTGCCACAGTTTCTTTAACTGTAAAATGGATTATTATTATTATAATAGCACTTACCTCCCAGGGTAGTTGTGAGAATTGGATGCTATATCTATAAAATCCCTAGAGCATTAAATAGCAGATGCTATATAAATGCTAATTATTATTATCATTATTATTAGCTGCAAACCCACTATCTTCCCACTCCCATCAAAATGCAATTTCCTCACAAACTGACCTTGTTTTCCTTTTTGTCATTGTATTTCTAATACCAGACATGGTATTTTGCTTTGTACATATTAGCCCTTAAAAATTCTTTTTGGATTAGTTGAGGAGAAGTGGAATAGATAATAGTAAAATTAGGTGAATTGGGGGATAGTTGAATGGTTGGCCCCAGAAGAATCATTAATGTCAGCATACAAGGAGGTCTCCAGAGAAGAGATCCAGGGAACTGCACAAGGTTTTATGATAATTAACATTTTTTTATTAATGATTTGGATAAGAGATGTCAATGCGACAGCAACCTCTGTATTAACCTAAGATCTACATAAGAATGGGTGTTATGAGGAAGGACTTTTTTTACTTGACTATCCATATTTTTTACTGTTTTTTATTGTTTGGAAATGGGAGGGAAGAATAAGAGAGATAATAAATAATTATCAATTAAAATAAAATGTAAAATAAAGTGAATATTGTAATAATAATTCTTTTACTATATCTCCAGTATATATATTCTGAGCCTTCTTTTCTATCCTTAAGCCTTCTCTAGCATCCCCTTCCTCCATCCTCTCAGCTAAGTCCTATAAATTATAGTTCATCAAAATAAATATAAATAGCTAGATAAATCAATTAATTAATTAAAGGCATTTTACTAATGAATCACCCTCTCACCTCCTCACCCTTGGGTCTAGTTTTTTTCTTCTCTATCAGATTGCCCTTCCTATTACCTCATTCTCTAGTTTTCAATTTCTTCCTAACCAGATCCTTGCTAATGCCTAGAAACATGTCTATAATCCCCTCCTCTTTGGAAAAAAAAAACATCACTTGATCCTGCTGCCACACCCATTAGGTATTATCCTATGTATTTTTTCTTCCTTTTCATTGCTAAAATCCTTAAGAAAGTAATTTATTCTGGATTCCATTACTTCTTTCTCTTCTCAATTCACCATAATATTGCTTCTGACTTCATCATTTAACTGAAAGTGCCCTCCCCAAAGTTACCAGAGATCTCCTAAATATCAACTCTAATAACACATTATCAATTTTTTTAATCATTCTTGACATCTCTGTAGCATTTGCCTCCTCCTAGATACTCTGTCCTTTCTAAGTTTTCCTGACTCTTTTCTCTGCTGGTTCTCCTCTCATCTGTCAGACCATCCCTTTTTATTATTTGTTGCTAGTCTTTCATCCATGTAATACACACTAATTGTGGGAGTTCCCCAAGACTCTATCCTGGCCATCTTCTCTCTTTTTTACTCTGTATAATCTCACTTGGCAGTTTCATCAGCTCCTATGTGTTTATTTTTCATCTCTAAGTTGATGAGCCCTAGTTCTTCTCCTGAACTATAGTCATGCATCGCCAGCTGCCTTTTGGACCTCTCCAACTGGATGTATCATTGACATTTACCACCCAGCATATCCAAATCACAATTCACTCTCTTCCCCCAAATACTTATCTCTTAAAACTTTCCTGTTTACTGTATAACACCCTCAAGTCATCCACAAGTTTATTGTTATCCTTGACTTCAAATTCTTATTCCCTCCACCTAATATATTCCCAGATAAAGTTTCTATCTACAAACATCTTGTGTCTATATGTATACATATATATATATATATATATATAGCATATATGTGTATATATGTGAAATGTATATGTATATGTAAAATATACATATATCTATATATGTCTCTTCCTCTCCATTCACACAATTATAATCCTTGTTCAAGTCATTATCACCTCTTGCCTGGACCCTTATGATAGCTTCCTAACTGACCTCCCTGCCTCCCTGCCTTTAAATTCCTTTCTAATCCATTCTCCAGGAATCTGCTAAGATTATTTTTGTGCATGTCACCCTCAACCCCAATCAATGAGCCCCAGTGACTCCCTTCACTTTTACCTATTTCCCTGACTTCTTTTAATACTCAACTTAAATTCTCCCTTGTTTGGGAGTCCCCCAGCTGTTAGTGAATCTTCCCCAGATTGCCTTTCATATTCTCTGTGTATGTACAGATGTTTCTGTTACCTTCTCCATTAAAATGAAAACTCCTTGAACTCTGATTTTTTCCCTTTTTTGTATCTCCCAGCATAGTGCTTAATGTCATTGACTGATTGTGCAGCAATCTACTTGTGAATGTAAATCTAAACAACTCTTTCCTTATGTGAAAGTCAACCTGACCATAGAAATGGTAGGAATAAAAACTTCTATTCCTACAAAAAAGCAAATGATTAATATAGGAGAAGTAATTTTTGAACATCTCATCCTTGTGATCACAACAAAAAATGAGAAATATCTCTGAAAGACAAAGTTAGGAAAAGATGGCAGAGCAAAGAATGAGCAGACTAAGTTTCAAGTTCTATGAATAAGATAAACAAAATGTAAAAACAACTCTTCCCAGTAAAAAGATGCATGCATCCATCTGTTCAGGTAGTTAGGAAGATTAGATGGCAAATTATGAGTCATTGACCTGGGAGTTGTATGCACCTGCATGAGAGTTTATTTAAAGACTTGCAATTTCTCTAGTCATTTCTATTCTTTGCCAATTAATTCAGTCAATCAATAGTAAACTTCTCCACAACACCTTTAAACTCATAGGAGCTCAGAGCCAGAGCTGAAAGGACCCTCAGGTCCAATTCTTCTATTTTGCAAATAAGGAAACCAAGGGCTATGGAGTTTAAGTTTCTTGGTCAAGGTCACAAAGGTAAGAAGCTTCAGTGCTAGGAGTGTAAATTTTGTTTTTTCATGTAGGTTCTATACTTTTTCTAATGTTTCATTCTCTCCTCAGGCACAGTTCTATATAACTAGGTGTCAATTCACTTGCACTGATTTTGATTTATTTGAAAATGATTTTATTTTTCAGATGGGGTGGGGTGGGGGTGGAATGCTCTTTCTGACATTGTAATAAAATTTCCAAAGGACAATTGTTCTTCCAGGAGGAAAAGAAGAATCTTAAAGAAAAGGGACTTGTACTCATTTGTTAACTTTTTCTCCACTTGAAATAAAGAACTTAAAAGGCAAGCCTTATCTCTTTTTTTTTGTCTTTGTATCTCAGCCCATCTCAGTACTTTTCACATAGTAGGAACTTAGCAAATGTTTGTTAAATAGAATTAAAACCAATAAGAAAAAAATATGAACCACAATCACTTTAAGGAAATGTTTGTTTCTTTTCTTTGTTTCCATAGAGGGCATATCAAAATACAAACAAGAAGGCTTTAATTACACAAATAAAATTAAGAATATCCATTGGGAGAGTCTAAATATATGAGACTGCTGGAGACTTGGACTTTTGATTGTTGTCATTTGCCCTTTGAGTTCCATGGTTATACTGTATTTCTGTGGTCATTCTTAAGTTCCTTCATTGGTTTCTGGGAAAATATTTTCAGATATACATCTTGGATGGTTTCCTTTAGTCATTTGAATGCCATCTTGTCCCATCATTTCTGATAAGCGTAAAACAGTAACGAAAGTTGACAGCATTCCCTACCAGGGACATGAAACTATTGAATTATCAAAGGACAATTCTAAATATCAGTCTTTGAAGGCAAACTGATCTGCTAAAAGCCAATATTGTTTTGGACATGCTATGTCACATTTCTAATTCTTCACTTTCCATAGCCTCGTACAATGTCCCACAGTGGCAGCTAACAACCGAAGCAGCATTACACAATATGACAGGATGACTTAAAAATTGAACGAAAGCCCTCTATTCAGCCTCAGTATCCATTTTATCTCAGCCATTAAGAAAAAATGTAAGAGCAAAGAATGGTAGGTTATCTTCAGGATCTGTTGACTGAAATACATTAGGCTGTCCTGAGTTGCATATACCAAATATATATTCCTTCTCTTTTCTTACTTCATGGTTGATTCTTGTAAAAGCCAAATTAGAAAAATAAAGCCAAGGTCAGTTCCCTATTCAATGAGTGTTTATACACACTGCTAGGTCATTGAATATATTAAAATTTCTGCATTAAAGTGCTGGTTCTTGTATCAAAAGACAGAAGTCCTTATTTGAGACTGTTCAGCAATGTTCAATATTATTATTAATATGAGACAAAATGTTGAAGCTGGCTTTTAATAGCTGCTAGTTGCTTTAAGCACTTTGCTAGGCACTAAAAATACAAAAACAAAGCTACCTCTGCCCTCACAGAGCTAATATTCTATACAGAGTGGCATTCTACATGGTGCAAAAGAAGAAATACTGGATCAAAGTTAGAGAGCCTGAATTCAAATACTAGTTGTGCTGCTCTCACTATTAGTTTCAAATCCTTATCTTCAAAATGAGGTGTTTAGACTATACTAGAAAATACTTTAAAGATCATCTAGTCTAATTTTCTTATTTTATAGACCAGGAAGCTGAACTGTAGAGAGAGAATTAGACCTAAACCATCACCTGAGAGCTGATTGTTAAATTTTCACTGTGCACGTCTACATCTTAGAGACCGGTAAATGCTATATATCAGGAACTGATTCATTATTTTGTTGATTGTTTAAACTTAATAAAGTGAGGAGCTGGTTGAACTTTCTTAATATATGCTTGATTTGATATCAGAATGATCTGGTTCCTTTTTTAAAAAAATCAGATTGTTGAGTCATAGAGTCATTTATTTAAAAAAAAGCTCAGATAATTAGAAACATTTGAAGACAGCTGTGAAATTCAGTGCCTTCACAATAAAAAGCAGAAAACAGTGGGGAAATTGCTTGTGAAAATAGGACAAAGCTGGGCAGGGAATAGATTTCTTTAACTGAGAAAAAAAATTAAAACAAGTGAATTAGAGAACCAATAAGACAACCAAGATTCTCCTAAATCGTAATTTTAATGAGGCATTCACATACCAGGGCTTCAACCTTCTTATAAATTAAAAGCAAGATGAGATAAAATTAAAGCAATGGTAAGGTCTGATAAATTTGTTAGTAGGAATAGGGTTATTAATATTAATGATAAATATGGAATTTCAGAATTGGAAGAGAACTCAGAAGTTAGCTAAAACAAAATATATTTTGAAAAGGAATCACATCTGTGGTATATCCAAATAACAATCTAGTTTTTGCTGTAGTAAGGAAATCACTTCCAAGGTAGTTTACTATACTATGAGATTTAATTTTCAGTAAGGTTTTGCTAATATTAAGCACAAATTCCCTTTTTTGCAACTTTCACCCTTGTCTCCTGGTTCTGTCCTCTGTGGTTAAAAAGCATATGCCTATCTCTTTTCTGTATGTCAGTTCTTCAAAATACTTGAGAAATGTTTGTTCCCCTTAAGTCTTCCCATATCCTTTAACTGATCCTCATGTGCCATGAACTTGAAGTTCTCCATCACCTTCATTGTTCTCTTCTAGAAACTCAGGAGTTTATGAATGTTCTTTCTAAGAAAAAAATGACACCATGAATAGGCAAAAATACTTCAAATGTGCTCTCACCAGGACAAAAGATGGCAGGATTATAATTTTCCCTAGTATAGTAGGCTATATCTTGTTGTGTTCTGGCCAGCTAGCTCATGCTTTACTCATAAACTATGACTTAGTCCAGCTGTAGTCAAGTTCTCAGGTGAACATTGAAAAGGAGGGAGAAAAAGATGACAAGTTCTACATTTATTAAACCAAATACAAGTGCTTAAATATCCTCCCCAGTTCCTGGTCCACTCCCACTCTCCAATCAACCAGTAAAATAATGCTCAGGTGCTCAAGGACACCAGGTGATTAAGGTTTACTTCCTCAGACCAACACTCCCATGCACAACAATCCCTCACAATACCTCTTTTAAAATTTAGTCTAATATTGCATTAGTTGTATCCTCTATAATTGTGGCTTTTCAGTCATTTTAGGCATGTCTGAATCTTCATGAGACCCATTTGGGGTTTTCTTGGCAAAGATACTAGAGTAGTTTGTCACTTCTTTCTTCAGCTCATTTTGCAGATGGGAAAACTGAGGTAAACAGGATTAAATCACTTGCCCAAGGTCACATAGATATTAAGTGTCTGATCAGGATTTGAACTCAGGAAAGATGACTTCTATTAAAGCTGGTATCTTCGCTGCCATCACTTATCTCACCCTTATTCTTATCTCATACCCATTATACCAATCCTTTGAGGCATAGAGCTAGACTCTCACAAAAAAGTCTTTATTTAGGCATCTGGTCCACACTCAATGTTTGCCTTTCCTTACCTTCTGTAGCTCTTGTTATCTGACTCATATATCTTGACTCAATTATATGCTTTGATCTTTATCATCATGTTTATTTTACACACCTTATCTCTTCCAACTATACTATAAACTCCATAAAATTAAGTATTATATTCAAGAATCTGATTTGAGAGCAAGTACATTCAATGCCACTCCTATCAGGCTAAACAAAGTAGGAGTTTGAGAAAAATTATTATTAATAACCAATGACTTGGGGAAATCCCTTTTTCTAATGTCTTCATTTCAAGGACTATCATTCTTCTCAATCTAGGTATTGCTACCCCACCCCTAACCCAATCTAATAAGGAATTTAACCTAAGGTGAAACTCCTATTCCATTATGTTCTTCTCAGACTTGGGCAGGGGATATCTATCCTAGGGGTGATTTGTAAGTAATTGACAGGATCAAAGTTATATCCCCTAGTCTTTCATTAAAACAGTTGCACCTCTCATAATAATATTCATTCTCTCTCATTAATTGTTAACAAATCAGAATTGATTGCCACACAGGAAGCTCTCCTCTTCCAAGTAACTGTGAAACCATTGCCATCATTCATCTTTGGCATTCAAGAGTATCACTGACCAATTTTCTTGGTAATATGCTTGCATTGTTTAAAAAATTATTTCCTGGAAATTTTTTAAATCTCAAAGTTTCATAAATATGAATTAAATGTGTTAATGGAAAGTAGGCCCAGGGGTGGCTAGGGGGCACAGTGGATAGAGCACCGGCCCTGGAGTCAGGAGTACCTGAGTTCAAAGCCAGCCTCAGACACAATAATTACCTAGCTGTGTGGTCTTGGGCAAGCCACTTAACCCCCATTGCCAAAAAAAAAAAGTAGGCCCAGGACTTTGAGAGAGTGAATCTTGGTGGAGGTAACTCTTGATTAGAGTACAAGTAAATTGAATTGCAAGGGGTAGGCAGTTTTTAGGAAGAATGTTATAGACATGCCTGACTACCAAACCTTTGTACAGGACAGACTCCAGTAGCTTTTTGTGGTTGCAATACATAATGCTTTCAGAAGAGTCAGTGCAAATCCAACTTCACCAACTATATTTCTCATGTATAAGATGCACCCCTTTTCAAAAAATTTGGGGTCTAAAAACTGGGAGTGTTTTATACAGTGGTTGCAGATTTTTTTACTTGCATTTCCCTCTTTTTTGCAATTGTCTTTGTGCTCATTGTTTTGCATTTGTTGCTGGTATATTAGCTTATGGTTTGCCATGTTCTACCTAGAATTGGCTCAGAAAGATTTTCATACAGTGCTGAATTCAAGTTCAAAGAGATCCAATTGCAAAAGTGAATGGAAATTGTGCTGCTGAACATCAGTTTAGTCCTCCTCCAACTGAGAAAACAATCCTAGACTGGTTACAGGAAGAAGAAGCCCTCCTGAAAACTCCCTGACAGAAGAAGGCCATGAGAAGCAAGTCAGTAGAATGGCCTGAGTTAGAGAGGGAACTGAAGAAATGGACTGAATAAAAAAGGGCAGTTGGAATTCCTGTGTCAAAGATAGTTCAGCAGGAGGCCAGAAGAATTGCTGATGAAAAAGAAGTGACTGATTTCAAAGGACAAAACTGATGCTTCAGATTCATGAAACAGAATGGACTAAGCATGCATCCACATACCAGACCTGCCCAGGGAATGCTTGTGGTCAACTCCAGACCAGAGCACAGGTAGGAGAGCAGTCAGAACCTCTCTTAAGATGATGATTCATCATCAAACACAGATGAGGTTGAGCTAATGGTGGGAGTTTTGATGGTGATAAGGAGTTGTATGAATTTTATGATTAATAAAACTTGAATTCATTGAGTAATACATTTTTAAAAATTTTGAGGCCCAAAATTAATGTAGGTCTATTCATGGGAAAATGCAATACTTCATAATTTTTCTAACATATCCTAGTGTTAGCAGAGGAGAGGAAAAAGAGTCAGACAGAAAGAGAAAGACAGAGAAACAGAGAGAGAACATTTCTGAACCCCAATAAAGATCCATTCTTCTAATGAATACTAAGATCCAAAGAAGAAAGATGTGGGCAAAGAAAAACTGGTGGTTAGTTTGATATCAAGGCAGAGTAACCACTAGATCTAATCTATTTTAAAACTTAGTATTCAGGAAAACATATCTTTTTTTGGTTAGTAAATCTAAATAATTTTGCATGACAGGAGGATTCCATCACTACATTCCCAACCAGAATAATTCTGAGCAATGGTAAGTAAATAAAAAGTAAGCTCACAAGACAAAACTATGTTAGCAGAACAATTTCTCATCTGTTCTAATATGAGTAATCATCATTATTGCTAAACCAAATTGCCATTTGAAGTCTGAAGGAAGATATCAGGTTGCCCTGGGAAAATGCTATTCCTTTGGATTAAAGTAGATATAGAACTTTCCATCCAAGACTCTCAATGGGAGTGTTTTGCACACTTTTTATCATGAGATGAAAACTAAAGAAAACTTCCCAGACCACTAAATTAATCTATGGAAGATGTAGAGAAAGGGAAAAAATCTGATTTTCTAACTGACTTCTTTATATGATATCCTTGAAACCAGCTATTAAAGTTCTCTTTGTTTAGCTGATATCATTGGGTTATTTTGATTATCCTCTCATCACTATGAAGTGATGAGCAAGCTACAAATAAAAAGATGGAAAAGATGGAAAACTCAAATCTCTTCACAATTAAAATTATTGATTTATGACCAAAGGTACTGTGAGAAAAAAGACTGAAGTAAGAGGAGGGCAATCAAAATAAAGAAGAACCTAAAGTTCATATGATAAACATTTCAAAGAAATAGAATTATTTGAATTATAGAAAAGAAGATTCTGGAGAGACATGATGGCTGTCTTCAAGATGTAAAGAATTATCAGATACATATATAGTACATATATGTACCCCAAGTTCATCATCTTTCTATAATGAGCAACATTTCATCATTGATGCTCTGGATTTATGAATGACCATTTTATTAATCATTAGATAAACTATTCATCATAGTTCATGCTGTTATGGCAGAAATTTGTCTCCTAGTTCTACTTATTTCATTCTTCAATGAATGAATTCAATTCCTCAAATCTGTTCATTTTTCTAATATTTATTATAATATAAGTTGTTCCTCTGGTTCTGCTGTCTTCACTCTAAATCAGAAAAATGCTCCAAATCACTACTAATTATAGAAATGCAAATTAAGGCAATTATGAGATTCTACATCACACTCATCAGAGTAGCTGACAAAAGGAATTGATAAATGTTGCTGGGGCTATGTGAAAATAGGTACATTAAGGCCCTATGGTGGACTTGAGGAGAGATGCAAATATTCTGAAAACCTATTTGAAATTATATTTCTAAAAAGTTACTAAATGGTGGCAAAAGAAATCAAAGAAATAGGAAAAGATCTTTTATGATGTTTTTTAGTCATTTCAGTTGTGTCTGACTTTTCATGACTGGGGTTTCATTGGGGGTTTCTTGGCAAAGATACTGGAGTGGTTTTCCATTTCCTTCCTCACTTCATTTTGCAGTCAAGGAAATTGAGGTAAATGGGGTTAAGAGACTTGTCCAGGGTCACATAACTCCTGTTTGAGGTCAGAATTAAGCCAACAAGATTAGTCTGACTCTCAGTCCAGCACTATAACCACTGAACCATCTAAGCTGCCCAAAACCAATTAGATACCATTCCATGAGTAGACCAAAAACTGGAAACTTAAGGGGACACTTGTGACTGGCTGAATTTTGATACATGAATGTGACAAAGTGCTATTGTGCTGTAAGAATGAGGAAATAGATAATTTCAAAAAGATGACAAAAAAAAAAGAGAGAAATGCTTCAGGCAGCACAGAAAATGGTCATAACTAAACAACTAAGGGCAAAAATTCCAAACCATTTCACAAAAATATAGGGGTCATATTTTCAGCAGTTTCCAAGACCATGAGATTAAAGGAGGGCACCCAAGGGACAGAGAGATCCAGGGGTTAGACTGACCCCCAACCCCACACCAAGACAATGGCTCCTACCCTGAAGGGACAAGCCAATCCTCCCTACTAGCAGAGGAGTTATAGGAATTTCAAATAGAAACATGAGATGTCCCTGTAGCAAGGATTCCTGAAGGTGTGGTAAATGGAGCACGTGCTGTAAAGCTCTCTGCTTTAGGTTTCTATAGCCTTGGGGAGTTCTATAAGGCTCTCCTTTCAGCAAATCAACCAAATTTGTTAAAGCCTCCTGGAGGGATATGCTTTTTGTCCATTTTTAAGTAGCTGACATTGGGAATTATTCACATCTGCACTTATAAAAATCATTCCCCTTACAACTGGCTCTCAGATGGGGATATCCAAGAGGGATTGAAAATTCTAAAAGAGATTGGATAAAAGATAGTCTGATAGATTAGATTTATTTAGTCCTCTCCCAGGGTCTTCCACACTTAAGCCCAATCTATCTCAAGAGCAATTAGATCCCACCTTTTGAGGGAAGCCCCACCAGTATGGCTTCAGACTTTTGCTATGAGTCTTCCCTACTACACAACCATATTGGTTCTAGGTTATCAACTGATGAAATTTAAGCAGGATGTTGGGACAGTGATAGCTTCAGCAAACACTTCTCTCAGTGCAAATAAATATTTTGGGAATGAGGTAACAGAATCTGCCAGCAGATACCTGCTAGATGGGCAGAGTGATATGATACTAATGCCAGGAGAAAACTTTGGATGTAGATACAGTCCTGAGCTTGGATTGAACAATAGTTTTACAAGTACACCCATGGGCTGATATTATTCAGGTCTCCCTGACTCCAGATCCAGGACTCTATCTACTGTGTGACTTAACTACTCTATAAAACTATTCTAGAAAATTAAGTACTTGGGTTCTAGGAGCTCTTCAGCTCCACCTAAGCTCTTGCTCCATTGGAATCATTCAGCGGAGAATGTAGAAGATATTGGTACAATTAGGTGGGAAGCTTGACGTAAGATATTGGATGGACTAAAAAGGCCAGAAAAGTGAAATATTGTGGAAAGAAAAATGGAAGAATTTGGGAACTGATTAAATATGGAGAGTGAGGGTAAGTGAAAAGTTGAGAATAATACCAAGGTTAAGAATCTAAGAGACTTTGATAAAAATAGGGTAATTATGAAGAGGTGATTTTGGTGTGTGTTGTTTTTAGATGAGTTCTGAGCAGCTGTAGCAGGACCAGATCAATTTAGACACAGTCCCTACACAACACCTTCTACTAAGAAGGGAGGACCTCTAGCACCATCTACCTCATCCAAGGTCTTTACAGTCTTTTTCCTTGTCTATCAATAATACCCCTTGGAGACAAAGAGCATTTAAAAAAATATCTACCACCCACTATTATTCCAGTGACTAATAATTTCTCACCACCTGTTCTCACTATTCCCGAATTAGTCAATTACCATCCACATAAGATAAAATTGTCCCCTAGTTTTCTCTACTTCCTGTTTTCTCATGTTCATCCTTGACCCTTCCTTGCCTTTCCCTACCCATGTCCTTCTGCAACTCTGCCCGCCTCTTCCACTGTATCCCCTGCTTCTCATTCTACAATGAACATGTTTTCTTTTATCTTGGGTCTGTTTCTCTCAGACTCCTTCCATCTATTAATCTCAAAATGAGACCTCCCCCCCCCCAACAACATGCCAACACTAAATCCCTGGTTCTCATCTGTACCACTGATTTCATCTTTATCCACACCCTCCTACCCCAAAAACTGGACCTGGAAGAGGATTCAGATTACTCCTGGCTCTATACTGCCAAATCCAAACTCCCTTTATCACCATCATTCAGCAACCTCTCCTCTTTGAAATTCATATGATAATTGTTTAACCTAATTTGGATAATGTTAGCTGTTATCAAGTGACCCCCAAACCATTCTCCCTACTTTCTCAAAAATATCAGGATCTGACTTGTTGCCTTCCTACCCCTCCCCAATTTTTGTGCTTATACCAGAGGGCATTAATATCCATATCACTGGGGATTTTTTAGGTTTTTGCAAGGTAATGGGGTTAAGTGGCTTGCCTAAGACCACACAGCTAGGTAATTATTAAGTGTCTGAGGCTGCATTTGAACTCAGGTACTCCTGACTCCAGGACTAGTGCTCTGTCCACTGCGCCACCTAGCCACCTCCCCCATATCACTGTTAACATTAAATTCCCTAATTTCCAAAATACTTAGTCTCTTTAAATCCTATGACCTACTCTTGCACTCCATCTGTTGCATTCATAGGACTGGTGACAAGCCAAATCTCACCTTTACTGAGAAAAGTTCCATTTCCCTAATTAAAAATGCTGATATTACTTATAATTTCATCTATAATTTCACTTCACTCTATACCTAAATCCTCCTAACCATTATTAACTCTTAACGAGACCTTCAATCAAACCACACCCCAGGACTTTCTCAGAACATTTTGATTTCACTTCTCTCTTTCCAATCTTAATTCTATAATTAGGGTTAATTAAGTTCTACACCACCCTCTATCTTCAATTTCCTTACTCCATCATTCTACCATCATACATCCCTTGACAAGTCTCTGTTCAGAATTACTATCATCATCCTTTTCACCTGTGATTCCCACATCTCCAGCTCCATCCCTTTCCCCTCCTTACTTAGGACCTCACCTTCTTAACTAAGAATGTTAAAGGTATTCAATATGAGCTCCCAATTCTTTTCATCTCAACCTTTCTCCTTCTTCATCATCTCCCATTCTCCTTTCCCAAGGCTGTGATGATAAAGTGGCTCATCCTGTAAAGGCTGAATTCCATTCTATCTTCTCCCTCTCTTCTTTCTCTGATTGTAAAGTCACTACCCACTCCCCCAATCTCCAACCTCTTTTTATTTAATGCTTTACATATTGCCTTCCCAACTTAAAAAGAAGCATTTACTGGATTCTATTAACCCTTCAAGCTATTATCTCATCTTTCACCTTCCTTTCTCAAACTCTTAGAAAAAGCTCATTACCTCCATTTCATCTTATTTCCTTTCTAGATTGTTCTCTTGGCATTTCTAACTCAACTGTCTTCCCATACTGGTAAAATCTCCCCTCTCCTCTGAGGGCCCACTCTCCTGACTAGTAACTGCTTTGTCCAATCTGTCACCTCAGGAGGGGCTCCACTAGCTCCACTGGCTCCCAGAACCCAGTTTGACTCACTGTGAACATCACATCCTTGTCAATGGCCTTGTATCTTCCTTCAGAGCCCTTCCTTCCCCTACTCTCCATTTCTCAGGTCCCTTTTAGGTGTTGTCCTCTATTCCCAAGATTTCTCTGAGGAACTTTGGAATTGATTGTGTGACATGGGAGATGCTGGCAAAGGAGGTGGGGAGAGGAGGAAAAAAGGCAAAAGGAGAAACTGAAAAACTGGAGAGGATGAGAGTGGCAAAAGGGGGGTGATGAAGTCCAGAAGAGTACAGAAATGAAGAAATAACTAACCTGGGTATAGATCATATTATTTATATTCCCAGCATTTAGTACAGTGTCTGACACATAGTAGGTACTTGATAAATGATCTCTCTTCTTTCTCTTTCTCCTCTATCCTTTGTGATTTGACTTCTGCTCTCCCCACTCAAATAAAACTTCTCTCTTCAAAATCACCAATGATACCTTAATTGCCTAATCTGGGGGGTGTCATCTTGGCCTATTTGTTACATTTGACCCTTTTGATTTTCCTTTCCTTCTGGATATTCAGGTTTTCATAGCACCATTTTCTCTTGGTCTTCCTACAATATGCTCCTACAATAACTGCTCCTTGCAAATTTCTTTGCTTGTTCATCATCTATATCATACACCTTAAATACAAGTGTTCCCCAATGTTCTTTCCTATGTCCCCTACTTTCTCTCTTGAGTGTATGGGGTGTTCAGGAAAAACTAGCATCTCTGGGTTTGAGGGTGTGCCAAGCCCTTTTCAAGGCTGTTTATCCACCTTTGGTGCCCAAATTCATCCAACTCTCACCTTATGACTCCAAAAACCTATAACATGCATAGTAACCACACCTTGATAAATCATCCCAGCAGATAGGATAAACTAGGCTGAGGGTAATAGATGGAAATTGAACCCCTCAATGAATGTATGATTCAAGCTTGTGAAGTCTTCCCCCAGTGGAAGGGTGGATAAGGACATTTTGTTTCAAGGTCCACGAAGGTAACTGAGGCAGATGCTGTGACATGCTGAGAGTTTAGTCAGGCATTGAAGATAGGAAGGTCATCCACTGCATCACCAGTCATCCTGACTTCAATGGACTTCAATAACTTAGTAAGAAAGAGTGAGGCTATTATTCAACCTCACTAAAATTCATTTCACATGCAAATCAAGACATTGCCTGTGAAGTCATTGATCTTCTTGAAAAAGAAAGGATAAACAACCTCCACAAACTCCTCTCTCTACTTTCTCTCTTGGTGATCTCATCTGCACCTTTGAGTTTAATTAGCATATATATCAATTATTTCCAAGTACATATATTCAGACAGAATCTCTCCCCTCTGATTCAATCCCATGGACTCATGTGTTTCACAAATCTAAGAGGATGTCTCCTAAATTATTGTCACAGTTTCTTAACTGGTCTTGCTTTTCCCAAATCTTTGGCCACTTCAGTCTGTCCTGTACCCTGCTGCCAAATTGCTTTTCTTTAAGTACAAGTCTGACCTTATCACTCCTCTATGCAATCAATTCCACTGGCTTCCTATTACCTCTAGACTTAAATATAAAACCCCATTTAGTTTTTTTTAAAAACCATTACAAATCTTGTCCCAATTTATCTCTTCATTTTAATTGTCCATTACCTCCCTCCCATACTCTATGATGCAACCAAATTGACCTCTCTCTTCCTCACAGATGACAATTCCCATCTCTGAGCCATTACATTGGCTCTTTTCCATGACTAGAGAGAACTCCTTGCTCACCTTTCCTTCACAAAATTCCTCTCTTTCTTGTGAATTTTTATCTCTAACCCTTAGTGACTTCTCTCAAATTATCTTGTATTTGACCACTTCAAAATGCTTGTATTTATTCTCTTCATATTTATTTTGTATATACTTATATAAGTCTTTGCAGTCTACCTCTTTACAATGTAAACTCAGTGGAATGATTTCATTGATCATATTTGTATCTTTAGTGGCTGGCATACAGCAGGTACTTAATATTTATAGATTAAGTGATCTTGTTTGCCTATTATCTCCTTGTTGGATTGCTTGTAACTCAATGAAAGACAAAAATCTCTCCTGATGGAGACTGGAGATGTAAAAATATTGTTAATTGAGTGGGGGGGGGAGGAACCTCACTCTAAATTAATGATAGTTGAAGTTTGTGCTTCTCCCACTTTGAGGGGAAAGAATACTTTGGGGCAAGATAAAAAGAATACATTGGGGCACAAAAGGGGAGAGAGAACATACGGAGAAGATAATAGAACTAGCAGAGCTTCCAATTATATATGGAGCAGCAGTGAATAATAGGGCTGTAGTTATGGCAACATTGACCCTTCCCCTCCTGAAACCCACAGCTCTGAGAGGATAAAGAGGTGAAAGTTAAGAGAGAAAGTAACAAACTATAAGACTTTCTTTTGTTTTTTTTAATCTTATGCATTCAATCAGCCACCTGGAGTCATGAGCCAAAATACAAACAAAATACAAGTATTGGTCCTTATCCTTTTCTCTATCTTACTATGTGTGGGTGTGCCTGGCACCAGTTTAGACTAATGTTAAATACTATTTTATTCTATTATATAGAATATAACATAGAATAGAATATAAAGATGATTTTATACCTGACTGATATTATTTCTCAAACTCCTGACTTGTCCTTTGCATTTCCTTGTATCATTTTATTCTTGACATGAAAGCAGAGGGCAGCTCTGAGAGTCACACAGAGGACAGCTCCTATCCCTCACACCCACTTCCATCTCACCCAGATTGTTAGAGTTTTCCCTTTGTAACTAGGCCATAATTAGGATATATATATACATATATATATATATATGTATATATAATATACATATATATATATATATATCTTCAAAACCACATCCAAAGATCAGAATTACAATGAACTTGGACCTTTAAAATCTGTCTCATCAAACTATGAACCAGGTAAAACACCTCTAGAATTATAGTCATATAGCACTTTAATCTTTAAAACTGCCTTACTAAAAAGTATTATACCCATATATTTTTAAGAAGGAAACTGAGGCTCAAAATGGTGATATAGGTATTGTGTGTGAAAGAAGTTTCAAACCCAGACCTCTCCTGACCTTCTCCACCAAATTATTTCTATATCACACAAACAAGTTTTTTCTCCATCCACTCTTCCCTCACTTTTTCTTATTTCCTTGCCTTTTTTATGCCATCCTTGTGCCTGGAATGGACTTTCCCTTTCACTAATATATTAAAGACCCTCCCTTCTCTCAAGATCCAACTCAGGTACCAACTCCTGAGCTTTCCCAAAACCTTCTAATGAAAACAATCTTTTTTCTCTTCAGATTTCTCCTGGAATTTTGCCTGAATCATTCCTTCACACTTAATTCATCCCACTTTACCTCATAGTTACCTATGTATCTTTTTCTCCCCTTGGAACATAATCTTCTGGAAATCAAAATTCATCTCATGCTGATTTTGTATATCCGTGTCTTGAACAGAGTCTTGCATATTGAAATTAACTGAAATTTATTTGATGTTTGAAGGCATACAAAGTGCCTTATATACATCATCTCCACATACCCTTACTAAATGCTTGTAGATAGAATAAAGAAATGAATTAATGAATGAACTGATGTCTTTAAAGTTAAGTATATTAGGACCTTGGCTTTTACCACTTTGCAAGGCTACTATACAACAATGAGAACTGGAAAACCCCCACATATACACCAACACAGATGTAATTTCAGCTGCTTCAAGATGATCAAGAGACAAATGACCATGTCATAAGAAATTACAGTATTATGTACTGCCATAAATATGACAAACGATAGGCCAGATATTCACTAGCTCATAACAGTTGGCAAACAAGTCATCCATGGAGCATGGGTTCAATCTATTTGTTTACTTTCCAAGTTGCTTTGATCTTTGGCTACTCCATTTGGAACCTCTGCCCACTAATGTAGCCTAGGAAACCCAGTGAAACCTTTGACTTCATTAGTTTTCAATTAAGATATGTGATTATTGCAGCAAAAAAGAAAGCATCTCTCTCCATGTGAGTAGGGATGAGTGTGATAAAAGCCCACGCAACAAGAGATACTGTGTCCTATTCTTAATGTAGAAGAGCTTTTTTTTTTTACTTTCAAAAGAAGCTTTGAGTAGGAAAAATCAGGATGCAAGGATAATTAAGAAAAATGATGGTGTTTGTTGCCACAGAAGAAATAAATCTTTTGTGTCTCTTGTTTCTTATTGATTAAACTAGGATCCCTACAATGGATTAAAGTTCCTGCCTTTGTCACTGGTAAAGTAACACTGAATTCCATTATTTCGTTATATGTGATACTAATCTATATTTCTTATTTAGGGTTTAAGCTTAGATAGTTGGTTGACTCTTTTGGCTTACTCCTTTGGTAGAGGGGAACTTCCTCAATGGCACAGTATCAAATAGTTCATGGCTCTCTAATACAGATGCTTAATAGCTTTTGTTTTATTTTAATTCACATTAACCAGGATGAGCTTTTTAAGAAGGAGTTCTCCAATAGAATTGATTTCCTCTTACCTCAAGGATAAAAATACCAACTTTTCTGCTTGATTGTTAAAATTCTTTACCCTCCATTTCCAAACTGTTTACAGGTTGATAACTCCCCCCACCACCCAATCACATATTTTATGTTTTAATCAAATTGGTTTATTTGTTTTTCCTTAGGTAAAAATATTCTATTCCCACTTTTGAACATGTAGTCTTTCATGGCTAGAATACTCCCCTTCCTCACCTCCACCTGTTGGAATGCCTAAGCTCCCTTCAAGGTTCAGCTTAAGTGCTTCGTCCTTCATGTATCCTTTCTTGATTCCCCCAGATGTTAGTGACCCCCATCCTCAATTATTTTGTACTTATTTTTCTAAATATCTTGCAAAGACTTATTAGTGTGCATGTTATATTGTCCAATAGAATGTTAGCTCTTTGAGGGCAAGGACAGTCTCAGTTTTCTCTCTGTATTCCCAGTTTCTAAGGCTTTTGTCTGTCACAGAATAGCTACTTAATTAATATCTATTGATTACATGAAATTAATAATTCTTTAGCTAATATTCTTTGTACAGACTCTTTGCATTGTTCTGTATACAGAAAACAGGGATAACCTTAGGAAAAGCTAAAGGGTACATTATCTAAGAGACTAAGGAATCTACTTTAACCTTGTTGTACCTAATCAACTTAAGCATGGAGTCTATAAATGTGAGTACATATGTATATGTTATATGTATATGTGTATCTATATATGTAATATGCATATATAGATTTTAAAAGTGATGTTTGGTTGGCAGATCCTCAATTATTGATATAGGGCAATAATATGTATTGATTAGCAATGATATATAAGAACTAGAAACAATTTCAGTTAGTAGATGTACTACTCAAGATTTCTCTTTGTTTTCTCAGAGCAAGGCTTGTCCCAAGTTGCAAGCACAGCAAATAAGAGTCTTATTAGGTTAGAGAAACACAAACCCCTTTCTTTGTTATTACTTTTATCTGCAAATGCTGGATACTATGTCAGCCTCAGGGTTGCCAAGATAGGTTCTACATGACTTGAAACATGCATATTTTAACTTTGATAGCCTTGTCTTTTATTCTGGCTTCCTCCCTGTTCCCCTCTAGTTACATTTTTGCTATGCCCTGTATCCCTGGGCATTTACTAGCAACCAGGTCTTTGGGGTGGGGGTTGCAGCAGAGCTTGGCCAAAGCCCACCACAACATATGATCCAGGCAATGAGATACACAGGTACAGTCCTCTTCTATAGCAAGCATCTCTTTGAACAGTCATGAAGCACATCTTGAGAGCAGAACAATCCAGAACAATCAAGCAAAAGGGAAGGTGTGCTTTTTTTATTTTATACATTTTGGCTTAGAATTAGTCTTCTGCGTGACTGGTTCTTCTCTCAACATTTAGGAGGATAATGCATTACCACAGAATGGTGCCCTGTTCATCCCCTTACCCAACTTTCCCACTGTAAAAAAGTTATATGTATAGTTAGAGATAGATAGAGATAGAGATAGAGATAGAGATAGAGATAGAGATAGAGATAGAGATAGAGATAGAGATAGAGATAGAGATAGAGGTAGAGACAGAGGTAGAGATAGAGATAGACATAGACATAGACATAGACATAGAGATAGAGATAGAGACAGATAGAGATAGAGATAGATTAAATATGAATTAGATATAGATATATTATCAACTACAAAGCATTAATAAAATAACCACAAACTAATGATAAGAAACTAGATAAGGACTGTATCTATGATTATGTTGGTATTGAATATTTACTTTATCATTGCAAGTCAGTGCCTGTCTTGAAACTTAAAATCTTTGAGCTGTCTAAAACTTTGACAGGATGAATGAAATGCTCAGTCACATGGCCAGAATGTGGCAGAAATGGGACTTAGTCTTGAGTTTTTCTGGTTTCAAGCTCTCTATCCACCATACTATGTTTACTTCATATATGTTATCTCATTTGTATCTTTCAACAAACCTGGGAGGCAAATTCTATTATTATTCTTGTTTTAAAAGTGAAAAAGTTGAGGCACACATAGGGAAAATGACTTGCCCAAATGGTCACAGAGCTAGTGAGTATCTGATGGAGAATTTGAAATTAGGCTTTTCTAAGTCCAAGTCCATCACTTAATGCTCTATGCCACTTGCTGCCTCAACAAAATATTGAAATAGACTAGCACACTGATATAGTGTTGTAGATCTGTGACCAAATTCAATAATTTTGGAAATAATTTAAAATTATCTGAGATAAGTCATTAGACTTTTCATACTCTGTAACCTAGAGATCTCATTGCTAGACATATAACCCAAAGAGGCTAAAGACTGAAAAGTCCCATATAAAATATATGCCAAGATATTAAGTGTTTTTTTTGCTCATGGAAAATAACTGGAAATAAAGTGTTTCCATCAATTGGACTATGGCTAGAATACTAATGTAATGTAATGGTATTCATATATTCTTGCATCAGAAATGAATTTTTCTGTGAGCACTGCAGAGATAAAGGAGATGTTTGTTGATTGGGGAATGGCTGAACAAATCATGGCATGTGAATGTAAGGAAATATTACCACACCATAAGAAATGAAGACTATGAAGAATTCAGGGAAACTCAAGAAGACTTATATGAACTAAAATAAAAAGGAGTAAGAAGAAACAAGAAAATGTATACACAATGATTGCTACAATGGGAACAAAAGGAAATAAAAGGTGAAATGGAATGCTATGTGATTATAATGACTAAACTCAATCTATGAGGAAAGTTGAGAAAAAGCACTTCATTTCTTTGCAGAAGTAGGGAACTTTCACATGAATGTGAAACATTTATAGTTATTACTCAACATAGTTGCATTGTCTGGTGTTGCTGAATCTGTCCGTTTCTCTGTCTCTCTCCCTCCCTTCCTCCCTCCCTCCCTCCCCCCCACTCTCTCTTTTCTTTTCAAATCTTTGTTGAAGAAAATAGTTACAGATAAAGAGAAAGGACTTGGGTATATTTAGATATGAATGAGATATAAAATCAAAGGATATAAGTAAAATAAAACAAAATAAAGGTTTATATAAATTCTCTAATAAGTACATCCAAGGAAACAGATTATAAAACAATCGTAATGCAAGTAAAGATAGCAGATGTAACAAACCAAATATTATATGATGGTAAAGACAATTTTGACCCTAGTGAAAAAAATAAGGAAATAAAAAACCCTCCATTCATTAAAGAAGAGAGGAGTCTATGGGTGAGGAATGTTGTATACTCTATCATGGGTAGTTGATATTTTATTCAAGTTTTCTTAACTGCTTTTCTTTGTTGCAAGGAATGGCTCATTGGATGGGGGTGGGAATCAGATGATGGGCAAATATATGTGGAAATCACTGAAAAAAACAAAAAAGAAACAGTAAAACATGGTTGCTGTTTTTTTAGTTACACAAACAGCTGCTGCAGAACTGAGATTGTAGCACCCATTTTTCACCCACGCTCCCCAAGTTCATAAATAGCCTATGCAAAATGAAGTAGAGGCTAAATACTGACAGCTCTTTAGATAAATGAGCTAAGTGAATCCTTGACCTAATGCAAATATTAGAGAGCATTTATTCCTAGTGTAACTTGATACCACCATTCAATGTACTTACTATTGTTTGATCTGTGAAGCTGAATATACATTTTGATCCATACAAACCTGATGACCCACAAAACTTGGAATTAGAAGATCTAAAAAATGTTCGCTGTAAGGGAAGAACAATTGCCACCTGACTGCTTTTGAAAAGGCTGTTATCTTTCCAGGTGCTAATATCTCTGCCATTATCCCCCAGGGAGGCCACATGTCTTCAGCTCCAAGCCATATTGGTTCCTTGGCAACAACACTAACTATAATCCTTCAGCTACCATAGATATCCATTAGCCCAAGTTGGATAGGCCCTTAAAGTCACCTAAGTAAAGAACCCTGCTATATATACTTCAGATGGAGCAGGACAGAGCAGTGGGATGATATATTTCCAAGTCTGAGGCAACCTCCATGTCAACTTCCCTCACAAACAACATCAACAAAAAGGAATAAAGGAAACCACCCCCTCAGTAAAATGTCAAGGAAGCATGCTAAAACTAAAATCAAGACCAAACTGGAATTCTGCTATTTCTAAAAGTTATGAAAATAAAAAATCCCTTTCCTCTTAACCACTGTTGCTACTACTGGGAAATTAAATATCTATCAGTCATCATCTATCTAGACAATAAGAAAAAGAGAAGTTTCCCATCATCAACTGATTTCAAGAAGATCACCATCTTATAAAAATGAGGGAAATCCTTTAAAAAAAGAAATAGCAATGGTTTGGGGTTACAGAGGGCTTTATACAATTTTATTATCATTTCAGCAAGAGACATTTAAGTAGATAAAAGTAATAAATCATTCCTTGTTTGCCAAAAATATTTTGAAAAAAATGTCAGAATCATTACATATATATATACATACATATGTATATTTTAAATTTATGTTTATTATAAATATAATATAATATAATGTTTAGATTGTTCTTGTATTATTTTTGTTTAATCATGTCCAACTCTTCATGATTCCATTTGGGGGTTTTCTTGGCAAAGATACTGGAGTGGTTTGCCATGTCCTTTTCCAACTCATTTCACAGATGAGAGAACTGAGGCAAGCAGGATTAAGTAACTTATCCAAAGGTGTATAACTAGTAAATATTTGAGGTAAAATTTGAACTCGGGTCTTCTTGACTCCAAGTTAAGTGGAGTTTACTATCAGGTTCACTATTCTACCTAGCTACCCTTTGTCTTAGCTTTGTTTTCAATACAAAGCAATTTTTGCTACCTGGAGTGGATGATGAGATAGTTGTTATCTCAAGGTACAGAAGCCCTTTATTTAAAGTGTTCAAGACCTCTTACAGTAACAAGTTTGTGATATATGAATCACTCTTCAACTAGTAAGAGTCTTTAGCAATCATCCTTGCCCTTTCTTTTCTTGGAGAAGCTAATTATGAATTATAGTGGAAAAAATTCCCTCTTAACCTGTAATAATTTTTATAATATCCTAGACAATCCTTCCAATCAGTAACAAAACTGTAGAAAAAAGATGAATTTCTTTGTGGAAGCTAAGAAAAAAGGAAACAAGCATACTGAACACCTATTATGTGTCAGATATTTGGCTAAGGGCTGTACAAATATTGTCTCATTTAGCACTTACAACAATCTTAGAAAGTAAATGTTATTTTTGTCACCATTTGACAGCTGAAGAAACTGAGATAGATAGAGGTTGTTGTTTGTCCAGGGTCACACAGTGTCTAAGGCTGAATTTGAACTCAAGTCTTCCTGACTCCAGGAGGACTGTTCTAACCTGAGTCATCTAGCTGTGATGCAAAAACTTTTTTCTTCCTGAGTGGAAAAAAATATTGGAGGCTTACTTGTTTGGCAGAGAGAATTATGCAATAGAGGGAAAGTAGGGAACTGAGAATAGCTTCCAGTGTGCTTAGGGACTCAAAGAGTACAATTTCAAAGGAAGCATTTGGAAATAGATGAATCTCAATATTTTCCAGCATCCTATTTAACATCACACAAGGCCAATCAGGAAAAATCAGAATAGCTTCTGACTTTCTTGGTGTGAAACAAAACTAACACCTTTACATTTTTGTGACTTCAGTGATTCTGAAAGTGAGACTCTGAGCATTCTGTCTCTAGACACACACACACACACACACACACACACACACACACACACACACACACACAGGTAAAGTAGAATTTCCCACACAAGTAACCTCAATTCTGATCTGCAACAAATCTGTGATTTCTGTCTTTGACCTTTTCTAAGTACTGATGGTTAATTGAGCCAAATCATGTCCTATGGTTTATATTACAGATAAACATTCACTACATTCTGTGGCTAAAAGCAAAACTTAGCTTCTTTCCAACCTAAGCCAATTTTAGGACTGTTTTAATTTATTTTCAACGTGTGGACTTGAGATGTATTTTGGAATGCAGGAAGATATACTGCTCAATTGTTATTTAACCATAGATTAAGTGTTGGCATGAAAGGGAATGTATTTTACCATTTTCAAATTGTTGAAAGTTTTATGGGGGGGGAGGATGTAATGAAAATCAGGAATTTTTTTTCATGCAAGAGGAAATGCTGTCTGGCATTTAGAATCAAAGATTGTAATTTAAGAGTCTGGGATTGTACTGGCCCATCACATGTATTCTAGCTGTCCCCTCTGCTCTTAAGAACTTATACTGGGGGCGGCTAGGTGGCGCAGTGGATAAAGCACTGGCCTTGGAGTCAGGAGTACCTGGGTTCAAATCTGGTCTCAGACACTTAATAATTACCTAGCTGCCTTGCAAAAACCTAAAAAGCAAACAAACAAAAAAAAAACTTATACTGTAAAGGTGGGCACTTTTAACAATGAACATTTTAATAATTGATTTAGGAAACCTCACAGATCCCTTTCTTTCTTCACTTCTTTATGGTTCTAGGTCTTGAGAAAAGATAGCATGGTATATTGGAAGGTCAATGGTCTTTGGTTTAGAAGAATTTGAGTTCAGATCCTGCTTCAGATAGTTATTGTGGGGTATATTTGAGCAATTTGTTTAATCTCTCTGTGCCTCACAGTTTCATTATCTGCAAAATAAGAAGGTTGGACTTGATGGCCTACAAGGTCCCTTCCAGGTCTCAAACTATGATCCTACAAACAAAAATTCTATACTTTTTGTTCCCTCAGGCACAGTGGTGCAGGAATGAGCTGGGAAATATTTAACAACCAGCTTTTCATACAAAACACACACACACACACACACACACACACACACACACATACATATACACACACAACAGAATGTACTTTTGAGTTTAATTTGAATTATTAACATTGTCTCCTTTATTTTCTTAAGTTCATAGTTCTGGTCAATCAACAAAACAACAAATCAAGAGAGACTGTCCATTTCTTCTGTTCTGGAGATTGTCAATTTTTGAGGTGCAAATAGCTCTTCAAAAGTTGGAAGTTGGTTTGACTGATCCTGAGCACAATGAGCAGAACCAGAAGAATATTGAACACCATAACAGCAACATGGGGTTGATGATCAATCTTAATGGACTTCCTCATTCCATCAGTGCAACAATCAGGGACAATTTCGGGCTATCTGTGATGGAGAATACCAACTATATCCAGAGAAAGAATTGTGGAGTTCGAACAATAACCAAAGACTATTACCTTTAATTTTAAATAAAATCTGTTATCTTGTTATGGAATTTTGCTATCTCTTATATTTTATTTTTTTCCTTAAGGATATGATTTCTCTCTCAATACATTCAATTTAGATCAATGTATAGTATGGAAACAATGTAAAGACTATCAGATTGCCTTCTGTGGGGGGTGGGGGGAGGGAAGGGAGAGTGGGGGGAAATTTGTAAAATTTAAAAATAAATTTAAAAAAAGGCAGTTTGAGAACAGAGCATCCCTGCCTGAGGGCCTCTATTTTGAAGACTTGAACTGCTATTTCACAACTATATGTTAGATAGAAAGTCTTCAGTCATCATTTTTGCCACTAATTATATCATTCAAAACTGGTGACAGAAAACAAAAACAACTATACTTGGAACTAAACTCTTATAAAATATTTATCTCAGCAACTTCATTCTACCTCCAAATCATAGAATCTTAGAATCTGAAAATACTTTGAGAGGTAGTCTGTATTAACCACATATACAATAAATTTCTTCTCCAACACCCAGACAGATGATTTACTCTGTCTCTTCAAGTTAGATTTAATTGGTTAAAATTTCTTCATTCTCTTGAAACTTAGTCTGGCTCTTGTATTTCTACCCATTTGACTAAAATATTCCAGCTAGAGAAATTTCATAATATATTTTCAAATACTTAAAGAAAATTACTGTCTATGGTAAAATGGTGGAAAGGGCATTAATTCTTCATTCAAAAGAATTGGATGTAAATACTGCCTCCTATGTTTATTGTCTGTGTGAACTGGGATAAATTCACTTAACTGCATGGGTCTTAGTTTCTACATTTAAAAAAAATAGCTAGTGTTTATATAGTCCTTTAAGGCTTGCAAAATACAAATATTATCTCATCTTATCCTCATACCCTAAGAGGCAAGTGCTCTCATCATTCCCATTTTACAGATGAGAAAACTGAGGCAGGCATTGATTACATGACTTCCCATAGGGTCACACAGTTAGTAAATATTTGAGGCTATGTTGAATTCAAGTCTTTCTGAAGTCCTGTCTAGCATTCTACCCATTGTATCAGCTAGCTACCCTGTGAAACGGGAGAGATTGAAGTAGTTTTCTCTTCTCAAGCCATGTGAAACATTTCTTGACTCCTTACCATTCGGATCCTATTTTGGGGGTCCTCTAGAGTTTTCAATGTTCTTCTTTCAGAGAGGCCTCAGAAGGAGCTTGATATAGTCTATATAGCTGGATTGTTCTCTCCTTTGGCCTTCATACCATATTTTAATTAATGTTGCCTAAGTTTGAATTTTTTAAAAATTCCCTTCATATTCTTTCTTGGATCATGTTAAGTTTGTGATCAACTAATCCCCCTAGGAATTTTTTGTACATGATTACTTCCTAAACCAGGTCTTCTCAATCTTGTTCTTGTATGACTAATTTTTGAAACCTAAATACAGTTCGTGTGTGTGTGTGTGTGTATGTGTATTGTGTGTATGTGTATAAGTGTACATCTATTAAATTACGTCATTTTGGATCGGAACCATTTTTTCAGCCTATCAGGATGTTTCTAAAACCTGATTCTGTCATCTCTCTCAAACTTGTGCTAGTCACAAATGCATATATTCTACATCTTCATTCACCTTTTGATAAAAAATTCTCAACATAACAGAGTCAAGGATAGAGATCTCTGTCTTAAGACTATAGATAACCTTTTGGGCTGGCATTGATCCAATAATCAACATTCTTTGGGTAGAGTTGTTAAATTAGTTACTAATATGTACCAAATATATTATCATCTATTCTCCATCTCTCCATCTACTTCCCGAGGAAATTCTTTCTCAAATAATTCTTTAAAAAAAAGAGACAGTATATGACATGAGGGATTTAAGGGGTATTTGCTTTTAAAGTATCTTAGTTTATTATTAATAGTTGTCACTAACTAAAAATCTCAAGAATAATTCATTGGAAACAAAAAATTCACATTCACATAAATGATACAATTTATACTCTTTACTTTTAAGATCATTTGCATATTTAAGTAAATGTCCTTGTTCTTTCTATTTCTGTTCTCTCTTCCTATAAACAATCTCAACTTCTCTGATTTTGGGGGGGGGGAACATTTTCAATTGGTACTGCTATTGCCTTAAATTTAACTGAACTCAAACTAAATTGTTTGTCTTTCTTTTTCTAAAACTACCTCCACTGTCCTCTAACATTCCCTCTATCATGGGTAAAACCTTATTCTATCTCTCTCTGATACCAACTCCTTCCCCATAATCTCCCACTTATCACATTCATCCAGTATTCAACTTTAAGTATTTGTCTCAGTTGTACTCAAATTTATCCATTCTTCTTTATTTTTATTATACTCTCTCCAAAGTGCCAGACTATGGAAATATAGCAATATTTTCTACTTCCTATAATCTTCCATCTTCTTCTCCAAATTTGAATTGTTCTATGTCTAATCCAAGCTTCTGGACATTGCCTTACAATGTTTCCACTGATTATGTCCATATTTCTATAAAAACGTCTTTGTAAGGGGGTAGCTAGATGATGCAATGGAATCAGGAGGACTTGAGTTCAAATCCAGCCTCAGACATTTAATAATTGCCTAGCTGTGTGACCTTGGGAAAGTCACTTACCCCCTTGCCTTAAATTAAAAAAAAATAAAATAAAATAAAATAACTTTTTTGGAGGCCTGAGTATAATTTCCCACTCTTCTGCCTCTGTCTATGTACCTTAACCCATTTCTTCCTTCTGCCCCAAATCATCAGCTGCCTTCTTTATGGCCTCCTGCATTCAGGTAGTATTTTAGATTCATTTTATCCATTTTCTAACCTGTTGGGAAAACTTGGGATCCAATATTTCTCTTCATCTTTCTTTCTTTCTTCCTTTCTTTCTGAATTTTACAATTTTTCCCCTAATCTTGCTTCCCTCCCCCATCCCCCAGCCTTCTTTTCCTTAATAGCTCTGTATTGATATGGATTCTTTCTACCTTAGGTTTTTTAGTTTGTTTTGTTTTTGGTCTGAACTTATGTTTTGATAAATGCAAAATATTGTCATTTCTGTTTGTGTATTTTTAATGATTTTTAATGTATGGTATAATCACTACATGGCACAGCAATTAGACTCTTTTCATCTAGGAAAAGGATTAACCCAGAATTCCCTTTTAAAATTGGGTTTTGAGGAACTTTCAATATTTTAGGTAAAATATAGGATAAATGAAGGATAAATATGTTCCCAGTTACAAAGTTTTCTAACAATAGAATAAGGATTTGAAGTTCCCAACCTGAAAACAGGTAATGTTCTTTTGTGTGGCTAACACCATGAAATTTGTTCTATAACTCACAAAATTGCAAAAAAAGGGAATATAAGGAAATACACATCTGGGCTGATCACATATTTATAGAGAGAAAATGCAAAAATCAGCATGCAAGGGGAAAGAGCTTAGCTCATTTATTACATGAGAACCAATTTCAAAGCAATATTTGTTAAGGAACAAGCAAGGGGGAAAGATGGTGAATAGAAACAGTTCCTCTCCTTCATATTTCCAGACAATGAATCCTTCCTAAACTGAAACTACCAATACCATTGATTTATAATAATTTAGATAACATAAAAGTATATATACATATATATATATATATATATATATATTCCTAAGAAAGGCATCTGTTTCTTAGCTGCTTGAAATAATTTATCACATTTAAATCATCAAACTATTTATATGCAAGCGAGGTATCAAATTACATCTTATATAAAGTAATTTAATTCTTTATATTATACCATGGTTCATTTTCTCTCCAAAACTGCTCAAGTCCCAAATAAAAACTTTTTATTTTAGAAATTTTTTTACATAATTTTCTTCTCCTCCCTTTTAAAGTATCAGTATATTCATCTATAATAGCAGAAATATCATACCTTTTACTAGTTCATCTTTTTTCTTTATATGAATATTCAGCCATAAACAGTGTCATACAAAAAAGACCTTAATGAGAGAGAGTATTTTACATTAAAAATTATGGTACCTAAAAGTAGAATCAATCGCCATGAAGGCAGTAGCTTACTTTCATGTGAGATCTTACAGCGATGGTTGGATGATGAAGTATCATGTATTGTGTAGAGGGGATTCTTATCCTGTCCCTGGTTATACTAGATAGTCACTGAGATATTTTGTAATTCTAAAATTCTGTGATGCACCTTCAAAAAGTTGAAAATCTTGACTGTATGGAAAGTAATTTTCATGAACTTTAATGTTTTCTTTACCAGAATTGGTATTCAATTTTATCCTTTGGTCCCCCTCAGTAATATAAGCCTCAAGAAATAGATATAATTGTCTAAATTTGGAGGAAAATAGAACAAAACAAAAATAAAAAACATATCCTACACTTATAATAAAATGGTTTTAGTGTTTCTTTTAAGGAAAAGTATAGTTCTTTGAATATTGGAAGCATACTTTAAATATAAATGAAAATTCAGTGCTTTGCATGTTTAAAAGGTCTCTCTCCTAACTATTTTATCATAGTGAAACTTTAGAAAGTAAGGAACCCCAGGCCTTTCCCTTAACCATTCTAACGTATTTTCTCTTAAGTCTTTCATATCTTTTGCCTTATTTCCCACTGTCTAATAAATTACCAGCAACTACAAGTTTAAAACATTTATTATCCTGAGCATCATGTGACCAGTGAAGGACTGCAAATCCCTGTCAGAATAATTCATCCACATTGATTTTGCATGAAAGAAGCTTTTGCCTTTTATTATCTGACCCTGACAAAACCAACATTTTATCTTTCCTCTTTCCCTCCCCAAATAAAAATAATATAAAATATTTCTTAAGAAAAATATTTCTTTTACCAAAAAAATATGTGCTTTCTCTTTTGAGGACAGGTTATTTTCTTCAAGCTAGTTTAGAATGAAAAAAGGTTACTTCACAGTAAATAAATGGGGCTAACATTGACACCTACCCAGAAAAATTCTCACTTTCAAATCCTGTAATGAGTTAAATAAAGGGAGCATTGGGTGAAAAGCTATCTATGGCAACTTTACCTTTATCCATTTGCACATTTGCTCAACTTTTGAGAAATATTTATGAGATTTTTGAAGTATGTGTTGGGGGCCATAAAAGGTACCGCAGGGTTTGACTTGCTTCTTCTCTGTGGATATAATAAAATACTTTCCCCAAGCCTGTGACAGAACATAAGTAATGCGACATGATGCAGTGGAAAATCTGAGGATTTGGAGTTAGAAATTTGAAATCTAGATTTGTCACTTGAAGACCTATGGGATCTTGGGTAGCCACTTCACCCTCCTGAGTCTCAGGTTTCTCTTCTATAATGTGAAAGAGTGAGACCAAGATACATTCACGATCTATGATTTTGTGATGAACAACAAAAACATACTATTGGATCCAAAGAAAAATTTTTATTCGATAAGAAAATTGAGGACTTTCCCCAAATCAAAAGGAAAAAAAAATCTTTCAAAATTTATAACCCAGTCAATCTAAAGCAGCTTTACAAGTGATTGGTAGAATTGTAAAAGAAAAGTAGAATCAGAAATGACCTTGCAATTAGACACAGTAAATGACTCCAAAGTATGATTTGAAAAGTCCCCAGAAAGGCCAACATGATGGTGCAGTGGGTAGAGTACCTGACCTGGAGTTAGGAAAACGCCTCTTTGTGAATTCAAATTTGGCTTCAGAAACTTACTAGATATGTGACCCTGGGTAAGTCACATAATCCTATTTGCTTCAGTTTCCTCATCTATAAAATAATGAATTGGCAAAAGTAATGGCACTACTCTGGTATCTTTGCCAAGAACATTTCAAATGGAGTCACTAAGAGTCAGACACAACTGAAAAAAACTGAACAACGCCATCCCAGTGCTTATCATAGTACTTGGAGGCTTTAACAAACATAAATTGGCTGAAATTCCTCTTTTAGGGATTCATTCATTTGATCTGTAATTTTGACCCTTGCTCAAGTTACAATAACCTTGGGAAAATAACATATGTAGTTCTTTTAGTCATTTAAACTTGATTGTGAATAAAGAAATGAGACCCTTTATTCTAGTACAGGCCATCATCACTTCATTCCTGGACAACTGCAATAATCTACTGGCTGATTTTCCTTCCCCCAGTCCCTCCCCATTCCAGACCATTTTTCATTCAGCTATCAGATTGAGTACAGGCCTGGGCATGTCACTTCTTTACTCAATAAACTGCAGTGGTTCCTTATAAACCCCAGTATCAAATATAAAATTCTTTATTTGATATTCAAAGCTCTTCATAATCTACTCTTCCCCAACTTTCCAGTCTTCTAACATCTCCTATCCGTCACTACCACCATATACTCTGCAATGCAATTACATTGGCCTCCATGCTATTCCTTGCAATGGAGTGTGACTAGACACTCCATCTCCAGGCATTTTCACAGGTTGTCTCCCATACCTGGAATTTTCTCCCTCCTAATCTCTGTCTCCTAGCTTCCCTCAAGTATCAATTAAAATCCCACCTTCTACAAATAGTGCTTTTTTTTCTATCCCTTTTAAGTCCAGTGCCTTTTCTCTGTTATCTCCAATTTATCCTGTATGTCTCTTTTGTACCCAGTTGTTTGCATGTTGTTTCACCCATTAGACCATGAATTCTTTGAGAATAGGAACTATTTCATTTTCTTTGTATACTCAATGCTTAACAATGTCAAACACATAGTAGGTCCTGAATAAATGTCATTTGACTACCTGCCTGATTCATAGGAAAGGACTTGAAAGCATTGTTAAGGTATTCAGAATTGGAGGAAGGAATGATCTGGAAAAAAGAAATAGATGTATAGTAAAGATTAACTTCAACACAATTAGTTCAGTCCAATCAAATACAATTCAATGAACATTTATTAAGCACCTATACTTGCATATCTAAAAGAAGGAACTTTGTGCAAGATTGACTCCATAATGAGCCAGTAAATATTACAGATTTATTTTCTCAGCATCCAAGTACCCAAATAGCCCAGTTTGTGGTGAAGAATTCAAATCAATTCAGTTCAATTCTATAAATACATGAAGTTCTTACTAAATTAATACTTATGCTACCAAATTCACAGATTCTTATGAAGAAACTATGCAAGCCTTAAAACACTCTAGAGATGTGAGCTATTCATAGGTATAGAGCACATACTAATTCTTATCCTTGCACTAGCTATTCCTTATGCCTAGAATTCTGTCCTTTTTCCTTCTCTTTGTTCTGGGTATATTTTCAATAAATGTCAATTTTATTAACAATTAATTATTGTCAGACATTATACTGTCTGTTGGATCCAAAGAAAAATTTCCATTTAATAAGAAAATACAAAGACCTGTAAGACTTTGTCTTTGTCCTCAAAGGGAAGATGTCCTAGGGAAAATAGTAAAGGTATATAAATGATTAATAAAGACATCTCAGCATATTATATATATATATATATATATATATATATATATACATATATAAAAGGTACAAAATGGGACAAGCAGAGACATATTGTTAAATGTTTAACAACTGGTTCATGAAAAAAGTGTATAAGTGATAAACTTTAAGTTTAACCCAAGTTATTAACATTTTCTTTGGCACTTTGTATCTAGACGATCAACAAAATAATAAATCAAAAACTGATATGTAGCATTTGTCAGTTTCCAAGGTATATATGCTCAGATTGGAAAACTTAACAGTTGACTTTCTCTGGATGGTACAAGATTACTATAATATACTTCTGAATAGAGGCTAAGAGGAAAGATCTCTTCTGAATGAGGGGAAATCAGAGAAATCTTCATGGATAAGACAATGTTTCAGCTGGATCTTGAAATCCTAGGTTCATAGATCTAAATCTAAAGGTGATCCCAAAGGTCAACTATTTCAAATCTTTCAATTTACAGATATAGAAATTGAGGCCAAGGAAAGTTTAGTGACTTGATCAAGCTTACTCAAGAAATAGAAGTCAAAGATGAGTTTTGATCCTGGATTCTCTTACTTGAAGTTCACGATGTTGACTCCTAACTATGAATAAAATTTCCACAAGTAAGGACAGATAGAGGAGGGAATGATATGAGCCTGAAGAAAGCATATAGTAGAAACACAAGTGCAATGTGTCCAAATATATTGCAAATTAATGCACTGTTAGCCAGAAAGACAAAGGCAACTAAAAATGACGAACCTGCTGGTGTTCCCTGTTCTCCAACTTCTCACTATCCCCCCGCTCCTATTTTTCTCTCAACATCACAAAAGATTTTTTAACATCTGACCCACCTTGCCTGGAGACTGAGATAAGAGTTATAAGTAAACTTGGAAGATTCAAACTGAAAGACAAAAAGAATAGGAGACATGCTTATAGATATAAAAAAAAGAAAGTAGAGTTTTGTTTTTAGCAACTTAACAGGGTACCTTTGAAAAGCCAATATATCTCCCTTCTAGGTGAATTAGGTCCTGGGTAATTGTGATTACAAGTTATAAGATAAAGAATTTTACTCTGCTTGGCCTATTTCATCAGTCCAAGGCCAGAAGGCCCAGGTAGAAAAACAACCTCTTGATTGTTGCTCTTTTTCTGAGAACAGAGTAAGAGAAGAGAAATGGAGGACCTATGACAATTGATTCTCCATCTATTATTTCATTGACTTGTTTACCAATACTCACTCCTATCTTCTGTGCTGAAGAAGTAGAAAGGTAGAACTAGATGTAGTAAATGTAGTAATTGGAAATTGCAAAGTCAAAACCAGTAGATGAACATTTATTAAGCACCTAAGAAAGTCTTGTGTGTGTGTGTGTGTGTGTGTGTGTGTGTCTGTGTCTGTGTTCCCTCAAGGAGTTAGCAAGAAGAAAATATGGTCTTGATGTAAGGGAAAATTTTCAAGTAATTAGAGCTATTCTAAATTCAGATAGCTCCCTAGGAAGTTAATGGTTTCCTCTCACTTAGAAAACAGAAAAATTCAAACAGAAAAGAAATAACCAATTGGCACAGTTATTCAGATATGAGTTGGATTAGATAGCCTCTAACTCTCCTTTTGAATCTAAGGGTCTGTAATCTTCTAAAAAAATCATATCCAATAAAGTCAGAAGGGGAGAAGTTCTATGTACCCTTTCTAAATAAAGCTCTCTGTAAATGAGTGAAAAATTCGTATCATCTATAGTCATCATCCCAAAAAATAGCTTTTAAGGCTCAGGGTCTTGGACCTTAGGATTTAGAACCTTACCTACATATCCACATTCTCTTCGCCTGAAGAATGAAGGAGAAGGAGGGGGAGGAAGATTAGGACTGGCCAATAGACTTCAATGCTTTAAAAATAGTCATGATTAGAATTCTTAGTACTTAGTAAAATTTTATGCTCTCATAAATCATAGAAGTGTGTGTATCACCACATAGGTATTCAAGATATCTCCCTCTTAGGTGAATTAGTGGAGAATAAAGAGGCAATAATTGTCAGATGTCCTGGGTAATTGCAGAGTTACAAGTTATGAGATAATATACTACACTCAAAATGAGCAACAGAAAAAAACCAAGGGGATGGAATCAGAGAATGAAAACTTACAAAACTATAAAAGCTACTTTCTTAGTACAGGGCTCTGGCTGACTGGAAAACACATTCCCATCTAAAAAGAGACTAGAACAAGCCAGGAGTCCAGAATGATTTTAATGTTCTAGAGAATGTTGATTAGATCATGTTTGAAAAACAAGTTTTCTAGAAAACAAAACAAACACCAGGGCAAAGAGAAACTTTGAAAGCCTCCAAAGTACTAAAAAATTAAGAAATCAGCAACATAAGCTCTATACAAGGACTCCTTTTCTATTCAACAACATTTATTGAGTAGATATATCATCATGCTAGGAATTGTGAGAGGGACAAAAGAAAAATAAAGGAAGATCTGTGTCTTCAAGAAGTTTGCAATCATATTAAAAAAAAGGCAGTCACATATATGGCAGACATAGTTGAGTGGCACATGAATGGAGAAACCAGGAGACAGGAAGACTTGGGTTCAAATCCAGCCTCAGATACTAAATAGTTCTATGACCTTAGGCATGTAAAAACTGTTTGCTTCAGTTTCTTCAGTTGTCAAATGAATATGATAATAGTACCTACCCCTCAGGGGTGTTGTGAAAAGAAAGTGACTGATATTTGTAAAGCATTTAGGACAATGCTTGGCATGTAAGAGGTTCTATAGAAATACTTATTATAATAATTATTATTTCAAAATTGAACATAGAACAAAGTAGAGAAATAATGAAATAAAATCAAAATGACTTGCATATGATGGTAGAGTTAAGAAAGAAGGAAAGAAAATAAGGAGTGATATGTTCAAGCTAAGATAATTTCTAAGCAAATGCTCCCGTTTTTCCTCCAGAACATGCTGTTCCTCCTCTCCTCCCACAATCAATAATATCATAGCATCCTCTCAGCCTAGAGTACTCATCCAATTCAACCTACAGAATCATCATAATCTAGACCACTCTTTCTGACTATAAAGAAAATATACATAATTCATATTCTTCCTTAGTTAAAATAATAAACTAATACCTGAAATTATATTAAGATAATGACTTAATGACTTAAGTAATGACTTAAAGTAAGCTTCCCCCAGTCAAACAATCACTCATTTTACAGTTTAGATAACAGAATTATTTAACCCATGAGAGACTAGCCCCTTAGGGCTTTATGGAGTCGTTCAGCCCAGGATACACAGTAGAAACTTAGTGGCTTCTCTATTTCATTTTGATAATGATGGGGAAACTCGAGCATCTTAATAGTGAGTTTGGCAAGATATTTTAATTTGGGAAGACCTTTCAGTATCTTCAATATCATTCACTATCAAGCATCTTAATAGTGAGTTTGACAAGATATTTTAATTTGGGAAGACCTTTCATTATCTCCAACATCATTCCCTATAGTGTTACTGATAAAAGAAAGACTACAAACAATAGAAATATGTTTTTGCATCAGAGATGCTTTCTAGGTGAGGAAGTCACAAAGAAGAAATAAGATAATTCATTTTAAAACAAGCCCACTTTCATTTTCATTTCCAAGTCTTAAGTGTTCCCTAAGGCACAGTATACCAACCCTTGAAGCTTTATAGGCAAAAATCCACCCTGATTCCTAGCTCAGCAGTAACTCTTGCCAGTGGTAGCTTTAAGATTTGGGGCCCACGTGATATACAGGAAGTTTGCCAGTTTGATTGTTGCTTGAGATGTCAAAGTAGATCGATTTATCAGTTGCCATTTTGATCTTCAAAATGCTATAGGAAATGAGATTTTTAAAGTTGGAGGGGTTAAAATGCAACTTATTAAAAGTCTACATATTTTGTTTCCTTCTCCAAGTTGAGATATATATATAGATAGATAAATAGATAGATAGATAGATAGATAGATAGATAGATAGATAGATAGATAGATGTATACACATAACATCTCCAGTCATCCTGATTCATATCTGGCCACTGGATACAGATGATTCTGGAGGAGAAAGTTGGATTGGTGACTTAGCATAGCTCCCCCTCACTCAAATCCAATTCATGTGCTTGTCATGGCATCACCTTCCTGATGTCATGGTCTTCTTCAAACATTACACACACACACACACACACACACACACACACACACAAACATATATATATGCAAATACAGATACATACACACACATATACAGCAATAACAAGTTCTTGTTGACTAAGCAAGTAAAAAAGATTAAGACTCTTAGGTCCCAAATTCTGAATACATTTGAAAAAAGGGGTATATAATAGAGAAAGATATTTACAAATCTATACACTGTGAACACATGACCTACAAACTCAGCACTAAACTAGCAATTCTAAATCACCGCAATTTATAAAGAAGGTTTAAATAGTCTGGATGAAAATGCCTTACATCTGGTTGAGAGATGTCAATTCAAAGGACCAGGAGTCTATTACAGTCTGACTAGAAAACAAGGCTGTGTTTAATTAGTATCATTCTAACTGTACCACTTATCTGCATAATCTTGGATAAAGCTCACTAATGCTGCTTCTCTCTAGCCAGGCCTGAAGTCATCACCATTCTCCCTCTTTTTGCTACAAGGAAAAAAAAGCCCACAGTCTTCTACATGGTGTGTGAATCCACTTAACACAATTATAATGCCCAATTAATCTTAGCAACATGAGTGATGAATCATTTCTCCAGGTGTCTCATCAAAAGACAGTAAATTTATTCCAACATTTGACTATTGTTTTAATACCAACTGTTACCTCCCCAGGTTAATCAGGAGATTCAGAACTGAACACAAATCTATACTCAGAAATGCCTTCTCCCCAAGCAAAGATATGAGTGTGCTACCCAGAGTATCAGATTTTCGAGGGACTAAGATTCCATCATTCACTGCCTGTTATCTACATTTGGTGGTATCTTCTGCCATCTACTGATAGTTGAAAAGGACAAAGACAAGAATAGTTGGGGTTTTTTAACATTATTTAGAAATTCTATCCCAGGGTCATCAATAATTATGCTTTCCTGAGATCACAGCTTTAATGATCATCTAGTCTAATCCCCTCATTTTACAAAAAAGGAAAATAAGTTAAATGTCTTGCCCAAATTCACACAAGTAGTAAGGGGATGACCCAGGATTTGAGGCTGAGATAGAAGCAGTTAGATGATGCAATGGGAAGAAAACTGGAAGATCCAGATACAAATCCTTCCTTGGACAACAAGGAATCTATTTCACCTGAATTTGCCTCAGTTTCTTCTTCTGAAAAAAATTAGGAGATTGGTCTTGACAGCCTCTAAGTTTCCTTCCAGGCCTCAACTCTATGATCATATCAACCCCAGTCTTCTGACTTCAAATCATCTGTCCCCTATGTTATGATACCTCCTTTTCTTTCTGATCAATGGCAATAAATTAACTAGAAAATTGAGATTTCCACATAACCAGTCCCTAATTTACTGCCTTTAGTAAAAAAACTTAGAAGAGTTTCCACATGCTCATCTTTCACATTGGCAGGGGTTCAGAGGGCTTGGGATATGGTGTGGTTGAAGGAACATTGATTGGGTACTCAGAGACATGAGTTCTATTCCTGGTTTTGAGATTCAGAGCTATAAATAGGTATTGTCATGGAGGACAAGTACCACAAACACTGTCCTTGAAGCAAAAGACAAAAAGCAAACCCATTATTAAGAGGAACAGAGACTATCCATGGAACATGGGCAAATGCCTGAATGGGGTATGGAGGGATAGGGAATGGTGGAAAGGGAGAAAGTAACAGGAAGAGACATTCACCCTAGACTGCTGTTTCATAGTTTTTTATTCTAATTATCCCAACTATTTGCAATTCTATTGAAGAATTCCAGTTGTTGTTACTGCCCCTTTCTATATTATACAGTCTCTGTATTCAGCACCTTGAGATAAATACTACTCTACTTGTAACCCTTCTGAAAATGCTAAATTTTCATAAAACAAGATTCATACAAAGTCAAATAGGTCAGAATCATTTATGACTTATTTTTTAAAAACTACATTTTATAGCTTCTCTAACTTTTATTTTTTTGGGGGTGGGGGTTGGTTGTTGTTGCTCTTTTTGTTTTTGTTTTATTTTGTTCTGTGATGGTACATTGTGGTGACCTAGGAATCCAAAGATAATGACACTCCTGTGGATCAAAATTTAGAATTAATTTTAAAATTTCCTAACCATGAAGGCTTGGTCAAATCACTGCCCCCCAGGTTTCAATTTCCTCATCTATTTATATCACATAAGAGGGATGAACTAGATGAACTTTGGTGTCTCTTCCAGTTAAAATTTCTATGATTCTTTCAGAAAATTTAAACAAAATTTCTGAAAATTTTAAACAAATTCTAGTTCTATAAATTTCTAAAATAAGATTATTTAGATGCTACACATTCTTAAAAATGAACAATAAAAAGTAGAGAGTCTCCCAAACAGTGCTAAGGTCACAAATTCCGTCACTGACCTTTCAAGGAAAAGCCTTCCCCTTTTGCCTATTTTAAAGATAAAAACCACATTTCCTTCTTTTTTCTACTGGATGCATCTTTAGGAATTATAGCCCATTTCCCCTTCTATTTTTATAACTATTTTTATCATTCATTTTTCTACACTTGTACTAAGAAAACTAAGCAGGGAAATGCTAACCTTACAGTTAATTCTAAATAAAAGATTCCCTAATAAAGTCAGCTTAAATTCTTAGTCAAGCAGTAGATATATTCTTTTTCTAAGATAGTATAGCATAACTTCAATGTAGCAATCTAAACAATCTAGAACAGTCTAGAATGTGGATAGATACATATATATATACATACATATATTCATACATACACACATATATAAATGTGGGATTCATCTGCATTAGGATGATAACTGAACCTAGGGGAGTTGACTATAAAAGAAAGACAAGATACACAGGACAGAGCATTGGGATACATCAACCAGTTAAGATACATGCTATAGATGTGATCCACCAAAGGAAACAGAAAAGGAGTGGTTCAACAAGCTAGACATTTTTTGTTTCTCAGATCATAACAAATTACAAAAGGATAGAAGTGCTTCAATAGGTATTGAGAGGAGCAAGAAATGAGAACTGATGAGGTAATAGCAAGGAAAGAGATGAAGGAAAAATAATTCAAAAGCATTACATATTTGGTCATTTCATGTCCTTAAGGACATTGCTATGAAACCAGCAAATAGTGCAATCACTAATTTTATAATGATTATCACAAATCATCAAGAAAAGGTTAAATTGCTTCAACACTTATTTATTAAGGCAAGAAAATATCTAATGCATTTAATTCTTTCCAGAATGGCTTAAATTTTGTATTTTAAAAACAAAAATCAATTTTGGAGTATAAAGTTACAAGTATTGGGGGTGGAGCCAAGTTGACCGCATGAAGGTAGGAATTCCCAGCTTTCCCCCCACAAAAAATCTTCCAAAAGTCATAAAATTATGACTCCAAACAAAATTTAGAGGGGCAGAATTCACAAACAGGCTAAGTGAAGCAACCTTCCAATCTAATATGGCTTGGTGGATCCATGCAAAAGTTCTGTTTCACTGGGAAAGGGGCTTGAAAAAACTATGTGATATCGATCAAACCACTCCAGTCTTCTAGGAACAGCCTGTGGGGTCCCTGGGTATCTGGGGGCACCTGGGTTGGTGGCAACTGGAGCAGTTTCTAGAGCTCTTGGCCCAGGGATAGCCTTGGCAGGGACCAGCTTATACAGTTGATGGGAGAACTCTGCCCTACCAGAGTGAGTGTGGAGTCCAGGCCAGTGCTGGCCTCAGGGCAGCCATGGGAACTTATGGAAACAACCAGCAACTGCTCCCAGAGAGCTTAGACCACATGCTGTAAGGGAGTGGGGAGAGACTGCAGAGGTCTCTCTGCTTTCCCTGGGGCAGGATTATGCTGTTTGCCTACACTCAGATCCAGGTCACAGTCTGGGCTCCCATACTACCATAGAGGAGCAGAGACACTCCCTCACATTCCAGGGCAGAAAGTAGTAACTGTTGGCATTCATAGACCAGAGCACAGGCAAGAGAGCAGTCAGAGCCTCTCCTAAGACCTTGAGGGAATTGAGGTCCCTGGGAGGCAGGGGAGGTGTTCCAAAACCCCCAAAAGCTTTGGAAGTGCTGTAAATCAGTCATAGGCTGAGAAAATGAGCAAAAAAACAGAAAAAGAAGAATCTAGCCATAGAAAGTTACTTTGGTCCCAAGGAGGATCAAAACACACACTCAGAATATGACAAAGTCAAAGATTCTGTATCCAAAGCCCCCAAGAGAAATAGGAAAAGAGCTCAGTCTAAGGCTATGGAAGAGCTCAGAAAAAACTTTGAAAAGCAAGTAAGGGAGATAGAGGAAAAAAGAGCTTAAACTTCATTTTTCAAAAAAATAATCCAAAAAAATTGTTCTGAGATCCTAGAGGCAGAGTAGACAATGAGGGAACCCACCAATCACCTCCTGAAATAAATCCCCCAAAAATCACTGCCAGGAATACTATAGCCAAATTCCAGAATTCCCAAGTCAAAGATAAAATACCACAAGCAGCCAGAAAGAAACAATTCAATTACCATAGCTCTACAGTCAAGATTAGCATCATCTACATTAGGGGTTCATAGAGCTTGGGATATGATATTGCAGAAGACAAAAGAGCTTGATTTACAACCGAGAATAGACTACACAGAAAAACTGAACATCCTCTTACAGGGGAAAAGATAGAAATTCAATGAAATAGGGGACTTTCAACCTTTCCTGTTGAAATGACTAGAAGTGAACAGAAAGTTTGATCTACAAGTACAGGACTCAGGTGAAGCATAGAAAGGGTGGATGGGAGGGGCTAATTATGAGGGATTTAATGATGCTGAACTGCATGTATTCCTACATAGGAGGAAGATATAGATAACTCCTATGAACCTTCTCGTTTATAAGAACACTTAGGAGGAGCATATACAGACAAGGCACAGGAGGGAGTTGAATATAATGATACAAAGATGGAATCAATGGGCAAAAAAGATAATATACTGGGGAAAAGGGAAAGGAGAGATAGAATGGGCTAAGATATTTCATGTAAAAAAGTCAAGAAAAAGATTTTACAATGGAGTGAAAGAGCAGAAGATGAGGAGAAATGAGTGAGCCTTCATTCTCATCAGAAACAGCTTAGAGAGGAAATATACACACTCAGTAGGGTATATAAATCAATCTTACTCAAGAACATAAAGGAGAGGAAAAGGATGGGAGAAGAGGGACAGGGGGAGGGAAGGGGAGGTGTAAGTGATAGAAGAGAGGAAGGATCACAGGAGAGGGTGATCAGATATAACACACTTCCAAGGAGGGACAGGGTGAAAGGAGAAAGAGAATAAAATAAATGGTAGTGGGGAGGAATAGAATGGAGGGAAATGCAGTAAATAATAGCAACTGTGGGAAAAATATTGAAACAACTTCTCTAAAGGACTTATGATAAAGAATTCAACCCATCCCAGAGACAAAGCCAAAGGTATCTAAACACAGACTGAAGTATACTTTTTTCTCTCTCACTTCATGTCTCTTGAGATTTCTCAGTATTTGCAGGGTTGGGGGAGGTAATTTATCTCTACTTTCACAAGATTGTAGCAATCAGGAAAATTTACCCTAGAACACCTCAGTGATGCCAGATAAATGGGATGGTATTGCATACTATCAAAAATAATGATTCATATATCATTTTAAAGTTTAAAAAGTTCCTTCTGTAGGTTTCATTTTGATCTTCAGAACTCTTTGAGATAGATGTTATTATTAACTCTAATTTAGAAATGAGAATATTAAGGCATAGAGAGGGTGATTTGCCCAGGAAGAAGGAAGGAAGGAAGGAAGGAAGGAAGGAAGGAAGGAAGGAAGGAAGGAAGGAAGGAAGGAAGGAAGGAAGGAAGAAGTGAAGGAGGAAGGAAGTACTAAGGAAGGAAGGAAAGAAGAAAAAGGAGAAATTAATTTCTTAGTGTTTCTTCCCAAAATATTTAATCAAGCTATAAGTAAATGACATTATCCCATAAAGCCAGTGATAGAATGAAAAGAGTGTTGGATTTGGAGTCAAAAGAATTGAGTTCAAATCTTTCAATTCTTCTGCCATTTTCCTTGAGAAAGTCACTTAATCTCTATATCTCACCTATGAAATTAAAATTTTAGATTATATCCAAGATCCCATTCAGCTCTAGATCTAAAACAAGAATTATAATTTAATGATAATAATAATAATTTGTTTAGGGATTCAATGTCTGAAAGTTTTTCATATATTAGCTCAAGTGATTCTCAGAACAGCCTTGTAAATTAGGTGCTATTATCCCAATTTTACTGAATAAAAAAAAAAAAAAACTAAGACTCAGGAAGGTCCACTGACTTGTCCAAGAACATACCACTAATAAGTGGACTTCATCCACTATACCACCTGGCCACTTATATTTTAAATACCATGGACCAGATGACTGCTAAAACCTCTTCTAGCTCCAAACCTATGATCCTGTTCCTCTAAGTCCTGTCATCATTAGAAAGTCAGGAGAAATGTATTGGGTCAAAGTTTCACATCATACCTTATCCTTAATTTCTACCATCATTATTTATCATGTGGAGTAAAATAATTCAGAAGATACCCTCATACTTACTTCAGTAATTCAAGGAGCCATGATTTCATTGGTGTGTTTACTCTGTGCTTTAAAAGTAAATGGTTCTCATGAATTGCTAAATTGCAAAAATAATTCCATCCCACTGGTAGCTGGCTTTCTAGAAATGTGTTTCTCTACATTTACTTAGATAAGTCCTTCAAGGACAGTATGTCAATAAGCATTAATTAAGCACTAATATCTTCCAGACACCAGGCTAAGCTCTGGACAGGCAAGAGTTCATTGCCAAACCTGAAATCAAAGTCTTCCCAGTTCACTAGGAACTGCAAAAGCTTGCACCTCATCAGCATGACTTCCAGGGAGTCTAGGTCATCTCTTAGCACTGGCTTGAGAATAGAACTCATAGCAACACACAGACTATAATATGCAAGAGATTACAAGAGAAAAAGGTATAGTTAGGTTTCCTTCTCTCCCAGATTTGTCCTTTTCATATCATGCCTTGGGTTGTGAAGAAAAACCACTTGGGAGGAATTTAACCTGCTCTGCAAAGGTCACAGAAGTTTCCAGCTGAAACTGATGACTCACGTTCCATACATCCTGATATTTCAGAGTGTTCAGGAAAAGTGTAATCTGGTCCAACACACCCTTTAAAAAAATCTCTTTGCCTTCCGTCATTTTCCTTCCAACCCACAGCCTTTGCACATTTCACTGCAGAGGGAAGTTCAATAGCCAAGGTAGGGGAAGTCTCCAAATGACACCCAAGTTCAAATACAGGGCAAGACAAAACAGGGATCTCTGTGTCTCCTATTTACTAAAGAGGAGAGTTTCATCCAAACATACACATCTCTCTCCCTCCTCACTGATCTGGACTGGTTTAGAGTTCTGGAATCATTCAAAGCAGTGATTCTGAGGTTGCAGTCCCCCCCGCCCCAAGTCCTGTACACACACATATGCACGCACACACAAACACAAGCTTTGAAATCTGCTGCTATTGTTTCAAAACTTGAAAAACATCCAGCATTTGACCTTAATTTTCCAACCCTTCAGGAAGCATGGACTCTCACACCCTAAAGCTGATTCTCAAATGAAAACATGGAAATAACTCCCAACCAGACCTTCAAACCTTTGTAGACATTTCTTCAATATCTCTTTTGCCCTTTCTCTGAAAAACATGGTGAGTTTTTTCATCCAAATGCACAGGATCTCACTTTTGGGATCTGGAGATGAATTCTTTGTGCACTGGCAATGCAACAGGTGTGCAAACCCATAGTGTATTTGTGTGACCCAGTCCTCACATCTGACCATGATACTCTCTCATGCTCACATACAGAGGAACCAGTCCAACTAAATTCATTGCTGTCACTGTCATACCTTCTCCGTGAACACAGGAGTCAGACTTAAACACAGAAAAGCAAAAAAAAATCTGATCATTCTCATTTGGGATTTACTCCTCAATTCATCAGCAAGCATCCGTGGAGGACCTGCCATTATTAAACAGAGCATTTGCTTACTGATGGCAATCACCATTTCCACTGACTTTCCTGTCCAAAAACACTCCTCCATGGTCACCACTTCTGTTTATGTCACCTTTTAACAGTAACCTCTTTGAGGACCAAACTATCTTGCTCTCTTGAATTTGTAACTTGAGTGGGTGATACAAAATAATGTTTCATAAATGATTTATGTTAATTTATTAACTTGTTCTTCAGTATGTATCCTCTGAGGCATCTAAGTGATGCAGTGAATAGGGTGTTGAACCTGGAGTAGAAATACTCCTCTTACAAATTTTGGACAAGTCACTTAAACTCATTTGCCTCAGTTTCCCCATCTGTAAAATGAGTTGGAAAAGGAAATGCAAACCACTCCATATCTTTGCCAAGAAAACCCCACATTGGATCATGAAGAGTCAGACATAACTGAAAAATGACTTAATTATAACAAAAGTACCCACTATCCATATAGCTTAAGTGCTGAGGGTGCTGAATTAGAAAGATGATTCTTGCCCTTAAAATATGTGTAATCAAGTTGGAAGTAAGCTATTCAGATTGGAAACAAGGAATAACTAAGAGACAGCATATAATTAAATGCTGCTTTGTGTCATATAGACTATAATTGCTGTCAAAGTTCAGAAAAGAAGAGATCAATGAGCTCAAATGAGCTCAGAAATGCTCCTAGAGGAGGTGGGAATTGAGTACAACACCTTGATAGAAGGGAATTGGAAAGCATAGGGAAGAAGGAAGTATATTCTAAAAGTAAGTGAAAGTGCAGATGGGGAAAGACCATAACAAGTTCATGGGCCAAATGAGAGAATAAAAGTCAAGTGCTTTGTCAGTCTTAAAACATCTATATCAATAGATAACTGCATGATGGAGAGGTGGGTGGGGTGGGGAGAGAGAGAGAGAGAGAGAGAGAGAGAGAGAGAGAGAGAGAGAGAGAGAGAGAGATTAATAGATAAACAGAAGACTTGAATCTTCCCTCAGACATTTACTAGCTACTAGCTATATTATTTTGGACAAGTCATTTATCTATGCCTCAGTTTCCTCTTCTCTAAAATATAACAATTTTAGAGAATATAGCAATCACCTTGCAGGGCTATGAAGATCTAAATATATCTACCTATACATATTTTAAACACACACACATATAAATCATTGCTTTTATGAAACAGTAAAGAAACTACCTAGGTAGTCATAATAATAATATAGCACTTCAGAGTTTGAAAAGATCTTTGTTCTATTACCTATTCTGAGTTCACAACTCTGTGAGGTTGATGCTATGGCTACTATTATCCCTATTTTACAGAGAGGGGCATTAATTTGATACCCAATTAGTGTCAAAGGTAAAATTTGAACAGAATTTTCTTAACTCCATACTTGCCATTCTATACACTATAAGGTGTGAGAATTAGAGAGTAGTGAGAAACAAGATTTGCTAGGGTAAATAGGGAACAAAGTAGGGAGGGTCTTCAAAGCCAATGAGAAAATTTCAGATGTGATATAGTAGCAAATTTAAGTCTTCAAGAGAGAAATAATAGTAAGATGACCAAGAAACATCTTTAAAGGAATTAATTGCCTTAAACAGAATATTTGAATGCTTTTCTGGAGGGAGACTGAGGAATGTCATGGCACAGACCAATGCTATTTAACAGATGTTTTAAGTTCCCCTATTATGTGATTTACTATTCCAAAATTAACAAAGTCCCAGAGAAACATGGATGAGTGGTCAGCTTTATTAGATCCCTGAAATAGAAAAGCTAGGCAGTTCAGATGTTTTGGTTTATTAAGATATGTAAGGAAAAGAAATAAAGACCTTTCATGTACCTCCTTCACTTTCCCTGTACTCATGAAATCATAGATCTCTAGCTAAAAGGAACCTGAGAGGCCCTTCAGTTCAACCTCCCATAGGTTAAATTTGAGATGAGACATAATGAATTCTGTATGCTACCTAATGCTCTAAGCAACAGGTTCATAGAATCTCAAAACTATAAAATTACTTTGGAGATAACAGAATTACAGAATTTTAGAACTGGAAGGCATCTCAGTTACTATCTCAGTACATCCAAATAAAATGAATACCCATTTTAAACATAGACAATAATGTCTTGGCTCTACTTAAAAACCTCCGGGGGCGGGGGATCCCATCAACATTGGAAAGTCCATTTTCACTTTTGAATACCTTAATAGTTAATAGGCTTGGGGCAGCTAGGTGGCATAGTGAATAGAGCATTGGTCCTGGAGTCAGGAGGATCTAAGTTCAAATCCAACCTCAGACACTTAATAATTGCCTAGCTGTGTGACCTTGGGCAAGTCACTTTACCCCATTGCCTTAAATAAAAAAAATTTTAATAGTTAATAGGCTTTTTCTGACATCCAACTTAAATATGGCCCCATTGATCCTGCTTTGGCCTTCGACAGATACAAAAGAAAGAGACAAATCCTTGTTTCACATAATCATCCCTCAAATTTTGGAGAAATCTATATGCAAACCTCCAACCTAAATCTTATTTTCTCCAGCCTAAATCTACCCATTATCTTAGACTGATCCTCATACATTAGATCCTTTACCAATCCTTTTCTTCCTCTGTTATTCTCCAACTTACATATTTTCCAGCCTCATATACAATGTGAGTCCCCTCTATGATATCCTTGGTTAGTAGTCTTCTAGCATCTTGTTGACCACCTCCAGTGACAGAATTTACTACCTCACAAATCAAACTATCCATTTGGGAGATAATTCTAATAATTGTAAAATTCTTCCATTAAAATGAAATCTGTCTTTTAAAAATAACTATTTACATAGTACCTTAAATTTGCAAAATGTTTTCCTTAGTATTTCATTTTATTCTTAAAGTAACTATGTGAAAGTTACTACAATGATCACTATGCCTATTTTGTAGAAAAAGAAACTGAGGTTTTGAATGAATTTACAGAATGTTTTCCTCATTCTGGGTCCAGCACTCAAATACTCACCAGACTGACTCTTTTGTAATATCTTTTCATCAGTCCTAGTCTTTCCCTCTGAAGGCAGAAGAGTCCTAATGCCTTTTCTATTGGACACTTAGTTATCATACTTGTTTATTTTTTCCCCTGTCTTAAAGGTATCTTAGGATCACAGGTTTTTTAAATCTGGAAAAAAGACATTTAGTCTAATTCATTTACTTTTACAGATGAGGGAGGTAACTGAGAGCCAAATTTGAAATGTAAATCTGACATAGATAGTAAATAGGAGAGCCAGGATTCAAACAAAAGTGGCTGTTTCCACTACAACAAGCAGGCTAAACATTCCCAGTTCCTTCAATTGTTCTTGCAACATGGTTTCCAGACCCTGCTATACAAGTTATCCTGTGCTGAATAAGCTCCAGGTTATCAATGTCCCTCCTAAAATGTTACACTCAGAATTGAACACAACTCATGAGAATTAGAAAACAATTATAGGACATTTTATACTCTTTCCAAATAGGGCAGCCACATGTGGCTGCAACAGGATCTGTGATTTTGGAGAAGGAAGTAGTTCAGAAACAACATGGGTGGACAGAGATCTGCATTCCATTCTTCTATCATTCAGTGTGAAATACATCTCCATCAAGGTAAATAAATGGTTCTGTGGATAGAGAACTGGATGTCCTGACTTCAAATCTAGATTCAAACATTTACTAGCTGTGTGACCTATGGTAGACCTTCTGTATAGCATAAAATGAGGATAAGATAGCATCTACTTCTCTGCATTATATTGCAAAGATCAAATGAGAAAATATTTGTAATATTCATAGCATAGTTCCTGACAATAGAAGGTACTTAATAAAGGTTTTCATTTGTTATTGATATAAGAAATAACATGATACAGTAGATAAAAGAAAGTCTTAGAGTCAGGAAGGTTTAAATTCAAATCTGGCCACTAATGTATACTAACTATATGACCATAAACAACAAAATTAATTTACCAACATCCCCAGTCAACTCTCTAAAATGCTAAGTTAAAGCCAAGTCACCTTGCTTGATTGAGTTTCTGTTCCAAAGGTCCCTTACACCAAGAAATCAGAGATCTTTTACCCTATCCTATTCTTCGTCCATGTTCCATCCTCCAAGGAAAAGCAGTAAATGTAATACTCTCAATTCTTTAAAAAAAACTCTTCCAGTTATTACAAAATGAATATACTCACATTTCCAAACTTCTTGACACTTAGGAAAAGAAATTCATCTGAGTTAGGTTAAGAGACATAGGCTATGAAGGAAAATATTCAAGCATGTTTGATTTGATGAAGAATCATTTGTGCCTTCAGAGTCTAGAACATAGAGTCCTCACCTTCTCTGCATCATTCTATCTCTGTCATTTGTGTGGTCTTGGTTAACTTCTGTAGCCCTCACTTTCCCTGTCTTTAAGATGAGGAGTTTGGACCAGGATCCGTTCCAGCTCTACAATTACAAAGGTGAATCAGTTTTCCTACATGCCATAAGAGGACCTGTAGTAGTTTCCATATAAACATAGCCTCTGAACTTTGCTACCCTAGAATACTTCAAACTTCTCCTCACAACAGGAATGAGGACAAAATCAAGGAAGATAGTGAAGAAAACAGGTTATAATTCCATACAAATCTTTCTCCCCCTCCCAAATCGGAAATCAAAAATACATTTCACACATTGAATGCATGCCATACAACTGCTAAAACAAACAGCACCATTGGAGGCTTCTCTGATTTGCAGTCAATAGTAACTTGTCTTACTTTGAGTGATTTTACATTGCTTCATATTTCTTGCCTAGAGAATACCACGTGAATTTTTCTAACAGTATCGGAGAGATTCCTAATGCATAAACCAGGGAATATATTATACTCACCCATCTGATTTCCTCTCATTCTGAAACATATATATTATATTCTTAAGAGTCTCCCTTTAATTACAGTACTATTATTTACTTTTAAAGCCAAGAAACAAAGATAATGACTTCTCTCTATTCTGTGTAGTCCCTAGGCCAAGACTGGAACTTCCAATGGTATTCTTAACATCACCAACATGAAAATAAAAGGTGTTTTCAGTCGAGTTTAATTCTTTGAGAACAATATATGCTAAAAAGGAAGAAAGAGAAAGATAAATGGAGGAAAAGGGGGGAGGGAAGGAAGGAAGGAAGGAAAGAAGGAAGGAAGGAAGGAAGGAAGGAAGGAAGGAAGGAAGGAAGGCAGGAAGGAAGGAAGGAAAATTAAAACAATGGTATGGAAGTGGGAAAAAAACATATTTCTTTAATACTTATTTCAAATGAAGCCTGCCAAAGTCTAGCATATTTGAAAAGCTTAGCCAAGATATAACTTTCACGTTGCTGAGAGGCAAGTCCCTTCCTACACACATAAACCATTACACCCCCCAACTACAAAATGCTATGTAGGCATATGACACATATTTCTGGAGGCAAAAACAGCAAGTTACCTTTGTAGTATGCATATTCAATTGCTGTAGTCAAGAATCCAAAGTTATAGGCCCAGAGTGAGTGCTGTGAGAGCAAAGACTATCTTTTGTCTTCCTTTGTCTTCCCAATGTACATGGTAGGCACTGAGATCTTTTCCTTGACCCCCTATCTCAGAGCCTGCACAGAATAGGTAAGAGGTAATCAGATGCACCTTTGACATTTCCAGTGTAAAATGTACATAAAGCGTCCTAGAATCTAGCTATAGAACTCAATAGAACTCTAGAAGTCATCTAATCTGGATTCTTTATTTTACAATGCAGAAACTAAGACCTAGAGTCATGTTAGTGATGTTAAGAATATCATTTCATGACAGCTCAAGCTGATGCAGTATTTGAATCACATCCTCTAAGGCAAGGTTCAGTACTTAGGAACAATAGAAGTACGTGCTATTTTCGGAGATTATATGTTTTTATAAGAAGTACCTTGGGCTTAGAGTCAAAGAACCTGAGTTCAAATTCTGACTCTCCTACTTCTTAGTCTTGTGACTTTTAGAAAAAGTCATCTCAACTTCCTTGAATTTCAGTTTCTTCACCTAAAGAGATAATTATTCTTCCCATGACTATGTCATATTTTGCTGAAGACATCAACTGATAAAAATAGACCATATTAACTAAAAAAGTACTACAAAATGATCATAGTATCCATGTGATTAATATATGTGCTTGTACATCTATATATGTATGTTTAAATAAATAGATATAGGTAACTTATATTTTCCTGAACAGTAAACCACTTTTATCCCTGCTAGAGACAATGTGAATTGTAAAATGAAGACATGCCATTAGGAGTAAAGTGGGTTCAAATCCTGCTTCTGAGAATTACCAGCTATTGGACTGTTGATTCTGAATTCCTTTGAGCTTCTGTTACCTCATTTAAAAATCAATATAATAGTAGCTACAGGAACATCTTAACAAAATTCCTATGAGGTTCAAATAAGTAACAGTATGAAAAGTTCTTTTGTACACATCATAGCAAGCATCAATATCAACTATAACAGCTAATTCTGGGTAAGCTAGTCATTGGGCATTTGAACTATGGAGAATTTATGGAAAAAGATAGGCAAGATGCAGTATTGAAGTACAGTGAAAAGAAGACTGGATGTGGCATCCAAGATGCTGGGTTTGAATTTGCCCTCTTGCTCCATACTGGTAACATGACTTTGAGTAACTTGGCTCCCCTTTTCTGGGTCTCAGTTTATTCATGGGGGCTAGACTAGATTTCATCTCTAGATTCTTAATGCTATGAAAATATTACAATCTGTACTGTTTAAATTCTATTTTCCATTTATTTTCTTTTCGAAGGAAACTTTTTTTTTGCTTGGGAAGAATGGAATAAGAATAACATTGAGTTAAAACAGCATATGTGAAAAGAAAATGCTATTGTTACTAAAAATTAGCATTTAAGGGTTACAAGGGACTTTCTTCACAACAGCCTGTGAGATAAGCAATAAGTAATGAGAACACTTTTATAAAATTAAAATTACTAGGCCCCAATGAAGCACATTCAAGAATATTGAAAGAACTGATTGATGTGATTGTTGAGATGAAACTGGTGACCTTTGAAAGAATGGAGAGTGCAGAGGAGGTTAAAGATGCTTGAAGAAGGTCAAGTGCTGTCCTGATTTCAAAAAGGGAAAGAGTACGACTTCTATACAACATAGACAAATGAACTTGACTTTGATTCATGGCAAAATTCAAAACATTGTTTCTAAAAGAATAATTTGTAAAATTATTCTTGAATAAAAGGAAATAGGGGAGGCTAGGTGGTGCTGTGGATAGATCACCGGCCCTAGAGTCAGGAGTACCTGAGTTCAAATCCGACCTCAGACACTTAATAATTACCTAGCTGTGTGGTCTTGGGCAAGCCACTTAACCCCACTGCCTTGCAAAAAACCTAAAAATAAATAAATAAATATAAATTTAAAAAAAAGGAAATAGTCATCAATAAAAACAATGTATCTTCTTCAAGAAAATACATCATACCAAGCTAATCTCATTTCATTTTTTTTAACTAGCTAGTAAGGTGGGAAAATCAGAGGAATATTGTAAAATTCATTTAATTAGATTTGAGCAAAACTTTTGTCCAAACTTTTCATGATACCATGAGATAGAAAGATGTGGTCTAAAGAATAATTAGGGTATTCAGAACTGATAAATGTTAGCTTGGAGGGAAAACTAATGAAGTGACCTAGGAATCAGTCCTTGACTCTATAATTCAACAATATGGGAAAAATATGTCTTTGTGTGTCAAAATTGAACATAATATGAATTCAAGGTTTGGAATTCAAATGTTGGATGACAAATTCTGGAATCAAAAGAGATCTTGAGAGGTTATATCAATGAATCAAATTAAATAATTTGTGTTTTAATAGAACTAAATGAAAAGTTTTACATGTAGGTTCAAATAATCAGTTTCATAAAATATAGGCAGCACAGCTAAATAAAAGTTTCTGTGCAAAAGATCTGGAGCTTTGAGTTCACTATGAGCTCAAAAGGAATCAGTGTGACATGGCAGTCAAAACAGGTAATGCTATGCTAGGTTACATTAACAGGAGCAATGTTCAGAATTTTATACTCTACATTCTCAAGTCACATCTGGAATATACAGTTGAGTTCTGAATAGCACATTTTATGTGCATGTCCACAAATATTTTAATAAGATAGAATCTTATGCCAAAACTAATAAGGTAAAATTTATTAGGAATACATGTAAAATTCTCTACTAGGGATCAAATAATCAATTTCATGAGTGCATTTGCAAGAGTTTTAAGAAGGAAATAAACAAACTAAATCCCATAATGTAACAAAGATGGAAGCCATGAAATATGAGGATTAGTTAAAGGAATGTTTTTCGTGAAGAAGAAAAGAATTAAGGAGGTACATTATAGCTGAATTAAAGTATTTTAAGGGCTGACAAATGGAAGAGGGATTAGATTTCTCTTTTATATTAAATCATGGTTTCCTATTTTCCCATTCTTTTGATCTTGAATAAAACTTCCTGTATACTCAGTTCAAGTGAAAAGGAAATAAATTCCACTTTACCATGTATTTGAAAATAAAAAATAATATATAAGAATAACAAAATGTAAACTTAGAATATAATAATCACTTCATGCTATTAAATAATTTTGTTATTAAATGCTATATGCCAAATTATTGGAATACAAAGGAATTGGCAAGAACATTATTCTGTTTCTTGTCAAGCATCAGTTTTATTTATATTATAGGAGATGCTACAATTTTGAAAACATGATTAATGCAAATGATTTTCAATTTACAACTTGCTTCTTGCTTTGGATTTGATTGTAAACAGAATTAAGAATATAAATTCGCTGAGTTACATTGTTATAAATGAAATTGAATTCTTGTAAATATTTAAGTGAGGATTTAATGTACTTCTCCAAAGGTACAAAAAGTGTTTTAACTCCAGTAATTGGAGTTCAGTTTAGAGTTTCTGGTGTTCCTAACAGCAACATGGGGGCAATGATCAACCTTGATAGATTTGCTCATACCATGAGTGCAACAATCAGGGTCAAATTGAGGCTCTCTGCAATGGAGAATACTATCTGTATCCAGAGAAACAACTGTGGAGTTTTAACAAAGGCCAAGGACTATTACCTTAAATTTAGAAAAAAAAACTGATATCTTATTGTCTGATTTTGCTATCTCTTATACTTTATGTTTCTTCCTTAAGGATATGATTTCTCTCTCATCACACTCAATTTGGATCAATGTATATACCATGGAAACAATGTAAAGACTGGCAAATTGCCTTCTGTGGGGGTGGGGGGGGAGGAGGGAAGTAAGATTAGGGGAAAAATTGTAAAACAAAATAAATAAAATCTTTAATGGAGTTTCTGGTGTTGCAGAAATGAATTAGTTCACCTTCCACTGGGTCATTGTCATTGATTTTTTTTCACCTTAAAGTTAAAAAAAAAACAAACTGTATCCTAACAATATTTATGTGACATTGGTCAGTACGAATTATTTCTTCAACTATCTCATTTTTCAGCTGTATTTTAATACCCCCACCCTTTGCCTGTTTCCTCTCTTCTCCCATTGGTCCACTTTTTTTAAAAAACAAATACTACTGCTTCAGAAATATTTCAGTAAAATAAAATAGCTATGTTTCAGATATATATCATAATCCCTAGACAAAGCAATCCTACTCCCTACAAGTAAGTGTGTTTCAGGAATCCCTTCCCTAAAGGATAGACTAAGAACAATGGTAAAGATACCAAAACCAGGTTCCAGCTTGATATAAGGAAAAACTTTCTAATGATCAGAGCTGTCCAAAAGTGAAATGAACTATCTCAGGAGGTAGTGGATTTCAATTCATTAGAAATGTACAAGGGGAGATTATTAAGAAAGGTTACTTTTTCAGGTATCAATCCCCCCAAATTATCTCTGAGGGCCTTTGTAACTCTATATCATGTATTTGTGTTCCTGAAGCTGTGACTCCATCAGTATCAGGAATTCTCAAATGAGGAAACTACCTCGATCAACATGAAAAGATTCCACAGCTTATTGTCATAGAGAGTTTCTAGGAGACTGTTCAGTAAAGCAACTTTCCTGGGGTCACATAGCCAATATGTGTCAGATGACTTGAAGTCATGTCACCCTGACTCTGATGACAACCCCATATCTACTATGTTATTGTGTCTCTCTAATGTTGTGCCCGTGCTATTAAAATCACAGATCTTTCAAAGTCTCTCTCTGCTCCAAGATGGTAGTTATTATTCCACATTCAGTTATGACAACTGAAATGGTTTGAGAGACAGTTTCTGAGTAACTTGATCATTTTACTACAAAGACCAAAAAGATAGTAATTTGGTCATCTCTCTTTAGCCAAAGACAATTATGGAGTCTATATTTCCTTTGAAGAGTAGATGTTCAATGAGAGACTTAGAGTGGCATCATGTCACCCTTGGACAAAGAAAAAATCTCGATACTCAGACTATCACCATCATCACCACTCCACCACCCCAGGCTTGGGATTATATGGACAAAATGCTCGGTCTCCATCCAAGTTTGAGTACAACACAATGAACTTCTCTACCTTAGATTAAATTCCTGGAAAAGTTGGATGGGACCTGTGCAAGGTTGGGATAATTAATTCAGTCTCATTATGAGCGATGTCCTTCAAGAGACTGTATTTAAAATCAGGACCTTGAAAGAAGGGGAGAGCACTCTAAGATATTGGTTATTAATGATCATTTCTCTCACAGTGAAGCAAACTTTGAAATGCTTTGAAAATGCTTTGACAAACTTTGACAATGGAGGAAACATTCAACATCCATCCATCCATCCATCCATCCATCCATCCATCCATCTGTCCATCCATCTATTCACTCATTCATGTGTTCATCAAACATTTATTAAGCACCTTCTTGAATCAAAGCAATGGGTTAGAGAGAAATAAGATATGATTCATATGGATTATCACTCACTTTTTATTAAGGAGAAGAACCAAATAAAAAGGGAGGAGTTGCTAAAATAAGGACTTTTCTTTCTGAAGGCCAAGCAGAACTCCAGTGAAGATGGAAACTAAAGACTGAAGAAATGATCAACAGAAGTCAAAACAATCTAGGAAGGATTTTAGAAAGAAAAGTCATCTTGACAAATGAAACATAATATTTCTCTAATCCTGAGCAGCTCAAGAAAGATGGGATACTCAGATTCAAATGGAGGAAAGTGATATGTCATTATTTTACTCCTTATAATTATTTTGTTACTTCTTTCATAAGGTTAATTTATCCCTCAAAATATTCTTTAATATGTATTTTTTAAAACATAACTTGGTTTTCTAGCCTTCAAATTTTAGGAACACTATTTTTAGAAAATCTAATAATAAAAAGTCTTTATTTGAGTAGAATTTCAATTACAGGCCTCCAAAAATTCATTTTCTGGCTGGGAAATCTAGGGCACTTAGAGGTTAAATGACTTGCCTTCAGTTGCACAGAGTCAGCAGCTGATCCAGTAAAAGAAGTAGAAGCTGTGGAATTCCCACCCTCCTTCCCCCAGCATTTCTACATCATATTAAATCTTTGCACTGGATATAGTTGGTTTGGGAGTTGCAAAGGATCATATAATTGTGTCACATACTATAAAATGTGAGAGATAGGGAAAGTATTTACTACAAGGCCGCATTTTTTGACCCAGATGCTATTGCCAAAGGAGTTTATTATTTCAAGGCAAGGGTTGTTTATTCATCACAATAAGCTCATCTTAGATGCTAAGACCTCTGGGTTTAAAAACAGGCACGGTTAGGTTGTCTGACCCTGACTAACAAGCTGAAATATGTGTGCTATGCATCATAAGAGAAAATGAGCAGGTATGTTGGTCTCAGCACTGTTCCTATGTGTTCCTGAAATGCTTGAGGCCTGACTAGGAAGCAGAGAGTTCTGCCAACCTCAAGCCATCAGTGGAAACCCCACCCAGTGAAAGATTCTCACATATGTTGAACTGACAGAACAAACAGAAAAGGCCAATTTCTGTTGTCCGGTATGTATTTCCAAGGGGAAGATTTAGCCACTGGGGACTGAACCATCAGACCTTTCCCAGGAAAATATTCCAATGTCACAGAAAAAGTCTGCATCTGTTAGGCTATTGGAATCACTCCCCTACTCCCACCCCAGATTCTAAAAACGGATGGTCTGCAAGAATTTAAGTCCTTACTCTTCATTCCAAATGATGATCAGATAAGCTTGCCAAATACCCCTACACAAACACACATACACACACACACACACACACACACACACACACACACACACAAACAGATCTCAAATATAGTTTTTTATTTGTTATTCATTATGAATGAAACTCAAAACAAACTTAAAAACCTATCATTTATATCTCCTGCAGTATGTTCTTCCTGCTTACTAAAACTCAAGGAAACAAAACATAGTATCGTGAAATAAAGAACTTTGAGAAAATTATAAATAGGAATCTGAGGGAAAAGACCTGAACCAGAAATAAAGAAGATGAGTTTTTAGGATCAATTCTGCCACTGCCTATGCATCCCTGAGCAATTTTTAAAAACTATTCTATGCCTCATTAATCCTATCTGTACCATTAATGGATTGGAACTGATAACCTCTAAGGTCCCTTCTATGATTTGTACCTAGCCAGCACTTAATAAATGCTCTATCAATCACATATCTATCCAGGCTCAGTGTTAGATTATGACAATACAAAAAATACTTTCCATCCTCAAGTAACTTACACTCTAATGGGGGCAGCAACAAAGACTGTATGTGTAGCTATCTACAGAATAATTATAAAGAGATTAAATACAAAAAATGTAAGAGGGATCATAAAGGCTTTATGCAGAAGGTGGCATTTGAGTTGAAACTTGAAGAAAATAATTCAATGTATTGGTATAAACACTCCTTTAAAACACTGATGCCCGAGAATAGCAGGCTGAATGTTGCTAGTGACATTTTTAGATGAATTTATTAACACACATTCTTATTATAATGATTTTTAAAGTTTGCTTCAGCTTATGTCTACAGGATAAAGGGAATGAGGACAGCCAGAAAAGATTCTATTTTATTTTAGTGTTCATGACATCTTAGGCACAATAATTGGCACACTGTATGCCTTTCAAAGATATTTGTTGAGCTGAATTTTTTGTTTGAAATTGGGGAGGGTGATATTGGGAGGGACAGATTTTTGTTTTTCTGCCTTTGTAGCACGTGAACATCCTCCCTCACTTCATTTCTTCTCCAAGGCAAAGATTGGGACTTTAGAAGAAAAAAATGGGAATAGAAAGAACAGCCTGCTATGCACACAATGTCAAAGCAAAAGATTTGGTTTACTGGAGGATGGCTTGAGACAACAGAATGATGGGTTCTTGGATAAGCACAGAGCATATCTCACAAGAACTGTGGAAAGAATTTGTTTATCTGGAGACCAGCCAACCTTCTCAAGAAAGCTTTTTACTGAAAATTGAGGGGGAGCAAGAAAAATGCTCAGATAAAACTTTAAAACTAGATAATGCAAAGAACAAGAAGTATGGCACAGAAAAAAATAAAATAAAATAACAAGAGAAGAGATGCCTAGTAATTCACAGGAGAAAATAATAAGAAAGAGAGTGGGAAAAAATGTTTAGGCCCAAGATGTCTATATACCAATGCACAAGATATAAGAAACAAAGTGAGCACAAAATGTTAACCAAGAAGGTAAATACAATCTCAAAGGTATAGCAAGACTTGATTAGATGGGATTCAAGGCTGGATTATAGCAATGAAGCCTATAACTTGTTTAAGAGAAATTGATCTGAGGAAAGAGGCAAGGTACATAATGTTGTAGGTCAAAAAGATGCATGCTCAGGAATCCCTGAATGTAATAGTGGAAGTTGGAAGCATAGTTGGGTGTGGTTGTGCACTAAGTTGCACCCTCATGTCCTTGCAAAAGGATCAGGGCCAACTGATCCATAAAATGCAGAATCTGCAGCTGTTCAGATGAGCAGCTGAATCCATTCATTTCAGACACACCAACTCTCTGTTTTGATGTGACTTAATTATTCTCCAATCCTCATCCACCCTGTTTATGCCCATCCTCAGCATTTCAACATCCTATTTCCCCTATCTAATTTGTTAGTATCATTCTGGCTCATCCTGATTACAAATTGGGGAATAAGAAAGTTCTACAATCATGAGACCACACGAGGGATTCAGCCTCCCCCACTAGAGTAATGATCAACCATTCAACTATATTTACCTTTTGTTCTAGAGTTTCTCAACCACCAGATACTCTATATGGTATCTAGTGTAATTCTGGGCCTCCAGTAAATATATAGGCTGTCCCATGGACCAGGAGGAAAATGTCTCTGCACAACCCTTTGTCACGGCTGGGCTGGCAGAAATAACGTGACTATTTATTACTATGATTTGTAATCTTATCTATTATGTTATTTTCTCATTCTTATTTTCAGTGATTCCTGGGATGTATTCTCTAATCCTGCACAATCCCATATCTTGGCAGTTGAAGTAAATAACAATTCAACTGACTGTCTCTAGTACTACCTAAGAGTTCTCCATGTGCCTGCAAGTTTCCTCTCATTTGGGGAAAATACTGCAAGTACCTTGATATCTTTATCTCAACTGAATGGATACTCAGTAGCCACCACTATATCCATAATCATATGATTAATCTATTCCTATGGCGCCCATACTCAAAAGTCACACTATATACTCTTTAGTACTGAGACCCAAACAATATAGGACAACACAGAAAGAATAACAGTAGCAGGAAAACCCAATTAATTCACAAGCAAAAATAACAGGGAAGAGAATTAGAATAATAATGAAGGCCTAAAATGTCTGTACCCAGTAGGCAGAATTCAAAGGGAATCATGAAGACAAATATCAAATAGGTCCTCATCTGGCTATTCTCTTTCCTTTTGTTCTGCCCCTTCCTTTTTTTCTAGGACACCACTGTTGTTGGCACTATCAGCAACTAGATAGCTCAGTTCTTAGAGAGTCCAGGGAGCTGGGCCTAGAGTCAGAAAGACTAGAGTTCAAATTTGGTCTCAGATACTTACTAGCTGTATGACCCTGAGCAAATCATTTAACCAATGCCTCAGCTTCTGTGGCTATAAATTGGGGACAACAATAGTACCTACCTCCCAGCATTATTTTGAACATTAAATGAGATATTTAAAAAGCATTTAGCACAATAATTGGCTTAATAAATGCTTTTTTTTCCCTTCCTTTTTTTCCTTTCCTTTTTTTCCCTTCCTTTTTTTTCTAACTACTCTGCAGTTTTATTATTACCACTAGGTACCTGATACCCACAATGTCAGAGATTTTGTTTTGTTTTGTTTTGTTTTTTAGGTTTTTGCAAGGTAAATGGGGTTAAGTGGCTTGCCCAAGGCCACACAGCTAGGTAATTATTAAGTGTCTGAGGCTGGATTTGGACTCAGGTATTCCTGACTCCAGGGTCTGTGCTTTATCCACTGCACCACCTAGCCCCACCTCCCCAAAGATTGCTTCGAACTTTCCCTCATTCCCAATCTTCTGGACCAAATAGGATCTTCACAGAATATATATATATATATATATAATACATTTCCACAAGGATGATGAATGGAAGAAAGTCTTCCAAGACACTTTAAACAATGTGATCCATAATGCCCTTGCTGTAGTCTTATCATTGCATAAATTTTGCCTTTTAAGACTTGGATCATGGTCAGGTAATCCATTTTAAAAAAAAACATCTTAATCTACTCTCAAGATCTTATAAATCATACACAATTAACCATCCAAGAACAGGTCTTTTGGGGCAAATAAATATTAAACATTTCTTCTATATATTGCAAGAAAAATATCAGTTTGACAGAGATGGAAAAGGAAATCCACAGACATCTGACAGGTCATTTAGAAGTCAGACTGTATTCCTAGAAAACAGACTCAGTGATTTGTTTTGCTTTGCTTTGTTTTTCTGGGGGACTCCCAAGATCACAAAAAGTCTGCAGGAATTTCTAGGTTTTATAGGAGATATTACAATAAATTCATCACTAAATATTCACCCCTAAAAGCCATATTTGTAAATATACTAAAGACTTCAAAGCAGAAGTCAAGTTTCACTAATCAACCATTCCAGGAAATAAAGAGGAGGTTTCACATGGCCCTACTAGAAAGCTAGACATCCTTCTTTTCCAGTGGACTATCATCTAAAAGGAAAACCAGCTAACCAATTTTTTAATTTAATGTAATCAAAATTATCTAGTTTGTTTTTAATGATGTTCTCCATCTCTTCCTTGGTCATAAATTTCTTCCCTTTCCATAGATCTGACAGCTAAACTACTCCTTGATCTTCTAGTTTGCTTATAATATTGTTTTTTATGTCTAAATCTTGTATCCCTTTTGATCTTATATTGGTATGGTGTGTGAGGTGTTGGCAGCTAACCAATTTTTAATGATTCTACTCAAGAAAAATGACTGGAGTAAAGTAAAACAATACCAATTTGAGGAAAGGATTGCTGGTAAAGGTCATTAAACATCCATAGAAGTTCCATTGTCTTCCTAACCTTCAAATTTCCTTTCCCATAAAAATCATGAAGGTTAGGCCTCCTCCCAATGGAAGAGAGAAGTACCTAGATACATAATCCCCTATTAGAGAAGGCCTTCATATCCTAAGGGCCATGATTTACCTTGTCTAAGTTAAAGGATACTTGTTGCTTGGATTTTCCTCTGAAGATAACCATGGAAGTGTTGCAGTTGAGTCTATTCCAGTTGAGTTTCTACATAGATACTTGCTGCATGATGTTGTGGCATTGATTACTCTTTCTCCTTTCCCAAAGAGTTCAGTATCTGACTCAGTTTTCTTCTTTATTCTAATCCAATCCAGAATATTTAGAGATTTCAACATATTATTAATATTCTCTGTAATGTCAGTGTCCTTTGATCTCCCACTTTTTCAAATTCCTTAGTTCTCATGAACACCATCTGCATTCTACATGAGTCTATAGGAGTGATTATACCTCAAATCTTAGCATTTCTTAAAACTGTGCCACCTCTATTTGAGTGTTACTTATCTAGAATGAACCAGAATGAACTTTCATCTCATCTCTACCTCTTATAGCCTGTGGTTTCCCTCAAAATCCATAACAAGTACCATCTTCTAGATAAGGCCTTTCCTGCTTTTCCTGGTTTCTGTTGCCCTCCTTCAAAAATTACACAATATTTATTTTGTACATAAATATTAGTTGTTGCTGTTGTTGAGTCATTTCATTCACATCCGATTCTTCATGATCTCATTTGGAATTTTCTTGGCAAAAATACTGAAGTAGTATGCCATTTCCTTCTTCAGTTCATTTTATACTTCAGGGAACTAGAGCAAACAGAGTGAAGTAATTTGCCCAGGGTCACACAGCTAGTAAGTATCAAAGGTCAGATTTGAATTCAGGAAGATGATGAGTTTTACAGACTCCATACCTAACACCCTATTCACTGTGCCACCTAGCTGCTCCCACAGAAATATTATGTGACTGTGTAGGTAATAATTTTATGTATATAGTTATCTATGCACACATATATTAGATGGGTGTATATAGATATATATGTTCATGCTACCTAAACATTATAAACACACATGTGTGTATGTATATATATAAAATCAATCTATATGCATGTATATATGTGTATATGTGTCTGAATATAGATAGATACATAGATATAGATGTAAATATAGATATAGCTATAGATAAATATAAACTTAGATATAGCTATTTAATTTCCCCTGATAGAATATATTGTTTTGAGGTAGGGATTATTTCATTTCTGTATCTGTATAACCATAGACTGGCACAGTAAGCATTTAATAAAGCTTATGGGTTGGTTTATTTTTCTTTTTGGTAACCATCTCCTGACCTACCAACTTTCCTTCTAATTCATTCCTTCTATACATATTCTTCACCTTCACTTAGACCTCCACTCTTCATCCTTCTGTAGTCTTCCAATCTACCAACCTGGGTCTTGCTTCACTTTCCTTCATTCAGAACCCTTAGTCAGTGGTTAGTCAGATCAGCTACTCACTGTCTACTGACCTTGAATCACTGACACCCTGGCACCCATTCATCCCCTCCTAATTCTCATCCTTAGGTCACCCTCACCATCTGCCTTATTTGCTCTTATTCCTATTCTGCTAAACGCTGGCAGAGGAAGGTATGCCAAATGAGCCAACTGGGTAGACTACAAATTCATGTTATCTAATTTCATCTGGGTCTTCCCAGCTACACAGCAATCTTTTGTTCTTCCCTGACTAACTCTATTATGCTTCCTCAGCAGCTGTTTCAAACCTCATCCTCTCTCTTCAAGTTCCATGCCACTCCCCATAGCCCCCTCTCTCAGCCATTTCTCATTAGCACCTTCATTTATTCACTCTGGACCTCAAAACTTCATTCTGTCTTCATCTCTCTTCTCCTTTCTCTAGTCGTTGAAGACAAGGTGTTTTTTTCAAGGCTAATATTCTACTTGTGTCCTTGATCCTATGATTTCTCATGTTCTCTGAAAGTTTGTCTGATCAGTCATTCACTTTCTTGTTCTTAAATCACTGACATTGCTTTCCAACAAGCCTATTTCTCCCCCTGCCTTATTTTTTTTTTAATTTTATCTTACCCATTCACTTCAGGAATATTTTTATATCTATCTTCCCTTTCACTGACAGACTCCTAGAAAGAATCATCTGTACTCTCATTCCATTTTCTCAATCCCGATTCATTTCTCAAACCCTTGAAATCTGCTGACTCCAGTATTTCATTAAAACTACTTTCTCATAGGCTACCAATACTAAATCTATTGACCTTTTCTTTTGATAGCTTTTCCATCTGGACCTCATGGACAGTTTTGATATTTATGGCCATTTCCCCCCACACTTTTTACTTTTCCTTAGCTATTCTTTTCTCCCTTGACTTCCATTACATTCTTATTTCTTAGTTCTCCTCCTATCTATGTCCATTGTTTCTTAGTCTCTTTTATTGGATTGTCTTCTAGCTCCTGCTGGGTAGGTTTAGGAGAGGAACATGTTTTGGACATGTTGAATTTGAATTGCTAACAGGAGGCTTAAAGTTGATGAAGTTGAACAGCAATTCTAGAGATACATGAGGTTTGAATATATAGAGATTTGGTTATCATCTGCTTTTATAGAAATGATTTTTAAACCTAGGTGAGATCACCAAGTGTAAAAAGAACCAGTACAAACAATTAACAAACTAAAGAAATTTATTAGGAATACATAGTAAGAGCAGTACCAACAAAATATTCCACCCAAAACCTGGAATACATTCTCCCAGAAATATATACAATGTCAATAAGATAATGAATAGAAACTTAAAGAATGTTGCTCATGAGTCACAGATATCAGGACAAAATAATACATTTAGCCGATACAAATCACCTCTGGTAACATAGAACATTGGTGTGCTTCCTTTTCATTCACAGTCCTCATATTGTCCCACCATGGGTACAGTATTTATACTGAATTAATTCAGTTAGTCTCCCTATACCTATTCCTTTCTACATTTTGAGTCCCAACTGCCAAAGCTAATTCTTTCTTCAACTCACTTGACTCTTTTCTCTACTACCAGGAGTCACACTACTTGGAGCTAACTCAATTAACTAAACTGTACTTCCTGCTGGGTGCAATATCTCCTATTGGGTGAATAGCTCCAATAAAAAGTTTCACTGTCAATGATGAAGGGGAGGGGAGAGAGCTTTTCTCATGCCATCCAAAAAAATCATATAAACACAAAGATAAAGAGTGAGCCCCGTTCAAAAGATAGAGTCTTCCATTATAATTAGAATAATACTGTTCTTATCTAGACACTTCCTCTAGAAGTGTCTCAAGAAGAACATTGGTCATATTTCTTGAGGCTGTTTTCTATTTTTTAGTGTTTTTCAAATCACCAAGAGTGTGATTAATCTTTGGCCTATCTAACAAGCTGACAAGCTAACAAGCTAACCCTAATTCCATTTCCATCAAATAAAAAATCTTCACAAATTACAAAGGATAATATGAAATAGTTATGAATTTGCACTTTCCTTAGCACATAATTTCAGTTACCTGCCCCTTCTGAAATTTGATGGTCAGTGGTATAGAAATCATTTTATTAATGCAACCCTGAACAACTTCTACATGCACTATGTATATATGCATATATGCATACACACACATACATACACATACACTAATATCTGAGTATTTGAAAATTCTTGACTTAATTTACTAATAATTTCATTCACTATTTAGGTACTACACTAAGAATTGGGATAAAAATACAAATAAGAAAAATAGTCCATTTCCTCAGGGAATCTATATTCTAACGGTGAAGGAGAACACATAAAGGGAAGATGGAAAGTTCTAGAGCAAAGCGATGTAGGGAAGCAAGTGAGTTGAGTTGGGAATTGGACTTGGTGGGAGAGAAAAAACAGAGTAAAACTATTCATCTGAATTTATTCCTGGTCAACAAAAACTCTTTGTTAAAGTTGGAAATGACAGACTTAAGAAAAAAAGGGATCATGTAATTTTTAAGTTCAGAGTACTGAAGGAAGTAAATGTTGGAGATGATCAAATAGACTTTAGGACCACAAATTTCCAAAAGTTCACAATTTCAAGTATGATCACACAGTCAGAAACTTTAAAGGGAACCTGGCTCTCAAAAAAACCATAAAATTACAAGTGATTTGGATGAGAAATTAAAGGGAGAGGCACACTCAGAATGTGTAGCCACATGGGATGCTTCAAAGAGCCCAAAGACTTGTAGAGAACCCTAAGAATAGGGCTAAGGTCCACCATAAACCAACTCCTGGAAAAAGACAAAAAGCTTTCTCAGAATGACTAGGAATAAGGAGGAAGAGAAAAGGAAGGGAGAGTGTCCCAGCTTGATACAAATGGTTTAATGTTGACAGAAGACAGTGAGGAAGAATTAATTTCAGATAGGAAAGGGCAACACAAATAGAGTTAAGAGACAATAGTTGTCTAAGAGAACATCAAGAGAAAACAAGAGAACACAAAACTATTTGAGACAACTTCAGATCTCCAAGTTCTTGTATCTGGGAGTTCTGAAAGAATTTCTAGCTATTATCACTAAACCTATTCTTGGAAATATTGGAGAATAGGGGAGTTATAAGAAGACTGAATAGGGTAAATGTCTGACATTTCAATTAAAAAACAATAGATTCCAGAAACAATCAATCTCCAAACGTGATGTTGATACTTGACAAAATTGTAGACTGAATTATCAAACATATGAATTGTGTATGCTTATAAAAGAAAATTATGATGACTAGAGGTGAACATAGATTCATTAAGAGCCAAACTGATTTCATTTCCTTTTGTGATCTGCTATTGTTATTAGGACATTAGATCAGAAGAATATTGCAGTCATGGGATCATAACAAAGCATGTTCATTCATTCAACAAACACTAAATATCTAGTGCATAAGACAGTATGGTAGAAACTGAGAGAAATGCCAAAATAAATTAAAATATAGTACCTGCCCTAAGGAGTATGCAATCTAGTATAGGAGATGAAATGCATGCACAAAAATAAAAAAATTAAAACTCTCAATCAATATGATTAGAAATTTTTTACCAAATCTGCCATAATTTTTATAAGGGCTTCTTACCTGAGGTATTTGTGGAAATTTTCCAGTGAAAATATTAAAATTCTGAACTACCAACTATTTGATATTTAAAGTGTAGTTTTGTCTGTGTAAAAAAGATGGGATGGAATAATCTCTTGAAGTCGATTTAATCATGATGATGTTATATTAGAGATCAAATCAAAAGCACACTACAGTCTACATGTTGAAGGATAGGTCTCTTGGCTTAAAGATTAAAGAAGTACTATAATTGAGTTATAACCTGAGATCAGAAAAAATAGAAAGAAATTATTGATGGCGTGATGCTAGAATTCATTGTCAGGAATTTCAATAATAAAAAAGATACAGCTAAGGAAAACACAGAACAGCAAACTGGTGAAAAGTCACACAGTATTGAACGTTTAAAAGACTACACAATCTCCCAGTCTAGAAAATAGTCCTAGAGGAAAGTCAGGGCCCCACAAAGGAAATGCATTACAACCATTAATTTATTGCCTATTGAGACAGTGAAAACCAGGAAGAAAAAAGGGATGGAGAGTCAAACAAGAACTTTTCAAGTTTTGATTCAATGATTGTTGATGGAATGTTAGGACTAGACTGTGGGTCATATAAAAAGAATCTGCATTGTGATAAAGAATAGAAAAAATGAATTTTGTTGCCTTTTAGAGGATGAGGAAAGTCAAATGTGTCTGCTCTGGTGAGAAAGGACCTCTGTCCATACAGCAAAAAGCATTTAAGTCATAGACTTTTTAACTGATTAATACTTCAACTGTAAAACTTGATCAAATTGAAGCAGAAATATTGAAATTGAATCTCTAGCATTGATGAACTGTGTGACTATGGACAAGTCACCAAAACTTTCTATGTATTAGTATTCTTTTAGAGATGATAATAGCTATGGTGCTTCCACAATAGGATTTTTTAGGAGATCTAAATGAAATATAATATATATTAAACTCTCTGTAAACCTTAAAATGTTATGTAAAATATATTAACCATTGGCAAAGAATTGGAAAGGAAACTAAAGAATCTTCTTGTTAAGGATCTTTAAGATTAGGATAAAAAGTCAAACACTCTGTCTTACATAATTAGGGATAATAGAATTCTTAGATAAAATTTTTCACCTACCCTTTTTAGTAGATAAAAGAGGAAGAAAGACTTGTGATAATAATAGTTAGCATTTATATAGTGGTTTAAGCTTTGCAAAGCACTTTAAAAATATTATCCCCTTTTATCTTCACAATTCTGGGAGGCAGGTGTTATTATGAGATTAAGAAACTGAGGCAAACAGAGACTAAGTGAATTGCTCAGGATCACATAGCAAGAAAATGCCTAAGATCTTATTTAAATAAAAGTATTCATGACTTCAGGTCCAGTTCTTGATTTATTGTGCCACTCAGTTCCCTAATTTTGAATTCAATTTGATCTTAACTAGAGATATAGGCAGAACCTAGCCAAAGGAATAATTTCTTGGTATGAATAGTGTTTAACATTTTTTTCTTTCTTCAAGGAAAATAATGCTTCTGTTTTCAAGAATGAGGACGATTCCCTTTTCATTTTTGTTTCCTTACTATCTAACCAAGCAACTAGCACAGAGTAGGTATTTAATAAAATAATTATTGAATTGAATTGAATGTCTAAGTCTTCAAAAAATTGTTCTAGGGATAAGCTAGTACATTTTTCCACTATAGGGAGAAAACATATGAAGAAGGAATCAAAGATTTGAGATCATAAATTCAGAGCTAGCAGCATCCTTAGAATTCAGTTAGTCCAATCCCCTCATTTTAAATCGGAGGACACTGAAGCTCATAGAATTTGATATTTTCCTCTTCAAAATGTGAGGTCTGGGGAAGGGAGACAAAATGAGAAGTGGAAAAACTCAAGTAACTATGATACTTCTGGGAAGGAGGGACTAGTTATCCTTTCTTAGTCCTTTCACCAGTGGCATTTTATAAGAGACTAATCTAGAGAAAAGGCCTGGAAATTGGACTTCAATGACTTTACCCCCATTTCTATCCTAACAATCCATTTGATTTCTCAAGAGCTGGTTTTATATGAAGGCCAAGTAGGTAACTGCCTGTGTGGACTGATTTGAAGGAGTATGAAAAGAAACTAAAAACTCCCTCCCACCACCAAAAAAAACCTCTCCCTTTGTTCTGTTACCATGATTGCACTTCCATTGGAGATTAACTCCTTTGGGATTTCAATGCTTCCAAATCTCTAAGAGTTCTCTACTAGATTGCAAATACTCCTGAGAGAGCTAGAAGTCGAATTTGTGTTAAGAAAAACTGATCTAATCTAAACTCCTCTTTTCTCAGATGAAGAAAGTGATATATAAATATTGTTGCTAGATTTGTATTGCATAGCACATAATAGCAAACTGAAGTGTTCACAAGTAAGAGTATTTAAGAGCAGTGAAAGTGGTTTGAGAGAAATAAGACTCAAGATATAGTCACAAGTAATATAATAGTCTAGAGGGCTCAATTGGAGTCAGGAAGACCTGAGTTTAAATTTTGACCTAGATGTTTGCAAGCTGTGTGATCCTGGGAAAGTCATTTAACTTCTTGATTCCACAGGTTTTTGGATTTTTTTGTAGTTGTTCAGTCCTTTTTAAGTTATGTTCAAATCTCCAAGACTTCATTTAGCAAAGATACCAAAGTGATTTTCCATTTCGTTCTTCAGTAATTTTACATATGAAGAAATAGATATAAACCAAGTTAAGACACCTTCCCAGGGTAACATAACTAGGAATTGTCTGAGGCCAGTTTTGAACTCAGAAAAATGTGTCTACCTGACTCCAAGCCTGGCATTTTATCCACTCTATCATCCAGTTGCCCTGAGCATAATAATGGGACCTATCTAACAAGTCCTGTTATTGTGAACATCAAATCTTTGTCAACATTAATTTTATTGGCTATCAGATTATTTCAGAATGCTTATCACTTCACTTTATAGGCAGCTAAGATTCTCAGATAATGTGATGTCTCACATTTTTTTTAAAAGTAAATATTCTTTATGGCTATTTTTCTCAGTAAGATAATGGCACCCATAAGCTATTTTTAGTGGTGCTTATAGAAATGTCACTATGAGTAAAAGTGACAATTTAGTTAATGCAAGGCAAGAGGGCAGAGTTTGAAATTATCTGGGGGTTTTGGTAGATTGCAAACTCAGTAAAAGTCAAGAGTTCAATATGGCAGCCAGGAAAGCTCATGAGAGTTCAGATGTATTGCTAGAGTCTTATCATACAGGAATAAGGAGCCCCTGGTCAGATCACATCTGGAGAATTATGCTGCTTTCTGGCTGCCACATTTTAAAAAGGTCATTAATAATCTTGAGGAGGGTAATCAATATGACAAAGAATCACAAAGATCAAGCAGTATGAATTTCATGTCACATGAAAATCCAGGCATATTTAGCAACCTTGGGGTGGGGGTAGGGGGAGAGGGGGAGAGAGAGAGAGAGAGAGAGAGAGAGAGAGAGAGAGAGAGAGAGAGATGATAGTAGTCTTCAAGTATTTGACAGGTTGTCACTCACATGAAAAGATAATAAACTTGTTCTGCTGGTCCACAGAAAACTTGAAGCAATTGGTAGAAGGTGCACAAGGTGCAAATTTCTTCTTAGATCTACTAAGGAAAAACTTCCCAAGAAATCCTTTGATCACTGCAACAGACTGTCTTGAAAGGTCATGGTTTCCTCTAATTCAGGGAAATTTTCAAGCAAAGGGTAGATGTATATATGTTATGAGACTTTGTAATGGGAAGAGATTGTTCATATATGCATCATACTCATGGTCTTTTACATCCCTTCCCACTCTGAATTTCTGTTATTCTTCTAATGGAAAACATCAATTAACATAAATATACATATGTATGTAGATATCTTTAAGATTTACAAAATAGCTCACATATGAATATAATAATCCCTCAAACAATTTTGTGAGTTCAATTATGTGAGTATCATTAAACTATTGTATTGATGAGCAAACTGAGACTGAGAGAAGGTAAATGATTTTTAACTGACCTAGAGTCAAGTCACTAATAAATTCCAAAAGCAAGATTCAAACTGGTCTTCCTGACTCTCAGTTCTATACTTTATTCTCTACTCTCTTTTTCAAATATGCCTGTGGTACAATGATGCAAGAGTCTACTGTCATTCTCTACAAATAATAACTGACAAATTTCCACAATAGCAGCCTTATTGATTTTAAGATCACTGAAGTCTGATCTCTCCCCAACTCTGCTTGCCTTCACAGCTGTAAGGAGAAGAAAGAAGAAGAATGAGACTATTTGTCTTCTCATTCACAGAGTTACCTCTGTCACTTGTAGAGATGAGGAGCTCCCAAAGAAAACATTCTTGAACCAAATGAACTTCAAGGTAGCTTAAAACTCTTCCCCACCTCAGTAGGAAACATCCCTTCAGAAGCTCATTAGTCCCATCCTAGAGCTCATACAAACAATACTTTCCGTTACAATAATTTGTATCCAGGAAAGAAACACCAGTTCTGTGTTGCATCCGTAGCATAGCAGCCAGGGAAAAGTTTACAGAGTTTCAGCCAATTGCAGCCTTTGGAATGGAGCCAAGTCAAAATGTTTTTCTCCGCCTTTAGATGAAGTCACGATTGAAATATGGCATTCTGCTTTTTAAAAGGGGGTTGGGGGAAGGAAATCAAAGTTAATGTTACAGGCAAAGTCACTACTGCAGAAGAGGAAGGGCATGGGAAGTGTTTGTGTGTATCTTAAAAAGCTGAGTAGATTTTGGAGTGCTCTAGCTTTCACCTCCCACTGGGTGGAGTAGGGGTTTTAAGAGTGGCTGGAATGTAATTTCCATGATCAGAGTTGAACCAATTGTTGCCTGCCTGTCCCTCTGCCAGTCCTGAAAGGGTAGTGCTCCGAGAAGCAGCTCAGCTCAACTCAACCAGCAGGCGCTTCCTGTGTGCCCACCTCCGAGGGCAGTTCTGCCCAGCTGAGCAAGAAGCTCCTGTTTGTAGGAAAGAAACCTTTCACTGTTCCCACCATGGGCGAGGATGCTGTGCAAGCTGAAAAGTTCCAGGCTAGAGATAACTCTGGCCCAGAGATGCCACTGTACCAGGAAAAGGCATCAAATGCCAGTTCAGTGCCATCGTCCACCCCAAGTCCCAGCCTGAACTGTGTGACCACAGACGAGTCGATCCGGGAGAGCTCCCAGGTGAATGCTGTCACAGTGCTAACCCTCCTGGACAAGCTGGTGAATATGCTGGACATTGTGCAGGAAAACCAGCACAAGATGGAGCAGCGACAGATCAACCTGGAGGGCTCCGTCAAGGGCATCCAGAATGACCTCACTAAGCTGTCCAAGTATCAGACCTCCACCAGCAACACGGTCAGCAAACTCTTGGAGAAATCCCGCAAAGTCAGTGCCTACACCAGAGAGGTCAAAGAGCGCATGGAACGCCAGTGTGCCCAGGTGAAGAGGCTGGAGAGCAATCATGCCCAGCTCCTGAAAAGAAACCACTTTAAAGTGCTCATCTTTCAGGTTAGTACTTCCCACCTATGCACAAACAGGTGCTCACACACACCAAACATGCATAAGCATTTTACCCAGACAAACCATTTAAAGGCCTTTCCGTAGTATCACAGGTTTTTAGGTAAGGAAGTTGTCTTACAGCTAATTTAATTCACCCCCCTCCCACCATTTTACAGGTGGAAACAGGCTAAAAGAAATTAAGTGACTTACCCAAAGTTTGAGCCTATCTCCTCTAGCATCAAATCTCAAGTTCTTTCCACTATGATTCATTGTTATGGTATACATAGGTGCTTTATATATATATATATATATATATATATAGAGAGAGAGAGAGAGAGAGAGAGAGAGAGAGAGAAATGTTTTTATTTATATATGTCAACTTAGACATAGATATAGACACACACACACACACACACACACACACACACCACATATACACACTCGACTATACTTTGTTGTCCTTCAGTAGTCTCATGTGCAACTCTCTCCCCACAGGAACTTGATTTTCCCAGGTCAGTGTTTTTGCATCTTACTGCCTAACTCTGGGCCAATCCAGTCTGGCAAATAGGAAGTTTGGCTCTGAAAGTAAAACTCTGAAAGTATCTGATACTTTTTGTGACTGTATAAGTTAATCAGGAAAACTACAATTGTCCTTTAGTATTTTCTATTGCTGCTATGAAAAGTGAATGAGGAGAAAATGTTTTTATTCTGGGAGATAAAGAGGATTTTTCTTTTAATCAAAGGGACAAATTCCTACAACTGTTCTAACTACTCTTTGGAAACAAGATGACAGTGATTTAAGGTTTGAGGTAAGAGGTAAGAATGTGTGCCTATTAAAATACCTGGTTTCTTTAAAACAAACATTCACTCCCTCCCCCAATCCCCAAACCTGTTCCTTTTCCTTTGAGCTTTGTCAATAGCCTGGACAATTGTATTGTTTCCCTTTGTAGAAAATGACTTTTTGACAATGAATAGCACAACTGTATGCAAACACTGAACATCCATTTTGTTGTCAGATCTACCAAATGACAATTTTTTTTAAAAAAGTCAAACACTTTCTCATAATAGTCTTTTGAAAGCAAGGCCCCTTCAAAGCAAAGCCTTTGAGAGTAAACTCAACTCAGGAAAAAACATTACAACACAAAATTCAGAATGTCTATAAATAACTCAGTTATCTGGCTATTTGAGGAGGGGGAGGTTGGATATGGGATATTATCTGGACAAAAAAGGGTAAATTATGATCCAGGGGCTGCCCTGCCCAGTGCTGGAAGTTCTTCCTCCTAACTAAACACAGACAACACATAGCCAACTAGAGGCAATGCCACCCCAGCCTGGGGCTGTCTAGTTGTGACCTTGTTAATAAGGAAGGATTTCAAAACTGTCCTAGAGGGAAGCTATAACAGTTTGATTGTGAAATGCACACAGGGAGAGCCTTCATCACTGGAGAGAGACATTGAAAATTGGATTTAAACCGAGGGAGCCTTCCTCCTCTAAATGAGTGAGCTCTGCCAGATAGGAACCAATTCTTCTTCCCTCCATAAAAGGAAAGACTCCATCTCCTTGCTCATTGTCCTGCCCAAATTGCAGTTTAGGATTGTAAAGCCTTGGGCAGGAGATATCTTCCGGTGCCCTACAGGCTTTTTTCAGACCAGAAACTTTTCAACTTTTAATGCAAATGAAATAACTCTTCATGTATCTGATGAACTGAAACAGATACAGTTAACTAGGCCCTTCTTAAGCCATGTGAAATCCTTTCTTTATTACCCCCCAAAGATATTAGAAATCTCAGCTCCCGTGGCATTTCTGAAATTAAATCTCGATCTCTAAACAAAGCCGAACGTGCACAGACCCATTTGAATCTGAGTCATCCAAGGAAATTCCCTTTTCTTAGTGTGAAGCCAAGATTACCTTTCATCCCTTCTCTTGACAGGGAAAACACAATGCATTTACTTAACAGAGAAAAGTCACATTTCCCTGGACTACATAGACCACTCCAAGTCTAAGAAGGCTTTGAGGAACCAGGATCAGTTAATGTCACAGGAGAATTACAATAATGCCATGAAAGGGAACTTGCTGAGTTGCCTAAAACAGGCCTAGGGTGTTGCTCCAGCCCTGGCACAGTCTCTTGGCACTTGTCACATTAGAGTGACAGGTGTGAAATAGCAGTCTGAAGTTCTTAGAATAGCTCACATTGTGTAGTAGAATCTCCACTGGGCCCCTCAGGCCCAAGGTTAAATTTAAGGCACCCAGTACAGTCTGGTCATTTCAAATCCAAGTACTTGGCTACCATCACAAGAAAGCCTCCCCTTCCCTGAAACTTCCATGTCAAAGATCACGGCAAAGTCCCTTCAGGGGTGTCAGAGTGAAGGAATGTGGCCCCTTTGCCTAGTCCTGACTTTCAACTAAACAGAACATTTCAGAGTCATGGGAAAAGAGACTCCCCAAAGGACCCTTTGCTAATTACAAATCACTTTTTAAGAGAAAAGGACGCCTCCTTTCAGAGGCTTCAGATAGACATCTCCTTGAATAACATTCTTATTTAACAGCTAAGGTCAAAAGGATTAAGTAGAGGTGGCTTGGTGGCATAGTGGATAAAGCACTGGCCGGTCTCAGACACTTCATAATTACCTAGCTGTGTGGCCTTGGGCAAGCCACTTAACCCCATTTGTCTTGCAAAAACCTAAAAAAAAAAAAAAAAGATTAAGTAACTTGCCCAAGGTCATACCAAGTTAATTGCAGAGATGAGATGGAAACTCCAGGGCCTTTGATGTTGCCTTTCTATGTGTTCCCTCTTCAATATAAGGATGCTGAGGCAGGAGCTATGCCACAGAAGATTCAATGGGCCTGAGTTTTTTATACCCAGAAATCCCAGCTGCCTTTCACATTGTCATAGTAAAGTCCTTAAGTGAAGGACTAAACACACCCTGTCCAGGATCTCCAGACATCCATTCTTGTGGGGTGTTTCTTATTTGGTTTGGGCTTTTTTACCCCCTCCTAAGACCATGCCATACATTGTACTAATGTTACCTTACTGGATTTAGTATCTGTCAAGATGATCTATATCTACCCATTTGCTGTAAAATTCTGGGGCCATCCCCTTCAATGAAATATTTAAAACATGGTATAGGGAAGTGAAATCTCTAAATGTTTCTGCATCAGACAACACATGCGAACACATTGCTTAAATTCTGTGATACATGCAAGCACCATGCATGGTACTGAAAATATAATGTTAAAAATGGAAGTCCCTGTCTTTAACAAACTTGCATTCTATTGAAGGACAGCGCCAACATAGATAGATACAAGATAATTAAAGATGAGAAAGAACACCGACTCCAGGGTGGGGTAGGCATCCTCAGGAAAGGCTTCTGGTAGGAGGTAGTAGCTGAAGGAAGCTTTGAAGGAAGCACAAGATGCTTTAAAAAAACAAGGGCCATGAAAGAGTACAATGGCAGCTTGCACAAAGACAGAGTATATTGGAGATGAAACAACATGTCCAGGGAATAGCAACTAGGTCAGATCGGATATACGATGAAGTATGCAAATGTCAATAATGCCAAATAAATCTGGAAAAGATAGGTTGGAGTCATTTTGTGAAGAGTTTGTATTGTTACCTAGAGGCAATGGGGAGGAAGGGGTGGCAGTGTGAGACATTGAATATTCTTCCAAGAAAGTGATATGGAGGTTATTTTGGCACTTGCATACAAGAAAAGTACAGACAAGCTTTGAGCAGGGATACTAATTAAAGGTCTCTCAAAACAATCCAGCAAGAAGTAAAGGAGTCTTGATCTAGAGAGTGGGTGATGACTGTATGAATGGAAAGGACATATATGTGTTTGCATGTGTATTCACATACATATATATATATATCCTTTAAGGAATACATCTCATTATCTATAATATATACATACATGTGTATGGATATAAACAATATAGACATGTGTATATATATATATATATGAAAAATAACTATTTCAAACATAGAGATATTGAAGCTTGGCAATTGATTGAATATAGATGCTGAAAGAGAGAAAAGAGTCAAAAATGACCCCAAAGAGGCAAACTTGAAAGACTGGAATTATGGTGCTCTCAACAGAGATAGGGAAGCTTGAAAACTGAGGGAAGAAGGGGAGACATGGGTGAATTAGAGAATATGAGATCCATTTTGAATATACTGAAGTTCGGATGTCTAAAGAATGTCCAGGTGAAGCTATCTAGCAGATAACAGTGTTCAGATAATCAGTGATGCAGAACTGAAGCTCAGAAGAGAGATTATCATTTGATTAATAATTAGGGAGCTAACTCAAACCCAAGAGAGCTAATCAGATTACCAAGAGGAAGAGTATAGGGTGAACAGAGAAGAGAGCCCTGAACAGAGCATAGGGGAAGACGGGATATTGTTGCTATAAAAATGAAAACCTAAAATGTATGTATTCTAAAAGGCTTAATGCATCAGGTAGAGTCTTGCATGTTTTTCTCTTGGTTTGTAATTTTTGCCATTTTTAAAGCATTCAAACATCAAGCTATATTTTCCCCAGATCCACCCTCTCCCTCCCCCATTCCAAACCCCTCAATTTTCTGGTTTAATAAAAGACTTTAATGTACAAATTAAAGGAAAGAGTCAGAGAAGAAAAATCTATGGCTCTTTTGAGAACATTCAGGACCACTAATATAGCATTAAATTTAACATTTGTGAAGTCTTACTGCGATTCCATAGAGTCAGAAACTTCACTAAAAGCATATATTCTTTCCAAAATACATTTGTAAAAGGCCATTTTTTTATCCAAGGAATTCACAGCTGTATTTTTCTTGAAAGATATATTTCACCCTTAAACAATAAAATCACATTTAAAAACCTAGTTAAATGTGGGCAGTGTCCCTCTTTCTTAAGAATAACTCACAATTTATCTAAGAATACATCTCTCTCTCTCTCTCTCTCTCTCTCTATATATATATATATATATATATATATATATATATACACACACATATATATATATACACACACACAAACATATATGTATATTATAAATACATACAACATACCATAAATAAAATACCAATGAAGAGGTAGTATAGCACAGTGGAAAGAATATTGGATTTAGAATCAAAGAATCTGGGTTCAAATTCTAGCTCTGCTGCTTACTACTTGTGTGACTTGGACAAGTCACTTTACTTTTCACATCCTCCCTGTCCTCACTTGTAAAATAAAATGGTTGAACTAAATGAACATTAAACTCACTACCATCTCACTATATCAATGACGAGATTCAAGTAGGGAAGAGAGAGTAACACTGTTTTATCTGTATAGTTTGCTTACTAGTAAAGGGACACAAGATATATTTCTAGGCAAGTCTTTCAAACTCTATAAAATGAAAATATTTCATTTTTAATTAGAAATGCAAAAAGAAGTTTATAACTAATTGGTCACCAAAAATTTCCAATTTAAGATTATGGAAATCTTTAAATTTAAATTTTAAGAGATCCCATTTTATATATTTTCAACTACAGGAGAGAAAAGTAGATATTTTACAAACAATTTAAACTTTCAAATTCATAAAAAATTTGGCATTGAGAAAAAGAAGAGAATAGTTTCTATTTATTTGCAATAGGAATATTGTAAGTTATGAAACCAATAAATATCCTTCCTCAAGTATATTTAAATATTCATTTTTTATATCAGTAGATAAGACCAAAATTTAAGGAAATTGCTAAACATTTTGAAACTCTGGACTGTAGGCCTTTCAAAGAGTGGACTTTAAAAAATTATGTCATCCCTAATTCAAGTGACTTCTGCTAAAACTCTTAATATTAGCACAAAAATGCAATCATGTAAATATCTTTATGATGTCCCACCTCTAGATGGTTCTATCTTATTGATCAACATCTGCATAATAGGATTTTAAGGCTGCTAATGTTGAATACCCCCTTTATATCTGAGCTCAACCAAATCCTAGTCTTCATTGGTATTATTTATAATTTGCCAAATGTCAACTCTGGCCTGCAGCTCTTCATGTGAGCAGTTGATTATGGCTGATACATCCCAGAAAGCATTATTATATTCTCTCATATACTAGAAACTTGGATGCAACCTTTTAAAATTAATATCAATCCTTTTTTGTAGTCTATATAAGTTTAAGCTACAGAAATGAAAAATGTTCCTCAATGTGCCTTAAATTCTGCATTGTTGGCTATTTTATTCAGTTATTTTTCAGTCATATCTGATTCTTCATGACTTCATTTAGAATTTTCTTGATAAAGATACTGAAGTGAGGGGCGGCTAGGTGGCACAGTGGATAAAGCACCAGCCTTGTAGTCAGGAGTACCTGGGTTCAAATATGGCCTCAGACATTTAATAATAATTACCTATCTGTGTGGCCCTGGGAAAGCCACTTAACCCCATTTGCCTTGTAACCTAAAAAATTTTTTAAAATTTAAAAAAAATAAAGATACTAAAGTGGTTTACCATTTTCTTTTCATTTTACAGATGAGGAAGCTGAGGCAAACAGGGTGAAATGGCTTCCTCGGGGTCACATGGCTAGTCAGTGTCTGAGGCAAAATTTTAACTCAGGACAAGAAGTCTTGCTGCCTCCAGGCCTGCCAGTTTAATCACTGTACCACCTAGTTACCCCTATGTTAGCAGTTACCTGAAACATCAAATAAATGATTAGTTTACCATAGGAGTTTATGATTTTTATTCAGTTGTTTCTTTGGGGTGGGTGATGTTATATGTACAGATCTCAGAATCATAGGATGTTGATGTTGGAAAGTGGTCTCAGAAATCAACTAGGCCCACCCTTTTATTTCTCCAGCCTCTGTATATCATTATTTAGATGAGGAAATCAGGGTTAGGAAAAGTGCTAAAACTTGAATGAAGTAAATTTATTAAAATCATACTTGAATTGTCAAAGACAAAAACAGAGTCTAATGTTTCATTGTGGTGAACTAAGGCATTGAGGAAGCAAATCTGAAGACAGGAAAAGCTTAGTTCAAATCTGGTCTCAAATATTTACTAGCTATATGATCCTGAACAAGTCCCTTAACTCATTTGCCTGTTTCCTCAATTGTAAAATGCAAGCTGTTATTAATATTTCACTTTTCAGTTTGGAGTAGGTGACATTATGCAGAGATTACTAAATGTGGCAGAAAGACTATTTGAATTCAAATACAGCCCCAAACACTTTATAGTTGGGTAACCTTGAGCAAATCACTTAGCCTCTCTTTCCTCAGTTTCCTCATCTATAAAATGGAGATGATCTCCCAGGATTGTTTCAAGTATCAAATGAAATTAGATAGATATAGAGATAGAAATAGAGATAGAGATAGAGATAAAGATAGATAGAGATAGAGATGATAGATAGAGATAGAGATAGAGATAGAGATAGAGATGATAGAGATAGAGATAGAGAGATGATAGAGATAGAGATATGATATAGATATGATATAGATAGAGATAGAGATAGAGATAGATAGACATAGACATAGACATAGACATAGACATAATAGATATAGATATAATACATATAGATAGATAGAGATAGAGATAGAGAGATAGAGATAGAGAGATAGAGATAGAGAGATAGAGATAGATGATATAGATATAGATGATATAGATAGAGATAGAGATAGAGATAGATGATATAGATATAGATGATAGAGATAGAGATAGAGATAGAGATAGAGAGATAGAGATATATAATTTTATTAGCCTTATGGAGCTGTAATTATTGTTGCTATTATTTAAATGGTTCAACGTGGTTTAGATTTTATATAATTAGTATTAATTATTGTTAATGAAACAAAATATTCAACAAATGACCTTAAAAAATAACTCAATGGCAACACCAAAATCTAATGAAATTTCATTTCTCTAAAAGATGAAAGACTGCTCAATAGTGATAAGTGCATGTTATATGTGTTTGTGTGTTTGCCTTATTCATTTTATAATTAGCTCTCTAACAGTTAAGAACCAACCAATGATTTTATCCTCTCTGCAATCTATAATGATTCAATTTAATTTAACAAACATTTATTAAGCATCAACTTTGTGCTTCAGCAAGACACTATGCCAGTTGGTGTGCACAAGAAGACAAAACTCAAAACAGACTAGAAAAAGTTATGGACATTTTAAAAGAGAACAATTAGCTTATAATAGACTCCTCAGGAACAGAAATTGTAGGGGCTTTTTTCCCCATATTTGAACATCTGTTATTTTGCACATTTTAGGAGTTTCTTTTTTAATTTACTTAAGGCAATGGAGTTAAATGCTTGTCCAAGGTCACACAGCTAGGCAATTATTAAGTCTCTGAGGTCGAATTTGAACTCAGGTCTTCCTGACTCCAGGACAGGTGCACTATCCACTGCACCACCTAGCTGTCCCCACCTTTTAGAGGTAAATACATACAGAGTTATAACTTCATTATTGAAGAACTCTGTGTGGAATCTCCTTCTACCAAAACAGATCACCAATTTCTCGCAACCCATGTAGAAAGTTGATTGTGCTATTGACAAATAAAATGACTTGTTTGTAGTTACTCAGTCTAAATATATGGAAGTAGGGACTAGAATCTATAACTTTCCTACTCCAAGGTCAGGCTTCTCTCCACTACATGTTGCTTTAAAAAAAGGAGGGGAGCTAAATAATACAAGTTCAATTAATTGAATTCAATATAACAAATGAGCATTTTTTACATCTATTGGAATAGCACTTGTAGATGATTAAATATCAGTAACACTTCAGGCATAAAAATGTGGCTCTCAAATTCCCCATGGGTAACGAAACATCCCTAGAATGAGTGTAGCAAGTCGGAAAAAGAGATCTTGAGTCATTCCCCAGGGGCCACAAGGTCCACTGAGGAAAGTAGGGCTAATGGCTCTTACCAAACCAGCTACATTTTAAGAATACCAAACTATCAATTCAATTTTCGAGTGCTAGATACAGAATGACTGTGATCATGTAGATGTGTCTATCTTTAATCAGGTTTGCCCCCACTAGGATTCAAGCCAAAAAGAAGTACCTAGAGCATTGACCAGCTCTAGATGGGTGAACACTCACTCACTTGTATAGTTAAGGCTATTTAGTTCAAGTAAATCAATGAAAAGAACAAACAAGCTAAAGTGGAGGTTAAAATGCTGCTTCTCAAGAGTGCTTTTCATTCTTTCTAGCTTTCGTAATTCACTTTCAAATAAGTTTGAAATGTGATTTAATTCTCTCTCCATTTGGAAAAAAATTAACAAAAAACATAAGTATCTTCCTGAAGGGTTCAGGTGGGTAGCCACAGCATCAGTAGCAACAATTGAAAACCTAAGTCCTCTTTGAAAATGTATCTGGCAACTAATCTGCTGCCTACTTCATATACCTCTGAGACCCTGCTAAACTGCTGCCCAATGCTCTCCTAAAACACTCACATACATGACCTATATTTGAGGCAGTTTCACAGTTAAAATTTTCAGTAAGAGCTGATGAAGCAGGGGGATTGGGATACTATAATCCTGGGTTCAAATCCCAGTTACTAGCAATGGCAGTGGCAAGTCACTTGAATTTGCTGAGCCTCAGTTTCCTCATTTGTAAAATGAGGCTAATGATATCTATAATACCTGGCTAACAGAGTTGTTGTGGGCTCAGTTGAGATAGTGTAAAATCCTTGACAAGATTGAAAGCACTAATGAAATATTAGTCAGAGATTAATAATAATAGAAGACCTTTGTATAGACATTTAATATTTATAAAGCAGAATACATTTATCATCTCATTTTATCTTTATAGTCAACTGTAAGGTATTTATCATGATTTTACTGGCTAGGTGACATATTCATGGTCACACAACCAAGATGTATCTGAGGCAAGATAACCAGTTATTTCCTGAATTAATCTGATTTTTGTCTAAAATAAGGTATGTACACATATATATATATATATTAAAATGATATAGATGTATGTATGTATATATGCATTTAAATATCTTGTCCATTCATACTGATCCATATCTGTCCCCTGGACCCAGATGGCTCCTGAGGAGAAAGTGAAGCTGGTAACTTAGCACAGAAGCCCCTCCCTCAAATCCAGTCCATGATTGCTTATCATGGCATCACCTCCCTGATGCCATGGTCATCTCCACAAAGGATAAGTATCAAAGTCATTATATATATATATATATATATATATATATATATATAGAGAGAGAGAGAGAGAGAGAGAGAGAGAGAGATACATATACGTATGTGTATATGTTTATACATGTATGTGTGAGTTGTACATATATATATATATATACATACACACACATATATGATAGTTTTGTTAACTGCAACCTGGGCAAATTGTGCACAGAAAAGACCCTACATTGGAAAGGTAACAATAAATGATTAAGAGTAGAGAGTTCCAAATAAGGGAAAATCTTGGAACAATGCTCTCAAGACTAATATCTTGAAGAGAGTTGCATCCTAACTAGTATTTCCTTATGCATTGAGCAGAAAGAAAAACCAAAACAGACCGATCTAGAAGCAGCTAAGTGGTACAGTTAATAAGAGTATTGAGTCTATGGCCAGAAAGACCTAAACCCCAGACCCTAACTAGCAATTCACTTAACCTCTATTTGCCTGAGTTTCCTCAACTATAAAATGAGGATAATAGATAGTACTTTCTTTACAGGATTACTGTGAGGATTGAGTGAGTTATTTATAAAGCTCTAAAGCACAATGCCTGGTACATAGCAGGTATTTAATAAATATTTCTTTCAATTCAATCTGCTGTCTGAAGTGCAAAATATTATCTCCCAACTAATTTAGCAATCATTTCTAACATAAGCTATGTCTACTGATTATTAAAGGCTAGAGAAGGGCAAGAAGAAGAGAGAGTGATAGAAGAAAGAATAACTATCCAAGACCACTCAAATCATTTGAACAAGATATCTGTGCTTTCTTTGACTTAGAATGAAATATTTTGAAACCCTCCCCCCTTCCATGACAAATTCTCATAATAAAGCACATTTTCCTTCATAATAATCATCTCAAAAAGTGACCAAATGAACACTAATCACTATGAGCAGAACATGTAGAAGCCACAAGCATAATAAAATACGTACAGTGGCCAGGGTTTGCTAAGAATACATATCACTTTTTCAATTGCTCAGAAACACATCCAATTCTTTCTGGATTATCTCTGTTCTCCTTCAATTTATTTTTATAGTTAGCATCAAAGAGCTGTGGCATAACTTGCCCTTTCTCCTAACAGAAGAGTAGAATTATTTTTCTCCTGCCTCTATCACACAGTTTCTTGGTGTTACATGAATAATACCAAAAGTGCCAAAAATCAGTTTCCTTAAAGCTAAAGAAAGACAATGAAAAGGGAAGAAAAACTGGAAGTTGAAAAATCTACCATAAACTCATCTTGCATTTTATAACTAGATTTGCAAAAAGCACATTATGGGGAAAATCATAAAGACCACGTGTTTTGCTCCTTTATAAAAAATATAATTTGGGTAGCAATTATTTTGATGGAAGTAAAAAGACAGAAAGTATTGAATTAACATACTCAAGGATGCAGATATAGCTAAACTGTTTCAGGAAAATATTTATAGCCCACTGTTTAGATGTCTGCTTACATCATAAATACTTACAGCCTTTTCCTTTATTGACACCCAGGCCCCTAATCATGATTCCAAGCTCTCTTGTTAATTTATTCTTAGCCCTGAAACCCCAAAAGTTCTTTGATTATTTATATTAGAATCCTAACATTGGAATCTTCAATTGCTATAGTGGTGGTCCTCTGCCTCCTTAAAACTAAGACCTACAAGAATTTTTATGACTCTGAAATCTATCTCCCTAGACTTTGAAGTCATCAAACCAGTTAGTCAAATTAGCAGAGTAGATTTTTGTTCTGATCTGTGTACTAAATATTTCAGAAGGTTACTCTATTCTCCACCCCCAAATGGTTAGCCTTTATACATAGTGCTTTAAAATTTGGAAAGCATTTTGCATGTATTTTCTCTCTTGGTTCTTCCAACAATCCTGTGATGTAGCTGCTATTATTTTCCCTATTTTACAAATGAGGAAACTAAGAGCAGGAGATGTTGCCCAAGGTCACATTACTAGCAAAATATTTGAGGTATGATGTGAACTCAGATTTTCCTGGTTCTAGGAGAATTTTCCTATACATGCCTAAAGACTAAAAAAATTGTTCTGATTTTTTTAAAGCTATTTTAAAGGAGCTATTATAAATGCCAGATTTTATTTATGGTTTTAATTAATGTCAAAAGGCTAAGCATATTCACCAGTGAACCAACCACCATGTTAACTAAACATATTTTAAATCACAATAAATTCAATTGACCTATTTTGTTAGATTCCTTTGAAGATATAAATTAAAATGAGTTAAAGTAAGTTCTTTCCAGGTTCATGAACATAGAACATTGGAAGAAAAACTAGTTTTTACAGTTTTTCAGTCAAAAATACTGATGGGTCAATCAATAAGTATTTATTTAATCCCTAATCCACATATTAGGGATTGTATGCTGAGTGCAAAATTATATTTACTCAATTAAGACATATGATTAATTTCTACTCTAGTTAACATATCAACTGGCAAATATCTAATTCTAATTGAATTAACATGTTTAATGGCTAGAATTTTGAAAGTCTATTATGCTTTAGATGATACCACTAATTCCCACATAGTACATAGTACAAAAAAGCATTGTTCAGTTCTTATTTTCAACTATTTTAAGAATAATATTGAAGTCAACCTGAGTTGGGTACAACTCCAATAAACAATAATATACTACTGTAAAAATAGTCCTTGTTTGGAAGCTTTAATCAAATTTCACTTGTTCCACTTATAGTGTATAAAAGATGAGAACTGAGGAAATGAAGATTCAATTTTTTGAACAAACTGATTTATTAAGCAATACATGCCAATTGTCCAACAAAGTAGGACTAGGCCTCTTTCTCAATTTAGGCGTGGACTTCTAATACAGGGAGAAATGGACTTTTATATGTTAAAAAAAATACAAAAAGACCAATTAATTAAAAGGAAACAATGTAGCATCTGGTAATCTAATTTCTCATTGGATGAAGGACCTTACAAGTTGGAAGGGGGAGAGTAAATAGGTACAATTCCCTGAATTCAGACAAGGAGGTTCCTACACCCCAAAGTGTCTATGAATATGAAACAACTGATTCCTAAGTATGGGGCCAGTTTTCAGGTAAGACATACCAGTTGTTTGAGTTCAACAAGTTGTGAGAAAGCTCTCTTGCATCAATCTTTGGATCTGACCAGGTTTCTGATTAATGGGGGTCTAAGCAGCAGGAAGAGGTCATTCAGTTCCCAGTCATGCAAGAATAGGTTCAAACAATTCAAGGAAGCTTTCTCCTAAGATTCAAAATTAAATAAAATTTTCTCCCAAGACAAAATTTGGACTAGACTTATAATTGAAGAGAAAGGAAACTAGCTCCGAAACTGAGTCACAAGATGGAGTTTCTGGGGTTCACTTAATTCTAATAATTAAGTACCTGCTGTCCTAATCCCCTCAATTTCCTCACATTAATGACCTGTGCTATAAAGGGTAACTCATCTAACCTCTCTGAATCTTTTTCCTCATCTATTAGATCAAGATAATAGCTAATTCCTCTTCCACCTCTGAATCCATCAATTCATTCTATAAATATAGAAGTATTTCTTCTCACAAAGCAGAGGAGAATGGGTCAACAAGTTTAGAATGACCTTTTACTGTCTACGTGTATTGACGCAAGAGAAAAAAGGCATGGTTTTCATCAGCTGTCCAAAGATGATAACATTGTACAGGAGTTAACACTTTGCAAAGTGTGTATGACATTGACTAAGAAATGTTTATCATCAACTTTCTTTTTTCCAGGAAGAAAATGAGATCCCCACCAGTGTGTTTGCAAAAGAGCCTGTTCCAAGTATAACTGAAGGAAAGGAAGAGTCTGTGGATGAGAACAAATCCCTGGAAGAGACCTTACATACGGTGAACCTGTCATCAGATGATGAAATGCCTAATGAAGAGGATGCCCTGGAAGATAGTACTGAGGAAAAAGTGGAAGAGAGCAGAGCAGAGAAAATAAAAAGATCAAGCCTCAAAAAAGTGGATAGCCTCAAGAAAGCCTTTTCTCGCCAAAATATTGAGAAGAAAATGAACAAGTTAGGCACAAAGATTGTGTCTGTGGAGAGGAGGGAGAAGATTAAGAAATCTTTCACTACCAACCACCAAAAAACATCATCAGGGAAAAGTTCCCCTTTCAAGGTATCTCCCCTTACTTTTGGTCGGAAGAAAGATCATGAAGGAGAAGGTCCTGCTGAAGAAGAGACCAAACAGGTGGAGACATCAGCCAGTGAGCAGGCCCTGACTGAGAATGAAGCAAGTTCTTTAACTGAGGCCCCTTCAGACACATCTTTCCATACAGCTCAAGTGGAAGAGAATGCAGCCAAAGATGTTCAGAAGCAGCCAGTCACAAGAGAGAGTAACCCAACAACAAAGAGCATTGAGCTGTCAATTGTTGAAGATGAAGAGTTTGAAATGGCCCAGGAATATTCTCAAAAGAATCATGATGACCACTACAGACTCACCATTGGAGAGACAGAACAGTCTGATGAAGAGCAAGCCCAACCTGCTGTTCTACAAATAGACCAAAAGGCATAACTTCTGAGCTTTTTTTCATGCCTCCAGCTCCCATAAAGTTTAGTTAAGTGAATAACCAAAGTCTTTGAAGAAACTGCTGCCTATCTCCAGTGTTATTGGTTCACTGTGTTACTTGTTATTCCCTTTGCAGTAATAATTTATTTCATAGTAACATCATGCATAATGACCAAGATTTAATACTATGTAGGCAATAGGCAATCTGTCTGATGCTCTGTGTCTCTTTCTCTCTTACTAAATGATTCCATTCATAATTTCTCTGAGCTTTAATTAAAAAGAAAGAAATTAAGCAATTGGAAAAAATTAATCAGTTTGACAGGGTAATCATCAAATGACTGGGATACTAGTTATGGAACTTATGATTCAATGTTTCCTTTCTTACAATAATTTTGTAATTCAGTAAATAATGTAGCATGAGCCTTATGTTAACAGAATTCAACTCCCCATACTTAGGTTAACTGTGAATTATTGGTTGTATTAGTGGATATATGTGTAATGTTTAGGTATATGTGTATTTTACAGAGGATGGAAGTTAGAATAAGACATTCACTTAAAAGAAATCACTGTACTATATTACAAATGAAGAAGTCATCAAAAACAGAGGGAACGAGAAAGAAAAAAGTATAGACAGGCCTAATGAGCCAAGGCAAAACAAGAAAAAAAAGCAAGACAGAGAAAAGTGTGTGGGGAGAGAGAGAGAGAGAGAGAGAGAGAGAGAGAGAGAGAGAGAGAGAGCTAGAAAATAGAAAATGGTACAGGGAACAAGAGGAAGAGGAAGAAAAAATATAAAGAGATGGGGGAAAATGCTTCTAGTATCAACCTAACTCATTAACACCTTAAATAATATAATGCTTTCTTATACTCTGGACTAGTATTTTAATAAATTACATCATTGAAATATTGTTTCAGCAGCTATTTTGAAAATAATATAGAAGATACATAATTTGTACAGTATTAAAGCAAAAAAGTAACAAGAATATAATGTTTTCTTAATGAAGATAATAAGCTTTAAATGTTTCTCTGAGGAAACTCAAGAGGATATGCTCTAGTTAAAGATGAAATGACTTAGGGAGCACCAAATACCAATAAATAGATGTAGGGTTTTGCTGAGAGTTACATCTTCCTCTGCCTTCATTTGATAATTTCTAAGTTGAAGTCATATATGTCTTCCTTTTATAGAATTTGGGTTTCCAAATGGTTCAAGATCAGGCAGTGGAAGTTTGTGGGAATGAGATCAGATAAAATGAACTATCTGCATTCTTTTCAGAATATTAATTGCATTCCAGAACATAATTCACTTACTTAAAAATTAATTTAAAAAGTATAACCAGTTTTTTGTATTCTTGAAGCACAGTGATGTTTATACACTTTTTAAAATGCAAACATATTGTAGATTTTAGTCCTTACTTATACTGTGCCAAATGGTTGCTTTCTCTAGAAGTGCTTTGCATTGAGAAATGTTGAGGTGATAAGGGAAATATTACACCATAAACAGCTTAATAACAACAGTATTTAAGGAAAGAAAATTTCATGCCACCACCAGTAAGTCACTTGAGGAATTAACTTTCTCCTTTCCTCCACACCTTATTCCCCCCCCAAGCTAACTACTAAATATGGCTCCCAGCAGCCATATAAGCTAAATACTTCAATGTTTCAACACTGAGAATGCATGACTCAGTCAACAGAGGAAGTCTTCCTTATGTAATTCTCATCGCTTTTGTTCAAAAAGCCCTCCAAGAACTGTCCCACATGAAAATCAGCAGCAGCTGGTAGTCAACCATCTTCTGGAGGACCCCCATCTACACTGACCTGGATCTCAGAAGATTAGGCATACCATCTATTGCCAGACCTACTGATATGCACTGGAAGTTCCGCCACCTTGGTACAAAACTTCCACTCTATTCACATTACCTTCAAGAACCCAGTGTCACCCCTGTGTCTTGATGATAAATCACAGCAAGGCTTCAGTGGCAGAGGACATTAAAATTAATATCCAGATATCTCCTAGTACAGATAAATATGAACAGACATATATTACTTTTGTGAACATAAATTTGAACATATGAATGGCTACTATTTCTTCAAATGTGCAAGTATTAGCTACTTTATAGGACATGGTATAGTGGAAGAAACATTGGATTTGGAGACAAAAGACTCAGTTTCAATCTCAACTCTCCTACTTATTACATGTGTGACTCCGGGAAAGTCACTTTAACCTTCCTGGGTCTCAGTTTCCTCATCTATAAAATGAAGGAATTGGATTAAGTGACCTCTAATATACCTTTTAGGTCTAAAGCTATGACTCTATGATGGAGTTTTGAATATTTCATATGTACAATCACAAGAAAAAGTGAAAAGTCAATTCCAAGAAGACAGTGAAGGGAGAAGTAGGAAAATATGAAAAGAGAGGAATGGGTAAAAAGAAATATCAGTTTCCATTGTCCCCCCCCAAAAAATCTGTAAATCACTCTCATTATCTCATTATGAAAGGGATAAAGATGCTTCCATATATATATATATATATATATATATATATATATATATATATATATATATATACTAGCTTGAATTTTAAAATCTATTTTTGCATTTTTTTCTAATTAATTCCTCAAACTGAGGTGACATCCTGGATTCTCAGAAGTCATCATATCTATGCAACAAGACAAGAAGAAGAAAGTGTGGTCTTTTTTATGAGAGCATCTTAGAAAGGCAATCTTTAGTGAACACTTTGCTAGCAAGAATCATAGATTCCTATTTTGTATTAGCAACAATATAATTTTAAATACTGAAAAACTGTACTAACAGCAGATATATTAAAGGGTAAATAAATTTATTTAAAGTGTCCAGCAATGTGAATTTCTTGACAGAGCAATTTTAGAATATGGCAGAAAGATATGATTTTTAGTCTCCATGGTAAACAAACCAGTAATGTTGATTGTTTCAGTCTTGATTTCCCCTATTAACTTTCTTTCCTTTTTCCCTGATCTCATTTAGAATACCAAGACTCATTCTTCAAGTTTAACTTTCCTGACATCACCTTGCCAGCTCTGGAGAGCCTCTGAGTACTAGCAGGCAGCTTGATGATTCTGATAGCTCCATCTGCATTTTTCTTGTAATTTGCCAGACTTTATAATGCCTTAAAGAGTTTTACAAATATAAATGTATTGAGCTGTACATTCAATTTATTCACATAGATAAACCTTTGTCTTCTATGGTGCCATGGATTTGTTGGAAGACTTAATTTTACTGACAGTTCAAAACACATATGTTTAACCTTTATGGAGTTGCTGTCAGCTTCCAGCAGCCATGAAATTGGGGCACCAAAATCTAATGTCATGTTTACATTTCCTTTTCAGAAATGCCTATTCCATTTGTTCCTATAAACTAGATGTCAATAAGTACAATGTGGAAAATTGTGCCCAGGCATTTTTTTGCACTTTTACAGGAAATAGAATCCATTGTCTCTTTAGTCTCCCACATATTAAAATCCTGTGCAATAAAATAGGGAATTAAGCCAAATAATTGGTTGAAAAGACACATGTTCTAAGAGATCAGAGGTGGTAACAGTGGTTAATAGTGAAAATTATTCATTCTATATCACTGTTACATTATTACCTATTAGTTAAGGCTGCAAAGTCCCAAAATTCCTTCTGTATGTGTTCTTCTGACCCAACTGCCAACATATTGCTAACTGTGGGGCTACAAATGCAGAACTGAGTTACTTTCTATCAAAGTTTCTACCAAAATGATTTTATTAAGTACTTTCTATGTAAATGATATTTTTCTAAGTACTAGGGAAATAGACAAAACTAAGAATTGCCTCTACTTGCAAGAAGTTACATCCTACTATGGGGAAGAAGGCTGAGAGAATGCAACATGAAACGGGTAAATATAAACATGATCATTTGAGGAGGGAGAAATAAATAACAACCAATAAAATTCAAGAAAAATCTTCTTGTAGGAGGTGACCCATGAGATGAAACTATAATGGAACTAGGAAGGCTAAGAAGTAGAAATAGGTAGGCGATGCATTTTTTGAATATGAAAAGCATGTGCAAATGGGATGTACCAGACGGGAATAGCAGGTATTCCAGATTTGTTGAATACAAGATGAATGGAAGGGAATAAATCTGAAATAAATCTGGAAAACTAAGCCAGAGAATCAGAATTTAAAGGATTGATTAATCAGACCTAGAACCCATACCTTGGAAATGTACTTCAAAAATAAATCTGTACCAATGTACAAGTCTCTCAGAAGAACAGTAGATAGTATTAATTTAGTTTAAAAAAAGAAAGGGAGAAGAAAAGAGAAGGGGATTAATAGAAAAGAGGGTAGGTTGAGAGAGGCAGCAGTCAGAAGCAAATCATTGGTAAGGAGGGATATGGGGAAAGAAGAGAGAAAAGTTCAAACATGGGGAAGATGGAATGTAGGGAAATACAGAATTAATAATTATAACTGTGAATGTGAATGGGATAAACTCTCCCATAAAACAGAAACAGCAATATGAATTAAATACCAGAATCCTACAATATGTTGTTTACAAGAAACACATTAAAAGCAGAGAGATACACATGGTGTAAAGATAAAAGACTGGAGTAGAATATATCATGCTTCAGCTGAAGGAAAAACAAACAGGGTAGCAATCCTGATGTCAAAAAAGCAAAAGAGATAAAGAAGGAAACTACCTCTTCCTAAAAAATACCATTGGTAATGAATTAATATCAATATTAAGTATGGATATATCAAGTGGTATAGCATTCAAATTTTTAGAGAAGAAGCTAAAAGAAGACAGAGACAGCAAACTATATTATAGGAGAAGTCAACCTCTAACTTTCAGAATTAGATAAATCTAACCAAAAAATAAAAATGAAGAAAGTTAAGGAAGTGAATAGAATTTTAGATAAATTAGATATGATAGACCTCTGGTGAAAATTGATGGAGATAGAAAAGAATATACCTTTTCTTTCTGTGATAAATGGCACCCACTATTAGGACATAAAACTTCGCAATCAAATGCAGAAAAACAGACATTTTAAATGTATCCTCAAGACCATGATGAAAAAAAAAAATCACATGTAACAGAGGTCCATGGAAAGACAAACTAAAAATTAATTTAAAGTATAAGTAGATAAAACAACAAATCATGGAAAAAATCAAAAAGTTCATGTAAGACAATGACAGTGATGACACATCATACCAAAACTTTGTAGATGCAGGAAAAGAAACTATTAGGGAAAATTTTATATCCCTGAATTCTTACAAGATTAAAATAGAGAAAGAGAGATCAATGAATGGGACATATAACTAAAAAAGTGAGATAAAGAACAAATTAAAAATATGCAATTAAATAAATTAGAAATTCTGAAAAATCAAAGGAGAAATTAAGAAAACTATTGAACAAATAAATAAAATTAAGAGTTGGTTTAATGAAAAAATGATAAAATATATAAATCTTTGGTTAATCTTATTAAAAAAGAAAGAAGAAAACAAAATTACCAGCATCAAAAAAGCAAAAGGTAAATTCACCACCAATGAGGAAGAAATTAAAGTAATAATTCAGAGTTATTTTGTCCCACTGTCTTTCAACAAATCTGACAATATAAGTGAAATGAATGAATATTTACAAAAATATAAACTCACAGATTAATTGAAGAGGAAATAAAATACTTAATCTCATTTCAGACAAATAAATTAAACAAATCATCAAGAAACTTCACGAAAAAATATCTAGGTGCAGAGGATTTATAAGTGAATTTTATAAATCATTTAAAAACAACCAATTCCAATTCTATATAAAGTATTTGAAAAAAATAGATGAAGAAAAGGATCTGCCAAACTCCTTTTTATAAAACCAGCTGTTAATACCTAAACCAGGAAGAGCCAAAAAGATAAAGAAAATTATAGACCAATCTCCCTAATGAATATTGATACAAAACTTTTATATAAAATTTTAGCAAAAAGATTAGTGTAAGTTCTCACTAGGATAAAATACTATGATTAGGTAGAATTTATGCCATGTATACAGGGATGGTTCAGTAGGAAAACAATCAACATAATTGTTTGATAAACCCAAAGACTTGAACTTCTGTTCTCTTCAACTTATCTGTTGGGTAAATAGTATAGCAAAAGCTAAACAGATCAACATCTCATATCATATACCAAGACAAGGTCAAAATGGGTACAGGATTTAGACCATAAGCCAATTAGGGGGGAAAAGGATGTATCGATTTGTCAAATCTATAGAACAAGTAGAGATATATGACAAAAGAACAAATAGAGAATATTATGAATTGCAAATTGGATAATTTCGACTACATTAAGTTAAAAAAGGTTTTGCACCAATAAAACCAATGCAACCAAGATTAGAGGGAATGCAGAATGTTGGGAAACAATTTTGATGACTAGCTTTCTGATAAAAGACACGTTTCTAAAATATATAGAGAATTAAATCAAATTTATAAGAATACAAGACATTCTCCAATTCATAAATGGTCAATGGATGTGAACAGGTAGTTTTCAGATGAAGAAATTAAAGTTATTTATAGTCATATGATAAAATATTCCAAGTCATTAATTGAGTAGAGAAATGGAAATGAAAACAAATCTGAGATACTAACCCACACCTATCAAACTGGTTAAAATGACAAAAAAAAGGAAAATGATCAAGTTGGAGAGGATATGAGAAAACTGGGACACTAATGCACTACTAGTGGAGTTTTGATCATATCTGGAGAGCAATCTGGAATGATGCCCAAAGGACAATAAAAACAGTGTTTGATCCAGCAATACATCCACTAGGTCTATATCCCAAAAAGAAGATTTAAAAAATGTAGAAAAGTGTCTCTCATACAAAAATATTTATAGTAGCTCTTTTTGAAGTGGTAATGAATTAGAAACTGAGGGTCATTCAATCAGAATGGCTGAATAAATTATGATTTATGAACATAATAAAGTACTGTTTTTTCTCAGAAATTTTAAGTGACTCAAACTTTTGAAAAGCCTGGAAAGACTTGCATGAGCTGATGCTGAGTGAAATGAGCAGAAACAGGAGAGCAATGTATACATTAAAAGCACCTTTGTGAGATGATCATCAATGATCAATGTTCCTCTCAGCAATCATTGAACAAGGACTTGCTATGGAAAATGCCATCCACATTCAGAGAAAAAAAGCTATGAAGTCTGAATGCAGAACAAAGCAGATGTTCACTTTTTAACATTTCTTTTATGTTTTTTCTTTCCTTCTCATGTTTTTTTGCCCTTAATTCTAATACTTCTTTCATAACATGACTAATATTTAAATGTTAGACATTATTGTACATTACACCCTAACAAGAATATCTTCATTTCTGTGAACCCATGACAATTAATTTGACACAGAAATCCATCATGTATAGATTTTTCTGCAGATCAAACATTTTGAATTAAGAAACTGTGTTTACTATTTGTTTTCTTGGAATGAAGATATTCTTGTTAGGGTGCAATTTTTTATTTAAATTGCTTATTTTATTTTTTAATTTAATTTAATTTTTTACCAATTATATGCAAAGGTAATTTTCAGCATTCATCCTTTTCCAAATTTTTGAGTTTCTCATTTTTCTGTTACCCTCCCTATTTCCCCCCTCCCCTTCACAGTGAACACTCCAACTTAGGTTGTAATGTCTATCAAACCTCTTTCCTTAAAAAATGTATCTTAGAAAATACTCTGATTTCAGTGCTCGAGGCAATACCCCATTGCTATGCCCCATGAGTGATGGGGGAAACTTCTATTAACCCTACATCAGCTCTTTGTCTAAACGTTTCTAAAATTAGAGCCCTGAGTGTATCAGAGTGTATAGCCTGTTCTATGTTTGAAACCCTGGCATGCTAATAGAGCAAGAAATAGGACTGACAGTTAGGTGGAAGATGATACTCCTCCGAATTGATATCTATCCTTGGCATTTCCCATGGCTGCCATTCCTGTGTAACACTGTCACCTTCCCCTTCAACCCTGCATTTTTCTATGGCATTAGATAAATCAATCTACAACTTTCCCACCCCCTTTAGTACTATCTCTCTGCTTGATATTAGGATTGTTAATCATAGACAGGGTTTAGTTATTATTTAGTGTACTCCAATATCCAGAGACAGAAAGTTCCTTAAATGTGGGGAAAAAACACCAACCTTTAGTTTGAAATAAAGATTGCAACATAAATAAGTTCCTATTTTAAAAACTGAATGCCTAAGCTTAGCTAATTCATCTCTAAATGTTTGTTTGCAATAATAAAGACCAAAAGTAAGTGATTTTACACTGCAGAATTAAAGCTGGTAATCATTATTAACTATTCCATGGCAACCACAGGTTTTCATCATCCATCTTGTTCTAAAACCTAAGGCTTTAAAACTGCAGTCCGAGATTTCAATAAAGTATATGTTTTAGCCTTTGCTTTCTGACAAATTTGGGAGTCTAGTTAAAGACTACAGTTTAGGGACTGGATATGAAGGGGTATAGACAATTTTTTACTCTCTTCTACTAAAGATGAATTTGCCTTAAATTTGTTTGACATTTGATACTATATACTATACTTTAATGCATTACATAAATTCTCTAAATTATACTCTATCACAAATCAGCTTATACAGTTTATAATTATACAATTTGTAGTTCTATAAATGACTCTCAACCATCAATATCATTCTATCCCCCCAAAAAAATAATTTCCCCCATGCCCCCATAGAAGCAACCCCTTAAAGTTAAGAAGCAGGGATTGTTTCATGGCTAATGTATGCTTTCCTGAATTCACAGCAATCTTCTGACATAAGAAAATGCAACCCAATAGTGTTTCACTAACAGTAATTTCTTAATTTAATAAATTCTTAACAGGAAGACATCTTGCTATACCTTAACTCCCTTTCAACAGCACCTGCAACAGTACGAGGTAACAGTGTACACTTTACAAATACTATTTGATTAGACAGAAATAATAATTCATGACTGTTGCCCATTTCTATTGAACAAGAGTGGGACAGATTACTGGAGGATGGCCATTGTTATTGAGGTTCACCTGAACCTTCAAGAAAAAGTTGCTACAACTTTTATTCTGGAGCAAGTTTAGTTATTACAAATCATCAAAGTTCCTGTAATATTTCCTGGACACCCAAGTTTAAGATGGATATCATTAAGTTGGAGAAGAGTACAATCAGGATGGTGAAGAACATGAGTCCCTATCAGACAAAGAACAGGGTGTGTTTAGCATTTATACATGTATTGATATCTACTTATTCATTTATATCTATAAACATCTTTTTCAAAATTATATCCATATTCATATATGTGTAATATACAACAGATGACTATGACTAACAAATACATTTGGGATAATAATATATTGCATATACATTTAGGTCATATAAAACACATAATATATAACATCAATAAGGCAATCGTTATCATTTACATTGCTCACATGGAATGAATGTCATATCACATGTGTAATATGGACTGTATTGGACCATACTAGATTGAATTGGATTGGACCAGGATGACCTAGATTGATTTGCACTTGATTGAACTAGAATGGATTGAATTAAATCAGATTGGAATATCTTTCCTGAATTGAATTGAATTCGACTGGGATAAAATATATTGGTGTGGTACCATATCACACATGTGTAACATGTCATTTATTACCTAGGGAGAATATATTATAACTACCACATGATTGAGATTATTCATATATATATATATATATAAATATATATATACACACACACACATATATATTACCAAGTATGTGTGTGTTTGTGAATGTGTGCGCATGTGTGTGTGTGTGTGCGTGTGTGAAGAGAGAGAGAAAGAGAGAGAGTAGAGATGGTTTGCCTAAGAGCACTTAAAAAAAAACTTTACTACTAACTCCATTACTCTAGCTCTCCAATTAAAGGACTCAGTATCCTGATGAGACATGATACCATTTCTGTTATAGTATATCTATCTATATCATCTTGTTTATATATATATATACATATAAGTATACAACTATAGTATATGTCTGCCTAGAAGGAGATAGGAGGGAAATCATAGTTATTTTCATTCACTTGAAGAGATGACTCATGGAAAATGGATTAGGCTTGTTTTGTTTGATCTTGAAGGAGGAACTAGGAACAATATGTGAAAGAGGCAAAAAGTTAAATAAAGTCTTGATCTCAGAAAAATATCAAAGTAATTAGAGATGTCCAAAGTGGAATGAGTTGCCTTTAAGGAACTGAAAACTAGGAACTCTTCAAACAGAGAATAGGTGATCATTTATCTGGTATATTAGACTAGGGGTTCTTTTGGAGTCTCTGCCATGATTCCTTCCAATTATCAAGTTCTTTGATTCTGTGACCTTAAGTATGCCACATTATTCCTCATCTGGAGAAAAAGAATGTTGGGTTAGATTATCTCTAAAGATTCTTTCCAACTCTAAATGCTATAATAGATTCTACTAGCCCCAAATGATCCAGAGCTCAGTTCAGATTCAGCAAGCAATCCTAAAACCAAAACTCTCTGATGAAAAGAAGGCAAGACCAAATAAGCCATCCTATGCTATTTCACTGACTACTAAATATTAACTGTGTAGATACCAAATCATGGCAGTTTGGAAATTTGTATAGAGGTCAATTTCATTTAATTATGAAGACAATGTCTGTTAGTATGATTATGGCATAAAGTTTTCATTAGTTAAGAGCTTAGAATGACAATTCCTTTCCTATATGAAGATCAAAATGTACCTGTTATTTAGAACCTTGGAGAGGTGCCTCAGACTCAGAGGTGAAATGAATTGTTCAGGGTCACAAAGCAAAAAAAAAAAAAAAAAGATGTCAGAGGTAAGTTTTGGGTTCAGATTTTTCTGACTCCAATTCCAGTATTTAATCCATTAAACTAGGTTTCTTCCCCTAAAGCCTTCACTCTGTGAAACAATGATGCCTAAATTAACCAGATGCTACTTTCTCTGGGCAATGAATGAAGAAATGTTCTCATTGTTCTAATAAGTCAGAAAATTTATTACTACAATAACAACAACTAATATTTATGTAATGCTTCAAGGTTTGCAATGTTTTGCATATGCCAACTTATTTTGAAATAAGTTCTATACAATTCTGCAGCTTCTAGCTTCTCAAAGTGAGCCTCTCCCAAAAAAAGCATAAGAAGATAAAACTCACCATCTATATGTAATGCCCAAATGACCACATAATAGAAAACTAAGATAAACAAAACAAACCCCTAGAAAAACTTAGAGTTGGGAGATTTGAGTTCAAAGTTGAAACTTTGATGCCTGCACAGGATTATGAACATGGGCAAGTCACTTCATTTCCTGGGCCTCGGTTTCTTCACATACGACACAGAAATAATCATTTCTATACTACTACTAGTATAGCCTGGGCTAACTTTACATGGTCTCCTGAAAACTATATCCAGTTTCAAAGTATTCTTTAGGTAAGCATATATTCAAAACCTCCCCTTTTTAGTTCCCCCTTTATATTCTCTCACAGATCAAACCAAATTTGACACACAAAATCACCAATACAATATGTCCATAAAGCTTCAAGCACTAGATAACTGTGAGTTATTAAGAAGCAGAAACAGGAAGGAGGAGCTATTGAAAGAAAATTCATTTTTGATTTTTCAAATTATTGGCAAGATTATTAATTTTATGTATTATGTATTAATTATGTATTAATTATGTATTAATTCCCTAAGTAAATAGTATCCAATAAGGTTGACAGGTAGATATGCTCAAAAATTAGGAATACTATCTTATTATTAATATTCCAAACTCATTCTAAACCACTTGCATAACACCCATGAAAATCAAAGGGAGATATTTGTATGAGCTGGTGACAGGGTATGACACTTTGCCATCTTAGGCCTGTGGCTCTCTATGACTTTTCTGCTGAACAATATCTATTCTTGTCAATAATACAGTGTTGGTAGAGCTAACAAAAGCAAGTCTGTATTCAGTTCTGTCATACATCATTAGCAAAATTGCCAGCTAAAGTTCCAATTCCAGACTCTTTATTGTTGGTAATGAGGTACAAAGAAAAAAGAACACAGCTCAATTTTTAGATGCTATATTGAGCTTTCAGAACAGAGAGCTAGAAAAGAATGATGGAGATTTAGCATGAAGGGTCAAGATGTCCTCTGTTATAGAATAACTTTTATGGCTCCAACTACTCTTTGAAACTCTATCACGTAGTTGCTGCCATGAATAATGGGGGTTTACATATACATAGCTCTTACAGCTCTTTGCAAAGGGCTTTAACATATATTTTCTCATTTGATTCTTACAATTCTGTGGGACAAGTGCTATTTTATTATATCCATTTTACAAAAGAGGAGACTGAGTCTAAGGATACATAAAATGCTCAGTGTTGCACAGCTTGTAAGGTATTTGAATTAAGGTCTTCTTGATTCCAAGTTCAGAACTTCAGTGACTATATCACTTAAATGTCTCCAAGGCAAACTTATCACTAGGTATATACTCTGAGTATGGCCTAATAGTAATAGAATTCCCTTTGCTTTCCCTAATGGTTTGTAATTTTTGTATTATGATAGGTTGAAGTTGACCAAGATGGGTTTTAGTATGAAAAAGACTCTTTAAGGAGTAATGTTCATTGGTATAGAAGGCCTATTAGCCCCTAGTTTATTATTGATTCCTGATACTCCCTCATCCTGGAGACAAAGATAAGATTATTCATAGGAACAGAATTCATTATGGTCTCCCCTTTATAGCCTGGTCACACCTGGGGAATGTTGAAAAACATGGCTTCAGTCACCTGGCTTGCTGGGATTTGTATGCTGACTGACTTACATTTACTCTTTCCTTTTTTGTTCTGGAATCAAGATCTTATTAGCATAGGGCACTATGAAGAGAAGAATTTTATTCTACCAATGTAGATCGAAATTTGCTCTGTAAATTATACTCTCGAGTTGTTGACTAAACTAAGAGGATGCTAAGTGATACAGTGGATAGAGAGCTGATCTTGGAGTCAGAGTCAGGTCAGACCTGAGTTCCCATCTTTAGAAACTAGTAACTAATTTAACCTCTCAGCTTCAGTTTCTTCATCAGTAATGAGGACAATAATATCACAAAGCATTGATGTAATGCTAGGGTATTTTTTTGTTTGTACAAAATTATAAAGCCAGTTTAAGCCAGAAGAAGGATTTGAACACAAGGTTTTCTTGATTCCAGGACTGGCTCTTAGTTTACTCTGCCATACCCCCTCTCATTCACTCTTGAAATAAAAATAGAAAATAGAGGGACCTAAATAGCAATTTGTTGTATTCCTTTAATATATATGACCAAAATATATACAATGATAATATCTTTCACAAGCCTTGCTTCAAATACAACTATGACATCTGATGAACTTGTAGGGTCATTGAAAGTACAATTCTCACCATGACCATTAGACTTTCTCTGGAGACTATAAGAATCAAACAGCCTGGTGATAACATCATAGCTTATGTTGCAGAGCAGAGCCATCTGCCTCCATACTGCAAAGTAGGGAGGGTTTCTTAGACAATATGTTATATAATGATTCTTTTTATATATCTAGAGATTGAGGAAACCAACCAATAATGACTCTTGACTGAATAACTTGGAAGCAATATAGTGGTTCAAATCAAGGCCTCATCCAGTTACAGGAACTATATAAATCATAGCATCACACACACACACAAATAATGATCTAATATAAATTTCTGTTCATGTGAAAAAGATGAAGACTCTTGTCAACAAAGTCAGCAGGACATTGGAAGTTCAGAATCTCTAATATCACCTCATTAGTTTAGACAAATTCACTCGTTCCAGATCTAGAAGATGGCCCTAGTGTTCCTTCACAGAATCAAAGATATGGAAGCTAATTATTCTAAAATAAGGAGAGCTAGCTTCAGAGAAGATCCATCTATCAGAATCCATTCATTCACAACTGCCATAACAGTTTACAGCACCTGGTTTCAGGAAGTTTCAACTATTCACAAGTCAGGGAGATCCAGGAGTAATTCCATGTTCCAAAGAAATTATAACAAGATGTCTGAGAAATTATAATGTTTATAGTGATTCATAAATGAATATAGGGTAAAAGTGAATCAAAAATCAGTAAAATACCTTTAATAGCTTTTCTCCCTCACATAGGAATTCCCAAGGTTAATCAGATCAAATCATTCATGTTCTCAGTAGGTTATCACAAGCTGTTCTTCAAGGACCTGGTTGTTTACAAGAAATAACTACTGTCATTCTATCTTAATCATTTAGTTAGCTGGCATTTACTAAGTGGTTAATATGTTACAAGCACTGTACTAACTTTTGCAGATACAAGGAAAGGAAAAAACCGTCTCAACAAGGTCATATTGTATTGATAAGAGGTGAAAAACTGTACATAAAGGATATGAACAGTGAACGGGCAATAAAAGAAGAAAATACTAGTAATTAATTGGCAGGGCTCTGGGGTCATGGGAAGATGACAACTTTGAAAATATCTTTTGCAGAAAGTAGAAATTGAGTTTAATATTGAAGGAAACCAAGGAAGTTAGAAGACAGAGGTGAGGCAGGAGAGCATAAGAGACATGCCAGTAGAAGGACAAGGAATCAGGAGGAATATCAAGAAAGCTAGTGTTGTTGAATTATAAAGTGTGTGGAGAACAGTAAAATGTAAAAGGACTGGAAAGGTATGAAAGCACAAGGATATAAATAGCTTTAAATGACAAAACAGAGGATTTTGTATTATCCTAGAACCACTGGGATTTATTGAGGAAAGAAGAAACATAGTCTTATTCTTTAGGAAAATACTTTTGTTAACAGAGTAGAAGATCTGTGGGGAGAGACTTGAGTTCAAGGAAACTATTACAATTGTCCAAACATGAGGTGATAAAGGCCTGAATCAAGGTCAAAGTTGTGTGAGTGGAGAGAGAAGACCTAAGTCCTAAGCAAGTTCAAAATATATCTTTTGCTTTAAGGAGAAAATTTTGAAGATGTGTTTAAGCATCTAAGCAAACAAGGCACCATTAAAGCAATTACACATGAATATTTGGTAAGCAATACCATTTTGCTTGAATTAAAGCTTAATGATAGAGTAAGAATTATTTAAAACTATAAATTTAGTAAGACTCTGAATTACTTATAATCATTGCTTGCAGTTAATCAATTCTGCTTTTCTTCTTAAAGGGGAAAGATTTTACAAACTTAGCCTTGAGTAAGTTTTTCAACAGTTGATCATCAATGATACTACTACAAGTTGTCTCATTAATCAAAAGACCTTACAAGTTAAATTCTTTGGTCCTGAATTTCTGATATGCCCAGGGTTTTCCATTCTTTCATGAAGAATTGATTTCTAGAATCCCAAGTGTAGCTTCTGTCAAAGTTTAATAAGTTTCTCTAAACTATATTCCAGGTAAAAAGATTGATTTCTTTAGAGAGTACTCAGCCTTCACCTCTCAGGCCCCTTGCCACTAGGTAAGAAATGAGGACACCTGGGTACCTCCCCTGTGTTAATTACAAATTCAGGAAGACAATGATCAGGATGCTGGAAGACTTGTCCTGCCATGAAAAGATAACTCTTCAAATAGCATTGTACAAGGATGATAGACTTTGGGGAGCAATTTGGGCAGCTTAATATTATGCAACCTTCATTGTCAGACCACAAAAGGCTAATAATTTTCCCTATCTTTTGTTTTTGCATAAATATTTTCCCTCTCTCCCAGTTCAAGTGTGATCATTACCTTAATGACTTCCATCTATTGGTTTAATAAAACTTCATCTCTAACCTATGTTTAACCCTATATTTTTAAAGTGTTTACAGTTTTGGGGTTCATATATCATATTTTCATTGTAGGACCAAGAAAGGATGAACACAAGAGAAGAGCTTCAAAAAATTCTACTTTTTTCAAAACATTAGCTATTAAAATGCAAAAAAAAATAGAAACTTGAAATTATAACTTCACAACATCTTAGGCTTGTAGTCCTAGTAATAATATTTACCCCCCACAGAATAAGGTACATGTGATTTGTGAAGTCTATATTCCCAAATCAAAGCAGGCTCTTCAGACCTCCTTCTGGGGATAATCAATTCTAGCCCATTTTGTTTTCCAGGAAGTCTCACACAATGAAGTCATTCCATTGCCTACTGAAAAAATTGTTTCATGGTTTTGAAAATATTAATAATCGGCTGATGTTTCCAGGTATTTATGCACAGGCATGTACATATATACACATATATATATACACACTAGAACAATCACTTACATAAGCATACTAATATATACACATAAATACACATGCGCATACATAAATATTTATAAATATATACTCATACAGAATATTATTTCTTACCATGGACATTTCACTTTATTTCATTGGTTCTAGACTTAACAAAATGCAAAGTGGCACTAGTATTGATTCCTCCTGAAGAAATATGCTATCTGCAAAATGTAGCTATATACAAGTTAACTTTCATTATCCACGGAGAGATAACAAAGTCCTGCCTACATGTTCCATTCTAGTCATATTTTTGCAGTTTATGCTGTTCATAAACTTCTCAAAGAAGTCAGGAAGGAATAAACCTAAGTCTAAATTGTGTCTCAAATCTTTTACCTGGGATTTTTTTGTTCAATCGTCATGACTAAATACTTTTCTCCAAACTCAAGTAGAGGAAAAAACTCTATGTCAAAGTTCTGAGTATCTGCTGCTGTAGATCCCAAGTTTTTCTGTACTATTGAAAGTTTTTATTTTAGATGATCTTCCTGCCCCACTCTTTACTTTGGTCAAATCACGTGGTTAACTATGTGAGATCTCAAACTATTCTGTGTCTGGAAGTAGATATAGATAGAAACAGTGGTCTGAGAGGAAATGCCTGAGGAATTCAAATTATTCATAAACCAATAGCAAAAACTACCTATTCACAAAGGATGACTTTTTTTTAGGATTTTGCAAGGCAAATGGAGTTAAAGTGGCTTGTCCAAGGCCACACAGCTAGATAATTATTAAATGTCTGAGGCCAGATTTGAACTCAGGTACTCCTGATTCCAGGGCCAGTGCTCTATCCACTGTGCCACCTAGCCGCCCCAAGGATGACTTTTAAAATAGAGAATTGTCTTTTAATTCCAAAAGATAGCTGTCACAGTTTTTTGGCCAGAGCTAGATGTAGTGGTATCTGAGAATTATCCTTATGAAAATGTTGACTGGAAATTATACCTAATAATAATTAACAATAACTAGCATTTAAATAAAATTTTCAGGTTTCTAAAGAACTTTACAAATATTACTTCATTTTATTCTCATAACAAGTCTGGAAGATAGGTTCTGTTATTATCCCATTCACTGATAAGACAACTGAGGCAAGAAAGGTGAAGAATTTGTCCAGCATCAGACTGCTAGTAAATGGATTTTAACTCGTCTTCCTGACTTCAGGTTCAGCACTTTATCCATTGTGCCAACTAGCTGTCAAACCTAACTAGTGACCTGCAATTAATTCTGATGTTGAACAGATCATAACTTAAGCCAAATTATATTCTATAACTCATCAAAAAAATCTACTTCTCAGTGAGGAAGGTTAGAAAATTGGGAAAGACAATGGAACTGAAAATACAGGAAGGAAGGGGAAACAATATTTCCACTTTTTGGTAAGAAAATAAGTCACCATCAACACCATATATGTAGCTAGTATATTTAAGCAATATAATTTGTTTAACTTTACAATTATATTCAAATCAATTCTTCACCAGTCTGTGAATAGAGAACATTAAACTGAGAGGAGAAACTATATATGGGCAAAGAAAATTATCTAAGAATCTCAGGCAAGGCAATAGTATTTTTCCCTCCTGTATTTCATTGTAAATTTCTGATTCTTTGCCTATTATATAGAGTGAATATTTCTCACAAGACATCTCATGCACCTATCATCATGTTGATGATCTGCTCCCAATGCCTACATACAGTTAGCACTAGTGAGAAGTTCATTTGTGATGATTATGTACTTCATTCACATAATGGATAAGAACCTCTGGAAACCAGTTCTCTCATTTAACATATGTCCTATAGGGCAAGTTCCTATAGAAACATGGGAAGTCTCATTTTAAACGATGTGAGGAGAGTAATTGTGATAGCTACATTCTCAAAAAGGTTCAGAGTGTTCCCAGCTCTATCGCAGACTATCTTGAGCTAGTAATTTGAAGCACATAGATTGCCAAACACTGTTGTTTCTTTCAGTCTCATCCAAGTTGGACATTTTTAGAAAGAAACATTAATTGAGCTGCTACTATCAAGTCTTTTCATCTCCAAGCAATTGGTCAAACTGACCGATTGGAAATTACAGAAAATGACTTGCCAGACTTCTCATCATTTAACTTGTCCTCCCATGTTCAACAGGAGTCAACATTACTGAATGATCATTCGAGTAAAGCCTCCATTCTAGTGTTTCTCAAAGTTTTCCATAGTGGTAGATGTCATCAATTTAAACAAACCCTTGTGCTAAAATCTCAAATTGCATTTTTAACACTTTCTTTAAAAACCACAATATATGATTCATTTTTTTAAAAAAAATCAGCAATAATATGGGATATTTCAAGTTTTCTTGCAGTGAAGTTTGATATATATGACTCGCTTTGGTCAGCATCTCCCGGAAGACTTATGGAATGACTTAAAGGACAACCAAGAACATATTCTGGATTTTTACCATGTCCTCTTTGTTCATTTTTACCCACAGTAGATTTTCTTGCTAGAAATTAGGAAGTTGGATCAAGGTGAGTTTCTGTCACAATCCCTAAGTCACAAGATTCCAGTCATACAAGTAGCTCCAGAGTATAGATGAGCCAGTATTGCATTGATCAATGGCAAAACAGTCCTTCCAACAGTGACTATATAATGGCAGAATCATTAAATATATCCCCTAGAGACATCTTTAACATTGATCTTTCGATTATAACTCCTAGATACTCACTGGAGTCACCAAGCGAAGGAATCAGTATTTCTTTTCTGGGAATCACTATAGCCATGAACATATTAAGAAAATAGCCTTGAAGAAATTTGTCCTCTTGTTAGGTGAGAGTGTCAGCCATGGAGGAAATTTAGTTACACATGTATAAAAATCCCAATTGAATTTAATAGCACTTTAAGATTTGCCTCATTTGGCAATCACGAAAACCTGAGAGATAAGTGTTTCAGGTATTATTAATCCCTTTTTATAGACAGAAAAAAAAGAAAAGTGGGCCAAGTGATTTTTCTATGGTCGCAAAGCTGGCATAGAGTCAGATGAAGGATTCCCATATCAGATTCTTTTCTGTTATGCCACATAGCTTTAGGGGAAGATCCTTTCAAAGGTAGTAATGTTGTTCTCTTTGAGTGCCTTGTTTCTTGCCAGGTTGGGTGGGAAGTTCATTTTCTAGACGTATGGATCCACAGGGTCATTGCCCCTAAAATAGTTATGCAGGTTAAAAGAAAAGACATCCTACCCAAATAGACCTTTATGTCCTGGTGGATAGCTGAATGGAAAAGGAAGCATGTCATAGGCCCAGCCAACTTTGTTGGAATGTTTATACTTCTCAAAATAAGGGATAGCTTTCTGTCTCTTCACTATCAATGTTAAAAGCAATCAATCAATCAAATCAAAAAACAAGTTAATTTATTGATCCCTATTTCCTTTGTACAAACATTGGGAATTTTCTCAGTAATGTGTGTGTGTGTGTGTGTGTGTGTGTGTGTTTGATCTCTAGCAGACCTATACTTTTCTATCTGAAATTCATCATTCTCTTTCATTATGTACTTGTTAGCCTTTCCAAAAGTTTTTTTTTTATTTTGGAAGAGGAATCAGTCAACATTTAAAACTTAAACTTGAATAACTAAAAGTTCCTGGAAGAATTCATATAATAAAATATGAAAGTCTCCAAGGATGAGTTTCTCAGTCAAGTCCCTACAATAGAGTACCTATACTATGAAAGGAGAAGAAATCAGATTGGAATGAAATTGGATTCTTGAGCTCATCATTTCAAAGCAGGAATCAATTACTATCCTCCAACTATTAACACAAACTCTCCTCCATTCCTCATCGCAAATACAGAGTCAAACATATTCTTTCATGGAAGGCAATACTTTTCCCTCCTAATTATTATAGCTCTAAAGGTCTTAAACTAAAATGTTTGATCGATGGCTTTTGAATATCAGTTTTTCAGATCTGTTTCATCTTGGAATGCAGAGACACAGATATTTTCATTACCTTTCCCTGCTTTGTGAATGTGACTAGACATTAAACAATAGACTCATGCTGCTAGTCGTAGCTTATGAGTCCTAAAGCTCCCATAAAATTCATATATTCAATGGTTTTCACCACTGAAGTGACACATCAACCTACTTTCATCAATTTAAATGAAAACATAGTAAGCAGTAATAAGGACACTGATTTCCATGCGTATTTCCTCTTTTGAAGAGCCTATGGTTTGAAAGGTGCTCTTCATAAGCTAAGTTCAATGGTTTGAAATGGGAAGCAGATATAAAATAAAATGTTGATACTTGAGAATTTCTATATAAGCAAAAAAGAATCTAAAGAATTTTTTTTTAATCTTTCCCCTCACTTCAGCCACACAGAGAGCTCCCACAAACAATCTAAAATATACAAATGCAAGTTGTTTATTGTACCACTAACCCCACCTTGGACTAGCACTGTCAGGTTAAGGGAGAGGGAAAATCCTCAAAGATTGGGATTCAGTGGATATTGAAATTAGTTTCAATAAATTAAGTTGACAAGAAAATTCTCAAGGAATGGCTGCAATTTACTTTTAAATATAAAATTTAACCAGACAGACAAAACTTGAGCATATTTTTGATTTTGCAAAGAGAACTTCAAAATTTTTATTTGTTCTAAATCAGCAAATACCCAAGAAAGTGTTCAGAAGTTGGTATAGTAGATAGAATGCTTGGCTAGGAGTCGGGAAGATTCATCTTTCTGAATTCAAATCGAGTTTCAGTCACTAATTAGCTGTGTGTGACCCTGGAAAAGTCATTTAACCCTGTTTGTCTCACTTTCCTTATATGTAAGACTAACTGGAGAAGGAAATGGCAAATTACTCCAGTATCTTTACCAGGAAAGTCACGAATAGGGTCATGTAGAGGGGGACACAATTGAAAAATGACTAAACAACATAACATTCATACCACAATTTTTTTGACTGAGAAACTCATTCATGTAGATATATATTAAAAATATATTTTAAAATAAATATTCCCATACTTGAATTCCATACTTGAATTCCATTTTTGTTTATAAGCACTTTGTAGATTAAGGAAAGATGACATTTGTTAGTGATAAATGTGACATTCTATGCTTGAGTCCAAAAAAAACATCAAATTCACAAATATAGAAAGGAGAAGATAAGGTTAACCTTGGGGATATCTGTAGGGATCTGAGTGAACTGAAAACTCAGTGACTGAAAAAGTCAACTATGTGATGTTTTAGCCTAAAATGCTAATACCATCTTGGACCACTGGAATGTTAAGAGTAAAGGAGGCATTTCTTGAAACCATTTCCAAAGTTTCACTATGCTATGTCTTTATTAGAAGACATCTGGAACACAAATGTTCATTTTTGGTTGCTTTATTTTTAAGAAGGCTTGTCCAGGATTATGATAATAACAGAGAACCAACAAGAAGATTGGTGGAATTGGGGATATTGACCCTAGAAAAGACTTCAGGGGAACTTAATAGTAGCTTTAAAAAACTATTCACAGAGGAGGAATTGGATTTGCTGTAGAACTAGAAATGATGGGAAGGGGCTACAATGAGGCAAATTTGGACTTTTGTTATGTGGCAAAAATTTAATAGTTAGAGTTGCTCATAAGTGGAATATATTGTCTTGAGAGGAAGAAAGTTCCATCCCACTGGATGTTTTTAAGTAGAGACTGAATAACACTTGTTAGTATTGTAAAGTGGATTCTTGTTCAAGACAGATTGAATGAATTAGATTCTACTGTCTTTCCAACTCTTAGATTCTGTGATTATCTATGGAAAATTGTTACATTTAAAATCTTTGACAAGGCATACTTCTGAACTTTTGCCCCTTATCATCAACCACAATTCACTGATACTTCCAATAATCGTTAGTTAGTGGATACTGAGAGAATACACTGTCCTCATCCTGACTCTGTTGTAAAACTTAAATTGAATTATTTCTGAAAATTTTATCATTTCTTGAATTACATTGTTTCTCATTGACTGCCCATTGCCTCTAGGATAAAATACAAACTTCAGTGTTAAACAATTGAAGTCCTTCACATTCTTGTTCCAATTTGTGTTTCTAAACTGACTAAACATTACTCCCCCTCCTACACTGTACACTTCCACTAAACTGGCCTTCTGACTTCATATTTTGACCCAGTCTGTCCCCATGCCTGAAATGTTCTTCCATCTCATCTCTAATATTGGAATTCTAATGTCTCTTTAAGGCATAGCTTTTATGACATCTTCTTTAAGAGGATTTTTTTGATCTCCACCATTGTTAGTGGTCCCCCACCATACCAGTCACTGTACATTTATTTTGTACATTTTAATTCAAGTTGCTCAACTGGTCAATATTTCCTAAGGTTTGGGAAGGTATATCAAGCTTTATTCCTTCCTAATAAATGCTAAGTACACATAAAGGCCAACGCAAATAAGGAATATCAAGTAAACTCATTTATTCAAGTATATAATAAACAATGTGACAGAAAATAAGTGTGGAAATGAGTATTTGGGTGGGAATGAGAAGAGATCTTATACAAGCAATAAAAAAGGAGCCTAGATCTCACCCAAGGAAAAATTCCCAGAAGTCTTTAGAGAGGGAAGCTGGAAATTGAAAACAATGAGAAGCAGCCTATTCCCCTACACATTTGCCTCCCATAGTCTGTCTCTTTCTCTCCGTGTGCCTAGAACTGGTAGCTAAAAGAGTCCAGAATCACACATGTTCTCTCTCTAAACAGGAAAATCTTATGTCACACTTCTCCAAAACTTACACTAACTGCTCTTCAGGCAAATATATTCATCCAGTCATTCTCTCCATATGAAGATTGCCCCAGGCTTGGCTAGAAACCTGGGTTACATAATATATTTTGTATGTTCTTATTTGTAAACATTCCTTCTAGTATAATGGAAGCTTCTTTGTTCAGAGCAAAGATGCATCACTTTTGTGTTTGTATCCTCAATGCTACACTCGTGCCTTATATGTAATAAGCATGTTTTTATCCATGTTTGCTAATTGATTATAAAATAATTTTAATATTGGATCATAATACATAGAAGTGGAAGAGATTTTAGAACTGGTACATACCATCCAACTCATTTTTAAGATGAGGAGACTGAATCAGAGCTACTAAGTGACTTCCAAAGTTACATAATTATTAACTAGTAGAGCCAAAATTCAAACTCAGCTTCTTTGTATTCAAATTCATTTCTATTTCAACCACAACCTACTGCCTCCTTAGCCTTAATAAAACATAATTAGAAAGGGGGAAACTGTTGCCAAAAAGTTATTGACTTTTTAGATTTGGGTCAAATAAAATATCAATTATTTTTGGAGGGTCCACATTTTGGGTTTTTTTTTTTTTGCAAGGCAAACGGGGTTAAATGGCTTTCCCAAGGCCACACATCTAGGTAATTATTACGTGTCTGAGACCAGATTTGAACAGGTACTCCTGACTCCAGGGCCGGTGCTTAATCTACTATGCCATCTAGCCACCCCTAGGGTCCACATTTTGAATAAACTATACTGCTTATTCTGTATTAGCCCAGCTAATTAAGATTGATTTTATTTAAAAATCTCCTGATAATGTTGCTATGTCTCTGTATGTTGGTCATCTTTAAATCTATAAATAAAGTCAATACACAAACGTATTGTTTGTTTTGCAAGTCTTTTTCAATGACTTTCCCCATTCTCTTTCTTCACCTCCACCAAGGGAAGCTGAGGCCGGTTAAAAAGATATTCATTTCAATGTATTGCTTTCATCAATGTATTGCTTCCAAAGAAGAGTATGTAAGATGGTTTAGTACTAGTAATAATAAGAAAAAATTAGGAAGAAACATTACATAGAGATACCTGATTTAGTCTATTATCTAATGCTTTAACTTCACTCTTTTTTGACCACTCAGGGTAAGGAATGGATTGGCTACAGTGTCTACAGGATTTGTAATTCTCATTTAGGAAAGAGAAAACTAATGGGAGATCTACCTTCAGGTGAGAGAATGAAGGCAGCATTTTGATTTGTTTTAAACCAACTGTGACTGTGTGGATTTTGAGGAGAGAGGAGAGAAGAGGATGGATGATGACAGTGGCATGATTATGGAAGCTGGAAATTGGTGATCAGGACACCTACAGCTCCTTTCTCTTTTTTTCAAGTCCTGAAAGGTGACCTTTGGATGAACAAGAGGAAAACTCTGTGACTTTGGGGAATTTTTTTTCCCAGGTGCTCCTGTCAGTGGCAGGAGTGCTTAGGAAAAATCTGATAGTAGGAAAGAACAGTGCCTACCTCACTCCAGCTATATTTCCACTTAATTATGTGTTTTAATTGAAAGACTAGACTATATTAGCCAGATTTTTAAAATTAATTTTACCAATGATGGTGACTGATCTTGTCCTAATCTTGTCTGTTGATCTTGTTTATAACATGAGGGTGTAAGAGAGTAATAGGAGCCAGTTAGAGAGATCTGCTCACTATCTGGGAATATAATAAGCATGCATCATTTTATAAATACAGAATCTCTATAAATCTAGACTATATTGCAGAAATTTGCCTGATAGTGTGAGCCAAGGTTATAATTATTTAATAATCTTGATTATAATAGTTAGCATTTATATAGTGCTTTACAATTATTAATTCATTTGACCTTCATAAATATACTGGGAGATAGGTGCTATTATTTATTTACATGAGAAAACTTGGGCACAAAAAAGTTAAATAACTTCACAGGATCATACAACTAAAGCATATCTGAGGTAAAATTTGAATCTCATTCATTCTGATCCAAAATAAACTTTTTGATACTGATGTCATTACATCACAGTTATTCTTGGATATTACCCAATAAAACCCAAAAATGAAGCATCCCTTATAAGAAAGAAAAATGATTTAGCAAAAGCAAATAATAGAAATGACTATGTATGTAGCATCCCATCTTCTTATCTCTGCCTTATCCTCAAATCTCTGCAAAGAGGAAGGCATGTTTCATTGTTCTCCAGGAGCAAATTTGGTTATGACAATTTTTTGGAGTTCAGTTGCCTGTTGGTGTTCTTTTGTCTTTTGGTGATTATGTATTGCTGCAGTATTTATTTATATTATTATTCTGGTTCTGTTTATTTCTTTCTGCATTAATTCATGCATATCTCCTATATTTCTCTGAATTCCTTCTATTCCTCATATCATTTTTACATAATAATATTATCTTACATTTATACACCAAAATTTGTTTAGCTACTCTACAACTGATGGTTATTCATTTTGTTTCCAGGTCTTTGATACCACAAAAGATATTGCTATTAAACATATGGTCTATATTGGTTTTTCTTTCTGTCTTTGACTTCCTGAAGGTACATGTTCTGGTTCAGAAGGTATGAACAATTGAGTGTCATCCAAAGTATTTTCCAGAGTCGTTTGACCAATTTACAACCCCATCAAAAATTATATCTATTGTCTATCTTCCCACATCCCTTCTAATAAAAACTATTTCCATTTTTATATAGATAGTTTTAATTTCCTAATGAAAATTCTCTCATTAAAAAAATCAATGTTCATTGACATAATAGCACAAAAATAAATAATAAAAATATGAATATATTTTTCAACTTTCAAGTTCATTTTTAATTCACTACTTTTTGTGTGCAAATAATATCTGATTAAAATTTCAAGGAAAAATCTTGAGAAGTTATAATACTATCACTCACTTTCAAAGTAAAACATTGAGCTATTGATTTCATTATATTCCCATTTGCTGCAAGGTGGCGGGGGTAGACTTGGTTTCCTATACAGAACTATTCTTACTCTTGCTCACAGAATTTTGCTTACCTCATATCAAAGATATAGTTTAAATGCCTAAACTTTCAGAGAAGCCTTTTGAATTATCAAAACATTTCAAGTGATGTACTAATCATATGGCAGAGAACAAGGATTTTAACGAGGACTTTAGATGCTTTAATAATTACCTCTGTCTGCTCAGAAATAAAAAGCAAGTTCCAAGCTTTTATGTTTAGATATTAAAGAAATTTTTAAAGCAAAAAAATTATTTTTAATAAAGAGTGGTAATTTTATTCACACCAAACCTCTAGTTCAGGCTCAGAGCTATGAGATTCTAAGCCTTTCACAAATAAATAATTGAATCAAGTAGAATTAAAAATAATTATCTGAGGTGCCCTTAATGGCCTTGGAATGGACACTTAGAGTTTCACATGCAGAAGAAAATGAAAATAACTTTGCAGCCTCCAAACCTATCATTATAAATCACATTGGAGCATAAAGAATAATAAAATCATAAAACTAAGCAAGCAAGAGAAAAATGGTCACTTCAGAATTATTTGAAAATTATCATTCAAGAATTTCCAATACAACAATAGAAACCAATAGGCAAATTTTACTCGTAACATATTGAGAAACAGTAACCTTCACTTCTCTTAAGTTATCAATGAAATACTCATTTTATATAGCATACTCTACTGATCTATTATTGTCATAAAGTTTACGTGATTCTCATACCCAGGTACCTAATCTTACACTTTTCTAATTACCAAATGGGAATATTAATCCCACCCAAAGCTTAAAGCTGTATATTTCTGTTCTCAGAATTCTTTTTCTTCCTATTAATTGTTCTTCTTTGTCCATCTATATAGTGAAAAAAATCATGCAGGCATTTCTTAAAGGACTGCTTCTTTCAGCTAGAATCAACATCCTTGGAAGTGCTGAATCAGCTCACAATAATTCAGATTTCCAAGCAAGTTAATACAAGAAGATCTTCAAAATTTTCCAGTTTAGTCTCAGGATAGAGATGGGCAGCAGGCCAATTTCTGTAAAAGCAGATCTGATTCTTCTGGCATTCCTGTGGCCGCTTTTACAGTGATGGGAAACCTAAAAAAAGTATGTACCATGTTAGGTTTGGACAGATGGTCAGTAAGGAAAGGAAAGTCTTTTGTTATGTTTCTCCAGATGATTGCTGCGTATTAAAGACTGTGATAATTATTCCTATTCCAACAGGGCACTTTTCTAACTTGAAATGCCAAGCTTTTAGAAGGGGTGCTATAAATAGAGTTTGAGGTAGACACACTGCCAACAATGGAAAGAGGGTGAGGAGCAGCAGTTAAGAGTTCAGATTCTCAACCTCTGTGGTTTTGTCCTGATGCCAATTGTACATCTTGAGATCATGCTGATAGATACAATGCTATACACAGAATACCTTTGAAATGAAGCAAAGGCTACCCATCAGCTTATAAAATGTCAATAGAAAATTCTTCCACAATTGGGAAGTGCAGAGCTATTTTTTTCCATTAGGATTCTGATTAGCAAAGATCCTGAAATATTTATTTGAAAAAAAAGCTCAATCTAGAGGAAAAGATTAGTTCATTCAAGAAATGGAAAAAAACAGCAATGACTATATCAGACGTAAGATGGACTTTGAAGGCAAGAGTGACCTCCCTGCCACAGCAAGTGAAGTCACTGGAGATGAAAAGATTGGCGATTCCATCCAGTTCCACTTAATTAGATTATAGTTATCCCTTGTACTTGCTTTGCTTGTTAACAATCTGCAGCCTCTGACATTACGCATCCTTAACCTATTTTGGTGCTCTTAATTCAGAATCATTCCTTCTTCCTGCATGAAGGAAAAGCTGCCAGCTTGGAGAATATCCATTAAGTTAAGGGCACTGAGCAGAACAGTAACATTCTACTTGAGGTACAGTAAATAGACCTTATATATCACAGAGGAAAAATGTTTTGCTGAGGAAAGAAGCTTCAGTTTAGGGGGAATGGTGTTTAGAAAAGCATTATCTTCCAAGGGGAAAATGTAATATAAAGAAAATCTTATTTGCATTCAAGAGTGCTTTTATATGAGAATGCTCTGTGTAGCAAAAAACTGGTTCCTATGCCAGACTCTGAATCTTTCCCCATTTCTCAACTAGTAGCAGCAAAATTTTTTAATATGCTCCTATTGCTTACCTTTCTTTCCTGCCTTTTCTCTAGATGAGGAATGATTGTTATTTTCACTTTTGTTTTGTGATGTCTTAATATAATATAAACAAATCTAAATCATTATTATCCAAGAGGTGAAGAGTAAATACGAAATCAAAGCCTTGGTAGGTGGTATCTTTGGAGAGAGGGTTAAGACCATGTAAATCTCAGGTACATCCCACTGAACCTTCCAGTTTTCCTCTTTTCTGTTGCTTCACTTGAAACCGATAAAGAACAACAAAACATCCAAATCTCTAGCTTGGATGAGACTATGAGGGTTTTGCCTAGAGGGTATTAAGAGTACTTTCACTTTTTAGCAGCGTAGAAACAATTAAACTTAGTACTAAATTTGCAAGGGTAATTAATTAAAATAGAAGCTACCTATTGTGGCCTGAGAAGTAGCCTCACTCTTTCTTGTCTGACCACAGGGGACTGTGTCTTCACCTTGCAGAGCTTGCACCAAAATGGTCTGTACTATTTGCTCTGGGCTTTACCCAGGGTGGAAAAAAAATGTCTAGTTAAAGTTTTAAGAACGTCATCTTCAAGTTTATAATGAAAATACCAGAACTTTAAGGTAACGGGGCAGGGCAAGAGGTAACAGATTTGATGATCAACATGGCAAAGTGGATCTTCTCCTTTTATAAACTTTTGACCTTAAAAAGAATGGCATCTAAATTTTTAATAGAAATTTGACTACAAAATGCTTTGTCAGACAAGGAGGTGGGATCCCAACTGTGAAGGTCATCATTATAATAATCCAACTAGAAAGATACAATTTCAGGAACTCTGAGTCCAAAGGGATATATTTCCTTGATTTCTCATGCAGCCTTAGCAGTGTGAAGCTCTTTTTGAGGCAAACAAATCACTCTCCTTCCTCTTGATCCAACCATTCTTACCTAGACACCCAACCTACACATTAAATAGTCCGATTTTGAGGTTCCATTCCTGGAACAAGGAGTGGGCAGTGGACTGGATTCTATTTTCCACTAAATTGAGGAACCTTACTGATAAGAAAAGCTACATTTTCTGTGACTGTGTTGAGACAGAATGCTTGCTGCAGAGAAAAATTCCATGCTGGGAGCCAGAGGACGAGAAGGAAAATGAGTGATTGACTGTGATTAAAGGACAGCTGTAAACCGTTACAAGGCTCTGTCTGGCACCACCCCACCCCCCACCCTGTCAGACCCACATCCACAAAGAAATGAATTTCCAAAATCCAGACACAGGCTTGATAGCAAAATCATTGCTTTGCAAGTGTGTTAAGCACTGCCTTGGGCAGTTGCAACCTGGGTAATTGAGGCAAGACTCTCATGTTATAATTGGCTTTAATTTATCAAATAATAAGATCTTTTAGCCTGGAAAATAACCATCATTTATTTGGTCTCGGGCACAACTACAATCCACTGATAGTCCCAGCAGCCCTTAGGAGATTGTCCTTAGGGTTTTGATTGTGTTCTGACCTTCTCTGTAGAGAAGTTGTACAGGTTTACTTCACCTCACACCTTTTTTTCCCAGGAAAAGATGGCATTTCAAGAATTATTAGTAAGTATCCAAGAAATAATATCATACAGGTGCTAACTATGCCAGGTAAGTTATCTTACAGAACTAGTGCTCTTTGTACCACACCAATCTTTTGTTTTGATTTGATTCTGATTTTCCCTTTCTCTTCTCCTTTTCCTCCTTAATGCCCCCTGCTCATATCCAAAGTGAGGAAGAGTATCTAGAAAGGAAAGACAATAACTCCTTGCTACCTTTCTATGCCAGAGAACATTTTCTCCTATCCTGCCCTGAGTCATATAATAGTTTTAGACAAACATATATACTCCAAATTATGTAGACAGAGTTGAAGGTTAGTGATACTGATGCATGCATAGATGTTGTAGCAACAGGCTAACAATAGGGGGAAAGTGTTTAACCACTCTCATGATTCAAAAACTTCCCTATCTGCAGACATAGAAAGCTTATGCATGTATGACCAGACAGAGCTTTGCCCAATTTCGAAACATGTTTAGGACTACTCAGTTTGAAGTGACAAATGCACTTTAAAAAGTGGGTCATTACTGATGAAAATACAAAGTTCTCTCTCCCTCTCTTGAGAAGAGTACAGTAAACAAAAGAATCAAACCATTAGGAAGTATTTGTGAGACATTTGCCTTGAAAACTTTAATGGTTTTGAAAGGTACAAGCAACTAAACAATAGCTCCTGCATGGACAGGAAAGCATTTATTCTCTTCAGCTCAAAACAAAGTTGATAGTTTTAATAGGTCTAAATTATTCTTTACCTAACTTAAAGAGTTCTGTGAATTTTTTATCACCTAAATATTTTTAAAATGAACAAATTTGGGAAGTGGAGAGTGAACAGATATTTGTGAGAACCAAAGTCATAATGAAGAACATTTTCATTAGGGATAAAAATAATTAAGGAAAGGGTGGACTTTTAGTTGCATTGTCAAAGGAAATACAAACAAAGGCATAATCCTACTGAGAGTAGAGATGGTCTGATCCTTGACCCCACAGGAACTAAGGGTGGCAGGTCAGTCTTACAAAAGGAGCAACAAAGAAACAGAATACACAGGAGTTTTTGCACTGTTAGGCAACATGGACCAGTGGAGAATTGCAAGATGAGGACTAGGGAGAAAATGTGTCCCGCTTCCCCCCAACATGCCAGGGTCCCATAACAAAATCCCACTTAGCTAATACTAGTTACAGCTCTAGAAGTTCCTAAATATTGTAATTTTTACAATGATTTCCTGTAAGTTCTCACTCTGCCTTTTTACCATTTCTCTAACATCTTCCAAATTCAATATGTTACAATACATAAACATTACCTATCCTTTTGAATCAATTATTATAAGAAACTTCTGTGACTGCAAAGGAAACCTATCCACACCCCCATTAAAATGCACTAAAAAGGAAACGGGAAAAAATAAATGAGTTTGTAAATGTAGTCTGGAACGATCAAACTAAACATTTTGCTAAGGATGGTCTCAAGAGAAACTTTTGTTCATGAAGCAGACTAGCATTTCAGCTAAGAATCAATAGTGAAACCATTTGCACTGGGTTTAGTGTCCAAAGCATTTTAGTGTGTTAGTACCACTTCTCTTGCTCTTTCCAAAAATAGACATCTATGATTGTTCTTTTCTGAAGAGAATAATACTGACAATGGTGTTATCCTCATGTGAGAATATATCTGAACAGTCCTGTGAAATACCCACAGTCTTCTCCATACTACATCCACACATTTCTCAATTGGAAATGCTACTGACTACTATTTACCAGACGTCTTCATGGATCTTCCCATTGTCTGTCTGGTGCTACGATGATGTCTTTGCCCAAAATTAGCCATCCAGTTTTAGATCAGCAAAAACTATTTATTGCTTCTGCTTCCCATCATTCCAAAGCCATGATACTAATGGATGCCATACCTCAGTGTACTTCAGTGAAGCTAGGATCTAACCAAAGTAAGGAGTCCTTTCAGCAATGCAATTCACAATCAACCAAGCCTTCTCATCCTATGTGAATCTTGTCCATGCCTACTTGAAAATCAAATGACTTAATATTAATATTAAAATTCTACATAAATGCTAGCTATTATCATTGTTGTTATTATTGTTACCATTATAAATTGTTTTCTACAAGTAATCCACCCAAGATTCTGGGAGCTTCTTCTAGTTCTCTTGACATTGTATGACTTCCACTGTCACCAAATGACCATCCCACCTTTTTTAATATCTTTTATGTAAGTTCTCTTGCAAATTCCTACTTTGTAATGGGTTGGAAACTATTCACACTCTCTTTTGATCTTTAAGTGAACCACAACTTTAATTACTCAAGAAAAATGTTACAGAAATATACTTATTTGATGACCCTGTGATTATTAATATTAAGTGAAGCACAGGGAATTATATGCTTGTCAAAACTGAAGTCTGGAATGGTCAGACTAAACATTTCTATCATCATGGATAAAGTGTTGCTCATGGAATTAGGAAGTCCTGATTTTAAATCCTGCTTCAGACACTTAGTAATCATGTGACCTGGGGCAGGTCATTTAACCTCTCTCATCAATTTCCTTATCTATAAAATGAGAATGACAGCACCTACCTCACTTGAGAGGATCAAATGAGAAAACATATGTAAATCATTTTGCAAACCTTATAAGTGCTAGTGATGATGATGATAATGATATCTACCTCAGAGTCCAAATAGAAGGATTTTCTATAAATGATGAGGACTTCCAGATATTCTTGCTTATATATACATATATATGTATATATAAAACATACAATATACAATTAGTACAGTATAGATAAATTTCTATCTATTTCACTGTGCTTATTGCATGTTTTAGAGTACATATACTCAACAATAATATATACTCTATGATATAACCAGGATATTGTGGAGCTTCCAAAATAAGATCCACAATCATTCCAAAGGCCTTAGTCTAATTATTCACACTGTGAAAAAACCCAACAGGATAAAAACAATTCCCATTATTATATGCAATTGTATGTGAAACACTTTCAGTGTCTCCATTAGTAAACACCATACATAGAAAGTGAGCTGTGCCCAGAATTGAACATAAAAAGGAGAGTGATCTGCCTTCAGGAATTTGTGTAGCATTTTTATTGACTCCAAGACTGCTTCCTCCAGTTATCTGATGATGCTATATTGCCATGAGCCTCATTTCTTAACATCTATTTATTGCTTCTTTTGTCTGTTTTGCTCACAATCAGTCTACTTCTGCCAAGCATCCAGTCTAGGAGGTCTCTTGTTTCCCATTGTTCTGACCCAGTGGGACTTTGTTGCAGCAAGTGTTCCTTCAACATTTCTGATCTTGATTAATTCTAAATTGAGGTTTCACCACCATTTTAAAAAATAGTCTCTGTGGTCTCTGAGTTTCCTCTAGAACTCTAGGTCACATTGTTGTCTTCCAGACACCTAAGGAACACACTGACCTTTTTCAATGGATTTTGGATTTGTTTTTCTTATCAATCCATCAGCACATCATTGAACAGTATTCTGGATAGGTAGCAGAATTCAGTGACAGCTTACCGACTTTGCACTACTGATGGAAATCTTTGGCTGGTACAAGCTGGAACATAACCTCTGTCTTCTGCAGTTTACAGGACTGTGCTGATTCTGCAAAAAGAAACATAATCTCTATTTTTTTCATTTAGGCTTTAAGAATAGAGCCAGAAGCATACAAGAGCTCCTGGCTAGTGACTTAATCAAGGATTTACAGTGGTGCCTGTGTCCCAATGAGTTGAAAGAATTTTCAGCACATCTGGGGGCACAGTCAAAGACCTGCTTCCAGGTCTCTTGTTATATTGTTATATTATATTATTGAATTCTTGAGCAGAACTTTAAAAAAAGTGAATTAAAGTAGAAATATTATAGCCCTGTTTCACTCCATTTCATGATACTATCAATCCTTATGTGACTGCCTGTACCTGAGTAAATGTCAAGCCAGCCAAAATTCAAACAATTTTTGTAAAATTGATGAATAACATTTTGAGGCCTTGATGGGTTTGCCCTGTTCAGGCAATTCAATTGAGAGGTATGCTTTCCCTTATAACTACCCCAGAACTTCTAGATATCACAGGAATTATTTCTCCCTCCTCAATGAATTTTTCTTGGTACATTGTAGACAAAATATTCATTGACTTAACTTGTCTTGATTTAATAGGCAACATAATATCATAGAAGAACTTGAATTTGGAGACATTCTCAGTTCTTTTGATTACCATGTGACTTCAGCAAATTGCCTTCTGAGGGTCGGTTTCCTTATTTGTATAATGAGGCCAGACTAGATGTTCTCTAAGGACCCTTACTGCTTTGATTCCATGTTCCCTACTAAGCTACCAGTGTGACCTTGGACAAGTCATTTTATCACTTTGGGTCTTAGTTTCCTTACCTGTATAATGAGATCAGATTGGATAGTCTTTAAGGACCCTTACTTCTTTTACTCTTTGACCTTAAATTTATTTACTAGTTGTATGACCTAAGGCAAGTCACTTGATAGTTCACTGATTAAAGTAGAAGTTTAGATTAGATAGTTTCTAAGTTCCTTTCCAGCTCTAAATACTATGATGCTATGATTCCTTATCTCAATGCTGCATTCTAACTCAGACCTTATAATTCCCCATCCCTATTGTCCATTTTTCTTTACTTCTCATTTTTTACTGAGTGGCGCAGGGCAGGATCCATAGTGGTAAAGACTTTCAGTGGCAGGGCTAGAGATGATAAGGGAAAAAGAGAGAGTAAAATTTGAAGGCTATTTCCCCCATACATTTCCCATCAATTCTTCTGGCTCCCCAGCTCTAGCATTGACATTTTTAGTATCCTCTCTCCCATTCTATCTCCTTATCTCCCTACCAAAGAAAGGGATTGTTTTTGAAGAAGGGGGGAGGTTTTCCTTTGCTATGTTTTGTTATTGAATTGTCTCTATATCCTGAGGCTGAAGAATGTCTGAGTCCAAGCTAATCTTATAGGCATTTTACAATATCTCTATTCTTTTTTTTTAAACTGTTACAAATAAATTGTTGATTTGAATCTGTTCCTATTTCATATAACAAAATATCCAGAGTAAGCTGATCTAGATTCCTTCTGAAAAAATATATAAAGTTTATTTTAATCTCTTAGGCCAAAGGTCCATTTTAATCTCTTAGGCCATAAGATGTGTCCAAAAAAAAATTGGGAAATTTTGGAGAAGAGGTATACAGAAGATGCCACTCCCTGGGGAAAGCTCTTTAATGTGAAATAGGCCAAAGAAGCTATTCTTAGCAGCTCTCTATTGCCTGACAGGTCAATGAAATAAGGAGTGGTAGTGTCCAAGTTATAGGTACATTTGGTGCTAGAGAACCTTTTGTGGACTAGTCCAAGAAACTAGCCACCACCACACATAGATAAATGCATTCAGAATGCCAAACTTATTGATGAATTTTTGAAACACAGTCTCTTCAAAATTTCTGGACATTCCACCTCCCAGCAAAGATCCAAGATGCTGATCCACATTGCAACCTACAGTTGTGTAATAATTTCAGGGCACTTTTAAGGAATCATCTCTATCTCAGTCATAAAATGAGTAACTCATTTAAATGACAAGTTGATCCGGAAGGCAGCAAAAATATAGGGCAGATTCAAATCAACAGTTAATTCATAGCATTTAAAAAAAAAGAATTGGATTATTATTGTAAAATACCTACAAGATCAAACTGGGCCCAGACATTCTGCATCCTCAGGATGCATTGACAGGTGCTGTTCAGCTTCAATAACAAAACAAAGCAAAGGGAAACCTCCCCCTTCTCCAAAAACAATCCCCATTGATCTTTTATAGTGCGCCAGCACCATCTACTGGCTGGAACCCATGAAATATCTGAAGTCTTCTGAGCCCTGGAAGCCAGAGCCTTGATTTGCCTGCAGCTCTGAATGGGGTGGGCAGCTATTAATTACTCTGAACACTAAAAAGTATTTTAAACCTCACAATATTGCTGAAATGGCACAAATAAATTAGATATTTTCAAGAACCAAATAGTGAGATGGAAGTACCTTAGACTCACCTGCTTACCTGAAAAGGATTTCATTGCATCAGACTGCCAAAAAATGCATGTCTATTTGCCCATGTGTGAGCCACATTTTGGAGAACACAATCTGTTTCAATTCCATAATTTTCCCCTCACGTGTTTTTCCTTTTTGCTTACTTCCTCCACTTCAGTTGTTGTTTCTACAATGCAACCTACATTGAGCTATCTCAGTATCTCAATGTTAAAAACAACCCTCTTCAAAGAGACTTTAAAGGAAGAGGGAAAGAATGTTAAGCCTAAATACTCTCTTTCCCAAAGCAATTAATTATGAGAATAGAAATCATGTGCCATGGGACTCTGTGATGGTGGAGTTTTTTAAATGACTTTTATATTGTTAAATTACTGGATTTAAGAGGAATCTATGAAGTTCTGATAACTTGCTTCCATTCACGACCTTGGACCTGTACTACCACTATCCAGAGAAACTTAGAAGCAAAACAAAAATAGAAAATGCTTCTAGGCACAAAATCCCAGAATCTCATGTCAGAATCATAAGGGACTGCATCTTGTCCCCCTAAAACAGACCTTACAGATGGGTATCTAGCCTTTACATACCTCTTGTAAGAAACAACCCATGACCTCCTGAAGCAGCCAGTTCTTTGAAGCAGCCAGTTCTTCTTTGAGATTGGCCTATTTGCTAAGAACTTTTGTTTTGTTTGTGCTGTTTTTCATATATTAGGTCTATAAATGTTCCTTTTTGCAACTTCTATCCATTATGTCCAATTCTTCTTTCTGGAGTCAAGGACAAGTTGAAATTTTCTTCTACATTCAACTGAAATCAAAGATGGGAACTGTCATAGTCATGCCCTAGGATCCAAAGCAATCTAAAGGTACTGTAATTTGTTGAGCATAGATTCTATGTAGAATGTTAGAGCTGAAAAAGTCCTTAAGAGATATGAGAGTGAAATCTCTCCATTGAGCAAATAAGGAGATCATGGGAGTCTTCATGATGTAGATTTAGAGCTGGAAGGGATTTTAGAGGTCATCAAATTCAATCCCATCATTTTACAAATGAAGAAACTGAGCTTAACAAAACTTAATGGCTTGCTAAGGATCACACATATACTAAGTATCAGAAACAGGCTTCAAACTCCTATCTTCTGCACTCCAAGCACAATACTATAACCACTGTGTCACTAAAGTGATTGTTAATGGTGGAGACTACCAAAATGGTCCTAAATAAGGGCACACCTCTGTAGTAGTAGTTAATATCAATAAAGTATGCACAGATTTAAACTCTCAATAAATATGAGCTCATTTGAGGCAAGAACTATATTTGATTTATACACCCATATTTCTTGGGAAATACTAGGACAGGGCTCTCCCTTTTTCAATTGTATCATTAGAGTTGCAAATTCTTGGTTTTAAAAAAAGTAAATACAGATTTAAAACAGTTGGAAAAGTCATTGTGTTCCTGTTTATATTCTATTTACAGTTTTCATTAACTTGAATATCAAATAAGTCTATTCAAATACTTTATGGAGAAAAATTATTTTCTCCTTTTATCGTGAGCCAAGTTGCTATCATCTCCAAATAGATGCCAGCTAGCTATCTAGTACCTTTCTGGTATCTCAGAAAAAGATCAGTTATCACTACAATTGGACATAAATGTAATGTTCATTGCATTCAACATCAGCTCTTGTTCTAGCTGACTGAAACATATTTAGGGAAAATAGCCAAACATAATTTCCTATAGAGCTCCAGCCAGATTGAATTGGCCCAAGACCAGACTGAAGCCAGTTAATCCTTACACACTCCAGTTAGATTCAATGGTCACATTGCTATCTCACAAACAATGATACTTTCAATCTCACTTTTTTGAGAATGTGAAATGTTTCCAATTTTCCTGAATCAAGTATTCCAAAGAAGTAATAAAGGAGTTTTTTCTACATCCAGTAAAAAAAAAAAAAAAAAACAATTATATTGAGCTTTGTCTTCAATGTAAGTTAAGCTCCCAAAACCAAATTCAACTATCCAGCTTTCCTGGTAAAAATGACTTTTATGGAAATAAGTGGATTTCCTTGTATCTCACTGAAATTAATCAATCAACAAATGCTTATTGGTTGTTCAGAAAAAGCAAGAAGCTCTAAAAAATGTCATTTATTTCCTCTTCATCTTACTCCCTTTGATCCATCCCCCATACAATGAGTGTAAACTTAAAGTGATAGTATATGTATTGTGCTATTTATATTATTATTAGCCCAACACAGAGATCTCAGTCTGGGAAATCTAGCTCTTACCAGGGTATAAGAATCTTGTCAAAAGGGTCATCATCATCATCATCATCATCATAAGTGATAATATTGATAGAAATAGATGTATAATTGATGATGATTAATAATCTGCAGAATGATTCACATGCATTATGTCTTTCAGTGAAACAATCACAGGAGGTAGATAGTACATATATTATTTCTATTTTACAGAAATTCATACAATTTATACAGATTTATACAAGGTCAAACAATGAATGATTGGGACAAAATTTGAACTTGAATTTTTTAACTCCAAATCCAATGATATTTGTCTTCTACTCCCCATCCAGATTTTAAACTCATTGGAGGGAAAGACTGAGTCTTAAATTTGTTTGAATCTCACTATGTAAGGTTATAGCAGGATGCCTTACATATAGTAAAAGTTCAGAATTTCTTATTTCATTTCCAGAGAAGTCAGCTAGAATCTCTTTATTCTTACAAGAATGCAGGTGACATCTGGAGCTAATCAGACCCTCTCAGATCTCTGTGCTTATTTTTCTCTAGCCTGTCCAGTGGCATAAAAAGAGAAATACTCCCAGCTGCTATGTTTTGGATAATGCTAAGCAGGGAGCAATTCTGGAACTTGTTTCTAGAAAATGGGGGTTGAATTCCATTGAGGTAGAAGGGGCCTTAGCCCACATAGAACCCATAGTTATTCATCCCTCAGATGTCTCAAGCCTCACCTTTGTATTCCTGATTTGACAATCTGTTCCTATAGCTGGGGTCAGATTTGGAGAACTTGTCTATTTTCTGAGAAAAGTGTCCAAAAATGAGCCACACTGTGAAGGTTTTTTTAAAAGTATTTAAGTTTCAACTATGCTAAGAACTTTCCAAATATCTCATATGATACTAAAAATAATGCCAAGAGGTAAATACCACTTATTATCTTCACAGTTGAGGAAACTGAGGGAAAGAGAAGTTAAGCCAGTTACTCAGGATCACCCAGTAATTATATGATGATGGATCTGAATTTGGGTCATCCTAGCTCCAGGTTCAACATTCTAACCACTGTATCACCCAGTCATCTATAATAACCAACACAATACCAAATAGGAAGTGAACTTCCAAGCTTCTGGTGGATTTTCTTCTAAGTCTTACAATGTCTGGTTAAGACATACCTTTTCACAACTTAAGAAATTTGGTGGGTTTTGTTGATATTTTCTAGCACAAAATTAGCTCTCACCCAAGATTAAAAACTGTAGGGGTGGGGGGGTGTCTTGGGGTAAAGAGATAGAGGAACATCAGGGCAGAACCTTGACTACATTGTCAAATGCAGTCACTAGATTGGATGTCTTGCCTGGATTGTTTTTGTCTCAAGAGAAGGTTCCATCTGGGGATGCAGAGACAAAAGACATAGATATGTGTGAAGTTATCATTGTAGAAAAGACCTCAAGGCCCTCTCTATGTAGCCATGGAACTTTCCTGAAGAATACAGTGTAAAGAGATGAAATTAAGTCAAACTAGAGTCTCAGACCAAGAGACCATCCTTCCCAGCAACAAGCTTTTTCCTCATAAACATTGTTTCAGGGAAGAAGAATCAAGTGAATTGATTACCTGAATGTAGAACAACCAGGGAAAGCCGAAAAGGGATTGCCCTCAGCTGACCAGACAGCAAGTCCAGAGACTCCAAACTAGGTAAGTCACCATGTATCCATCTTGAAAATCAAAATTCCAACAATTTCACATGCAAAATCATCCCTTCTTATTAAGAAAAAAAATACAACACAACACCCATAACTCTAGTCGTTTATAATTGCCCCTCAATCAAAGCAATTTTGTGATTTAAAAGAATACTTAATTTGTGAGAAAAAAAAGGCCTGGCATTACACCAACAATCAGCAAACTTGGCATCCATTCAGATAGCATCCACCAGCACTTGCAGTAATTCTTCTTGTTACAGTGTTTACATGCACATAAATCACAATCAGGTGAATCTACACTATACAGTGCATTGTCATATTGACAGCAGGTTGTCAAAAAGGTTTGGGGGATCATGGGGTTTTTAATGTTTTTTTTTTCTTTAGTGCACATCTCAGAGCTACTGAATGACATTCCACAATATTTTTCCATTTTTAGAATATATTGCCAAGTTCATCAATGAACTCTCCTGCTTTGTCTGAAATATAAATTTCAAAAACATACCAGTCTTATTTTTTTTAAACCATGTTTCCAACTGATGGTACTTTTTAAAAAATGAGTTGAAGGTTTTCAAAGCTTAGCCCTGTCCATGTTGAGATAGGATGTTGCAGGACTCTCACTAAGGTTTGCACATTTCATACATCAGGATAGCATATCAGCATTCAAATTCTTTTTCTTTTCACAAAGCCTACAATTTCCAGGTGCACTCCAAATGGAGTCAGAAAAATATATCCCACTTGACTACCTAAATTCCAGTCCTATCCTTCACATAGAATTTAAGCAGCTACCACATTAAGTACAAAGTCCACTGATCCAACAAAGACCTGAAAAGAAATAGTTAACAAGTAGACCCAGGCCAAAAGTAATTTCTGATTAAATTAATTCAATTATAATTAAAGATAGAACACACTGAAGTATATCTTTCAATGATTTTTTCTTAAAGCCTTTTTATTCAGGGGAAGTCATAAATATATATATATATATATATATATATATATATATATATATATTTGATCTGGGTCACAAAGTATATCATTTCATAAATCAGTGTTTACCTTCCCTCTTTTGTGGGCAAGATTCTAGAGATAGAGAGGAGAGAAGGAAACAGTTGGGAGGAGGTGGGAAGGAAGGTAGCTAAATATCATCCGGGCTCTGGCTGGCATGAATATTGTCCAATTTGATCAGATTTACAAAACAAATATGTTTTGTTGAGGAATGTTCAATTTGATCAGATTTATAAAATAAATGTGTTTCTAAGCCAAATTTCCAAGTAAGTCACTGAGAAACATTGTGGAGGTGATCCGGGAGGGAACTGACAAAGCCCTTTTAAGAGCGGAATTGTCATTAGACATAAGGATACCTAAGAATTAAAAATAGAATGGGATCAAAATTAAGGACATCTATTTAATTAAGCACGCCTACTCCATGTATTAAGTAGCACGCTCTTCAGAGTCAGGGATTAGAGAGCATCCACTTAGTGAGTGTCACTGTAGCCTGTGCGATTTTGAGAGGATGATCCAGAAAATTGTGAGTGCATGGAACAGGCACCTACCTGAAATAGGGAGAACTGCCATGTTAATGGAGGTAGGCTAGGCAATCTATTCTGAAGTGTTCCAACTGAAAAAAAATATATATCTCCAGAGAGCAATGGAAAGTAGTGTGTTTATAGAAAAGTATAAGTCAAAAAGGTTGGCAGTGTACAGACTTACTTTGGAGAATTAATGATCTTATGGAAGTACAACAAAAATAGTACTGAGAACACAAGAGTTTAAACCAGTTTTTGTGGCATGCCACCTCAACTGCATTCCTTTTTCCCTCACTCCACCCCACCTCTGCTGCCTTCCCAAATCTGCACCCACTCCCCAGGATCCTTGAGAATCCCAAATCTCAGAATCCCAAAAGTAGGGATTTCTTTGAATTATCCAGCTAATATCACCACCCTCATTTTATAGATGAAGGAACGGAAGCCAAGAAAAATTGTGATTTACCCAATTATTATAAATAATAATAATAGAAATTAAAGGAAGGAAAAAAGGAGACAAGAATTTAGTGAGATGCCAGATACTGTGCAAAGTCCTTTACAAATATCTCATTTGATCTTCATAACAACCTTAGGAGCTAGGTACTCATTTTATAGCTGAGGAAACTGAGGCAGACCAAAATTAAATGACTTGCTTAAGTCACACCACAACTAAGTATCTGAGACTGGATTTTAAATCAGGTGTTCTTGACTCCAGGTCCAGAGCCCTATGCATTGTAACGTTAATTGAACTTAAATGCTAGGCTTTGAGGAACTTCAGAGCCCATCTAGTCCAATCTGCTCATTTTCCAAATGAGGAAAATGAAGCCTAGTGACTTGCTCAAGATTCCACAGAGAATAACTAGCTTGATGATGATGATGATGGTAACTTGCCCAGGGTCACATAGCTAGGAAGGATTTAAGACTAGATTTGAATTCAGATCTTCTTTACTTCAGGTCCAGAGATCTATCCTCTGTACCATCCAGAGTGAACTTAAAAACTGAGCTAAAAGGGACTTCAAAGACCATTTAGTCTAATCTCCTCATTTTCCTGAGGGGAAAAAAGGAAGCTTAATAACTTGTCCAAGATTACACATTTAAGTAGACTAATCAAAAAGTGGGATTTGAATCTTGGGTCTTCTGATTCAAAATCCACTTATCTTCCCACAGCTGCTTTACTGGCATCCTCCTGCCTTTGTTATCAAAACTCATATACACAGAGCATTTGCTTAGGCCACTCCAATTTAAACTTTAGTATTTGTGATTTTTCTACAGGATTCTTCATCTCCCCATTGTTCCAGAATCCAAGTTTTGCAGACAATACAGTATTGATGCCTAAGATGCAAGGAAAAACCCTAGGGATTTGTCATTAAGACCCTAGTCAGCTCAACTGAGGTAGAGGCTCCTCTGAATTAAGCTTTAAGCCTGTTGCCCTAAACAACAAGACGATATAGGAGAGAGTATGGTACTAAGGTGTTAGATGGCATAAAATATTAGTATATTGGTTCTTGCTATATCTTGGAATTAAATATTTCTTTATAAAAGCTTTTTTTATTGCCGAGTAATTTTTCAGTTTTGTCTTCACCACTTCATTTGGAATTTGCTTGGAAAAGATACTATGTAGTTTGCCATTTCTTCACCTCATTTTATAGATGAGGAAGTTGAAATAAAGAGGGTGAAGTAACTTGCTCAGGGTTATATAGCTAGTAAATATCTGAAGTCAAATTTGAACCCAAATCTTCCTGATATCAAAACCAGTACTTCATGTTTTTGATCCACATAACACCATAATGATTATTTATTCTACTGATATTTTGTTAAATTGATTTCCCTTTTTTCCTAGAGGGTTCTCATTGATAATTTAATGGAATTTTTCTCTCTCCTGTTAAAGATGCACTCTTTCTGAGAAGCATGACTTAAATCATATCAGAGACACAAGTAAAACTTAGATTTACTCAGCAATACATTTTAAGTCTGACCTTGATATTCCTGTTTTTCTATGCTCTTGTGTAGTGTATAAGAACAAAATGTGTATTACATTGTAAATGAATTAGGCCATGAGCATGAACTCCATCTTCAATATAGCACTTAATTGTGTTAACAATTAATAAATCTAAATCAACAATAATGGAAAATGATGAAAATCTGCCCCAATTCTAAATCTAGATACATTTCCACCAAACAGAAAAATTATACCATCGTCAATAAAAGTAATACTCTTCAACCTCTTTGAAGACATGTTGACTCACTTCTACTTCCAAGAGAACCAGAAATAATCTTCTGTTAAATATACCAGAACTTTCTTAAAAGAAAAAGTTCTCATGAAAGGTTGCAATAGAATAGAAAGCAAACATTTAGATTAATGTTCCCTTCAAATACATAACCTAATTTGTTTTAAGTCAAACAGGCATATTCATAAAGTTTCAACCTGGAATGAATCTAATAGCTTACCTAGTCAACTACTCACTTTGTTGAAGGAACTTACTTGACATACTTAAGATCATACAGGTAGTAAATTCAAGAACCAAGAAGTATACTAATTTCATTGTTACAGTATCTTGGAAAAGTCTGAGTTTGGGTTTAAGAATAAAAGAAATGGAATTATAGCTTTGAGAAGTACTACTTCTCATTGGGCAGCTAGGTGAAACAATGGGAAAAGTACCAGGCCTGGGGTCAGGAGGAATAATATTACTGAGTTCAAATTTGTCTTCATATACTTACTAGCGGGATACACCTGGGCAAGTCACTTAAACCTGTTTGCCTCTGTTTCCTCATCTGTAAAATGAGCTGGAAAAGGAAATGACAAATCACTCTAGTATCTTTGCCAAGAAAACCCCAAATGAGTTTGGTCACAAAAAGCTGAACATGACTAAACAACAATAACACTTCTCTCTATTAGTCTTGAGATCACCTATTTTCAGATTAGGATAGGTAAACCTGTAAGGGAATCATGTGTCAGACTAAATAGATTTTAAGTTTTGTTGCTACTATTTGCACAGTTATGAAATTCAAGTAGATTTCCTAGGAATTTCAGTCCTTTCTTTCAGAGAAGGGTTTGAACTCTGTCACATTTTCCAATTAGGTAGTTTTATCTCCAACATTTTCAGAAGTAACATTTTAGTCCTACTATTAATATGTCTGATTATTATCTATCCATTTAAATAGAAGAAAAGGAAGGTTTCTTATTCAATAATAGTGTGGATGGTGTTGCCTTTCCCTGAATTCATATATTTTATATATAAAATTCAACCTAAATATACTATATTGAAGCTTAGCTATGTTAATTTTTATTTCTGTTATTTATTGAAAATTGAAAAATAAATATCAATATACTAATTAAATATGTTTCAAAATTATTTCTATTTAAATAAACACATTTCAATGTATAATATACCAAAAAAATTTTCAATATCTCTAGTTGAAGAGTGTTTGGAATTGCCAGTGTAAGAGGTGAGCAGAAACATACTGAACCTTTGCTCTGAGCAATCATCTGGGTGAGATGCTCTGGAGAAGCCAACAGTATTCCTAGGAATTTTCTATCTCCAATTGTTCCAAGATTGACAATATCTTCCAAAATGGGGCCAAGAGTAATCTAAGGGAATTCTTTTCTTTGCTGAGATATGGGATAAGAAGGGAAAAAACAAAAAAAAATTGGAGGAAAAAAGAGAGATGACAAAAAGCTCCCTTCTCAGCTTTCAATTGTCTTTTTATTTATTTCCTCAGTTAACTCATCTACAATCATAACTTCAGCAACCACCTCCATGCTGATGACACGAAAATCTACTTTTCCAGCTCTTGACTGCACTTCAGTTGCATATTTCTTTAATTTTCAGTTTTAAAGTTATATTGGGGGGGAAGGGTTAGCTACAGTTTCTACTTTAAATATTCTTCCCTCCACTGAATCCTATCTTCTAATAAAGAAAAACACTTAAGAATAGTCAATTTATGCACATTTTATTCCCTGCACCTAATCTTTGATCCACTATATGCCCAACATGCTGGTGCTGCTTGCACATGACTTTCCATCTTCCAACTTTGTACATTTGCACCAGATGTCCCTACAAACATCCTCTTCCCATACCTAGAATCTTCTCTCTCCTCATCTCCACCTCTTAGTTTGACTTTCATCAAAATAGCTTAAATTCCATGTTTTGCAAGAGCCCTTTTCTGCACACATACCTCAACTGCTACAGTTTTACTCCTCTCTGAAATTGCCTTCCATACATTCTGTTTATAAATCGTTTGTGTATTTCATTATATTCATGCTTATCTCCCTAATTAGATCGTAGACTCCTGTAGAGCAGGGGCAGGCTTTTTTTGCTTTTCTTTGTATTACAGGACTTAGCATAATTCCTGGAACTTATATAATAAATGTTTACTGAGGGATAATATTCACATCTACAGGGTTGTCTACAGGGCATCAGATTTTAAATCCCACTTCTTATTCTTACTATCAATGTGATTTTGGAGAAGCCATTTAACTTCCCTTGTTCTCAGTTTCCCTATCTGTAAAATGATTAGAATGAACTAAATGATCCTTGAGATTCTTACCAACTTGGATTCCCACCTAAAGCTCAACATAACCGAAGTTGACATCATCATCTTCCCCTTCTGAACCACTCCAGTCATTACTAATACCATCATTCTTTCTGATTCCAAGGAGTAAAACTTAGAAGACATTTTAACTCTTCCCTCTTTCATGCCCTTTGCAATATCCAGTCTACTCTGAGTCTTTGAAATGTCTCTTGCCTCACTAGTCCCAATGTGACTCTACCCAGATTGCTGGCAATGTCTTTTCTGATGTTCTACTAATACATCCTCTCCACAAGTAATGGACAATACATTCTTCCCACAACACTATTTCCATCATTTTTCTTTCCTGCTCATGATGCCTAATACAAAGAGTCCAAATTTCTTTCCTTGAATTTAAAGACAGCCTGCAATCTTGCCCCATTCTTATGTTTCCAAACACTCCAGCAGATTACCTTCCCTATAATCAGGCTTCTCGACATATTCCTGCCTTTGGACTTTTGTTCCTCCTGTTCTATCTAGAATGCATTCCCTCCTACCTTCTGACTATTATATAAATTATTTAAATCTTACCTATTATCTAAGAATTAAACTGAACATTCTTATAACACTTTTCAAATATTATCTCAATTTTTCCATACATTAATCTTGTGAGGCAAATATTATTAGTATTCATTTGCCTTATAAATGAGGAAAATGAAATTCAGAAAGGTTGAGTGACTTGCCCAAGGCCACACAGCTAGTAAGTGTCCAAAGCAGGACTGGAACCAGGTTCCTCCTAACTGTACTCTTTCCAGCTCCATTTGTAATTATAACAATGGACACTTTTCTATATACATTATGATAGAAATAGTGTGATTGACTGATATATACTCAATAAATTCATTCTAATCCCACCTCAAGTAAGCAACAAGATAACCTAATGCCTTTAAATTATCAATCAATCATAGACTTTAGATTTAGTGCAAAAATCTGGGATTGGATTTGGAAACTTGGTCACAATTGATTGTCTACAGATTATCAGAATAATTTAGAATGGGATAGAGATTTGAGCAAGTATAATATTTGAGCTAAACTCCTAGAGAAGAATCACTAGGGGAAGGAGAGACCTTGACTTGAGTCTCAGTCTCTTCTCTCTGCTCCCTCAGCTTTGGCAAAAGAATGACCCCATGAACTTCAAATAGTTTGAAGGATTTTGGACTTCCCATAAATGTCTTAGCAGTATCCCAGTATGCACTAATGGCAGGGAGTCTTAGAGAAAAAAGTAGAGTTTGTACATAGATGCCTGGTTTCAAAATGAACCCAGAAACAAAACTCTCATGCCTAAAGGGAACTTCTTAAAGCCTCCCCCGCCCCTGCTATGGGTAACTCCTTTGCCACCTCGACTTTCTAAATTTGAGTCCATTTCCTCTTTTACCCCTCCTTATATTTGTGGAAAAAATGTGTCCCAGAAAAGGAAAGGGTGAAATTTTCATGTCTTTTCTTATTTATGCCACTTATTTTCCTAAAAAAACAGTTGTCTGACTAAATGGTCATCAACCCAAAATCATAAGGAGAAAATTCCTGAAATGAAGCCGAGCCAATAGCATTAGAAAAAGTTAATCCAAACTCTCAAGGGCACCCCTAGAGTCCTAAAGGGAAGTTTTAGCTGACCCAGCTTTGGGAGCCTGGTCTGCTAATGTGTCTGTGAGTTGCAAGAGTAAGTCTAGAATCTCACTATGGTTACAAAACACTTTACATAAATATTAATCACTCAAATTTTTAAAGTTCTCTGCAATTTAACTGTATAAGCAGCTACATTAAAAGAAAGCATTGAATTAAGAATAAGAACACTTCTGTTTGAGTCCCTCAGATATTGCTTACTAATTATGACTGTCTTTTATTAATTGTCTGACCCTGGTCATTATATAAATACAATATAATATAAATATAATTCCTCTCAATCTCTAGGAAATGTACCTCAGAATCATAAAGGGAAAGGGATAAGAAATGAAGAAAGACAAAGAAGTAAGGAAATATGGGTTAAGTCAAAGTTTTACCTGCTCAGAAATATAATGACATTAAAGCCTTCCAAAAAGACATTATCTTCCTCAAACCATCATTATCATATTAATCATCATAATTATTATATCCTTCTATCCTATATATGTGGTTTTATCAATATTATATATATACACATATACATATATATGTATGTATATACATGCATATACAGTTAAGGTACTCCCATCCAACTCTCCCAACTGCTGAGTCACTAGCTCATTTCTAATTCTAAGAATTCAACCATATTCTGGACAATAAAATCAGGCAGGTAAGGGTTACTAGCTGGAAGAGCCTGTTGGCCTAGTTAAGATAATACTTTATCCTGTGAAATTTTGTGAGAGAATAAAATATGTCACCAGTCTCTCAGTTAGATAGAAAAACTCTCTAAAAGGCCAAACTCTTAGAAACCAATAAAGGAAAACTGTTCACTTCCCACTGACAGCTTGTCACTTTCTCAGAGGAATGACTTTGACCAGACAGTCTCAGGACAGCAGCTGCTGAGGATCTGTCCTAACATACCCTACAACAATGGATAGGTTTAGAGAGGTTCTATTTTGTGCTTGGAGATGCTATATTTATGGAGACAAATTTTCTACTATAATTTTCCTAATATTTGGCCATTGATCAGAAGCTTTCCATCATTTGTGATCTCACAATATTGTTATTGTAACAACTAGCCGATCCAGCACAAGTCCCTCCTCCAACTGTGAAATCCTAATAAAACGATAGATGTTATTGATATTCATCATCTTCACCAAAGTGGGGGGATGTGAGGTGGGGAGAAGAGCTGCCATGAGGACTCTGAACTTTACCCTGACTTATACAATGTTCATGAGGATTGTAGACTCTGGTCTGAATCCATTCAGACTCCCACTTTATTTTAACTTTGCCCAGGTTCCCAGTGACCAGTCTCTATGGTCAATAATTTTGTTTTTTTTCCAGACTTGTGATTTCATTGTGTTAAAACTTGCCCTTAGAGAAACCCTCCATGAAACTTATCAGGCGCATTCATATCTGATGATAGTTTTAGAGAATTGAAGAATAGATGGGGAAGAGTGCCTCAAGGAAGTGGGATAATGAGATTGCAAAGTGGACAGAGTGTTTGGAATATAAAAGACATACCTTCACAAATTCAAATCCAGCCTCAGACTCTTACTAACCCTGTGACCCTGGGCAACTCGCTTAACCCTCTTTGCCTCAGTTCCTCAGTTGCAAAAATGATTTAGAGAAGGAAACAGCAAGCCACTCCAGTATTTTGGGGAATTTGGGAATTCCCAAATTGGGAAAAGTCGAAATGGGGTCACATAGAGTCAGACAGGACTAAAATGACTGAACAACAACACAAACAAGGACTTTTGTCTGATGCTTAGACAGTATCAGAGGCTAGACTTGAATCTTGATCTTCCTTAACAACAAAACTATCCATGTGCCTCTTGTGGACAATAATAGGAGAATCAATCTTCACTCCTTAATGAAGTGGTCCCTAGGGCCACAGATTATATTTTAAACCCAGCATAAACTGATCTAAGTGCCTTGAATTTATAAGGTTTGGAGGGGTTTTGACTTGTGATTTTTTTCATAGTGAAGAAACTCTCCACTGATACAAATTAGCAGGTTACCTATAAAAGTTGTGTGAGAGCATGAGAGATTAATTACCTTGCCTATGTATATGTCAGAGGCAGGACTTAAGAAAAAGAGTTTAGAGGTAGCACAAATTTTGAGTCTATAAAGCAATCCCTACCAACTATTAGTGATGTGATAGAAAGAGTACTGTCTCTGGAGTCATAGAACTTGAGCTTAAAAACTGCCTCTGAATACACTTTTGTGACCTTGAGCAAATCACTGAACCCCACCCCCACCCCAGTCCTCAGTTTTCTTGCTTATTAACTCTTTGGATACAGTGCTCATAAATCAAAGACTGAGGATCAGTATTATTAAATAACTTAACCACTGTCACAAAGTAAGTGGAAGAGCTGGGCTTCAAACTTGTTCTGACTCTGTTTGATATTATTTCTATTAAAACATATTGCCACAGTGTGTGTGTGTGGGGGGGGGGGGTGTTCAATCCAGAAAGTCACCTTCTGTACTTTCAATGAAGTAAATTGAGTAGGTGGGGAAAGGAGACCTTTGTAGAAAGTGCAATTGTTACAATACCAACCAGAGGAAAACACTAGTTAGAGATCACTTCCCATTAATATCTATTAAAAAGTACAGTGAAAAAAATTCCTTAAAAAATCTCAAAATATAGATTTATATTTTCTTTGTGAGAAAATTATAATATTGAGAAGTAATTAACTGAATTCCCTTCAAGCATTTTCTTGTATTTTTAATTTAATTTATTACATCCTCATTTTAATGGTTGAGATCAAATCATTATAAAGAATCAAGGCAACCAAGATATCCATTTCAACAATCTAATTTTCACATATAAACTAAATGTCTGAAACTAGGGCAGTGAGCTATTTCACAATGAAATACATGAAACCATATTGCAATAAAGCTGGAACAAGATGCAATACAGAAATAATAGCAATTTGGAGCCAGATACTTACACTCTATTACCTTCTATGCCAAAATAGTTGGAATTATTCAGAATGGTTCTTTGCAAAAGTTTTCACCTAATCTTCCTGATAGCCCCAAATAAAAATAAAAATAAAAAATCACTTTATATTTATTATGTTTTTGTTTTATATAAACTTATACATACATACTTATATATATATATATATATGTATGTATGTATGTATGTATTTGGTCTCCTTTCCTAGACTTTTTTTGGTACCCCAATACCTAGCATATATAGGTACTTAATAATGTTTGTTGACTGACTGATTGAAAATCATAAACATCAAAGCTGGACTATCTAAATGGATTATTAAAGGTTGAGTAGATAAAAAATGTCACCCCTAGAACTACAGAATCCATTATGGTTCTATGGAAAGAATGCTGGTTCTAGAACCAAAGGATCTGAGTTTTCACCTGAATTTGCTACTTAATTCCTATGCAGCTTCCACCAGCCATTGCCCTTCTCTGGATCTTAATTTCCTGGTGCATGAGCTTTGTGGTCCTTTCCATTTCTAAATCTGTTACTAAGATCTCATTAAGTGTAGAATGTGAGCCCTTGTAAGTCTTACTCTAATCCTGAATGGATTGCCAACCTAAATGGATTCTCAACCCTAAATGTATTCTGAATGGTCTTGAACTTGGGAAACTATTTTTATTGATTCTATACAAAGGAACAACAGTCAGAATAGAATGCAAAAAGTATACATAGTAGGTACTTAGGACATATTTACTTATTTATTGTTTGTTTGTTTGTTTATATTATTTTTTCAATTATATGCAAAAATAATTTTTAACATTCATTTTTGCAAAAGTCTTCCCCCTCCAACTCTTCCCTCCCTCCACCTAAGGATAACAAGTAGTCTGATATAGGCTATACATGTAAAATCATGTTACATATATTCCCATTGTAGTCATGCTATGAAAGAAAAACAGAACAAAAAAGGGAAAAAACACAAAAAAAGGAAAAAAATTAAGGTGAATATAGTATGCTTTGATTCAGATTCCATGGTTCCTTCTCTGGATGTGGATGTGGATGGCATTTTTTTTCAAAGGTCTTTTATAACTGTCTAATTGATGTATTACTGAGAAAAACTAAGTCTATCATAATGTTGTCATTAAGGTATACAATGTTCTCCTGGTTCTACTTACTTTACTCAGCATCAGTTCATGTAAGTCCAGGTTTTTCTGAAATTTGCCTGCTCATTATTTCTTATAGAGCAATAATATTACATTATATTCATATATCATAACTTGTTCAGTCATTCCCCAATTGATGGGTATCCCCTCAATTTCCAATTCTTTGTCATCACAAAAAGAGCTGCTCTGAACATTCTTTTTTGTATCCAATTCTTTTGCAAACTGGTAAAATCTATGAATCCCTTCTCAGAATAAGGGTTTATTTACTTTAGTTTTGTTGTTTGTCTTTTTGTTTTCATTTTTTGGTTTTTGCAAGGAAATGGAGTTAAGTGACTTACCCAAGATCACACAGTTAGGTAATTATTAAGTGTCTGAGGCTGAATTTGAACTCAGGTCCTCCTGACTCCAGGGCCAGTGCTCTATCTACTGCACCACTTAGCTGCTCCTAGATATATTTGTTTACAAAGAAAATTAAGTAAATTGAAATAGTACCATCATATTTTTTAAAATGTTCATAGATGACAAGCTGAGAACCCTTTTGAATAGACTTCACTGAATGACTTAGATTGATTCTAATATATTAACATTTCCTTCATCCTGAAATTAGCCAATATTTAGGTAGCCAAAGAGAGGAACAGAACTGTTGTATCAACAAATGAGTCCATGTGTTGATAGGATAAGATGTTGAGGTGACAGTGAAGGTGGAAAGATCAGGCAAAGCCATATGGAAAGAGTGATACACCAGTTTATTCATTGAGGATCATGTGATTTTCCCCTGAACTGTATATGGAAATTTTATAGTGAATTGTCTATGCTTCTTCCCAAAATAATGTAAGCTCTCTGCAGGCAGGATATATTTCCTTTATGTCTGTCTCCCTAGGGTCTAGCATGAAATATGCTTGTTGAATTAAACAGAATTTTACAACCACCTTTTCCACACATAGTCAACAGAATTGTATCTTTCTAAGGTTATTCCCAGATGTCTATTCAGGATTCCATAGTCATGTGCTTAAGAGGTGCTAGCGCCCAAACCTAGCATTCACCAGAATAGTGGCAATTGAAAAGAGATGAAACTATGAACAGATTCAACCTAAAACTCTCTCATTATGATATCTAAATTTAATCTCCTTTGTCACAAAGGAGAGGCACCCAATGATGCCTATCAGAACCTGAAAAACTCTCCTGTATGCCCCTCCCCATCCTCCAGTCTCAATTAAATAATATATTCACCATTGGAGAGGATTATGGGGCAGTATGAATACTTAAACATGCATCATTGTCTCTATATTGAGCTAATTTCCAGCTATCTGCTAAATCTTGACTTTGCTGTTAACTAGGACTAGAGACTCCTTATCTGATGGACACACCTATCTGCTCTCACATTTTTCTAACCCCGGGATTGATAATTAAATCATTTTACTGTGTAATTTGTAAGTCTCCTGCTTTAGGGTTCTACTTTGAGTCCCTTGGATTCTGAAGAGAAGAACGTTTGTGCTGAAGTTCCCTTTCTTGGACACCATTCCCTTTTAGCTTATCCCCGACAGTAAGTCACACCACTATCCCCAGTACACATTCCCATTCCATTCTATCTTTCCATCGAGTTCTATGGAAACTTTTTCATTGTTAACAAACTGTCTTTCATCCATCTCTTCTCCTAGGAATTACTAGCATAGGATTGTAGAGATAGAATAGATCCAAAAATTTCCTCATTTTACAGAGAAGCAAATTATAACCCAATGGAATTGAGTGACTTGCCCAATGTCACCTGGGCAGTGTCAAAGATGGGACCTGAACCCAGAGTTTCAAGCACTTTACATTGTGCTGAACTATATATGGAGATTTTATAGTGAATTTTCTATGCTTCTTCCCAAAATATTGTAAGCTGTCTGCAGGTGGGGTATATTTCCTTTATATCTGTCTCCCTAGGGGGTCTAGCATGAAATATGCTTGTTGAATTAAACAGAATTTTACAACCACCTTTTCCACACTTAGTCTACAGAAATGTATTTTTATTTCTTTAATTGAAATGAATTTTGTATGAATTTTGTTTTGTGAATTTAGAGAAATTTTTAAGTATTTCCTCAAATCACTAGAAATTGTAATAACTGCTTTAATGGAAGACAAATTAGACTATGGGGAAGCAGTCAGGAAAAATAAAAGACTTGCCCCAACTCAAATGTACTAAAGTTTAAAGGAGAAATTTGGAAGAAATGTGCATCTTTATCATGTAATCTGATATTACTGACTGCAAAACATTGCTTTTTCTTCCCAGAGTTTCCAAACTATATGAAGAATATGTAATAAGGTACTATAAAAAATAAGATTACAGAACATCCTTGACTACAATTTATAATAAAGAATATCATACTCCCAACATAGTTGTTATAAAGAAAGGTTAAGACATCTTTCAATAATCAAAATATACCTTAAAAATAAATAATCAAAATATAACAATTTCAACATTTGGATACTTTTGAGCAACCATTTCTTAATAAAACAGATTCTCTCCAGGTCTTGAGTCACTCTCTAGGGCAGCATTACACAAACTATTTTCTGTAGTACTCCAGGGTATTATGAAGTAGTCTAAGGGAGTCCATAAAGAAACTAAACAATCAGTCTATCCACTATAGTGTAACTCTTCCACAACAAGAATATTTTTTATAACATTTTTGAAGAACATAGAAAACTATTGTACACTGGTTCAAAGTTGGCTTCTTACTAAACCAAAATCAGTTCTTCCATAAACTGAGTGATTTATCATGTATAACTAAACAACTGATATAGACAGACAGCTAGGTGGCACAAGTGGATAAAGTGCCAGGCCTGAAGTCAGGAGACTCATCTTTGTGAGTTCAAATCTGATCTCAAACACTTAGTAGATGGCTTACCCTAAGAAAGTCACTTAACCCTGTTGCCTCAGTTTTCTAACTGTATCCTGTATCTTTACCAAGAAAATGCAAGGGGTGGCTAGGTGGCATAGTGGATAAAGCACCAGCCCTGGAGTCAGGAGTACCTGGGTTCAAATCCTGTCTCAGACACTTAATAATTACCTAGCTGTGTGGCCTTGGGCAAGCCACTTAACCCCATTTGCCTTGCAAAAACCTAAAAAAAAAAATCCAAATGGGATCATGAAAAAGATGGAAAGACTGAAGATGACTAAACAACAAAAACAAAGGGCTATTCTGGTATACATCTAGAGGAAAAGAGGACAAGAATGGCATAGGATGAGAAGGCATAGATTAGCTTAGTCTTCTCTTGCAAAGACAACACACACACACACAAACACACACACACACATACACACACACACACAAACACAGATATGCATATATATGAGATCACAACTGTGTTCAGAGATATTGAGCAATGTCCTTTAAAACCAATCATGAGGGGCAGCGAGGTGGTGCAGTGGATAGAGCACCTGGCCCTGGAGTCAGGAGTACCTGAGTTCAAATCTGGCCTCAAACAGCTAATAATTATTTAGCCTGCGTGGCCTTGGGCAAGCCACTTGACCCCATTGCCTTGCAAAAAAAAAATCATGACATGAAAGAGGTTCTTGGAAAATGAGTATCAAATTATCACATAAATTATAGGTAACAATTTAAAAAATAATTGTCTAGTTCTATCAAACTTTCAATGGCATTTACACATTTCAAAAATCTTAAAAATAACACTTAAAACTTTTCATCTAAAATGGGATAAACTGAAGCAATCCCCTCTCCCAAATACTGGTTTGTTTAAGTATTTTTGCCAGGTGAGAGAGTTTCTGCTACTGCAGCAAACTTTTTCAGGAACTCAGTGAGGTCAAAATTATTTTCTCAATGCCACTAAGATGACTTAATTTCAAATACAATAACCATGTATTGATATGATCACATAAACAAAAGTTCTTTTGGAGTCCTCAATAATTTTTGAAATTGTAAAAAAGGTGTTGAGACTGAGAGAACCTGAAAACCACTGTGCTCCTACTATAACACTTCAATAGATCTTCCATCTCTTTTGCATGGCCACTCCCTCCACCTGTTCAAACTAGAATCCATCAATACTATCTCATCCTTTTTAATTTTTGTCCAAATTCTTCCATAAATTCTATGTAAGTGATACGTAACAACAGACTCTTTTTAATACTTTGTAGAACCAATAGTTATCAACTAGTTTAAGCTACATTCTCTACTACAGGACTGAGTCCATCTCCTTTCCCTCCCCCCCCCAAAAATACATATACTTGTATATAATCTATATCTACAAACACATGCACCCAGATTTTATATATAGAGAGATATATAGATAGATATAAATTAGATATAGATATATAGATTTTATATAGATATCTATATGTACATATATACACTGACATATATATGTCTCTGCATGTTTAAATACATATATGTGTGCATGTGTAAAATGTTGCTGAGAAGTGAAGTTCAATTGTACAGAGAAATGGAGTTGTCCTGGATTATTCATCTTGACATCCACTTATTCTATGTTCTCTCACTCAGAGGTCAATCTACTTTTATCATAAGGTTTTTTCAGTGTTGTGAAGTATTTCACAATAATGAATTTATATACATATACATATTTATTATAATATAATATATTATATTATATTATTAAATTATATTATATTGTATTGCATTGTATCGTATCGTATCGTATTGTATCATATCGTATCATATTATATAACTATTAAAGATAATACTTCACTGTTTTGTGGTTCACTTATATTTACAAATATCCAAAAATACTATATTAAACAAGCATCTTACACTGACCCTTTGACTCATCTGTGGTAGGTATACTTCTGAAACCATGGTGCTCTATGATTCACAGCCATATGACATCACCAAGAGCACTGGTGCATCACTTGCATTATAACACTAGAATTTTATTATAATGAGTAGAATGGGACCTGCTCTTAAGGTTGTATATTTTCCTAATAAAATCTATCCCTATTGTTTCTTCATATTCATTTTGGGACCTGACTGATTCTCCATCTACAGCTTCTGCAGATACATGCATTGAAAGCCTAACTCAATAGATTGCTCCATACATCTATGTGTCATCATCTGGGCAATATAATTTCTTCAACTAGAAGACATATGTTCCACAAAGTTATTCACCAATGTTATAGGGAATTCCTGAACAGTTGAGAGAGAAAAATGGATACCCTATTGATGAAACATTTTTCCAGATACTCCTATTTATGAGTGATAATGATGTTCATTAAATTGAGGCCCAGAATAATACAGGACCTTCTAATGACAGGGACAATTCTTGGGGATGAGGGTGGAAGGAGGGGAAGAAGGTCTGACTATCCATCCATCCATTCAATATTATTCTTCTTATAAGATTCTCATTGATTACAAAAAACACTTCACAACAAAATGATTTTTACATTTTTGATTAAGACTAGAACTGAACCAAAAAAAAATGACTTTAAAAAATCACTTTTTTACATAGCATCATTCAAAGTAGACATTTTAAAGGGTATTACTAGAAAAATTCCAAAATAAATTGTTAAAGTGAAGAGTTCCACCACTATAAAAAGATTGGAAACTACTACCTAGCATACTGTGAGTTGGCTACTTAATTATAGATGGTTAGAATGGAAAAGGATCTCAATAAGCACTTCATTTGACGGAAAAAGAACTGAGATCTAGAAGAGACTTGCCCAAGATCACATAGGAAGTTGGTAGCAGAACCTGACCTAGAATTTGAGTTTCCTGTGCCCATCCTGTGCTATTTCCCCTAAAAGTGCATTATCTCTTTCAAGACATCCCAATGTCATTCTCTGAGCTATGATGGTAAAGGTTCTGGGATAAGAGATCACTAGATTTTTGGCCTCTTGACACTGAGATAGTGGAATAAGCCATCTTGTCATGTAAAGTTTCAAACTGCTAACTGTAAATGAATGTGACATGAATTTAGCTGTGTGACAGTCATGTAACAACACTGAAAAGAAAATCTTCAAAGCTATTTCTTCAAGTGTTACGCAATTGTTCATTTTCTTTGTCAGGACTCTCTGACTGTTCTTTCAATTTATAATATTATTGCAGAGCCTCATCATTTCATCAATCAGAGTTATTCTATTTGCTGAAATACTGACAAATCCAGCTGCTTTGTCACTTATAATCAATTTCATTAATTTTTCTACTTTCTGCCCCAATTAGTGCCCTACTTTTGGGACTGCTTGATGATTTGACACTACCTACCGTCTGCACATTAATAATCAAATTGCAAATTGCTTTGTCCTTGACATTACAGGCCCTTTCTCTTTACCAGATCCTTTTGGTTCCTGCATGTCCCTTCTTAAGCTAAATTACACTGTGCCCTGCTGTGAAGCAAAGGGTTCAATTGTTGTACAAAGGAATGGACTCGTCCTGGCTTGTTCATCTTGACATCCACTTAATCCATGTGCCCTCACTCAGAACTCAATCTACTTTCATCTTAAAGGCTTTTCATTGCAGTGAATTTTTTCAGCTCATTGCCTAAAACACCTACTTGAAATGTTGTTTACCTGGATTTAATCCCTAGACTTTCTAAAAGCATAAGATTTCCTGATTCTGAACAAAATGTCACAGCTATAATATTTATGCTGTACTATTCATGAGGCCTAACTGATGAATATGAAGAAGGTTATTACAAAGGTTTGTTATCAATACTGATGAGAATTCTGTTGAAAAGTGATTGTGAAACCGGTGTCTGAACACACTTTCATTTTCTTTCTCTTCCATTCTCTATCTTTGCCTTTGTCTCTGTCTCTTTTCTGTATTTTCTGATCATGTCTTTCTATTTCTATCTCTCTCTCTCTCTCTCTCTCTGTGCCTCTACCATCTCTCTGACTCTATTCCTCTGACTGTCTCTCTGTCTTTTGCCTTTCTGTCTCTCTCTCTCCCTCTCTCCCTCCATCTATCTCTCTTTCTCTCTGTCTCTCCATCTCTCTCTCTCTCTCTCTCTCTCTCTCTCTCTCTCTCTCTCTCTCTCTCTCTCTCTCTCTCTCTCTCTCTCCCCTACCTCTTTATTTCAGTGTCTTCTTTATTTCTGTCTCTTGTCCTTGTTTCTCTGCTTCTTTCTGAATCTTTCTGCCTCCATCTCTTTCTCTGTGTGTGTGTGTGTCTATCTCTCTATATATCTGTTCACGGAGCTCTAACTCTGTCTCTTTCTGTTTCTGTATTTCTTCTACTTCACTTTCCACTGCATGCTAACACCATGACCATCTCTGCCTATCTTCATCCCTTCACTCATACATACACAAAAGAAAAACCAGGCTTTCTGTCTTTCCTTATGAATCAGCCTACAGATTATAATTTCTTGTCAACAGTCTACAAGATACTTTGACCACCTTTTTGCTCTGCTTTTCTCACACTTAGCAGTACCACCGAGATGATATATTGGACAACGGTGTGGAGCATCAATAGCCTGAAGAAATCCAGCAATAGTTCTGTGGGTAATATTTTCAGCCTTTATGACCAGATCTTGCCAGAAGTCTGCCTTAATTCTGACTCAGCTGATTTCTTATGTGACTGTGAAAACATAGGTCTGTCACTTTTTGGCTCCTACCCCATTACTTTTCTTTTCTTTTTAGGTTTTTGCAAGGCAAATGGGGTTAAGTGGCTTGCCCAAGGCCACACAGCTAGGTAATTATTAAGTGTCTGAGCTGGATTTGAACCCAGGTACTCCTGACTCCAGGGCCAGTGTTCTATCCACTGTGCCACCTAGCCACCACCTAGCCTCCCCCACCCACCCCATTACTTTTCTTTAACATAATAAGTCTTATGATAAACTAGTCAGAGGTTAGACTTTTGTTTCTCTCCTTCAATTCATTCTAGAGAGTCACCATTTTTTTTTGAGGCTACAAGATTTCCTAATTCCTGTCTATTTTTGAAGATGAGAATGGTTAGGTTCTACATACAGCAGCTTTGCTACAAATTGCACTGCCTTCCACCATATTTAATATTCCCTTTCTCCCTATTCTGATGTTGTCATTTTCACATTTTAAAATACCAGCAGGCAACTTGAGACCCATTTCATATATGACTATCATGAAGTTTCACTACCATTAGTTACCAATATGTCACATCTACTTTTCATTTCTTCTTAAAAATATTACATTAAAGGTTACAGTGTGCCTGTGGTCACTTAAGAAACCTACAAATGTCCAAAGGGGTGAAAAAACTACTCTTTTCATTAGGATTCCTCATTATGAGAAGAAGAAAAACAATGTATGGGAAAGAAAGAGATAATGATAATATAAAAAAATCCTGACAGTCATGATTGAATAGGCAAATTCAAAATAAATAAATGAAGATAAGTATGATGTTACAAAGGATTTGATATCCCTAAGGGAAGAGACTTGTTTTGGTTTTGTCTTTATTCCCCAGGTTTTGCACAATACATAGTCCACAGTAGGAGCCTATTAAGTCCTTTTAATTGATTGCTTAAATAGTAAAACTTAGGGAATCTTTAGTGTAGTAATATGATATATGTTTAAGATATAAAAAGTTTCAAGAAGGATTTAGATGAATTTATGATCCAGAATGGGTTTATAAGGGGATGTGCTGGATATAGCTCTAATGACTTGTGAGATCCCATAGTTAAAATATCAATGTGAGTTTTTACAACTCAGAAATCAACAATATCTTAAGTCAAGGTCTAATATATTGTTTTGTTGATTGTCCCAACTTAAAAAACTGTTAGTAATGTAGATTAAACTTAAAATTGGTCAGCAGACATTTTCCCTTCCCTTCTGACCCCCACTTCCTAGTCAGATTGTTAAACATTTTCCAATTTCCCTCTATGTCATGCTATAATTAACTGAGTTCAATAGAAGTTCAGGAAAAGACACAGGGAATGAAATCAACAGACTGGAAATTAATAATAATAATAATAATAATAACAATAACTAGCATTTAAATAGTGCTTTGAGGTTTACAAAGCAATTTACTTACTGCATTTTCTGAGTTTCACAACACATATGCATATTCCTTGATTTTTGAAGCTGCCATCATAAAGGATAACTCTACCATCCTAGAATTTATCCTTTGGTTCAATTAATCAGAAAGAAAATGCTGGGTTTCATGACCCATGAACTAAATCTAGTGTGACAGACCTTATGAGTCTTAGTGTGACAGTTCTTATGATACTACTAAATATAATTTTCTTTTCTTTGCTCTATATACTAAATCATAAAATATTGGAGTTGGAAGGGACAATTGCAGCCATCTAGTCTAATCTACACCTGAAAAGTTATCCTCACAAGTGTTTATCTGACCTCTGATTGAAGATCTCCATTAAGGAGAAACCCCATGGTCCCCAGGGAAGTCTTTTTTCTTTTTCATTTCATTCATTCAGTTTTAATTGTTAGGAAGTGGGTTTGGTTGTTTTTTTTCCTTTCATCAAGTTGATATTTTCTTCTTTGAAAATAGTCACCACTGTTATTCCTCCTGCTCTCTGACAGTAAATATCTTAGTCTAATCTCTCTTCCCTGTGTTAGACTTTCAACTATATGAGGATAGCTATCAAATGCCCTCTCTATTTTATAGGCAAAAAAATCTCTAGTTCTTTCATCTAGGCCTTTCAACTCTGTAGAGAAAGAGGGACTATCATTTCCTTTTCCCTAGAAGCTATGCATCTCCTAGAGAAACTAAAGCTCATGTTTGTGGTTGTTGAGTTGTTGGGTTTTTTTTTTTTTGAATGGGGAGAGGGAGAAAGGTATCACATTGCACACTCCTTTTGAGGTTGCAGCTATACTAAAATCACCCAATCTCATTTTCTAACAAACTCCTATTTAACTATGCCTCCCTATCTGGTAATTATGAAGCTGAGATTTTGAACCTAAGTGTAATTCTTTGCATTCATCTATGCTGAATTTCATTGTATCAGATTCAGGTCAATGTTCTACCTTGTCAAAGGTAGATTGGATTTTTTTTTTGGACTTTGTATTCTCTTTCTCATCCCATGTGTTAGGTAGCCTTCTGTGGTCGAATTAATATCCTAATATTTTGACCACAAGCAAGTTAGCATAGTTTTTCCTTAAAAAAGGTATTGAAATAATCCTTAAAACTTTTATTATCTCAGTAGTTTAAAGTCTTAGATTATAGATATCACTTCCTGGTTGCAATAGCTTTGATGAGCTCAAGGTATGCTCTGATGTTTGCTTGGCAAGACCATCACATACAAACTCAGAGGCAGAGAACCTTCAGCAGATTGTAACTCTTTTTGTTAAATGTTGAATAATATATGAGTGCTTAATTTCACTCCAGCGTTGAATACAATCTATCAAGAACTGCGCTGTCAGATCTAACCTAAAACATTCTTGTCTTTGTAAATATCTCATCTATGCCTTCAATTTAGTTGATGATAAAAATATTGAACAGCATACAATCAAGGACATATCCCCAGAATATTTTAATGGAGGCATCTTTTCAAAGAGGACATTCTTTCAGGTGAGCTATCCATCACCCTCTAATCCATGTAATTGCTTTATCATTTAATCTACATATCTTCATTATTTCAACAAATATAGTATGATATATTTAACAAATCTTTTATTAAGGAGTAGGATCTAAAAGTCTTCTTAACTTACAAAGAAATAGGAAAGCAAGGCAATAGGATACAGGAGGGAACCTTAGAAAAATGCAGAGGGAAGAAGTGGACAGAGGTAAATTTGATTTTTAAGGAGGGAGAAGGTAAATAGAGAGACAGCAAGGAGAAAGAGAAAGGGAGAGAGAGAGAAAAAGGATAAGCAATGGGAAAAATAAAATGGAGGGAAATATAAACTAGTCTTTATAACTTTGACTGTGAATGGGATGAGCTCATCTATAAAATGCAAATAGATTACATATTGGATCAAAAAACAGAACTCAAGAATACATTTTAACAAGAAGCACATTTTAAAATGAGAGACATACATCAAGTAAAAATAAGGGGTTGCAGTAGAATTTATTATACTTGAGCTGATATAAAAAAGCAGGGATAGCAATCATGATCTCAGACAAAGTTAAAGCTAAAATAAATGTAAAGTGATAAACAGGGAAATTACTTTATGCTAAAAGGTACCATAGTCAATGAAGTAATATAAATAATAAATAAATATATATATATATATATATATATATATATATATATATGCACCAAATGGCATAGCATCCAGATTCTTAAAGGAAAAGTTAAATGGATTACAGAAAGAAATAGATAGCAAAACTATAAAAGTGGAGTACTTCAACCTTTCACTCTCACAATTAGATAAATCTAACCCAAAAAAAGATAAAGAAATAAAGAAGATGAATAGAATCTTAGATAAACTAGAAATTATACACTTCTAAAGAGAATTGAATGGGATTATATAGAAATATACTTTTTTCTCACAAGTATACAGCATCTTTTCCTTTACAAAATCTGACCACATATTTGAGCATAAAAACTTTCAACTAAATGCTGAAAAGCAGAAATATTAAATGAATTCTTTTCAGATAATAATACAATAAGAATCACATTTAATAAAGGATCAAATTAAAAATTAATAATCTAATCTGAAAGAATGAATGAGTTAAAGAACAAATCAGAGAAACAATAAGCACTTTCTTAAGTCAACAAGGATGTAGGAAAAGCAATAATTACAGGAAAATATATATCTGTAAATATTAACATTAATAAAATAGAGAAAGTACAGACCAATGAATTGGTATGTAATTAATAAAATTAGTAAAAGAATAAATGAAAAATGCCCAATTTAGCACTCAATTGGAAATAATAAAAACTAAAAATGAATTTATAAAACTCAATGTAAGAAAAACTTTAAATTGATGAATAAAACTAGGAGTTGATTTTATGAGAAAAAATAGAACAGATAAATCATTGGTCATTTTGATTTTGTTTCAAGGAAAAGAGAAGGGAGGCAGCTAGGTGGTGCAGTGAATAGAGCACCGGCACTGAAGTCAGGAGGACCTGAGTTCAAATCCGATCTCAGACACTTAATAATCTAGCTGTGTGACCTTGGACAAGTCACCTAACCCCATTGTTTTGTAAAAACCGAAGAAGCAGCAGCAGCAGCAGCAGCAGCAGCAGCAGCAGCAGAAGAAGAAGAAGAAGAAGAAGAAGAAGAAGAAGAAGAAGAAGAAACCAAATCACTAAAACCCAAAATGAAAAGGGTAAATATAACACTAACAAAGATGAAATTGAAGCAACAATTGAGTTATTTTGATCAACATCTCATATCCTATACCAAGATAAAGTTGAAATGGATACATGAATTAAGAGGTGTTTCCATAAGCCAATTAGAAGAACGATTATAGAGTATCTGTCAGATCTATGGAAAAGGGAAGAGTTTCTGACCAAAGAGAGAGAACATTATAAAGATGCAAAATGGACAATTTTGATTACATTAAATCAAAAAAGATTTTGTAAAAATAAAACCAATACAACCAAGATTAGAAGGAATGCAGAAATCTGGGAAATATTTTTTACAAATTTTACAAAACTATTTTATAAATATTTACAAATATCCTTCTGATAAAGGTCTCATTTTTAAGAAATATGAAGAATTGAGTCAAATTTATAAGAATACAAGTAATTCCTCAGTTAATAAATGATCAAAAGATATGAATAGGCAGTTTTCCGATGAAGAAATTAAATCTATCTATATAGTTATATGGAAAAATGCTCTAAATCATTATTGACTAAAGAAATACAAATTAAAACTACTCTGAGGCACCACCTCACACCTATCAGATTAATCAATATAAAAAAAGAGGAAAATGATAAATGTTGGACAAGATGTGGGAAAACTGTAATATTAATGCACTATTGGTGGAACTGTGATCTAAGCATTCTAGAAAGCAATTTGAAACTATGCTTAAAGGATAATAAACTATATGTATCCTGTGATCTAGCAATACTTTTACTAGGTATGTATTCCAAAGAGAGCATAAAAAAGGGGGAAAAGATTCACATGTGCAAAAAATTAACTCTTTATGTAGTGACCAACAATTGGAAATTGAGGGAATGCCCATCTATTGGGGAATGACTGATCAAATTTTGCTATATGAATGTGATGGGATACTATTGCTCTGTAAGAAATCATGAACAGAAAAACCTGGAAAAACTTGTAGGAATCGATGCTGAATGAAATGTACAGAGCCAATACAGCAACACTGTGTAATGATCAATATAGTAGACTTAGCTCTTCTCAGCGGTATGATGAACAAAGACAATGCGATGGAAAATATCATCCATATCCAGAGAAAGAACTATGGAATCTGAATGCAGACCAAAACATACTATTTTCACTTTGTAAAAATCATTTTATGTTTTTTTCTTCTCATTATTTTCCCCCTTATGTTCTGATTCTTCTTTCACAATGGGACTAATAAGGAAATACGTTTAACATAATTATATATTTATGACCTATAACAGATTAGTTGATGTCAGGGAGGAAGGGAAGGGAAGGGAGAGGAAAAATGTGGAACTCAAACTCCCATAAAAAATGAATACTGAAAATTATCTTTACATGTAATTGGAAAAAAGTTATTTTACCCACTTATTTGCTAATAAATTTATCGATTCAAGTGAAACGAAGAAAACTTATAAAAATGTAAACTACTCAAATTAACAGAAGAGGAAAATAGACTATCTAAATAAGCTTATTTTAGAAAAAGAAATTGAACAAGTCATAAATGAGCTTCCTAAGAAAAAAGCATCAAGACTATGGATTTACAAATGCATTCTACTGGGACAGCTTGGTGGCACAGTAAACACCAGTCTGAAATACGGAGAAGGTAACTTCAAATCCAGTCTCAGATTCTTGACACTTACTAGCTTCATACTTCACAAGAAGACCAACAACAAAACAAACAAGCAAAAAAAGTTAATTCTACCAAATATTTACAGATCAACTAATTCCAATATTAAATAAATTATTTGAAATAGCAGGCAAAGAAGGAGTCCTATCAAACTATTTTTATGAAACAATTATGGCTCTGCTACCTAAACCATAATACTCATTTTCAACAATATTATTCAATGTTGTACTAAAAATGCTAGCAATAGCAATAAGATGAGAAAAAAATTCAGAGAATTAGAATGAGCAATGAGGCAATAAAACCATCTCTTTTGACAGAACAATATAATGGTACATATTGAAAAATTCTAGAGATTCACTTAAAATTAACCCAAAAAACTGAAAAATTGATAATTTTGGCAACATAACAGGATATATAATAAACCTATATAAATCATTAGTATTTCTATACATCAAGAACAAGGCCCTTCAAGAAGAGAGAATAAGAGTTATTTCATTTTAAATAATCAAAGATAATATAAACTACCTGAAAGTATGTCTGCCAAGACAAACTCAGGAACTATCTTAATATATTTATAAAATACTTTTTATACAAATAAAGTCATTATTTAAATAGAGAAATATTATTTGTTCATGCATGAACCATGTCAATATAATAAAAATGATAATTCTACTTAAATTAATGTATTTACCATCCCAATTAAATTACCAAAAAAAATTATTTTATTGAGAAAATGTATTTGGAAGAATAAGAATATCAAAGTAATTAATGAAAAATTATGTACAGGAAAGAGTTCTAGTAGTGCCAGATCTGAAGATGTATTATAAAGTAGTAAGTATCAAAGCTATCTGGAAGTGGTTAAGAAATAGAATGCAGGGGTGCTAGGTGGTGTAGTGGATAGACCACTGGCCCTGGAGTCAGGAGGACCTGAGTTCAAATTCAGCCTCAGACACTTAACAATTACCTAGCTATGTGACCTTGGGCAAGCCACTCAACCCCATTGCCTTGCCAAAAAAAAAAAAAAAATAGAATGCTAGATCAGTGGAATAGAGCAGATCAATAGTACAGAGCAGTAAATTATTAAAGTAACCTTGTGTTTGATAATTCTAAAGATTTAAGTTTTATGATAAAAATTAATAATTTGGTAAACATTTATTGAGAAAACTGGAAAGTATTTTGACAGAAACTAAGTATAGACCATTATCTTATGCCATTTTTCATGATAAGGTTAACATGGATACATGATCTAGATATAAAGGTAAATATCAAAAGTAAATTAAAGAAGATGGTACATATTACATATCAGATTTATGGGTAGAAAAAGAATTTATGAAAATAATAAATAGAGGGGCAGCTAGGTGGCCCAGTGGATAGACCATTGGCCCTGGAGTCGGGAGTACCTGCATTCAAATCCAGCCTCAGATACTTAATAATTACCTAGCAAAGTCTTTCACAAAAATGATGAAAAGTTAAATGATCAGAACCAGGAGAATGTTGTAAACAGTAACAGTAATATTATTCAAAGAGTAACTACATAAGACTAAATTATTTTGAGTAATATGAATATTCAAGTCAACTACAATGTACCTATGGAGTAGGATACTCTAATATTAGAGTTTAGAAGGAAGGGAGGGATGCAGGTAAAAATTCAAAATGTAACAAAAAATTAAAAAAGAAAAACACAAAGATATGTAAATAATTGGAGAAATATTAATCATTCATGGTAGGTGAATTCAATATAATAAAAATGATATACAATCTAAATCAATGAAATTATTCAGTGTTATACCAAACTCCCAAAGTATTAACTTTATGGAGCTATAAAAAATTAATAAAATTTATCTGAAGAAACCAAAAATCAAGAATATTAAGGGAATCAATGAAAAAAACATAAAGAAAAGCAACCTAACATCAGATTTAAAACAATATTACAAAGTGATAATCACTAAAAAAAAAACAATTTGGTACTGGATAAGAAATAGCGTGGTAAATCAGTGGAATAGATTGGATATATAATACACAGAAGCAAATGAGCACATTAAGCTAGTGTTTAATAAACTCTAAAATCTTGATTATTGCAAGTACTTTCTGGTTTTTAAAAAAACTGCTGGGAAAAATGGAAAGTTGTCTGTCACAAACAAGGCACAAATCAACATTGAACATTTAAAATCAAAATAAGATCAATTTGGGGACACAATTTAGACATAAAACATTATATACTAAACAAATTAAGAAAGCACAGAAACTATTATCTGTCACATAGATGCATAGGAAAGAGTCCATGAACAAATAAGAAATGGAGAGAGTAGATTAAATGGTTTTTACACAAATAAAATCAATACAGCCAAAAGTAGAAGGAAAGTTGAAGACTGGAGATGGAAAGATCACAGTAAATTTCTCTGTTAAAGAGCTAATTTCTCAAATACATGGGAACTTGAGACAGATTTATAGAAAACAAGAGTCATTCTCTAACTGATAAATGATCAAATGATGTAAACAATTAGTTTTCAAAAGAAGAAATCAAAGCTATCAATAACCACAGGAAAAATACTCATTGATATTGTTTGGCCATTTTCAGTCATGTTCAATTCTTCATGACCCCTTTTGGGGATTTTTTTTTTGGCAAAGATATTAGAGAGATTGGTTTTTTAAAAACAATGCAAGATTTCAGACTCCTGTTAAATTTTATACTCCTCCTTAAGCTGTGACAACAGATGGAAGCATTGACTGACAGGTAAGCAGTGAGAAGTTCTGACCTAAGCTGAAAATAAGACCAGGCTGAAACATAGCAATGAAGAATCAGGGCTAGGAGCTATAATGAAGGCAATGGTCACTAGAAATTAAGAGGGGAAAAGTTGACAATGACTAGGTTCCAAGGATGCTTAATAGTAGTAAATAAGTTGGAGGCTTGGGTCGTTGATTTGGTGAGATTTGGGGGAAACTTGTGACTGCTCCATTAGGAAGGAAAAAGGGATGACACCCTCTGCTGGAGAGGGTATAACTATTCTCTTGATTAAAAAAAAAAAGCTAGAATATTAGGTCTTTTTCTGTACTTGACATGCCTTTTAATATACCTATATGATGTTCAAAAGTAATTAAATTTCTTCATTTTTGATTTTTTCCAGTCTGTCAAAATGTTGTAGTGACAAAGACTTCTAATTTTGTTATCAGTGGTTCAAATTTCACCTCTTTCATCATACCTATGTGACTTTTAGACAGATCAAAAAACCTTTTTAAGTTTCAGTTTGCTCAATGGTAGGATGATGGGTTATACTAGATGACCTCCAAGATCCCTCAGTTCTGGCCCCATGATCCTATGTTACAAAGAATCATGATTAGGTCTCACTATGTATTAGTGTTATTTCCCAGGACAGTGCTATCTGTTTATTTGAACAATTTATTTTCTTTGCTTAAATCCAAATTATTGTCCAACCAGAACAAAGCTAAACTCAGCGTCATCTCAAGGCAACGTGAAATGACACAGTTTGACTTTAATCCATTAATCAATTTTCTTTGCATATGAATGTTCACCAGCTATAAAACTACCTAACTTTGTTTCTCTCTCTTAACACTCTGGACCCTTGCCACCTCACAGATAGATATGCAAATATCTGAAATACACTTCATGTTACTGGAAGGAAAGTCCCTATGGTAATATGAGGCTAAGTCAGCAACTCAGGTAAACTGAAGCATATGTTCAAAATACTTGATTTCAGAAATATGAACAACTACATTGCCAACTTCAAACTATAGAAATTTTAAGCACATAATAATAAGAGTTCTAGAAATGCACACATTCTAAGTGAAATATATCCTTAAAATTTTATATCACTTTAATTATTGACTCCGGCTCATATCTTTACTATTATTTTTTGTCATTTAGCATTAAATTCACCATACAGATGAATAATAACAGGTTTAACAGCTAACATTTGTATGGCACATTAACTTATTCAAAGTACTTTACAAATGTTACCTGATTTTGTCCTCACAGCAATCTTGAAAAGTAGGTACCTGCTATTATGGTCTTCATTTTACCAAAGAGGAAATTGAGGACAGAGAAAGACTGAGTGATTTTCCCAGGGTTATACAACTAGTGTCTGAGGTTGGATTTGAACTCAGGTCTTTCCCAATTCCAGGTTCAATGTTCTATCCCCTGCTTCACCTAATAGAAGAAATGGAAGCATAAGAAAAGTCAAGTTTTTGTTTGGGATCACATAGAAACTATTTAAAATGCCAAGACTAAAACTGACTTCCAAAATCCAGTTTCATGCTGCTACTTATTATATAGAAGCATTTAGAATTATTGGGTTTTATAGATTAGGGCACAAAGACAATTCATAAAAAGCTTCAAGAATTCAGCTTGATCATTCTACTTCAAATGTAATTTAAGAACTTATAAGTACTCATTTGTGTCACAGTTGCCAAGAGGTGATGCTTGTTATAAAAAAAAAGTAATGGTTAATTAGGGCAAAAGTAAAGTACTGGATTTCATGGAGACTCCAGGGTCTGGGGAGGAGGGGAGAGGGATAATGATTTTTATTTCCATTTAGGGGATTGTGGGGAACTTCTTACAAACCAACTATTCTTTATCTCCTTGATAGAAGGAATATGGAAGCTAAAAAAAACTGTAGCCTGTTGAATTCAGTTTCAGGAAACAGCCACGGGCATGGTCTGATCTTAAGGGGAGTACCTAGGCTCCTAGGCTAGGATAAATCTCATAAAACTCAGTTACATCATAGAACACAGTTGTCTGTGCTATGGTCACTGGGGATGTTGCACTGCTCTAATTGACTGGTAAGTCCCAGCCTCTCTTTTAAGGAGGAGACTCAGGCCAACTGTCTTCACTCTGAAGGCTGCGTTGATAAGCCATCTCAATAGGTGTCTGTCTGTCTGTCTCTCTCTCTCTCTCTCCTTTTTTAGTTTTTGCAAGGCAATGGGGTTAAGTGACTTGCCCAAAGTCACACAGCTAGGCAATTATTAAATGTCTGAGGTCAGATTTGAACTCAGATCCTCCTGACTCTGGGGCTAGTGCTCTATCCACTGTACCACCTAGTTGCCCCTCAATAGGACTTTCTCAACCATGACACAGAAACCTCTTCACCTTGGAAGCTCACTCCTCCCCTAGACTATTTCTCACATTAGAAGTATCCTCTATCTTTGTGACCTCTCCCTCGGATTAGCTTGCTTCTTATTAAATTTAAATTTTACAAAAGAAATCCAGGCCAACCATGTCTTCATTCCTCTTCAGACTGCACTAATGACTTTCTTCCACAGGACTTTTTCATGTCCCCACACCACATCACTTTTGTATGTCACCAGCAGTTTTGCAGTTCCCTTATGAGTGTTATTTTTTACTTCTTAGAGTATAAACCCCTTGAGGACAGGAACTATCTCTTTTTTTCTTTTTGCATTTGTATTCTTAGAGTTTAATGTAGTCCCAAGCACAATGAAGTATGGACATCTTAAAAATCTCTATGTAGCTGCCCCAAGCTAGTGATCCCTGTGGGTAACTCTCCTGATACCTCCTCTTGAAAACCTCAAAGATCAGAAGGATCATGAGTCTCTGTTTCCACAATTTGTATTCATTCTGAAAATTAAAATCAGGTAACTTCTGCCCTTCTGCTCCATGAGTATGCCTTCCCTGAGCTTGCCTTAGGACATCTGCCTTATGGTTTTACCCCTGGAGTGGGTCATGTCTGAGGCAATGGGCAGTTGGGACTTGGTGCCAGATGTGAGAGTCCCTCCAAGGTCAGAGCAGTGGGATTTCACCAGTGGCCTGGAAGGTGGCTCAGTAACTCCTAAGTGGATCCATTAGACCAGGCAGATCCTTCAATGTTGGCTCTTTCTTTCATTGTGAAGCAGAATTCAAACAACTTCAAAAGTGAAAATGGAAAAGAGTCCATGTGAACAGAAGTTGAACATGAGTCAATCAGTCCTGTGAAATAGGTGAGCACCATTCCAAAGGGATGGATGATGCCTCCATGGCCCTTCCCCATGGAAAGAGAATCAGGGACAGATCTCTGAATCTGTAGTGGTGACAAAGGGTTTCTAGAGGCATCCAACGAATTTACATGACTGATCCCCAAGAAGCCCTTAGGTGCCCCCAGAAGAATTCTCTTTTCTTTGTGAAGGGAAGGGCTACTCTGGAGTGGGTTTGCCCAGAGAGAGAGGGACCTGGGCCTTGGAAAGCTGAAGCTCTAGGGAGTGTAGTAGCAGAGCAGAGCATCATAGATCTATAAGTGACAAACTAATATTATCATAAGGTTCAAGCTGTTGTCAATAGTATCATATTGTTGAGTAACTCAAATGTGGAAGGTCTGTGAGGAAAGGTTGAACTGACAATTAGTCCATGGAGAGATAGGCTATTGGGTTGCCTCACTCTGTTGCCAGATATCACATGCTGGTTCTGGCCCAGTATTGAAGGGTTCACTGAGATAACTCACTGATACAGGAAAAAGAGAAACCAATTAAAAGGCTGAAAGACTCCATAGCAACAAGATCATCACCAATAGTCCTGTTTCCTATCAAGGAGGCCATGGAAATGATTCTGGTAAAGACAAGTGAGAAGGGTGCCTTGCACAGCATACCTGTCATTATACAAACATAATTGTGCAAGGTATACCACCAGTCACTTGGATGGTTGTTGTGATCCTCTTTGATACTGAAGGACCACTGTTATTGTGGTCCCTAACATAATAAGCTCTTAATAAATTTTTGTTGAATTCTTGAATTCCTCTATCATTATTGCATCTCATGACTTTGACTTTAACCAATCAATATTCACATTATAAGTAGTAATTGTAAATTCCTTTTTATACCTTTCTTGGAAATCTGTATATTTTATGTTTTTTTTCTATTTAATGTACCTAGACCAATACGTCATGTAATCCTACAATCCACTGTTAATGGGACTCTCTTCTCAATGGTGAAGAGAAAGTCCTGTACCTACATTAAGTTTACAAACAAAGGATGTATAATCAGTATGAAAATATGGTTCTCAGAGTGTGTTCTGTGGAAACTTGGGAATCTTCGAGAACCTTTCACGAGGTCCTTGAGATTAAATACTTCCTCAATCATGCTAAGATGGCATTTACCTATTAAAGTCTCCCTCCTTTTTCCAATTACATTTCTGTATGAGGCCAGATTTTCCTCATATGCTTCAACCAAAACAACATATTGCAAACATTGAATGCAGAAATAGATATGGAAATCCAGCTGTCTTCTATTAAGCCAGACATTGAAGAGCTTTGCAAAAATATGTAAATTAATGCCACTCTTCTCACTACTTTTTGTTTTGGAATATATCATTTTTTTAAAAAATATGTTATTTCTGTTATTATGTGGGTTTACTATTAACAAAATAACAAATTAATAAATAATTTTAAATATGCTTATAAAATGTTTTATCAGTTTAAATTTCTATAGATTATAAGTATTTATAGAAATAACATGTTTAATTAAAATTTCTTTGGGATCCTCAGTTTTAAAGAGTATAAAGTATCTAAGGTTAGATTTGAACTCAGGGCTCCTGAGACCAAAAATTTTGAGGCCCATTGTTATAGGGGAAAGAACTAGCTCACTGACTTGGATCAAGTGATTTAATTTCTCTTAGCCTCAGGATCTTCATATGTAAAAAAAAAAGTGAGGGGGGCACAGAAGAGTGAAAGGGAAGAGTGTAAAGTAGATGACCACTAGTACCAAAATGGCCTCTAGTACTAAATGAATAGTGAGTAGAACTGATCCAGAAAACAGAAAAATCTGAGTTTAAATCCAGTCTCAGACATTTACTAGCTATGTGACTCATAGCCAATTACTTAAGCCTCATTTCCACAACTGTAAAAATAGAAACGATGATAGTACCTATCTCCCAGGGTTGTTGTGAAGATCAAATGAAATAACATTTGTAAACCACTTAGCATAATGCCTGACCATATGACAGGTACTTAATAAAGTTTTTCCTTTTCCAGCTCTAAATTTTTGTGCTTGTGCAACTTCAAATTCTGTTGGTGTGCAAGGCCACCAGTCATCTTGTTTCAGGACAATGACTTCCCAGGTCTATCATTATCACATCTCATGCATTGGTTTCACCCATAGATGTTCAAATTATAAGTAGTAAATTGCATAGCTCTTTTTCCCCTTAACTTCATCAGAGTCTGACACTTGATAGGTAATTGGTATTGTGATTTTGTTTCTCAGCTGTTGACATCTGAAAGTTTCTTTAAATAGTAGCTCACTTATGGGTACCAAATAGTCCTACACAACTAGAAGGTGTTTTCTTGAAATTTTATTATTTTGTGAGGAAAAATGTTAATCCTTGGTACAACTATAGATATTTCTAGGTTTATTCTTTGGAGGGGTGAGGGAAAAGCCTATTTTGAGTGAGAGCATATATTTGCTATAGATGGATTCCTTCAGTTCATATAGGTGCAAAGTCACTGCCAAGAACCAAATTGCTCCTTTTTCTTCACTAGAGGACACAAGTTATTGTTAAGGGACATTATTCTGCAAATTCATTTATAATTTTTCTTGGCAGGAAATATTTGTTTCTTATTGTCATCAGTAGTAGTAGTAGAAGTATTAATAATAGTAGTAGTGGTAGTAGTAGCAGCAGCAGCAGAAATAGCAATAGTAGTAGCAGTAGTGGTGGTAAGTAGTAGTGGTAGAAGTAATAGAAGTTATGAGGTATTTCAGTTAATCAACTAGCAATTAGTAAGTACCTGCTAAATATCTGGAATTCTGATAAGCTCTGAGGATACAAAGAATAGAACAAAACAATTCTTGCCCTTAAGAAGTTCATAATCTGTGAAGACAAAGAATTAAGTGCAACAAGAATTTAGAGATAAATTGGGGTTATCTCAGAGGGAATACTTTATAAGATTATGGAGGATTGGAAAAGGATTCTTGCACAACTTTAAAACTAGGGAAGTCCTTCATATGTGTGTGGGTGTGTAGCTATACATATATATAATTTTTATATTCATAAAAACTCTGGAAGATAGGTAGTATTATTATCCCTATTTTCTAGATGAGGAAACCAAGGCAGAGGCTAAATGACTTCTTTAGGATCTTATTACTAGAAAGTATCAGAGGATTGGTTTCAATACAAGTCCTTCTGACTCCAGGTCCATTGCTCTATCTACTCCATCACTTAATATTCATAATCATGTGCTAGGAAAATACTTTTAAAAATGTGTCTGAAGCACCTCAAATCATTAGACCACTGCTTAAAAGCCAAGTCAATCAGCTAGTGTCCTTTTTCAATTGAACAAGAACTCTAACATTTCCAATGCTTCCTTAAAAAAAATTAAGCCTTCCATCTTCTCTGAAAACTAAGGTTTTGTTTAGCTTCTCAAAGGCCTTTACGGGCATCAACAATTTGGAAACATTCAAACAATTATCTACCTTGTCTGGCTTTTGTTTCCTAGAATCTAACATTTCAGGTCCTGCTGCCTTTAGCAACTAGTTATAAAAATAAATAAATGAGAACTGGCCAAACAAAAGAAGAAGCTGTTTACCTTGTTATAAAAGGATTAAATCTGTTTTGAATGGCTTCAAGGATGAGCTGAGTTTGACCATGGCCTGAGATCTTGGCCCATGTTGTATTTTAGTTCTAACATGATAGAACCTCACTGTCGGTGAGCTGCATTTAGTGAGATTTGGTGATGAGGAACCTGCACCTTTGTTTCCATTTAATGGGCATATTATGGTAAAGTCTTCCACAGCTATTAGGACTTGCTTTCAGAAGTTCAATAGTGTCTCTGATAAACAGATGAGTACAAAACTTTTTCCCCCAAGCTAGAAACCTATCAATCAGTTTGCAATCATTTAAAAAGATTGGAGATAGAAAGCTGAAATAGTCCCTGCCTTCAATAAGCATAAATTCTGATAAGGAAAGATAACATGAATATATACAAACAAAATACATAGAGAGAAAATATAAAGTAACTTAGGAGGAAAAAAAGCATGGGGAGGATAAAGGACAAAACCTGGAAAGGCCTCAGGCAGAAGATTTTGCTAGAGTTGTGGTTTATGGAACAGAAGTGACAAGTGGGAGCTTTTCAGGTATGGTATAAATGGATTAGAGACCCCAAGATAATATGTGTGATTGTGTGTGTGAGAGAGAGAGAGAGAAAGAGAGAGAGAGAGAGAGAGAGAGAGAGAGAGAGAGAGAGAGAGAGAGAGAGAAATAAAAAAGAAAATCAGCACACTGAATTGTAAAAATTACTGAAGGGAAGCAATTGGAAATAAGGCTAAAAGGTTGGTCTAGGGTGTGAAAAACTTTAGAAACAGTATAAAAGTTTATATTTACTCTGAAGGGCAATACAAAGCCACTAAGGTTTACTGAATATAAGGGTGATATGAACAGACCCATGCTTTAGTAAAACAACTATGTGGAAAATGAAATAGATAGGGAGAGGCTTATGAAAGGGAGGCAGAGTAGAAAATTACTGCAAAAGGTAAGAGATGACATGGGCTTGTACTAATGTAGAAAGAGGGAAAGGAATTATGCAAAGATATTAAAGAGATAAAAATTACAAGATTTGGTAATTGATTAGACAGATAGGAGAAATGAGAGTGAGATTATGAGTTTGTTCAGTCATTTTTGATCCAGTCCAACACTTCATGATCCCATTTGGAGTTTTCTTGGCAAAGAGACTGGAGTGATTTACCGTTTTCTTCTCCAGCCCATTTTACAGATGAAGAAATGGAAGCAAACAGGGTAAGGTCATTTGCTCAGGGGTCACACAGCTAATAAGTGTCTGAGACCAGATTTGAATTCACAAAGATTAGACTTTTCTGACTCCAGGCCCAGCACTCTATGTTCCTTAACTGCCCTTTTTATAAACATGAAGATTGAGAAAGAAAAAAAAAAAACTACTGGCTTTGGTAATTAAGAGATGATTTGTAATTTGAAGAAAAGTTTTAATTGAGTAACTAAATTGAAAATCAGATTGTCGATGGTTTACTGGGAGAAAGGAAGAAGAAGGGGACATTCAGTATAAAGCAGTAGTATTGAGGATACCTCAAATGAGTGGCATATTGACTTAGAAAACAACTTATTAACATGGTCTATGTTCCATTTTATTTTTATTTATTTTTTAAAATACTTCTCAATTACATTTTAATCTAGTTCAGTCACAGTAGAACTGGGAACACATGGGACAATATTTTTTAAGTATTTCTCCTGAAAAATTGAGAAGAAATCTCAAACCAGCCAGCAAGGTATAGTAAGAAATGGTGAGGGAGTTGTGTCTTTTGTTTTGTTTTGTTTTTAAACTAAGATCAAGAGTTGGGCATGACAATTTCTCAGGGTTGTAACTCTGACATGGTGCCACCGCATCTTTAGAGAATGCTTGAATCTTAGTTAAACAAACCCTGTAGTTTCCAGATTTGGGAAATGGAATACTATCTTTTGCTTTCCATGTAGTTTTTACTTCTGTTCTGGAACACTTTAGCTGTGTTTGGTGTTAAAAGGTATTGTCAATTCCTTCCAAAACAAAACAAACTCTGAAAATTGATCAAAATGATTTTTTTTCACACATCTTCTATTTTATGCCCAAAATATAGGAGAAAAAAGTAATTTTTCAACTTTCAGCTAGTTTAGACATCCATCACATGGACCTAATATATCAGTCAATGAATGATTTATCAACTCTCATGTTGTGTGCAGGATACCATTTTATGAAGTCATAACTTCATAAACTCCTGAGTCATCAGGAGGATCAAGGAGAGGCAGTAGAGGAGGGATTGTTAAGGTCAGAAGGCAAGATATACATACCATTGAAACATTAGGTCAAAGCCTAAGGAGAAGCAGATTATTCCATGTAAATAGTTCATTTGCTCAAATCTCTGTTCCTGAACTTTCTAATTTTCATTAAAATCTACCTGACTTTAAAAAAAAAAAACCAAAAACCAAAACCCACTACTGTAGTCTAGAGTTCTCAACTTCTGCCTTTTTAGCCACTTGGATTTAAACACTCTGGTGGAAACACCAGTTCCTGACTTAATCTTGCACAGGCCCCGCTTTCTCTAGGAAATTTCTTTCAGGTCATTTAGCATCCTTTACCACTAACAGAGGATATGACAGCTCCAAAATCCTTAGAGAGCTGGCAGATTATCTGGGAACATTAGAATAGTGCTCTTTGGCCCTCTCCCTCTTATGGAATGTTCAGCTAAGATTTGGAAGCTTGGGGGTCATTTTACATCCAGACATGTGTGACTCTTACCCCATTTCAGAGCATCTAAAGTATCCTCTGATTTAGATTCAACAAATGAAGGTTTAGTGAGCCTTCTTCTGGCCTTTGGAAACATCCAGCATCATAATCTGGGTCAATTCTATGCCTTGATATTTATTTACCTATATAGTATCTATATATCTATATACATATAGATATATACACTCAATTATTGCCTCAGACTCATCTAAATCATCAGTCCTTCCCAGAATCTGATTCAATTGGAAAGCCATACTTCACTCCTGAGTACCAGTCCATCAATCCTGGGTCATCACCAGTTATCTTGATCTTTGTCTTACTACTGGACTTCATTGACTTTGGAGGAGATAATGAAGATGATGACTTTATGCAAATCTGCCCCATCCAATTCTCCAAAAGCAAAGACATCATTGGTCTTTATGTCACTGGCCCTCTTTTAAAGCAAAGAACAAACAACAACAATAACAACCAATCCATCAAACATTTATGGTCAGAAGAAGACTCACCAAGACACTATATGTTGCATTGAAACTAGAGAAATATCCCTCCATTATGAAAGCCCAGAAATAAACCAAGTCAAAGTCACCATGTTGTTATCTAGAATGTTGACTGAGCCTGACCCCCAAGATTAGAGGAAAAGGGGTCATAGAGCAGGCAAAGTAGGAACCAGCAGCTCCTACCCAAAGCATAAGCACATAAAAAATGGAACATTTGAATAACAGAGCAACAAAATGAAGTAGACTTTCTTTTATTCCCATGACCTCTCAAATTTGTCCAAAACAGAAATTATATGTCAAAGATATTATATGTTAAAAAAAAATGAATGCTAAACACTAGTTTTAATTTGTTCCTAAGGACTATATGAGAGCCACTAATGACTATTCTGAAATCACTCAGCAACTCCTTCTCCACCACCCACAATACTACTGTCCTAATTGATGTAAGAATACAATTTTATTTTAAAAACTCATTACCCTAAATTCCCTCTTCTTTTTCCTGGGCCAAACTACAGCAATTCCATGGTACATTCTTCAGCAGAGTCTATGAATTGAAATAGATCTAAAAACCACCCCTTGACCCAACTCCTCCTATAGCCTGGAGACCAAAGCATAGAAATCAACCCCATAGTACCAGTGGAGAAGTCTGTATAATAAAAAAAAAAAAATAAGTATTGATACAGAAGAAAAATTTGAATCCATGATGACAATTTTCATCAAAGAAATAAAAGAAAGAACAAGACAAATACACAAAAATGAAGGACTCTAGAAGGTAAACAAAGAAATAATAACATTAAAAGAAAATATGCCTACCATACAAGCAAAACATAATGAATTTGTAGACAGGATGTGCAGAATCAACCTTATAGCTCTCCATAAAACATAACAGGGAAAAAAAAACCTTAATACCATAAAGAAGGAAATACTAGAAAAGAACTGAAAAGAACTACTGAACATAGAAAATGAAATTCCTTTGAAGAAATTTCCATTGATGGATTCTTTCTTTCCCTGTGGTTCTATTCATGTGCAGTAACCTAGAGAGCGAGTGTCCCCAAGGGAGGTTGGAGAAGGGTTGTTAACTAAAAACAACAAAAAAATACTTTTATTTCTTAAGAAATCTGAATTTTTTTTATTTTTTATTTTTTATTTTTTAGATTTTGCAAGGCAATGGGGTTAAGCAACTTGCCCAAGGCCACACAGCTAGGCAATTATTAAGTGTCTGAGGTCGGATTTGAACTCAGGTCCTCCTGACTCCAGTGCCTATAGTCTATCCTCTGTGCCACTTAACTGCCCCTTCTAATTTTATTTTTTAAACAAAAAGAACTATAAGGAAACTGATAATCCAAAGTTAATTTATGAACTTTTTCTGGGACTGGGGAATCTAGATTCAAGCTCAAGTAAGCTTTATTCTAATAAGAAATGGGGTAAAGTTAAATCCTAATACCAGACTGCTACATTTGTAAATTCTAACTGTGAATTAGCATAATGAAATTAATGTTTTAAAGTGTGAAGCTTGGGAGTATTTGTTATATGAATATTAACATTTTTATATTACCTCAGTAATTATCTAACTGGGTTTGATCTGTGCAAGGTAACTTAAAAAATGCATTTAACTACATCAAGGATTTTTAATTACTGATTGATAATTTAAAATATTAATATATAATATGAGGTTCCTCAAGAAATTACAATTTACCCTAAAATTTTCTGACCAGTGTTAATTACTATTATCTAATAATAATAATAATAATAATATCCATGCATGTATGTATATATATATATATATATATATATATATAGAGAGAGAGAGAGAGAGAGAGAGAGAAACATATATTTTAAATCAGAGATCTCTGTGTAACTCCCCAACAGTGCTTATCTCCCTTCTACTGGCCTGGAGAATTGAGAAGAGGTCACTAGACTTTCTTGGGGTTTAGTGGACTGATCAGAGTCCCTAAAATCTTGCTGCATAATGGCTAAACAAGTTATGGTACATGAATACTATGGAATATTATTATTCTATAGGAAACCATAAATTGTTGGACTCTAGACAAGCATGGAATGACTTACACTATCTGATGCTGAGTGAAGGGAACAGAATCAAGAGATCAAGGTACTCATCAACATTGTGAGATGATCAGCTTTGATGGAAGCAGCTCCTTTCAACAGTCCAGAGAGCTATTATTATTAAACTGGCTATGCACAATGTTATCTCCATCCAGAGGAAGAAAAGCAAAACAAAACAAAACAAAAAACAACTCTTTAGAGTCTGATGAATACTTTATAAAAATCATCTCTTATCTATCTCTTTCTCTTAATCCTAACTCCCCATATCAAAAGTGACTAATCTGTAAACATGTTTATCAAAAATATGTACATACAGTGCTAACCTGTTCACCACTGAGGGGAGGGGATGGGAAGGGAGGATGGAAGGAAATTTTGTAACTTAAAACTATACATGTGCATATGGATGAAAAAAATAAAAGTAAAAAAATCTTGCTGCACAAGTGAACCAATGCTCAATCTTTGTTCCACTGAGAATCTTCTCTCTAAAAATACATGTGCCTGTGTGTGTGTGTGTGTGTGTGTGTGTGTGTGTATGTACATGTATATGATTAAAAAGATAAGTAATGAAAACTTTCTGGGAGTGTGCAACCCAGATCTGAAGTGGCTTAGGATGTGTTCCTGTTTGGGGTAGACTGAGTTCCCCCCCATCATGAAAGAGAGAACAATACCTTAGAATGTTAAAGTATCTAAAACTCTATTTGACAATATTTAGGAAAAAATAAGATCCATGGGCAAATGAGTTCATGTCTAACCCAATCTAGATGAAATGAAAGTTTTGAAATGTTTATTATTTTTATTTAGATTTGGGATTTAATTGTTTTTAAAAGACCAATTTAAAATTCATAAGTAATCAATAAAAGATTACTATCTGAGATCTTAGGGCCTAATTCCTTGCTAGGGAATTTTAATAGTGCAAACAATTTGGCTTCAATTAGAAACAATATTTCCCTTTATATAAATCAAGTTAGTAAATCAGGTTTAAACTAGAGAAAAGGCTGAAGATAAATATCTGTAGAAAGCTTTTTAAAGCAGTCACACCTTGCTAGCAGCAAAACAAAAAGAACAGTATCTTTTTATTTATCCTTTTAATTTAAAGTAACTCCTTCAAAATTCAGGCCACCTGGGTTGGTAAATTTTATTTAATTTAATGGACTCCTTAAAAGCTCAGTTCAATCATCACATGAGCTGCTTCTGGTTTTCTCTGGCTTAGAAAAGCTGAACTGCTTGCCTCTGAAGTATGTTGGTTTATATTTGAAAGTATGGATGTTTGTGAATAAAATCTTACTTCAACCAAGAGAAAATGGTATTTGGAAGCCTTGTGATAAATAATTTTGTGAAACATTTTCATCTCTAAGATAATTTATTATAATGTTAATATAATATTAATAGCAATTGTGTCCAATCTATTAATTAATGAGACCCTGAGATTTTGAATAATCTCTTGGGTGAAGTTTTGGAATGTGAGTGGTATGTTATAATGTCTATTCTCTGTACAAGGTAATCTAAAGCTTTTGTATAAGGACAGATTCAAACTAATCTTTTGGGAATTTAAAATTGTGTTGTTGACAGCAAACAGATGAATGAATCGAGGTTTCTTCTAAAGATTTAGTTTTTTATAATTAGATTGTAAAGGTTTGCTATGTGAACTGTAGAAAGCTAGAGAATATAATGTCAACAATTTCTCAAGGTCTTTTGGACTCAGAAAGTTTGTGAAACTTGTCTTCCACCACATGTTAATAATGTATGTCTTAACATACATATACATATATATGATTAGAATAACTTGTTTAACATTTGTTTTTTGAAAATAAGATAAAATGGGAAAAAATGTATCTATTTGAAATTTTTGTTAACTGGATTAGGTTGACTTATTGTTTCATCTCCATGTGATTGTAAAGCGCCTGGCATGATTATTGCTTTTGTTTCAATGCTCAGGCTATATGGTCAACTTTGAAGAAGTCAGGATTGTAGACTTCTTCCCCCTATGTTAGTTGCAAACTCAGAAAGACTATAGTCAGAATGTTGGAAAGTTCACCCTGCTCTTAAAGTGCTTTTAAAAGTCTAGGAAGAGATAACAACTAATCAGACAGTTTTGTCAGCTTAATATTGGGTAACCTTCGGTAAGGTTACTGATAAGGAAGAAGGTTGTTTTTATCTTTGAAGTTTATAAGTTTTTAATCTGTTATGTTATCAACTTTTTTTTAAACTGCCTTAATTTCCTTTCACCTTTATTTAAGGTTTAGAGATATTATACCTACAGTTAATTGAATGTTCCAAATGCCTTAGTCCAAATTCATAAAGGAAACTTCAGCTGAGCTACAAGAAAAAATAGACAATAACAAAAGACAAACAAGACTTCAATCATCTCTTTTTTGGTAGAAGTCTTTCAAAGGCAAACAAAATGGAAAATATAGAACTGAATAAATTTCTAGAGAAACTAGAAGTAAGACAAAAAGCATCTTCTAAGTGGAACTACAAAAGAATATGCATGTTTCTCAGGACATATTACAAACAAATGAAAAAAAGACAGAAACAGTCTATTGTCTTTACAGACAATAAAGCAATATAAACTGCCATTAGTTCAAAGAGCACAAGACAAAAAAATCCTAAATAATGAATGGGTCAAAGAATAGTTCTTTGGAACAATTGATATTGTTAAAGAAAATGATAGTTATTTGTCCTTCATTCTCAAAAAAGACTATGACATACAAGTGAACTGGATTTAAGTGAAGAAGGATGGTTCAAAGTCACATAATAATGATAATGTTGAAACAAAAATCCAAGATTACTGGAATGCAGTTAAAGCAGTCCTTAGAAGAAACCAAAAGCAGGACAGTTAAATAGTTCTATAGGACAAGAATTTTAAAGGTCACAAAGTAGAATTTGACTAATAAATCATAGATACTATCAAAATGTCAAGGCATTATGGTATATGAGAAAGAATGCTGTTCCTTAGAGTCTGAAGAAACAAATATTCAAGTCCCATTCCCCGCCATCCCCAATGCCCAACAGTTAAATGGCTATGAGAATATAGTCAAACTGGTTCATCTAAGCCTCTGTTTTCTTAACTGAAAAGTAGGGATAATAATACCTATAGAACTTCATTTACTTTTTAATTCATAGTGCTTACCTGACAGGAGTTTGTGAGGACTAAAAGAAATATTTTTAAAGTAATTGCAATGTTTAAAGCATATGTTAATGTTGGGTGGTGATGTTGCTGTTATAATTTCAATGGAGGAAGGGATCACTGATGCATGTAGTAAGCACTTAATAAAAGTTTGTTCAGTGACTTACTGAGTGACTAAGGAAAGGCTAGATAGAGCGAATTGGAAAAGCTTTACAAGGAGAAAAAGGGACTTAAGCAGAACTTTACGAAAGGGTAAGTCCTGAATAGGTGCAAAGGATTGAGGAAGGCATTTCTGGTGGGAGAAAATCATAAGAGCAAAGAATCAGAGGTCTTAATGCTCAAGACATTTTTGGAGAAGAATGAGCAAGGAGTTTTCTAGGAGTAGCAGATAGGGAGAATTAGAAATGGGGAGCCAGTCCTGTGCCAATACTGTGGGTTGTATGGTTTTAGTTAAATTAAACAATGAATCTAATTAAAATTAGACAGACATAAAATAAGGCAGGACCTCTTGTTTTTGTGTTTGTTTCTGTGTTTTGTTTTAAATAGGAAAGCACTAACTGGGAAATATGTCTAAATTTACTCAAGAAAATAGATTAGAGCTGGAAGAAGTCTTAAAGATCATATAATCCAAGCCCATTTATTTTGCATATGAAGACACTGAGCATCAGAGATAAAGTAGCAGATTATTCATTTATGCCACCAGTATTCAAAGCAAGATCCTCTGACTTCAAATTCCATGCTCTTTCCACTTTACTGTACTCACTATCTCTTGTTTAAAAAAAAAGAGATTTCTAGTTTCCTTTAATCATTTAAGCTATTCATAAATTGAACACTTCTGGAAGATTCTTTTATTCTGTCAAGTGATCAAGATAGTATATATATATACATATATATGTATATATATATATATACTAGAAAGTGTTTTGTATTTTCCACACTTACATTTTCAGTTTGGAGAGTATAAACATTCCCTACAGGGATCAGTAATGCTACAAATTTTTCTTTTAAAAATATTTTTATTTTATTTTTTCAATTAAATGTAAAAATGATTTAATACTCAGATTTTATAATTTTTGAGTTCTGAATTCCCCACAACTCCCCTCCTTAAGAAAGTAAGCACTTTAATATAGATTGTACATGTGAAATCATGTAAAACATTTCTATATTAGCCATGTTGCAAAAGAAAATATGGACAAAAAAAGTCAAGAATAGGAAAAATAAAGTTTAAAAATTAAAAATAAAGTTTAAAAATAAAAAATGCATTCAGACTCTATCAGTTCTTCTTCTAGAGATGTATATCTTTTTTTATCATAAGTCCTTTGGAAATGTATCATTATTTTCAGAGAATATATTGTTCACATTAGACCACCAATATAATACTGCTGTTACTGTATATAATGATCTGCTGGCTCTGTCACTGCATTTCACATCAGTTCATTTAAATCTTCCCAGCTTTTACTGAAACTATCCTCTTGCCTTTTCTTATATTACATGACTTATAGTACATTTCTTATAGTGCATAACAATCATACCACAATATGTTCAACCACTGATTAATTGATGGCCATACCTTCAATTTCTCATTCTTTAAAAGGAGCTGCTGTATTTTTGTATATATAGGACCTTTTCCTTTTTATTTTGGGTTACAGACCTAATATTGGTATTGCTGTTCAAAGGCTACATATTCAGTGATTGAATCAATTCACAATTATACCGAGTGGGTTAGTGTCCCATTTTCCCACAATCTCTCCAGCATTTGTCATTTTCTTTTTCTGTTATTTTAGCCTATGTGATAAATGTGAGGTGGTACCTTAGAGCTGGTTTAAACTGAATTTCTTTAATCAATAGTGATTTTGCATTGATGTTAGTAATGATTATAATTATTATTATTACATGAGTTATTATTTTTTGTACATTTAATCTGTGATTAAATCAGGAAAAGAAAATCTCCCCTGCAAAAAATTTTCTATCTATGCAGACCAATTCATTTGCAATTTGTTTTGTTATGAGGGTTCCTGGGACAATGAGAGCTCAAGTAAGTTGTCCAGTATCTTAGAGTTAAGTTTGTGTCAGAGGAAGGATTTGAATTCAGATCTTCCTGACTTCAGGGCAGCCACACTGAATAGAGTGTCCCGGATCTGCAGTGAGGAAGATTCAGCTTCCTAAATTCAGATCTGACCTCAGACACTTACTTACTAGTTATATGATCCTGGACAAATTGCTTAACCTTGTTTGCCACAGGTTTTTAATCTGTTAAATGGTCTAGAGAAGGAAATGGCAAACTATTTCAGTATCTTTGCCACTATATCAGAGATGTCAAACACAAACTTCTACTCACTTCCAGTGAAGAGGAACCATATTATAAGGTAATTGGTAAATAAAAAAAGCAAAGTAGAATATGGATAATATTAATATGTGGTTTTCTAAGTAAATCTGTGATCTAGTTGAGAATCTTATATATGGTTTAGTGGCTCCCATTTCTATGATGTCATAGCACTACACCATATAGTTGATCTTTATTACATAAGTACTAAATAATGTGCTGAGAGTCCAGCAAACAATTATAGCTCCCTATAATCATATATACAATTCAAGTATGAGATAGTTAAAGCTTCTAAGTCTGTGCCTTTGCCACTGAAAGAACTCACCTTTGGCACTAGAAGAAACTAGCACTTTCATTATATTCATCTCAAAAACTTAAATCCAGGAATGGGGTGGGGTGGGATGATGGGGAATTGATTTTCGATTCTTGCCAGTTGAATTTTTTTTGTTTAGCATTTTTGTCAAAATCCTAAACCTGAAAGATCCCCTTTTTTCACTTTGCCATCACCCTGTTTTCACAACCCCATTTGTATTTGTGAAGATCTTGGATTTCAACATGCATTATGTTTCAATTCTTATTGCTAATTTTTTCATAAAAAAAGTGAGCAAATGACTCATCAAAATGTCATTTTTTAAAAATTCAGGCCTCCCACAAGCACATGGGGCCAATAGCAACTCTCTCGAATAAATCAGTTGAGCTTTATTGTAGTTGTTAGTCAAAGATCTTCATTTTTATCTTGGCACTAGGACAAAAATATGGAATACAATATCCAGATGGCAAGTAAACAACATTATTTCCATTCTGAAGTGAAAAAAAAAAGGCATGACTTAGTTTCTATGAAAATAAAGCAGACACAGAAAAAGAACATATTTTATAAGACAACTTTGACTTCCACCTATAACAGATGTATTACAATAAAGACAAAGTATAAGGTTATTATTTTCTTTCATGTGTACTTCTAACTTCATTATTTAAAAATCTATCCTTTAGCCCTTCAATAATACCACTCAATCTAAAATGAGCCTGATTCAATGATGTATGGGCCAAACAATGAATTTTCAAAACCTGTTGGAGAAAAGTCTTTATCAGGTTTCCTGAGAAAGGAAAAAAGTTTCTCCTTCTGCTCATGCATAATAATAGCAACAATAAATAGCATTAAATAGCACTTCAGGATTTTCAGAGAACTTTATATATGCCATCTCATTTGATCTTTACAACAATCCTAGATCTAGTTGTCATTATTATCCCCATTTTATAGATGTAAAAACTTGGATTATTTGACTTGTTTATTGTGTCCCACAGCTAGGAAGTCTCTGAGGGAGGATTTGAATTTATCATGTCTTCCTGCCTCCAAGTTCATTATTCTAACCAATATTCCACCTAACTCTTTCATAAATACATCTTTCAAGAATGAATTCACAAGGTCATAGATGAGAGCCATCAAAAATCATAAGCATCATCTAGTTTGTCATTCATTTTATAGTTGGAGAAACTGAGGCTCAGAGACTTTTTCTTGTAACTTCCCTGAGGTCATAGAGATAGGAAGTAGAGAAAACAAGACTGAGCCCAGGCAAGTTCTCTGGCTTCAAGAACTAAGAGAACAATGTACACATTAATTACAACATTGTGAGATGAATAACCTTGATGGAAGCAGCTCCTCTCAACAGTTCAGACAGCTAGGACAATGTTATCCCCATCCAGAGGAAGAAAAACAAAACAAAAACAACCCTTCAGAATCTGATGAACACCTTATAAAAATTATCTCTTATCTATCTCTTTCCCTTAATCCTAATTCCTGATACCAAAAATGACTAATCTGTAAACATGTTTATCAAAAATATGTATATACAATGCTAACCTCACTGTTCACCAACGAGGGGAGGGAGTGGGAAGAGACGGTGGAAGGAAATTTTGTAACTTAAAAATATACATGTGCATATGGATGAAGAAAAGAAAACTGCCTTATAAACAAATTAATTTTGAAATGTTAAAAAATGAACCAATAAAAGTTCTGAAATACAAAAAAAAAGTTCTCTGGCTCCAAAAGCAATCCTCTTTCTAATGTACCATGCTGAATCCCCAGTCTTCTTTAGAGAGTGAATAGAGAATAGAGTGGGTCATATGCATGTTCAGCTATTTTTCTAAGGTCACATGTTTCTATATGCTATATTGTCTTTCTGAAAATCTCATTTACAAAGAAATGTGTCTGAGAAAAATTGAGATAGATCTGGCAAGAATGATACCCAGTTTGAACAATATTTAAGGAAAAAGGGGTTCTCACTGTAGAGGATATAATCATTCCCTACAATGATCAGGAATGGGGGTGAGTGAATTACATTGTCTTTAAGGGAAACTCCTACCACACTTTACAGATGAAATCTTATAATGGTCTGCTGGAGTCTACTGAGATTAAAGTATATTTTTGAAGTCATCATCATCATCAAGCACCTTCATTTTGTGTCTTTACAGTTTGAAAAAAACAAAAAGGCTAATAATTGGATTCCCTCATTATATCTAAAGTTGAATGAATATAGTCCTTGGAGGTAAGACCAATTTTTTCAATCATCTACATTAAAGTACTGACCCCCTTAGAATTGTTTTTATAAACTTAAGGACTTAGTAAAATGTAAATATCCATCCAGAAGCTCAAATTAAATCTCACTCTTCCATTTGGGGGTTCTAAGTAACAATTCTATTGAAAAGAAGAATGACAATAGGAGGGGAGGAGGAGAAAAGCTGCATTTCTCATTTTTCCAAGGGTCAGTATGACAAGTCATTTCCATTTATAAACTTCAAATATACATGATTTCAGTCAGGACATAGAGTCAAAGCAGGTAATACTAATAATGTTATCCAACTGTTCTTTATAAAAATCAGCACTTGTTCTCTGAAACCTAACAATTACTTTTTTCAGCACTGACCTACTTTATTCTATATTTGTCATTAATGATTAATTCTTTTGGTCTAGGGCTTTGCATACTAACTCATCCTGAACAGTGTTTGATCTACATCGCTCTAAGTTCAGCCTATATTCATTTGAATTATTCCCAGTTCCCACAGAAATAGTTATTTTTGCTTGAATTTAGTCCTAAGAGATATCAGGTAATACATTTCAAGAGTATAATACACCTCCTCTGGAGCAATACTTCCTCACTTATCCCCTCACTCTTTAACATTTTTAATCTCTCTCTCTCTCTCCGTGGGTTCTCTTTCTTTAATTTCAAACATTCTCAAGACAGGGGAACTAATTTGGCATACAATATATAGAAGCAAACGAACTCAGTAGTCTAATATTTGACAAACACAAAGATGACCGCTAATAACTAGGGTTAGGACTCACTATTTGAGTAACAACAACAATGGACAGCAGTATGGAAGAAATTAGATTTAGACCAATACCTCATTACCATATTCCCAGAGAACTTCTAAATGGAAACATGATATGTGCCATATACATATATATATTATATAGATAATATATAAATCAAATCATAAATAAATAATATAAAATAAATAATATATAGATCAAATCATAAATAAATTAAAATTAATTAATTGAAATAAATAAATAAAAACATAGATCAGGTCTATGAATAAAGGAAATATCTTTATTAGCATTAAAAAATTAAAACATACAATAACAACAAAAAAATGACATGATACCCTTTTCCCTTGATCCTAATGCACTTGTATTCTACCCATTATCTCATCTTTCTTCCTTTGGCTGTTAAATACAGTGGACCAAATTACTTGGTTCATATTTTCTGTTTCCATTCCCCATTCACCTATTCATTCATGCAATCTGGCTCCCTACTACTTTGGGAAAACTCCCTCAAAGAGAACTTAATAGCATTCTTCTCTTTGACAAATTTAATATACTTTTCTCAGTTCTCAATCATTGTAGGATATGACAGTGTGGATTTCCCCCTGCTACTTGAAACTCTCCTCTCCCTTGGCTTCTATAACACAGAAGTATCCTCATTCTTTTTTTTCTACATAGTCCTCCTCTATCTCCTTGACATGATTCTCTTTCTCCTGTCATTTGGGGCTGACCTGTAAGCCCTCCTATTAGTCAAATTCATGATTTAAAGCAACAAAGACATAGATACACCCATTTTATATTAGTTATATTGTTATTAGGTTGTCAGACAAGTTTGATTCTTTGTGACCCTGTGAACCATAGCATACCAAAAACTCCATGGAGTTTTCCTGGAAAACGATACAGAACTAGTTTGCCATTTCCTTCTCCAATAGATTAAGGCAAACAGAGGTTAAGTGACTTGCCCAAAGTCACTGCTAGTAAGTATCTGAAGCCAATTTGAATCAGATCTTCTTGATTCCTTGTCCAGCACTCTATCCATTGAGTCATCTAGCTTCCCCTGTACTAGCTATATAATTTATTTAATAACATGAATAAGTAATAGTCGTATAGTGCTTTAAGGGTTCCAAAGAATTTAATATCCATTATCTCATTTAATCCTAACAACCCTGTGAAGTAAGTATTCTTTCACTTTATGGATAAGAAAACTGAGACTCAGGGAGATGAAATGACTTTCCCAGAATCACACAACAAAGTAAGAAACTGAGGGAGAATTTGAACTCAGGTTAGGTCTTCCTGGCTTCAAGTCCAACATTCTAGTCACTGGCATCTAGCTGCCTCAACAATATAAAACACAAGGACTTAATCATGTGAAGGATACAAAGAGAAATGTGTACTCTTTGTTCCAACTCACAGCCCATCTAATGGGCCCTTGTTATTATCTGTACAAATAAATTAGACTGACACCTAATTGCTTCCATAGAGTAGGCTCTGTAATAAAACATCCAGCATGTGGCCTATCCGAGGGGAGACAAAAGGAACTGAAGAACCTTATAAATGCATCAGATTTGAGTAGGTCAGCTAAATGTAAAGGAGTCAGGGTCTGCCTTCATATCTCTGCCCTTTCTTTTTTGGGACAAAGGGAACTTGGTCTAATTGATCTGTATTACCTCCTTTAGCTGTCTATAGTTTAATCTTCATATTCCTTCCTTAATTAGCTCATCATCTCTCAGAAGTTTATTATTGAATAAATTATGTTCAACTCTACTTCTCTATCTGTGACCTTTCACTTGTACTCTAGTCTTGTATTTCTATTTCCCTATAAGGAATCTCCATATGGCACTACATCTAATATCTCAGTCATTATCAGTGCTATATTCATCATCTTTCCTCCCAAACTGGATCCTCTTCTCAATCATCCTATTTCTGTAAATGGTGCCACCATACTTACAGAATTTTAGGCTAACATCATCATTCACTCTTCCTACTCCTTTATCACCTACATTCAATCTGTCACCAATTTGTAACCAATCTGTTACCTACCCACATCCTTTGAAATGTGTCTTAGATTTGTTCCTTCCTCTGATAATAATGATAGTTAGCATTTATATGGTGATTTAAAATGGACAAGCATATTATCTCTTTTGATCTTCTCAACAACCCCATGAAATAGGTGCTATTATTCCTGTTGATGAGTACTATTATTATCTTCTTATGAGGAAGCTGAGACAGAGATGAGGCTGAGACAGTTAAGTGACTTGCTCTGGTCTTCCTGATTCCAAATCCAGTATCTATACACTAGTATCCTTTCCAGGTAAAACCCTTATACATGATTGAATTAAACAATCTCCAAGTTGGTTTCCTTGTTCAGTTCAGTCTGCATTCTGATATTATTTAAATGCCACTTTTACCTAGTTCTTTCCTTAATAATGACTACAATAAATTACATACTATATTAAGTTCAGACTTTTAAAAGCATCTACTTCTTTATTACCCACTACCCCAGAAACATGATCCCTTTGTTCTAATTGGTTAAACCTTCCCACTATCCTCTACACATACACATCCTGGCTCTCCCTCTGTCGTACTCTCTGTCTCTGTCTCTCTTTCTCTCTCTCCATATATAAATATATATCTCTATATACATACATATTTATATGTATATGAAATGATCTATATATTTATGGCTATATCTATCTAGTTTTGTATACAGAAAGAAAAGAAGAATGGAAGGGAAGGAAGGAAGGAAGGAAGGAAGGAAGGAAGGAAGGAAGGAAGGAAGGAAGGAAGGAAGGAAGGAAGGAAAGAAAAAGAAAAGAACTGGAAGAAAGGGAAAGAGGGAAGGAGAAAGGGAGGGAGGGAGGGAGAAGAAAAGGAGGGAGGAAGAAAAGGAGGGAGGGAGGAAGGAAGGAAGGAAGGAAGGAAGGAAGGAAGGAAGGAAGGAAGGAAGGAAGGAAGGAAGGAAGGAAGGAAGGAAGGAAGAAAAAAAAAAACTAAGTTTCTGTGATTCTAAATACAGTGGTTTATCTGTAACAGGCCAGTGCTCAAGCTGTGATACTCAGACCAGTTTCAGCAAATGAAGTAGCTACTTGGTAAAGGGTTAATAGTGAACACTGTTCAAGACAACCTAATAGGAAAACACCTGAACTAATTGAATATCTTAGCAGAAATCCAATGTGTCACCTTAAACTTACCCCTTAAAGGGAATAAATATTCAGTTTATCAATCAATTATCACATGCTTGTTCATTACATTGAGTAAGTTATGTTTATGGTAGGGACACAAGATAAGCTTTTTTTCTTTCATCTTGGTACCTCTCACCTCACTTAAGTGAGGACACAACACTAGCATACATTATTCATGTATATGGACACAAGATAAGCTTTTCACTTTTAAAGAGATTATAACTGAAGTGAGGTCATAACATTAGTCTCGTGTGTGTGTGTGTGTGTGTGTGTGTGTGTGTGTGTGTGAATGTATATACAATAATGAAGTATCAAACTAACTCACTCTTTGAAAGCAATCCAGAGAAGGAATAGCTTAGTGAAAGGGGAATAGTCAGTGAAAACTTTATGGATGAGGTGGCACTTGACATGGACTTTGAGACATCAGAAAAGACCAGATGTCTAGGGTGGTACAAGGAAGTCATTTCCCCTCCCTTCCTTCCTATCTTTCTTTCTCTATGTATACATAACTAGATAGATAAAGACATAGATATTTAAACAGATAGTTTTATATGTATATATATATATATATATATATATGTTTGTGTGTGTGTGTGTGTGTGTGTGTGTGTGTGTGTGTGTGTGTGTAGGAGGAGACAGAGCTTAGAGACAGATCATCTCTGTGAATTACAAATTCACCTGTTTATCTTGCGTCTTTAGTTTCAAGGTATGCCAATTTAAAACAACCAAATCCCTTTCCTGCCGATTCTTTCCTAAACTGTGCCAAGAGAAGGAAATACTACATATGAATTTTAAGACACCATAATAAATAATGGGATTCATTTGTTTGTTTTTGTTTGTTTGCTTGTTTGGTTTTTTTTTTTTTTTTACTTTTTAAAAATTTCAATCCAAAGGAAAGTGGTCTAGCTGTACCACATCTCAAATTACCAAAATAATCTCTGGTACTGGTTAAGAAATAGAGTGGTAGATCAGTGGAATAAAAGATTACAAGCAGGAAGATTTCAGTAAAGCTTGGAAACACATGAACAGATGTAAAGTGAAGTGAACCAGTAGAATGTTGTAAACTGTAGCAGCAATATTGTTCGATGAAGAACTGTGAATGACTTAGTTATTATCAATGATTTAAGGCAATACCAAAGGACTAATGGTGAAGTACACTCTGCCTCCAGAAAAAGAAGTGGTATTGATTTTTTCTTTTATTCAAGTCTTCTTGTTCAAAATAACTAATATGAAAATGTTTTACATAATTGCACATGTATAACCTATTTTTGATGTTTACCATCTCAGGAAGGAGGTAGGGGAGAGAGGATGGGATAGAATTTGAACTTCAAAGCTTTAAACATAATTGTTAAAAATTTGTAAGAAAAAAATAGAAATTCCAATCCAAGCTATTCTCTTTGCTTTGCCAAGTAATATAAAATAGGATTCTATAAACCTATATATGACAACTGTAACACGAAGGCTAAAGGAGAACTATCATCACTATCACTGAAAATTAAACAGAAATTTATGATATGTAAACTAAATCTATTGTATCTCACAGTGACCCTAGGAGCTATGGGTTAGACCAACATTGTACCCATTTTACAGAAGAGATTAACTCAAAAAGGTACTCTTAACTAGTGTTCTCAAGCAAGATTCCAATCCAGGCATTCCAACCCTTTCCTTTTCCAATTCTATTGCTCTTCACCCCTCTCTAATGAGACAGAGAATAATATAATGGAAAAAGCAGTGGCCTATGTTCAAATTTTGAGATAGCAGGTATTTCCTGTATGATTTGGACAAATCATTTAATCTCTCTTGTGCCTCAGTTTCATCTGTTAAAATAAAAAGGATATTGGACCTAATTAGGTCCCTTCCAGCTCTAGATTTGTGGTAATACATAGCTTCATTAATACTGGTGTATATATATATGGTCCCATATAGGAATAGATGCAGCCCAGGTACAAATGCAAAAAGTCCCTCAAACACTCTACTGTTACCACATATGTTTTTACCCACATAATATAGTAATAGATGTAGAGAACCAGAGTTCTCATCATAGCTCTGCCACCTTGCCATCTGTATAACCTTAGGCTAATGGCTCAACTTCTCTGGACCTCAGTTTTATCATTTGTCAAATGAAAGATTGAATTTGATAACTTCTGTTGTCCCTTCTGGTTCTATTTATGATCCTAGAATAATAAGAGTATCCTTAATCGTAAGAGTCATGATATTAAAAAACAACATTTACCAGAGACCACAGATTTCTAATTCAAGTACAATATTCTAATATAAAGAAATGGTTTTTCTTTTGAGGTCTAGGGGAGGAATGAAGAGAGTAACATGCTTCTGAAGCTTCTGTAGCCAGAAAAGTTCGGCAAAATGATTTTTTTTTGCAAGGCAAATGGGGTTAAGTGGCTTGCTCAAGGCCACACAGTTAGGTAATTATTAAGTGTCTGAGACCAGATTTGAACCCAGGTACTCCTGACTCTAGGGCTGGTGCTTTACCCACTATGCCACCTAGCTGCCCCCAAAATGACTTTTAATAAAATAGATCTCTATAAATGTGGAAAGCTATAAAAATATTCTTATGACTAAGTTATATTGTGGGATCACAGGTTAAGTTATTCAGCTATATAATGTCATTTTATTCAACAAATATTAGTTACCCCATCTTGAACCAGATGAACTCTAAGATTCTTTTCAGCTCTAAATCTATGCTCCTATTAAGGACCTACTATGTATAAGACACTGTGCTGGGATTTAAAGGAGGCATAAAGATGAATGACCCAATCTCTGCCAGCATCTGGTGTATTTGTTTGTTTTTTCATAATGTGAACTCTCGTTCTAATTTAATATGGTTGACATTAGCTTTCTCAAAATTAATGGCAAAACTCCTTCTACAACTCAACTGCCAAATTACTTTAAAAATTAGCATGTAGAGCTTCATTTCTGTGAATAGAGTGCCAATCCAATCAACCACCCACACATGCAATTATCTTTATTCTTCAAGTCCTATGCATTATTATGTTATTGTTGGCCTTTGACATGAATTACTTCTTAAAACATAGGGGCAAGCATGCCATAAGAGCCAAACCAGATGTTATCAAACTGGGTCAATAGCTCACCATGGGTTTATCAGATGGGTGGAGCAGTTCCTGAAGGTAGAAGGGACTCATAAAAGACTCTTGGAGTGATGAAGAGCCAAGCTGTTTGACTACATCTGAAAGGTCCTTTTGTATTGATTCTGACTTGGGAACCCAGCATGAACTTATGCCACTATGGACTAGTTACAATCCTCTTTGAACATCTGTAGAAAGATAGTTATACTTAGAAAGCATTCAAGGAAGAAAAAAAATCAAGAAGAGAAATTGTTTTAAGTGCATAATAGAGCAATAGCCAATGGGAAGTTAACCAAGACACAGGATCAGCCAGTTATAATCCATCAAAAATGAAGCCAGTGAGAAAAAGATTTCATCTTCTCTCAACTCAACATTTTTATCAAAACTTTTATGACACCTTTAAAAAGAATTATTTGGATAACAAAAACAACAAGCATGAAATGTAAAACATGATTTGTATCCTGTTCTTTTGGAATGTGGAGCAGCCAGGCATCTTGTCTGTGAAATCTATGCAAAGAAATTTGGAGCAGATAAGATCTTCTTTGGGTTGGGCAAGTGATAAATATTTTCAAAGAATGCTGAGCCTCACTTACTAAATGCCTCTATAAAATGTGAGCTTTCCTGGTTTAGTTTTTAATATCAATTTAACTCTTTTAAACATACTTTTTCAGAGCCAGAAAAGGTTTAAGAACAAAATCTATTATTTTATTATTTATTATTTTAAGATAGAAGATAATATTGAGTTAATGACAATCTCTAATTTTTAAAAAATGGATGTTGTGTTTTCTTCATTGTTGCTATCACTAAAGAAAAGCAGCAATGAGATATAGTAGAATTGAGGAAAGATTTGAAGTTTATCTTCAGGTATTTGAAAAGGGTTTAATTTATGATTATAGATTTAGAACTTGAAGAGACCTTAGAGGTCATCAAGTCCAATCCTTTCATTTTACAGATCAAGAAACTGAGGCACAGAGAGATTTTAAGTGATTTGTCCAGAGTCATACAGCTTCTATGTATCTGAAATAAGAATAGAACCCAAGTTTTTCTGATTCCAAATGAGTTATCTAAACATTTTACTATATATTTTGTTTTATTTAGACCTAAAGGGAAGAATTAGAAGCAAGCAAAAATTTTCTAACAATTTGGGAACAGTGTAAGACAAGAGGAACAGATGGGTAAAGCAGTCCCTGAAGGTAGAAGGGACTCATAAAAGACTCTGTTGGAGAGATGAAGAGACAAGCTATGCATGTGAAAAGTCCTTTTGTATTGATTCTGGCTTGGGAACCTAACTTATGAACTTATGTCACTATGAACTAGTTAAAATCCTCTCTGGACATCCATAAAAAAGATTGTAAATGGAGGCCTTCTAGCAAAGTTTGGGTGGTTACTTGTGGGGTCTATTTAAGGGAATTCTTATTCAGGTACAGGATAGACTAGATGGCTTTTATGGTCCCCTCAAATTCTGCGGTTCTGTGATTTTATTAAAACATTTTCCCCAATCTCCACTGGAATTGGAATTCACATCTTCTAGTGGGTGCCAAACATGTAGCCTTTAGAACTTCTGTACTTCTTCCTGTGTACTCTTCCTTCTATCAATTTCCCTGTTACTCCATTAGTGTGAGAAGTGTCTTCTCCTATTGTACCTAAACAAATCAGTGTGAGGAGAAGTGATTTATCACCCATGAAAAGCAATCAGATTGCTTGGGGCTTACAGCTGTTCCCAAAATGCTTCTAAAAAACAGACCTTTGGCAAAGGGTAGAATTTGGAAGAAAATCATATTACTGTACCTCAGGCTGGCAGAAAAGGATACTGACAGTGAGCTTCATTACAAGCTAAATAACAGGGAGTCAAATTCACTGGTGGAAAATTCATGTCAGTGAACCAAGAGAGTGGCTTTTTTTTAAAGGTTCAATCATGTTCTCATGAGCTTCTCCTAAGATGGAGAAAATAATTGAAAGTAAAAATGTTTGGGTTTTATTTTCATCATAAATTAAAATGCTTGTTTTTGTTGTTGTTGTTTAGTGATATCATTCTGCCTTTGAAATTAAACTTCAGAGGGGGAAGTGAGATTTGGAAAAGACAAAAAAGGCAGCAAAGTCACTTAGGGGGACATTTCCTTTTTATGAACATAAGGAATTTACAGCACATTCTTGTTTTGGAGCCTTTATTAATCATAAGATCATAGATTTAGAACTTAGATTAGGACCTTAGAGGCTATGAATTCCAACTTATTAACTTTATACTCGAGGAAATTAAGGGCCAAATACTTAACCTGTCTACACACATATACTATACATTTGCAACAAATTTGAATCCAAGTCTAGCATTTCATCTCTTTCACCACCTAGCTCATAAAATCTAACACTCCAACTCTGAGGGGTTGGACTTCATGAATCCCTTCTAGTTTTAAATTTTTATTCTTCAATCTCATGATCTCATAAAAAGCCATGCTTTGAGGTTGAAAGAAAATTTTTAAAATATTTAAATAACTCTTCCTTTTCCCCAAGTCCCTCAAGAATCAATCACAACTTTAAGAATATGATGAAATATTAATATTTAATAAAAATTACAAATATGAACAATTAAGAAGAAGATGATATTTGTATGAACCAAAGCTGCATGAAGAAGGCAAAAGCAAAAATAATAATATTCCTGACTTTTATATAGTAAATGAAAAGAAATATAAAATAAAAATTGACTTCTAAATTATTATAATAACTGAACATTTTTTGATTTGTTTTGTTTTTCAAGGTAATGGGGTTAAATGACTTGCCCAAGGTCACCTGGCTAGGTGATTATTAAGTGTCTGAGGCTGGATTTGAACTCAGGTCCTCCTGATTCCAGGAACAGTGCTCTATTCACTGTGCCACCTAGCTGCTCCTATAATTACCAATCTTGTTCATGGAGAACAAATAATGAAACATATCTCTGACTTTTTACTATGTGCGTGTCCTTGAGCAAGTCATTTACCTTCATCTATAAAATGAGGAACTTGAATTAGGTGATCTGTAATTTCTTGCCACCCCATATTATGATTCTGTGAGTCAAAGGAAAGTTGGAGGGCTCTGGGAACAGAATATCATATACATTCTCTGACACTGTCTCTGTCACCATTTTTTTTTTCTTTGTCATAAGGGAGAATTCCAATTCTAGGGAAATTAGGTAAGAGGGAAGTGTTGGATTCATTTGCAAGTCCAAAGAAATGTGCAGTTGCAAAATAGATATCAATAAACATTTTTAATGAGAAAACATAGAACCATAGGACTATGGATTAAGAGCTAAATAGGACCCTAGAAGTCACATATTTCCAACTTCCTAAAATGCATTCTAAAACAGTGGTCCAGAAGAGAAGACAAGAATAAAAATAAATAAAAGACCATTAGGTGGCACAGTGGAGAAAGTATCAGGCCTAGAGTAAGAAATTCATCTTCCTGAGTTCAAATCTGACCTCAGTTTCCTCATCTGTAAAGTGAACTAGAAAAAGAAATGGCAAACCACTCTAGAAATCCCCAGATGGGGTCACAAAGAGTAGGACATAACTGAAACAACTGAACAACAACAATAAAAATAATAATGATAATGACAATATAAGTGCATATTCATAATCTCCAAACTATGTGGAATGAAATACTTCCAAAATATATAGATCTAATAAAAGAAAAGAAAACCAGGATAGAGTACTTATCATCCCCATCATGCTACTAGAATTGTTCTGAAAATGTTTTCAATGAACTTACAGAAGATTATTTTATATCACAATACCTTTTTACATTTACAAAAAAAATCATTTTACCCACCTTAATAAATACTATTAACAATAATAGTCTTATATTTCTATAGTGTTTTATGGTTTGCAAGAAGCTTTCCTCAATAATAATGTAAGGTATATAACTATGAAGCAAATTCTGAAATGGTTTTTGCTTTCTCCAAAGAAATATAATGAAAATAAAGCCCTCTCAGAAAAGATCTAGGAGGAAAGTCATATGACTCTGCTGTATTCCATCATAAGCCTAGAGTAAAAAAGGAGAAGAAGCAGGGGCCAAGTTCGTGGAAATGTATAATTAATGTAGTATATTTACTCTCAAAATTTCTGTTCATCCTCCTCCAGTGTTTACCTCATTAAAATTAAATATTTAAACAGATACATATGTATTTTCCCAGAGTAAATTATACAGGACTATTTTACATTTATGAGGATTTTTAAAAATGTACTTACATATATTATTTGGTCATTCAGCACATTAATTGATGATTACCATGGATTGGACTGTTCAAACATTCTGTTTGCAAACCCTCCTGGAGGGTCTGCTTTTTTAAAAAATCATCTTGATTATCTGAATGTAGCCATTTTAATCAAATCACTGTAGTCAATTGCCAAATGAGCCATTTTCAGCAGAAGCACTGAAATGTATTTAAAGAAAACCACAATAAACTAAGAAATTGTTCTCATTGGTCTTAATATAGAAACAATTTAAAACCAATTTTGTGTAAGTTTAGATATTTTTCAATCAGCAGGGTAAACTAAATTATTCATCAGAAGACATTCAGAAAGTTTTCCCTTTTCACTAATATACAGGTTAAGCTATAAAAGCATGCAGTTCCAGAGATCTTCCTCCCAGGCCACTTAGCATAAAGATGTGAGTTCTGAAATGCCATTTCCTTCATTGTAATTTTTTTTTTCTGTTTCAGAGTCCCACAGCATATTGTTAAAGGACTCTCAGCCTTCCTCTATTCTCAGAGCAGACCACTTCGGACTTACCTGCACTTTTCCACATTGATCTTTTCTTATTCCAATTACTTCTTAGAGAGGTTTACTACCTCTCTTTACTACCATCTTTCCACTTAGATAAAACCAATATCTTCTTAGCATCTCCCCAAAGAAGCAATAGAACAACATTTTTGGACATTTAGAAGATTTACGTGTGTGTGTGTGTGTGTGTGTGTGTGTATGTGTGTGAGAGAGAGAAGAAAACAGAGTCAAAAGACTAATATATGATGACTACAGTAATGTAAGGCGACACTAAGTGACGTAATGGATTGTGTGACACAATATGAAGCCAGCAAGACCCATATTTAAATATGGCATTACTTATTAGCTGTGTTGACACTGGGCAACTCACTTAACCTTGTTTGTCTCAGCTTCCTCCATCTGGAAAATGGACTGAAGAAGGAACTGCCTAACCTCTCCAGTGAGATCACAAAGATTCAGACATGATTGAAAAGGCTAATTAACAAAAGCAATTATGTAAAGAAAAATGACCCTAAAAGGTAGCTGAATCAGATGAAATAAAATGCAGTCTTGGTCTTGAAAGATAGACAATGAAGCACAATTTCTTCACTTGATAAAGAGAGGGAAACTTAAGGGGGTGGAATACTGCATATGCTATTGCATATGATTATTTTCTTGGTCAATTTTGCTTAATAGCTTTCCTTTGTTATAAAGGAGAGTTCAGGAGGAAGCATCTATTGAGCAATGACTCTGATTTTTCTTTTAAAAAAGATCTTTAAAATGGTTTTAATAAGGAAGGTATATTTGGGTATCTTTAAAATGTTTTAAGAATGTCTTCAAAAAAGAAAAAAAGGAAAAGTATATTTGTACGCAGAGACAGCTAGGAGGCATAGTACATAATACTCTAGACCTGGAGTCAGGAAGACCTGAATTCATATCTGACTTCAGACACTAGCTGTATGACCTTGAGTAAGTCAAATAATCCTGTTTGCCTCAATTTCCTCACCTGTAAAATGATCTGGAAAAGGAAATGACAAACCAATTCACTATCTTTGCAAAGAAAATCCCAAATAAGATCACAAATCACTGAAAACCAGGTGAACAACAACATGTTTGTATGTTCAATGGAACTTGATTTATTTTCTTTAAAATTGATTCTCCCCCTCCACACACAGTTTCAAAGAGATGATTAGAAAGTGCCCATTTAGGCTAACCTTTTAAACATAATTTCACTTGAATTATTTCAAATTGGAATACTCATCCAGAACTCATTTGCATTTCTATTTATGAGCCCAAAAGTCAACAGTTTAATTGCTTCATGAGTTCCCTTACTTATCTTCCAGGGGGGGGGGAATGAATAAAATTAGATTCTGTGACATATAGAAAGGTCTCTCTCTTTCTCAACAGGATTCAGTTTATAGTATAATTCATAATTGTTACAAACTAATTTGTAAATTGGGAACTTTAATATGATCTTTGATAGAAAATGTGCCTCACATTAACATGTTGTGAGAAGACTGCTTCAGTTTAAATTTCATTCACTCCTTTTCTTTCCTTAATCTTAGGAGCAGAGGACAATGCAAGATCATGTGACAACAGCACAGGTTCTCTGGGACATCCAAATGCAGGACGTGAAACTCTTCTTTCCTTGTGTCCAATGCATGTTTTGAACATCCAAATGACTGGGCTATCAAAATGGTCCCTGACCTTAAAAAATAAGATAAAGTTACTAGATTTCCTTCTCCTCTTCTTCCTCTTCTCCCCTCCCCTCCCCTCCCCTCCTCTCTCTCCCTCCTTTCCTTCCCTTCCCCTTTCTTCCCTTCCCTACATTTCCCTTCCTCCTCTACTTCCCTTCTTTCCATTAAAATTTGTCTCCATTCTACCACTGATAATCATGCCACTAATTGCTAACACCTTTTCTAGATGATGAGCTAAATAGTTGACTAAGTCTCTAAGAACTGAGACCTGCCTATAAGAGATAATGTAACACCTACATAGAGAAACAAGAGAGATGGAGATATGAAGACAATAGATTGAGAAGAAATGGGAAGAATATAGAATAAAGCTATTCCAACTTACTCATATCTGGCTCAGAGGAGATGATGAAAAATTTAAAAGTAATTTTTGGAATAGCTTGGTAGTCCAAAGAGAACCCATAGCTGATTTTGTTTGTACCCATATAGTTCCATATATAACTGTTGCCATCCAAGAATCAACATGGTCTAAGAGAAGGCAAAAATCAGAATCAGAAGACCTGAGAGTGAATCGTAGCTTGGGTATGTACTACAAGATGGTTCTAGGTAACTCATCTTTAGTACTTACTCAGCATGCCCTCCCATGCTCTAATAGAACAAAACAACCCAACTCACAGCCTTGTGCTCTAGAAGTTATTCAACAATGTCCTTGTTGCTCCTGTAGCTTCTCCCAGAACACACTGCACTTCTCACCCTAGCTTTCTGTTATAATATGCAACAGACTTCAACACTATCCACTGCCCCTATGTGGTGGAGGGAACTATTAGACATGGGCATTGCTGTAGGGGTACTCAGCCTGATTTTTAAAATTACTGATTTTAAAATCTTGAGTACTGGTGGATAAAAAAAACAGGGAGTGTATTAAAACAGAAAGGAAGGGGTGGCTAGGTGGCACAATGGATAGAGCACCCAGCCTTGGAGTCAGGAGTACCTGAGTTCAAATCCAGCCTCAGATGCTTAATAATAACCTAGCTGTGTGGCCTTGGGCAAGCCACTTAACCCCATTTGCCTTGCCAAAACCTAAAAAAAAAAAAACCAGAAAGGAAGATGGACAGCCAAGACTCTCTAGGTAAATATTGTAAGATAGAGGAATTCAAACCAGCATTTGATGAGTCGGAGCATCCTGTGGATTGTCATGAGAGCATGGAACCACAGCAGAATGTTACTGAATGGTTCAGAAGAGAAGTAAGAATTGTGAAAACAGAAGTCGCTCCTGCACAGCAGAAATAATTGACAGAATTGAAAAACCTGAATTCACAATAAGTCCCCTCCAAGAAGTGAGAGAACAACTAATTGGAAACCTAAATATATAGACTATAAGGAGAAGCCAGATGAATAAAAGAAGCAAATACAACAATATTAGAAGAATTTTATCTCTGTGCATATTGATCTCAAAGATGAAATAAACAAAAGTAACATTATGTTTCCCAGAACACAAGTTAAAAAAAATCCTGAACACTATAATGCAAGAAATAAAAAAGCAGATCATCCTAAAGTGGATATAAAAATAGACTCTTGGTTATACACTAAAACCCCAGTGAATTCTTTTCTATTAGTTATGGTAGTTCTATATAGCCCTGAGAGCAAAGAAGATATACTCAATGCAGATGAGGGGGCGACTCTTCTATTTCTCTTGCTAGCAAACATTCAATCCAAGTGCAGGCTGCCATTTTTGTCTAGGCACCATAATATATCACAAACTCATAGGATTTAGAATGACTATAAGTTTTTATTCCCATTTGCTTCAATTGCATCACTCCAGTAAAACTTCAGCTCTTAAACTTCACTGAATTTTTGATTATATAAAGGTTCTGAACTTAATACAACTTGAAAAACATTAATTCTATTGAAATTATTTAAAAGATATTTCTGAAAAATCCATTAATGAATCACTGACATTCAATTACTTTTCTACCAATTACTCAATACTGCTACATATTCTTTTTCTGAGTACTCTTATAGAAGAGAGAGAGAGAGAGAGAGAGAGAGAGAGAGAAAGTATGTTGACTACCATGTAACCATGAATATATACAGTGAAGCTGCTAAATTTCTGTTTCAGTCTCATTTTTACATTAACAGAAATGGATACCCAAGTTCAGAAGATACATCTTGAGAATGTTAGTTTTGTTTGCCAACATAAACAGCTAAATGGAACCCTGGAGACCCTCTAGTCCAATCTGGATTTGTTTTATAAATGGGCAATTAAGTGGATAGAATATAGGCCTGTAATCAGGAAGGTCTGAATTCAAATCCTCCCTCAGACAATACTAACTGTGTTACCCTGAGCAAATCACTTAACCTCTGGCTGCTTCAGTTTCCTCAATTGTTAATTAGAGAATAACATTAACTCCCAGGGTAATGGCAAGGATCATGTGAGATAGTCTTTGTCAAATGCCTTACAAATATTAAAGTACTATATACATGGTAGTATGGTTATCATAAAAGATGAAATCAAATCTATTAATGACTTGCCTGAATTTATATAGTAAATAAGAAACAGTCACAATTGGGATCTGAACCCAAAACAAAGTCCCAGTATCTAATGGTAGCTATCTCTCTAGGGCGGGGGGGGGGGGGGGGGGGGGCAAAAAGCTATATGATACTTTTATTATATATTTAAAAGGAATAGCAAGTTGTAAATAATAGATTTACAGTTTCATGTCTCAATATATTTTTAATTCTACTAAGTGATAGAAATGCTTTTATTATTTCATAAGTTAAAAATAAAATTTTTTAAAATTATTTCCACTATAACATGGCTGTCACTTTAACTAGTCTATTGGTACACTGATTCAGTTCTTAGTGATGCCCTGAAGTTACAAAAACCATTCTAAACCTCACTTCAAAAACCTTAAGGTTTGTTTCAAATGATTCACTCAGAGGAAGATCTGAAAAAAAACACAGCTTTAAAAATTTTCAATAGCTTAAATTTTGATATCACTTAGATTTCCCTTAATACTGTTTTCCTCATCTCTCCCCAAAAGGCAATACATATGATAAAGACTTCAAAAAAGAGAAAAAGGAAGAAAAAATTCTGAGGAAATGCCTACTAAATAATATTGAAGCTTTGTAAAAGCTGCAGTTGCTATAGGCAGCTTCAGTTATTAAGAGGAGTACTGTTTTACTAAGATTTTAAGCCAAGTCTAACCCAACAGTTGTTTCTAGAACTTCCTAGCTCTAGGTAATTGAGAAGGGAAAAGAATTTTTTTTCCTTCTTTAAGGTACTGTGGGAAATTATTTGCTTTAGCTTGGAAAACATAAACATGTGGTTTCATACCAAGAGCATGAATATTCAGTTGCATCAACATTTTTCAAATTAATTAGTCTATGGAACATTTTAGGGTTTGCAATATACATACAGAAATGGTCATGATGGAAGATCATTCTTAGAATCAAGGGAAATTGGATAAATTGGGGTGCAGAGGAAATTGAGCCTGTTTTCATTCTGGAAAAATCATTATACATAAAAATATTTGGGAGCATGTTAAATAATAATGTTTATCTTAGGAAACTGACAGCATTGAAATTTCTTATGTAATGCCAATTCAAATTGTAACAGTATGGTTCCATAGAATACAATTTGGGAAAGGCAATATAGCTTACTCTCTCTTTTCCTGCTAGTACTATGTGAATTAAAAGGCAATGAAATTCAAGAACACCCCAATAGAGAATAAATAATGTTTTTGATTTCTTCCTCTTTTCTTCTTATTTGTTGTTCTTCTTCTTCCATAATTTTTCCTCTTCATCCTCTTCCTCCTCCTCCTCCTCCTCCTCCTCCTTCTTCTTCTTCCTTCTTTCTTCTCCTTCTCTTGTCACTGAGTGAGAAAGAACCTAAGAAGTAAATGAGGGGGCAGCTAGGTGGCACAGTGGATAAAGCACCAGCCCTGGAGTCAGGAGTACCTGGGTTCAAATCCGGTCTCAGACACTTAATTATTACCTAGCTGTGTGGCCTTGGGCAAGACACTTAACCCCATTTGCCTTGCAAACAAACAAACAAACAAACAAATAAATAAATAAATAAATAAATAAATAAATAAAAAGAAGTAAATGAATCTATAGCTGCACCAAACTAAAGATGGTTTCCTTTAACTCTACAAAACCCAAGTGGAGAATGTGAGACTTACAACTGCATCGGGTATATAGTATTATTCTATACTAGTCCCAAGCATATTAACCCTTTTATTTCACTCACAATCCACTGGGTTTTTTTATGCTTATACCATGTTATTGACTCATTGAATTTGCAGTCCACAAATTCTTGTATCTTTTTTTTTTCATACAAACTGCTGTTTAGCCACAGGACCTCCATCTTATGCTTCCCTAGTTAATTTTCTGAATTCAAGTATAAGAATTTAAATTGAAAAATTGAATTTCACTGAATTTCATTTCATTAGTGAATTTCATTTTGAACTGTTAGTACTACCTCTCAAACTACCTTGTCCTTAATTACATTTCATAAATTTATATTTTTAACACTAGTCTTATTCTATATACAATTTTATGTATACTCCCTATCTTTGCCACTAGTATACAAGGTCATTGAGAATAAAAAAATATTTCCTTTGTTCTTGTATCCCTATTTCCTAGCAGAGTGTCTGTCCCATAGTAAGAGCTTAACGAATAGTTATCACAGTTATCACAGTTTGGGAATCTGACTTCTTCAGTGTGTCCACTATCCTTCTGTACTTTTTTTTTCATCTATAAAATTGATAAGTATGTTAACTATGCCTTTATTCAAAATAGTAATAAAAATACTGCACATGAGAGAGTTAAGTACAGATCCTCAAACAATACTATCTACCCTTTGTATGATGCCTCAAAAGCTACTCTCCAATACCCTGGAAGAGCACATTAAGGCTATGTCTCAAATAGATTTTTTTCCTCCTCTTCCAAATTAAAATGTTTTCAGGGAAAGTTGAGTGACTGAAGAGAAAGAATGTAGAGCTCCATGGGTGGTCAGAGAATCTGCAGGATCAGGGGTTATGCTAAGGTTTAGCAACTAGTTCAACTCTCATACTTTACCAGATTAAAAAAAAACCAGAAATACAGACAGAAAAAACACCTTAGCCAAGGAACCATGATTAATAGCTGGAAGAGTCAGGTCTTCGATCTCAATGACCTTTCTATGATACGTAAATCAGGACTAAGGGAGTGGGTCATGAGCACTTGCAGCATGAACAAGAGAGCACCATCTGCCAAATCACAGACTCACATTAGACTGAAGTAAAAACAGAAAAGAAATGAGGACCAGCTGCAAATTTGACACTTGACCTCTGCTTCAAATGTAAGGAGATGCTACAACTCAGGTGGATGAAAATCAATCAAAGTGCCATTACACTGGAGGCCACTTTCAGGTTTTGTACAAGCCAATGTGGAGGAGGGAGGAGAATGTAACTTGTATTTGGATCAATACAATATGATAACAATACTATTTTATATTTATAGAGCATTTTGCACCAACAGATATGACAATCCTGTGTGACTAGAAATGTAAATTCTCGTGTCTCCATTACACAAGTGAGAGACTAAGACAGTCAAAAAAGTGATTTTCCCCACGCAGCAACAAGGACTAAGCCCCAGGTCTTCTGATATTTAGTGAAGGGCTCTTTCCATTGCTCCATACTAACATTGATGTCAGACACTATGTGATGCTGGTCAACTCATTGAGCTCATTTTCTGTAAAAAGAAAGTAATAACAACACTTTCCTCCCAGAACTGTTGTGAGGATTAAATGAGTTAATATTTATAGAAACACCAACCTTAAATTTCTCTGTAAATATTATCTCTTATTATATTTGTTATTATTATTTATTATTATTATCATATGAATACATTTAGATTCTCTCTTTCCCCATTCCTTTCCCTGTTCAGTTGGTTCTCCATCTTCCTAGCATAGCTGAGGCTTCTTCCCAGGGACTATTCACATCTGTTTATTTCTACAAAGAGAGAAATGAAATTAAATCATTAAAAGCCTCTTCCTTTTCACTCTTTCCTCTATTATTCTCGTTCCTTTTCTACTTATGAAGGCCTTGACATTTCCTCTGAGCATTCTTCATTTGCCTAATATATTCATCATCCATAAATATTAGCTGGTTGCCTACTGTGTGGGTGGTGCCATTGAAGGGGTTGATGTAAGTCACACAACAAAAAACCCAAATCAACAATGGCAACAAGTGAAAGGGGAGGTGGGGGAAAATGAGTGGAAAAGTCAAAGTAAACTAAGTAAAGAGGCTAACAGGAACCAGTGCAAGGCTAATGAGAAAGTTGGACTCTTTAATTGTTCACCACAGTGTGGCTGCTAATTGGTATATTATGTGAGGTGGAAAGGAAATGGGAGACATTTTCCCAAAAAACCCACAGAAGCTATTGGACAAGCATGAACTCATGGACTGCTGTTGGTCTTCATTTTGCAAAGCCAGGCTTCCTCACCTTCATCTCAATTATCAAATTTTCCATAGGGTTGGACAAGGCAAGTGCCCTTTCTCAGCCAGTAGGGAACACAATCACTTCCCAGAAAGTTAGGGCAGCATTGATCTTATCATAATTTATCATGACTACTTGACCAGTTTCTTGGTTTTGAGTTTGGGTTTTTGTATCTTATTTGCAGTATAGGATGCCTCCTCCAGTTTCTACTTCACCTCATTTATCTTCCCCTGTTCCCAATGTATCTAAGCCTTGGAGGGCACTCCAGGGGTTTTCTCCAAGATGCACTGACCCTGATCCCTTTTTAGTTCATTCCTGAATTGTCCTCCTTGCTATGTTCCATGGTATTTTGACTTAACCTCATTCATTTCTCGGCATTACATCCTTTCTTTATACTCTGGTCTACTTAAAGAACTGGAATTATATTTGAAGTCTTCCTTGGGCTATGCAGGTGGTCTTGTCCCTGAGGCATTCCCATCTGTTGTTAGCCCTTTTGTGGTCATTTATAGCAATACCCAACCCAGACAATAATTTCACAGTATCAGCAGTGTAAAATCTAGAAGGGATCTAATCCAACCCTCTTATCTTGCAAAAGAGGAAAATGAGATTCAAAGAGGGGAAGTGATTCGTCCAAGGTCATATAGGTAGTAAATGGTAGAGCCAGGTCTTGAGACTATATTTTCAGGTTCAAATAATCATAATGAATGGGGGCAGCTAGGTGGCACAGTAGATAGAGCACCAGCCCTGGAGTCCAGGAGTACCTGAATTCAAATAAGGTCTCAGATATTTAATAATTACCTAGCTGTCTGATCTTGGGCAGGTCACTTAAACCCATTGCCCTGCAAATAATAATGATAATAATAATAATAATAATAATAATAATAATAATAATATGTAGGAGAGGGGTACTTATGTCCAACATTCAGTGTATTGAGGGAGACATGATTTCTAATTGATAGAGAAAATGTTGACATGATACAGTGTGTAACTGTATATATACATAAATATATATTAATTATACATTATTACAAACATGTATTTCATATATTCACAAATATACATGTTCATATTTATACAATATGTTAAATATTTATTATGTGGGTACACATTCCACTTGCATTTTCATATGGTTTAAAATTTTTAAAGGGTTTATCTCAAAATAACCCTAAAAGGCAAGTAGTAAAAGTATTATTATCCCCATTTTGTAGATGAAGGAACTGAATTTCCAACAAGTGAAATGATTTCTCTTCTTATAATTAATATCTGAAATGTGAGTCAAACTTGGGCCTCCTGACTCCAAGACCACTGTTCTCTATCGTTTTGAAAAGCTTTCATATTTGTTCTTGATACCATGCTAACCAGTGCAAACACCTAGATAGGAGATAATAAGAATATGATAGAATAAAGGCTGCATAAAGGGAGAGAAGAGGAAAGAACAATAGGTATTATGAAAGTAGAATCAAAAAACTTGTAACTGCTTGCATGTGATAGGAAAAGGAGAAGGAAAAAATCAAAGGTGGTTCCAGGGTTGTGATGAGGAACTGGAAGGATAGGTATACCCTTCAGAGAAATTGGGAAGTCTAGAAGAGAGGGATGTTTAAAGGATAATGAGTTCCTTTTTAGACACATCAATTTTAGGATTCCAATGCACATGGAGGTAAAGATATCAATGGCAGTTGGTGAGGTTAAAAATGTATTTGGAAGTAAGATTAAGGTCAGAGGTATAGATTTGGGAACCATATTCATAAAAATGATCATTGAGATTCTAGAAAATTAAGACATTACGAAGAATGAGTGGAAAGAAAAGAGAAAATCCAGAATAGAATCCTGAGAAATACCTATAGTAAGGAGGACAGTGAGGGGAGCTCAGGGACTCAGATGATTAGTAAAAGTTATTGAGAAAGATGGAGAAACAATAGAAAACCGTGTTATGGTAGCAAGGAAAGAAACATTATCTAGAAGGAAAAGATAATTGTCAGTGTCAAAAACCTGCCTATATCTTGTTTCATGCCTCACTAATAAGTATCAGAGGACTGTTAAACAAAGTTATCTCTATGGTTGCATTACTGAAAAGAATCAGAATGGATCTTAGCATATGAATAAGAGACTTATTAGAGGAAGAGAACCTTTAAGGCATCTTTGCTCTACTGCATGGATTCTTAATCTGTCTGTTTCATGGGCCCTTTTGACAATCTGGTGAAGACTATGGGCCTCTTCAAACAATGTTTTTAAATACATAAAATAAATTGAAATTCAGTTATCCAAACCTTTTAGGCAGAAGCCTAGAGTTGATGCTTCACCAGTGGGCCTCTATATTAGGAGCCACAAAACCTGAGATCTTGAAGGAAAGGCCTAGAAACACTCAAATACATGTTCATTCTTTGCTCCCATATTTCATCAACCATAGGTTAATACTCTTCCAACTCTCAAAAATCACTCACCTCTTTTTTTCAAAGTATTGTGCTATAAGAAAGGGGGGGGGGGGGATGATTACTAAGAGATTTGGAAAGTTCATGTCACTCTTCTGCTCAAAAACTTTCACTGGATCCCATTTTTCTGGATCCCAAACTCCTTGGTTTGATATTTAAGTCCCTCCATAAATACAATCATAGAATCTCAGAATTGCAAGAGATCTCAGAGGCTACCTGGTTAGCCTGAACCTGAACAAGGACCCCTTCTACAATGTACTTGACAAATCATAATAATCAAAGTGTTTGGATGATCTTATCAAGTCTTGAATTCCTCTCATTTTTTTTCTCTTCTGCAAGAAATGGTGGCATATAAACTATAAATATCATCATGGTGATCCTTGGTTCATGCTCATTATGAATATAACAACATGAAGATCAAGTGACTAATGAATGCTTTTTTGTTGTCTTTTAAAAACAGGAAGAAAGTCCCTATTCTTTTTTTTAACCTTACCTTGTGTATGAGAATCTATAAATCTTCTGATCTCATTCATCACAATCATTTCAGCATTGATGTAACTTGCTTTCTCTATCTGTATTCATTGACTAGTCACTGGATATTTAGAATTCCAACAGTTAAATCACATTTATAGATCGTCTAAAAACCATGTGATGCTTAGCACCCTCTGTCCATTATCCTACCACTCTAGTCCTACTACCACTATGCAAGCAAAAGGAGGACTGAGGACAATTTTGTGTTTTTCTTCATTTCATGTACTATAGTGGGCAAAGAATTCATTAACTATTGAGTCAATGTACATTCTATCCTTGGCTAAGTTGTTCCTCAGATAGAAGATTAAGTCTGTCCCCAGGACTGTACTTAAGACTTTTTCAGAATGGTGGAATCTGTCAGATATTATAGTTCATTGGCTTAGATTTTGGTAACCCAGGGCCACCACCATACCACAATGAAATATTGGAGAAAGACTTTGTGGAAGCAGTTTCCTTTTATTGACAAAAATCAACTTTTATTCTTTATGTTTGACTATATTATCAGGTACCTAAGTAAAGTAACATAAGAGTAAACTTGATTCTCTGGATAGCTAGAGGAATAAAGATTGTAATTATATATATATATATATATATATATATATATATATGTATTTTACATTAGTATATAGTTTAGATATTAAGATGTAATATGTTTAGGTGTTTCTGTAGTGTTTTCATCTCTGTAGGGATCCCAAAGTCTCTAAATTCCCAAAAGAAGTAGAATTGTGAAAGTACACCACCATTCTTCTAATCACCCAGGTTTGCAAGCTCAGTGTTAGCCTTGACTTTTTTCTCTCATTCATTTTACATATCCAATGAGTTGCCAAATCATGTTTCTTCCTCTGCAACATTTCTCCCATGTATCCATGTGCTAGGATTATTCAGTTTTCAGTGTGAGCATTTTCACTTCAGAAATCAACAAACACTAAAAATCAGAGTTTGATTTATTGTTTTGTTGATTGGATAGACTTAAGAAAGTGATGGAGAATGTTAATAATGTGGATTAAGACTTAAAAGTGTGTCTTGCATATATGTGTGTGTGTGTGTGTGTGTGTGTGTGTGTGTTTGTGTGTGTGTGTATTTCCCCCTGAGCTCGTTGTTAAACATTTACCAGCACACTCCTGTATTCATCCCTTTCTCTCCATTCACACAATAATAGTTCAGTTCCTCATGACCTCTCACCTGTATTAATCCAATAGCCTCTCTCCATTCTCCCTACAATCTATCTTTTACACAGCTTGTCAATGTGATTTTCCTGAAGCACAGGTTTGAACAAGATATTCCCCTACTCAATAATGTCCCAGAGTTCCCCATTATCTCTAGGAAAAATAAAATTTCTCTGTATGTATTTAAAATTCTTTAAACCTGGTCTACCCCATTCCCTTTCTAGTCTTTTAACACCCTACTCCCCTCCAGACATTATGATCTGGCCATCCTGGACTACTTACTATTCCTCACACAGAATGTTCAATCTCCATACCTTTGCACTAGCTCTCCTTCAGACCTGAAATACTCTTCATTCTTACCTCCAACCCATGGAATCTCTGAGTTTAATTAGATTCATCTCAAGAATCACCTCCTCCAAGAATCCTGATCCCTATAACTGCTAGCACCATCTCTTCTTTATTTACCTCCCATCTACTCTGCATTTATCTTTAGGTACTGATTATATGTGTCTTTCCCATTAGAAGCTTCTTAAGGATAAGAACTGTGGTTTTTTGTTTTTTTTTTTTTTAATTCATGTTCTTAAGTTTAGAACAATTTCTGGCTCATAGAAAGTGTTTAATAAATGTTTGATTGGAAAATAATTTGATACTATGTGTGTTTTTTTTCCTCCTATTCTGAAACCTTTTGATTTGTTATGACCAATAACTGCCATTAAAAATGATGCTGAATTTCTAATTAAATTACAGATACTTCCTGTTTATATGCAGAGCACAGGGAGCTGACAGCTTTGATTGGACTGAACTGACCTGCCCAATATACAAGGGAACAGCAATTGATTTTGGGATTAGGGACTGTCATGGCAGATGATCCAAGATTCTAATTGGTGGTAAATGGAGGAAGCAAAAGGTAGACGCAGAACCTGGACCAGTATATGAGAAACTGAAAGAAGGTATTGAGTACTTGAGACTATTAATTACAATGGATGCTATGGATTGGTGAGCCAAGGGCCAGCCTTTACTTTTTCACACTCAGTGGCCTGAAACTGGGGTCCAGAATATATACCCTTCTTCTTTGTTCCCTTTTCACAAAATGAATGTGGTTTGAGATTCTCCAGCCATACCCATTAATGGGAAAGCTAAACAGAAAAAAATTGGGGGAGATGATTGGAAGCAGATGGCTCCATTTAGAAGTGTTTAACATTTACTTTCATTTCTATAGTATACAATAAACTATGGGGCCATAGGATGATGAGTGCCTATGTCCTGTAAATGTGAGAATTGCTGACTAAGGAGGAAACTCCAGATGTAGGAACAATGTTTTTAGAGTTAAAATTTTCCTGTTTTTAATTATTTTTGAGCAATATTCTATATCATCTAGTTAAATGCTGAACTCCAATAGAAGTTTGTTTGGAAACGGAGACAAGTGGAGTGGAAAGTAGGGGTGAGTCTCAGCATTTGCCTGCTGAAAAAATACTTATTTCCCCCTAAACCATTCCCCTCCTAATATTTGCCATATTACTACAAAGGTCAACACCATCCTCCCAGTCTGTCAGGACCCCAAAATAGGAGGTGTCCTGAACTCCTCTATCTCTCACCCCTCATATCCATGCTATTAATAAGGCCTGTCAATTTCACTCTGCAATATATACCTCCAATATGTCCCCTTCTCATGATCATTAAAAAGGGCAAAAATATCACTTGTACAAAAATATTCATAGCAGCCCTGTTTGTTGTGGCAAAGAATGGGAAATTGAGTGAATGTCCATAAATTGTGGAATGGCTGATCAAATTGTGGTATATGTATGTTAGGGAACACTATTGTTCTATTAGAAACCTGGGGGATGGGAATTCAGAGAAGCCTAGAAAGACTTGTATGAACTGATACTAAGTGAAATGAGGAGAAGCAGAACATTGTACACCCTAACAGCAACATGGGGTTGATGATCTGTCTTGATGGACTTGCTCATTTCATCAGTGCAACAATCAGGGACAATTTTGGGGTATCTGCGATGGAGAATACCTTCTATATCCAAAGAGGGCATTGTGGAGTTTGTACAAAGACCAAAAACTATTACCTTTAATTTTTAAAAAAAAATGTATCTTATTATGTAATTTTGCTATGGGGTTGGGGGAAGAGAAGCAAGATTAGGGTGAAAAAAATTGTAAAATTCCAAAAACAATAAAAAAAATTCCCCCTTCTCCCCTTCTGACATGGCTACCCATCCAGGGCCAGCCTTCATCACCAAGCCTCGATTACCTCAATAGGCTGTTGCTGGGTCTACCTGCCTCAGTCTTTCCCCACTCCAAACCATTCTCCATTCAGTCACTAAAGTAATTTTTTTTAAAACACAGATCCAATTTTGTGATCCCCCCAAAACTCAATAAACTCCAGTGCCTTTCTAAGACCTCTAGGATCAAATATAAAATACTATGTGGCCTTCAAAATTCTTTAAAACCAGCCCCCTCCTGCCTTTCCAATCTTCCTACACCTTTCTCTCTGAGATAAACTCTTCAATCCAAGACACTTACCTCCTGTCTGTCCACAAACAAGATGCTCTATTGTTAGGCACTTGGCATTTTCTCTGGCTGTCCCCCATGTCTGGAGTGCTCTCATTTGTCAAACACACACCTCCCTAGCCCCCTTTAAGTCCCAACTAAAATCCCACCTTCTCCAGTAAGCTTTTCCCAACTTCTCTAAAATCTAATTTTTTAGTTTTTCTAATTATCCTATATATATATATATATATATATATATATATATATATATATGTGTGTGTGTGTGTGTGTGTGTGTGTGTGTATACATACATACATATATATAGCTTGTTTGGTGTATATTTGCTTGCATGTTACCTCTCTCATTAGAGGGAAAACTTGTTAAAGACAGAGACTGTCTTCTGCCTCTTTTTATATCCCCAACCTTAGTGCCTGGCAAATAGTGGGTGTTTGATAAATGTTGTTGATTGATTGAAATGTTGATAGCCAGCATAAGCTGTAGAACCTTCTAGTGGATCATACTATGCATGTACTAGAGAGAAAATAAGGTCACTCCTAAGTTGAGGAGAAATGGGGTATGTGAGGGGGAGGTTAGGGTGAAGCAACTAGGTGACAACAGATAGTGTGACCATCTGGTTGTCAGGAAGACTCATTCTGAGTTCAAATTTGGTTTTAGATACTGCCTAGTTGTGTGACCCTGGGAAAGTCACTTAACCCTGTTTGCCTCAGTTTCCTCATTTGTAAAAATGAACTGGAGAGGAAAATGGCAAATCATTCTGGTATCTTTGCCAAGAAAATCCCAAATGTATCTCAAATAGTCTGACTTGATTGAAGCAACTGAACAATTACTAAGCTAGGGGCTCATGCAGAGTACCCTCATGGAGAGTATTACCCTCACATCAGATAATTATTCTTGGCTTAAGGAAAATCAGCATGCAAGCCATTTTGAACAGGTCATACTTCAATGAAGATACTGCAAGACCCCAAGTGTCATATGCATATATATGCATACCCAGTCCACAGGAGTCATACTAGCAAACATTTATGGCATTGTCTTTGTTAAAAGACACTAAAAGTAGTAATTGTTATACAATACTGTGAGAACTAAGAACATTTGATTTCTTGTTCAACAAACTACATATATACATATTTCATATATATATATGATATATATATATACATATATATATGAAGAAAAGTATTCATCTAGCAAATTAAGATCAACACAGAGATAGCAACCAGAAAAAGTTTGTGGAATGCTTATCATTATGTAAAGTTAAAAAATTTTATAGCTCAATAGGTTTCAGGATGAAACTATTGAAATGCTCCTTATCTTAACAGTATATTTTTAAAAAATGACAATCAGGATAATGAAGGGTCTTGAGTGGTAGTCATGTGAGAATTAGTTGAAGGAAGTAGAATTGCTTAGGCAAGAGAAGATTTAGGGCAAATATAGTTCTCTCTAATTATTTGAAAGCTATCAGATAGAAGAAAGATTATACTCATTCTGCTTATCCCCTAGAGGCCAGAACTAGGAATAATGAGTAGAGTTTACAAAGAGGCAAATTGAGGTTTGAAGTAAGGAAAAACTCTAACAATTAGAGGTATCCCAAAATGGAATGGGTGGTCTCAAGAGACCTTCAGTCAAAGACTAAATGACTACCATGACTCCAGTAACCTTCCCATCCTGCTAAATGTAGAAGTCCCAAGGAAACTTAAAATCCCTGGGTCACCTTGTCAGAGTAAAGCTAGAAACAACAATCCAAAGTTCTTTTCCCCATGACTAAGTTTAAATATCAGTAGGCCACCAATTCCTCAGGAGTTTTGCCACCATCTTAACTCATACTAGCATTAATCAGCTCCAGGCCCCAGGTCCACATTTCTTAATCTCTTCATGCCTGTTAGATTCAGATAAGAACCCTACAAAAATCAAAAAAATTTTACTGGTTTGGGATTTCCAAACTCCACCAGAATCTCAAAAGACTAGTAGACTTGTTTCCACCATCCTTCCCAGCTGTCCTTCATATAGTAAGTATAGATCTTTAATAAAAACCATCTAACTTTATTATCTTTTATTGCTGCTCCATGTTTCTTTATGTAGTCCCAATCTCAAAGCCCACTGGCAGAGGTCATTCCTTGTTGGTGGAAATGAGTGGATGCCCTGAAGAATGCCCTGTGACTTTAGGGGGAGCAGGGGGGACAGTGAGAGTGGGAAAGCAGAGAGTTTCGGTCTCTTCTAGTTTCTTCAAGTGGCTCTTTGAATTCTTCACTCTCTACCTGTCTGTCCTGGCTTCCAGCTTTGAGAGAGAAAATGGATGATGCTAACTCCACTTCAGATTACTGATAGAGAACAAATTCTGGAAAGAAGAGTTGAAAGGCTCTGTCATCATATTAATAGCTAATATACTTATAGAACATATTCCAGAGATTATGCTAAGTACTTTACAGTTATCATATAATTTGATCCTTACACTAACCCTGGGAGGTAAGTACTATTATCATGTCCATTTTATAGATGAAGAAACCAAGGCAAGGAGAGATTAATTAATTTTCCAGGGTCATACAGCTAGTAAGTATCTTAGATCAGATTTGAATTCAGCTCTTCCTGAGTCCAGGTCCAGCCTGCTAGCCCATCACATCCCTATTCTCAATTTGCTAGACTAGCGACTTCAGAAGGCTTCCTCTTGGATGAGATCTAGGACTCTATCTCTCTTGGTTGAACTGAATTGCCTTTCTCCCAGCAGGAGGGTCCCTTCCCTCTGGATTGTCTGGTAGATGTTCTTTTCCATATACTTTCTCTGATTTCTGTTTGCTATTGAATTGAATAAAGGGTTTTTTTTATAATTGTCGCACGTGTTCATTGTAGAAGTGGTATTTGATGGGAAGAGAGACAAACCTAGGCTATAAAATTTGGGTTCCAGCTTTCCTCATTAATAAAAGAGTGATCATAAGTTAGCCTGAACCTAGAAACCACAGTCCTTAGACTAACAATATTTAAGGGAGCAAATATATATATAATTCTAGCCTGCTTATGCCACCCCCCCACATTCCCCAGGAGAGCAGAGAAGTCACTCTCTGACCTTCTTGCTTCCCCTGCTGGCAGGATAAAAGTCTCTTTTGGAAATGGGGAGCAAAGAAGTCAGATTATCTAATCCTACCTCCCTTTAGGTCATAAAACCCTCCCTTGATACATGTAAGGGGACAGGTTTTGCAGCATTTGTACTGAGTTTTGGTATTCTGAACCTTCCTAAAATGGTATTGAAACAGTAACCACTTGCTGGGTATATTATAAAGATGGTTCTATTGGGAGTATGGTTTGTACTAAATGGCCATTGAAGTCCTTTCCATTCCGAAATTCTGTGAGAAATTCTGCAAAAAGTCTGGGGGAAGTAATGTTCTTTAGAAAACTCAGGTCTTTTTAATCCCAACTGACCTCTAAAGGTTCTTTGAAAAACTTAGAATTGTATGAAAATAAAATTCTTGGAAGTATTGGGTTTGGGAGGAGGCAAGATGAGATAATTAGTTTCCATATCAAGTTCAACTAGTATGGCTTGAATATTATACATGCTGCACCTCTCTTTTCAGCAATTAGAAAACTGTTTTTTTCTTTTGTTTTCTTTTTTGATAATTACCTTTCAAAGAAGACCAGCATTGAAAGAATAGGCAAAAAGTTCCCTATTGGAATTCATGAAAAAGAAATAAATGTGTAAACCTCAGGAGACTGACCTATATAAATGACTTGAAAAAATGGGGGAAAAAAGACGTCTTTGGAAAGAGAAAATATTTTATTTCAAAAACCAAAATAATTGTTACAATTTGTAGTCACCTAAAAAAAATCACAAAATATTCTTTTGTCAGAAATTTTTCTCTTCTATTTATTTTCCATCTTTCTGTTATATTTTTTTCAAGAAAAGGAATAAAGAAAAAAGGGAGGGAGGGAGGGGAGGGAGGAAGGAAGGAAGGAAGGAAGGAAGGAAGGAAGGAAGGAAGGAAGGAAGGAAGGAAGGAAAGAAGGAAGGAAGAAAAAATATCTCAATGTTTTTGATATATGTTGGATTATATTAAAATTGAATACTTTCTAAAATTTCTGAACAGTAGTAGTTCATCACACTACTCCTTTGTAGAGTGTAGCTATGGAAGTGTTACTAAGGTACCAAACCTACATTATTACTTTGCCTTTCCAGTTACTTTTCATATACTGAAGCTACAGAGCAGCTAAGATTTTGATGATCTGATAATTCAATACCCCAGGAGGAATTTGGTCTTAGTAATGTTATGACTTGTTCAAAATAACTGATTTCATTGTTACAGAATATATGCTCTAGAATGTATATTTCTTGAGATTACTCTCAAAACACTTTGCAGACTTCTGAAAACTTCAAGAGGAATTCTGGAAATAGACTATTGTCCAAAGTACAATCACCCTCAGAGAAAAAGAACTCCAGGGTTTGAGAGAAAGAAGGACTCGGTTAACTGTTCCTAGACTGTTACTGATCTCTGTGAGCCTCCACTCAAGTGCTTCTCTGATGCCTCTTTGGTGATGGGCAGATGATTCTGGTTAAGCTCCTCCAGGCTGGCCCAGTGACAAGCTGAAGAGCTGCCATCTGAATATCAACCTAGCTAAGTTGAGAGAAAGGGCACCTGCTAATGAACTAGGAGAGTCACAGCTATGGCAAAGTCAGATGTGTACTCAGGCTTAGATGAAGACTCTGTTCTTTTTTGAGGATGAAAGCACAGATATTCAAAGAATTTGAAGACTTGTGCCTTAATTGCCTTCTATCAGTTCTGTGTATCTTAAATGTTTAGGGTTGTTTACATGTTGGGTTCTCCATGTAAGTCAGGGTCTATTTTTGCCTTTCTTTGTAATTCCAAGATTTAGCAGAGGGTCTAGCACATAATAAATGCTTATTAGTAGTAGTAGTATTTAGATCACTAAATATTTGTTCAATTGACTGGAATTATTTGAACATTCCCCTTTTGATCTTTGGAGAAAAGGGAGCCAGGAGGTTGACATGCATCAATATCATAACGCCAGCATCCTAAAGGACTCTTTCTGAGAATTCAAATAAGGCTTAAAACACTATACTCTACCCAGACCTATTTTCCCATTTCCTGTCATCCCTTCCTCTTCCCCCTTTCCCTATCCACCCACATAATCAAAACCTTGACTTAAAGAACCTGGTTCATTTTTGGTGGGTGTGCTACCCAGTAAGGACTAAGGATGTCCTGGAACCTACCACTTTTTCCCTCATACTATAGACCCTGAGAAGATAGTGGCAGGTCACTAGGTCACTCTATGTCCTGCACATTAAATATCAATAGATCCCATTTACATAGAAGGAGAGAGAAATGCAACTAGTCCGATTCCCAAATCCTAGTATGACTAGGAGTGACCTGAAACTACTCCAAGGCTACAATTCAGAAAAATCTATTTCCTGTGTGGGTTAGTCCCTAGTTAATGGAAGTAGAGAACTAGATAGGGAGAAATAGGACCAACCAGTTTATCTGCTATATGTTTAAAAAAGAATAATTACAGAGTTAGCAAACTAGAATATTCTTCAGAGTCCTAGCCCCAGAACTCATCCTTATATGACGTTCTGCCTCTCACCATGCATTTCCAAGGAAATTCAGAGTCAGAAAGAGCTAAGTTGAAATCTAACCTCAGATACTTACTAGCTGTGTGATCCTAGGTAGGTCACTTAACATGTGTCTGCTTCCATTTTCTCATCTGTAAAATGATTAAAACAAAAGCATCTCCTCTCAGGGATGTTGTGAGGATAAAAAGAGATAATTGTAAAGTACTTAGCAACTCTCAAAGTGATAAATAAATCCTAGATATGTTAAAATATTTTTTCAATGTAAACTCAAATGTCTGGCCATGAAATGAATATATTTATGACTTAACAAACATGATATACAGAGGAATATAGCCAATAGAATCCTAATCTATAAAATATATCCCAGACTTTTTTGTGCTCTTATTCACTTTGAGGAAGAAGAGGGAATTCTGTAAGTTTAATGCTTTTTTATTTCTATTCTCTTCACTTACCCTCTGTGTTCCTGAAAATTCTGTTGATGCTGTTTTCTGCTCACCATTTAAACCCTTTTCAAAGCATTCCTTGCCAGACTGAGAGATATTATGATGCCAGGGAGAAGTTGTTTATGCTCACATTTTCAAAATCAATTTGTGCAAAATGCATTTGGGGAACGGGGGTGTTTAAATGTATGCTGGTGAGCTACCCATTTGCAAGAGTTGGATGTAATGGGATTTGTCCTAATTCTGTTAGTTCTATCAGGTAGTTATTTACAGCTAGCTTTTCAGGAGCCTCTGAAAGAAAAATAGATTTGGAATCAATGGACCCGGGTTCAAATTCCAGCTTTGTCAATTATAACTTACATGACCTTGGACAAATGACTTGAACCTCTGAGCCTCAGTTTCCTCATTTATAAAATAAGAGGGGTTAAACTATTGTTTAATTTGAGAGAAAGGGCTATGGTTCTATGTCTTGGCGTGGTGTTTTTCTTTTCTTTTCTTCCCATACTGTTAGTATTTGCTGCTTCTTGATGTAGCTGGTCTATTTAGAGGAAAGAAAAAACTTGGGTTTCCTTGGTAATGCATGGTGAGAGGCAGAATGTCATATAAGGATGAGTTCTGGGGCTAGGACTCTGAAGAACCCCTCAGAAAATTGGCATGAGTCTCTGCAAGTGTTTGTTATTTTAAAATAGAAACCATTGTTTCATGAAAGATTTCAAGAGATCTGGCTCCCACCAAAATTTTAGGCAGATCAGTCAAATGTTATTGTCTCCATTTTACAAATGAAGCAACTGAGTGTGGGTAAACCACTAAGGCTAATCAATTTGTCCATCCATGATCAGACAAGTCAGTAAGTAGTAAAGGAAAGGACTTAGAATGGCAAGATCTCAGATTTAGAGCTGAAAGAAATCTAGAGATTATTCAGTCTACTATCTTCATTTTATTAATGAGGAAATAAGTGACTTTCCTAAAGTCTCATTTGTTCATATGAAACTAATTAGAAATAGTTTGTCCCTGCTGCTAAAGGGGAAAAAAATGTCACTGAAAATATTCTCCATGTTCTGTCCCAGAACCTCAGAGGTCTATGGGAAGGAAAGAAATATCAATAGTAATTCCTCTGAAGGAAGAAAGAGAAAACAACTACCAAAAAAACTCACTGCTCTAAAGAGTGATATTTGAAATAATCAGTTAAAATATTTTCATACTCAATTAAAAAAATTGGCTATACAGACAACAGGGCTAAACATGGTATCAGGGAAATAATCCCTGCATTGGCCTCATGTTCACCCCCATTTAGAATGGGCGAGTGTCAACACATTCATCTGTGGAAGTCAGTTCTGCTTAGTTTTCAGGTGAGTACTCTGTAATACCTAGAAGTTCCAAAGCTGTCTCCAAGGTAAGTGGGTAATTTGTTGCCCACATCCTGCTCCCTTTTAAGTGGCCACGGTGTTTTACACTTATCACAGCATCTTGACACTCTTTAGTCGTAGATCTATCTGGGGCCAAATCCAGGATTTTGGTCTGTCAGGAGGTTTCAGAAGAATGGATTGATAACAGTTGCATCAGAAAGTAAAGAACTGACTTTCATTCCCATAATAGTTGGTGGGAAAAAATAGGTTTTGCTTTACTGCCATTTCTTTAATCTTCCTGTCAGGGAAATAAGTAACTGTTCTCTCTAAGAGAAGGCCTCCCTAACTCTCAGTAGATGTCCTCACATTCTTTATTGAGCAGATATTGGCTATCTAGTAAAAGGTTCCTTATCTTCCCCTCCTTCCACTTATCATCATGCCCAGAATCATGATGAACAGTGGGGTGAGTAGGACTTTTTCCCAGAATATTGAATTTAGGGGGTGCCAAATTTAAGGCAGTAAGAATACTTTAAATACCGTCAGTCATACAGACACAGAGTTCAGCAATTAGTTAGCAAGAATACTTATTTTTAAAAAGAAGTTTCCAGGAAAAGTTGAGTTTCTCCCCCATCTAATCCAACTTCTCCCCCACCAACTCTTGTCACACACATTCCATTAATGGTGTCCCTCTATACTCTCCACTCAACGAAGGATATATTTCATGTTGCTTGTCTTTGGAAAAGAAAATTCCTTTAGCTATGGTTCTGACTATAGCCTCTTCATTATCTCAATATTTTTGGTTTTTTACTCATTGATTCCTTACTTCCTATCTTAGAAAAAGAACTATTTCTCTGTGCTCTTGACCCCAGGTTCCTCTGTTCTCCCCAAAGACATTGATCCAAAAATTATTTTCTCCCTCACTTGCATTTTCAATTTTTTATTTTTCTGTCTCCCTTCCTATCTAATAACATGCTCACACCTCACCACTCCTAAAAATATGTTCCTTCAATTCTACTTCTCCTTCAAACTATAGTCCTATCTCTTTTTCCTGACTTTCACAGAAGAACTGAACTGCCTCACACAAACTTCATGCAGGTATAATTTATATTCAGTTCTTTAACTTTAACACCCATTTACCACTAAAGTTTTAAACTGCACAAAGATTTTTGAAACACATACAAATGCATATGTGTTTATGTAGCCATTGAATGCCAAAGTCTCTGAGTTCTTCAAGGAAAAGTTCATCAAACTGTCGGAAAAAAATAGACAACAAAACTATACTATTTGGGGCCTCAACATATTTTTCTATGACCTAGATAAACCTAAAAAATACATCAATAAGGTAAAAAAAAGTTAAGATCCGAGTAAAACATGAGAAAAGTTATCTGAGATATAGCTCTTATGATTACTGAATGGAAATAAAGAGGACTACACACAAAAGCAAAACATTAAACACATTCTTTATGGAAATCCTTTGAAGTAAGGATTCAAACTTAAATGAAGACTAAATAAATCAGCTTTAAGTAATTAATGAAACAAAAAATAAATTATAGAAACAATAAATTTTGTCATCAATGAAAATGGAATTATAACAGTGAAACAACTGACCAAAATTTGGGAGATGTAGACAAAGACATGCTTAGGGGAATTTTATATCACTAAAAACTTTCATTAAGAAAGAAAAATTGAATTGGGCATATAATTTTTAAAAATTAAAACCAACCAAATATTAAAATAGAAATTCTAAAACTCAAGGAAAATATTAACAAAATTGAAAGCAAAAAGAAACAAATTGATGCTAAAACCAAGAACTTTTTTTAAAAAACTAATGAAATACATAAACCATTATCTAATATGATTAAAAAGAAAAGAGATGAAAATCAATTACTAATATCAAAATATTTTTAAAAGCATTCACAACAAATGAAGAGGAAATAAAGGAAATTAATAGTAGTGATTTTTCCTAATTATAAGCCCCCAAAATTGAAAACTTAAAAAGATTATATGCTATAACCAGATTGAATTTATACCAGAAATTAAATTATTTCAATATTAGGAAAACTATAAACATGATGAACTGTATTAATAACCAAAGAAATCACATGTATCAATAAAAGAAAAAGTCTTTGACAGTATGCAATAACCATTTCTGTTTTAAAAAAAATTAGAAAGCATAAAAATAAACAGATACTTCCTGAATTTGACAAGTAGTATCTGAAACCAAGAGCTAGAATTATCCATAATGGGGAAACACTAGAAGCCTTTGCAATAAGTAAGAATGTCTGTTATCACCAGTATTACTTGCTCTAGTAATGTTGCCTGCCACTTTGCTGAAGTTAATAATTAATAGCTAGCAAGGATGCTTATTCTCCCTACTAGTATTTAACATAGTCCTAGAAATGCTAGCTATAGCAATAAGGCAAGAAAGAAAATCAAGGGAATAAGCATATCTACTCTGCATTTATCTTTAGGTACTGATTATATGTGTCTTTCCCATTAGAAGCTTCTTAAGGATAAGAACTGTGGTTTTTTGTTTTTTTTTTTAATTCATGTTCTTAAGTTTAGAACAATTTCTGGCTCATAGAAAGTGTTTAATAAATGTTTGATTGGAAAATAATTTGATACTATGTGTGTTTTTTTTCCTCCTATTCTCAAAACTTTTGATTTGTTATGGACCAATAACTGCCATTAAAAATGATGCTGAATTTCTAATTAAATTACAGATACTTCCTGTTTATATGCAGAGCACAGGAGCTGACAGCTTTGATTGGACTGAACTGACCTGCCCAATATACAAGGGAACAGCAATTGATTTTGGGATTAGGGGACTGTCATGGCAGATGATCCAAGATTCTAATTGGTGGTAAATGGAGGAAGCAAAAGGTAGACGCAGAACCTGGACCAGTATATGAGAAACTGAAAGAAGGTATTGAGTACTTGAGGACTATTAATTACAATGGATGCTATGGATTGGTGAGCCAAGGGCCAGCCTTTACTTTTTCACACTCAGTGGCCTGAAACTGGGGTCCAGAATATATACCCTTCTTCTTTGTTCCCTTTTCACAAAATGAATGTGGTTTGAGATTCTCCAGCCATACCCATTAATGGGAAGCTAAGCAGAAAAATTGGGGGAGATGATTGGAAGCAGATGGCTCCATTTAGAAGTGTTTAACATTTACTTTCATTTCTATAGTATACAATAAACTATGGGGCCATAGTATGATGAGTGCCTATGTCCTGTAAATGTGAGAATTGCTGACTAAGGAGGAAACTCCAGATGTAGGAACAATGTTTTTAGAGTTAAAATTTTCCTGTTTTTAATTATTTTTGAGCAATATTCTATATCATCTAGTTAAATGCTGAACTCCAATAGAAGTTTGTTTGGAAACGGAGACGAGTGGAGTGGAAAGTAGGGGTGAGTCTCAGCATTTGCCTGCTGAAAAAATACTTATTTCCCCCTAAACCATTCCCCTCCTAATATTTGCCATATTACTACAAAGGTCAACACCATCCTCCCAGTCTGTCAGGACCCCAAAATAGGAGGTGTCCTGAACTCCTCTATCTCTCACCCCTCATATCCATGCTATTAATAAGGCCTGTCAATTTCACTCTGCAATATATACCTCCAATATGTCCCCTTCTCATGATCATTAAAAAGGGCAAAAACATCACTTGTACAAAAATATTCATAGCAACCCTGTTTGTTTGTGGCAAAGAATGGGAAATTGAGTGAATGTCCATAAATTGTGGAATGGCTGATCAAATTGTGGTATATGTATGTTAGGGAACACTATTGTTCTATTAGAAACCTGGGGGATGGGAATTCAGAGAAGCCTAGAAAGACTTGTATGAACTGATACTAAGTGAAATGAGGAGAAGCAGAACATTGTACACCCTAACAGCAACATGGGGTTGATGATCTGTCTTGATGGACTTGCTCATTTCATCAGTGCAACAATCAGGGACAATTTTGGGGTATCTGCGATGGAGAATACCTTCTATATCCAAAGAGGGCATTGTGGAGTTTGTACAAAGACCAAAAACTATTACCTTTAATTTTTAAAAAAAAATGTATCTTATTATGTAATTTTGCTATGGGGTTGGGGGAAGAGAAGCAAGATTAGGGTGAAAAAAATTGTAAAATTCCAAAAACAATAAAAAAAATTCCCCCTTCTCCCCTTCTGACATTGGCTACCCATCCAGGGCCAGCCTTCATCACCAAGCCTCGATTACCTCAATAGGCTGTTGCTGGGTCTACCTGCCTCAGTCTTTCCCCACTCCAAACCATTCTCCATTCAGTCACTAAAGTAATTTTTTTAAAACACAGATCCAATTTTGTGATCCCCCCAAAACTCAATAAACTCCAGTGCCTTTCTAAGACCTCTAGGATCAAATATAAAATACTATGTGGCCTTCAAAATTCTTTAAAACCAGCCCCCTCCTGCCTTTCCAATCTTCCTACACCTTTCTCTCTGAGATAAACTCTTCAATCCAAGACACTTACCTCCTGTCTGTCCACAAACAAGATGCTCTATTGTTAGGCACTTGGCATTTTCTCTGGTGTCCCCCATGTCTGGAGTGCTCTCATTTGTCAAACACACACCTCCCTAGCCCCCTTTAAATCCCAACTAAAATCCCACCTTCTCCAGTAAGCTTTTCCCAACTTCTCTAAAATCTAATTTTTTAGTTTTTCTAATTATCCTATATATATATATATATATATATATATATATGTGTGTGTGTGTGTGTGTGTGTGTGTGTGTGTATACATACATACATATATATAGCTTGTTTGGTGTATATTTGCTTGCATGTTACCTCTCTCATTAGAGGGAAAACTTGTTAAAGACAGAGACTGTCTTCTGCCTCTTTTTATATCCCCAACCTTAGTGCCTGGCAAATAGTGGGTGTTTGATAAATGTTGTTGATTGATTGAAATGTTGATAGCCAGCATAAGCTGTAGAACCTTCTAGTGGATCATACTATGCATGTACTAGAGAGAAAATAAGGTCACTCCTAAGTTGAGGAGAAATGGGGTATGTGAGGGGGAGGTTAGGGTGAAGCAACTAGGTGACAACAGATAGTGTGACCATCTGGTTGTCAGGAAGACTCATTCTGAGTTCAAATTTGGTTTTAGATACTGCCTAGTTGTGTGACCCTGGGAAAGTCACTTAACCCTGTTTGCCTCAGTTTCCTCATTTGTAAAAATGAACTGGAGAGGAAAATGGCAAATCATTCTGGTATCTTTGCCAAGAAAAGCACAAATGTATCTCAAATAGTCTGACTTGATTGAAGCAACTGAACAATTACTAAGCTAGGGGCTCATGCAGAGTACCCTCATGGAGAGTATTACCCTCACATCAGATAATTACTCTTGGCTTAAGGAAAATCAGCATGCAAGCCATTTTGAACAGGTCATACTTCAATGAAGATACTGCAAGACCCCAAGTGTCATATGCATATATATGCATACCCAGTCCACAGGAGTCATACTAGCAAACATTTATGGCATTGTCTTTGTTAAAAGACACTAAAAGTAGTAATTGTTATACAATACTGTGAGAACTAAGAACATTTGATTTCTTGTTCAACAAACCACACATATACATATTTCATATATATATATATATATATATCATATATATATATGAAGAAAAGTATTCATCTAGCAAATTAAGATCAACACAGAGATAGCAACCAGAAAAAGTTTGTGGAATGCTTATCATTATGTAAAGTTAAAAAATTTTATAGCTCAATAGGTTTCAGGATGAAACTATTGAAATGCTCCTTATCTTAACAGTATATTTTTAAAAAATGACAATCAGGATAATGAAGGGTCTTGAGTGGTAGTCATGTGAGAATTAGTTGAAGGAAGTAGAATTGCTTAGGCAAGAGATTTAGGGCAAATATAGTTCTCTCTAATTATTTGAAAGCTATCAGATAGAAGAAAGATTATACTCATTCTGCTTATCCCCTAGAGGCCAGAACTAGGAATAATGAGTAGAGTTTACAAAGAGGCAAATTGAGGTTTGAAGTAAGGAAAAACTCTAACAATTAGAGGTATCCCAAAATGGAATGGGTGGTCTCAAGAGACCTTCAGTCAAAGACTAAATGACTACCATGACTCCAGTAACCTTCCCATCCTGCTAAATGTAGAAGTCCCCAAGGAAACTTAAAATCCCTGGGTCACCTTGTCAGAGTAAAGCTAGAAACAACAATCCAAAGTTCTTTTCCCCATGACTAAGTTTAAATATCAGTAGGCCACCAATTCCTCAGGAGTTTTGCCACCATCTTAACTCATACTAGCATTAATCAGCTCCAGGCCCCAGGTCCACATTTCTTAATCTCTTCATGCCTGTTAGATTCAGATAAGAACCCTACAAAAATCAAAAAAATTTTACTGGTTTGGGATTTCCAAACTCCACCAGAATCTCAAAAGACTAGTAGACTTGTTTCCACCATCCTTCCCAGCTGTCCTTCATATAGTAAGTATAGATCTTTAATAAAAACCATCTAACTTTATTATCTTTTATTGCTGCTCCATGTTTCTTTATGTAGTCCCAGTCTCAAAGCCCACTGGCAGAGGTCATTCCTTGTTGGTGGAAATGAGTGGATGCCCTGAAGAATGCCCTGTGACTTTAGGGGGAGCAGGGGGGACAGTGAGAGTGGGAAAGCAGAGAGTTTCGGTCTCTTCTAGTTTCTTCAAGTGGCTCTTTGAATTCTTCACTCTCTACCTGTCTGTCCTGGCTTCCAGCTTTGAGAGAGAAAATGGATGATGCTAACTCCACTTCAGATTACTGATAGAGAACAAATTCTGGAAAGAAGAGTTGAAAGGCTCTGTCATCATATTAATAGCTAATATACTTATAGAACATATTCCAGAGATTATGCTAAGTACTTTACAGTTATCATATAATTTGATCCTTACACTAACCCTGGGAGGTAAGTACTATTATCATGTCCATTTTATACATGAAGAAACCAAGGCAAGGAGAGATTAATTAATTTGCCAGGGTCATACAGCTAGTAAGTATCTTAGATCAGATTTGAATTCAGCTCTTCCTGAGTCCAGGTCCAGCCTGCTAGCCCATCACATCCCTATTCTCAATTTGCTAGACTAGCGACTTCAGAAGGCTTCCTCTTGGATGAGATCTAGGACTCTATCCTCTCTTGGTTGAACTGAATTGCCTTTCTCCCAGCAGGAGGGTCCCTTCCCTCTGGATTGTCTGGTAGATGTTCTTTTCCATATACTTTCTCTGATTTCTATTTGCTATTGAATTGAATAAAGGGTTTTTTTTTATAATTGTCGCACGTGTTCATTGTAGAAGTGGGTATTTGATGGGAAGAGAGACAAACCTAGGCTATAAAATTTGGGTTCCAGCTTTCCTCATTAATAAAAGAGTGATCATAAGTTAGCCTGAACCTAGAAACCACAGTCCTTAGACTAACAATATTTAAGGGAGCAAATATATATATAATTCTAGCCTGCTTATGCCACCCCCCACATTCCCCAGGAGAGCAGAGAAGTCACTCTCTGACCTTCTTGCTTCCCCTGCTGGCAGGATAAAAGTCTCTTTTGGAAATGGGGAGCAAAGAAGTCAGATTATCTAATCCTACCTCCCTTTAGGTCATAAAACCCTCCCTTGATACATGTAAGGGGACAGGTTTTGCAGCATTTGTACTGAGTTTTGGTATTCTGAACCTTCCTAAAATGGTATTGAAACAGTAACCACTTGCTGGGTATATTATAAAGATGGTTCTATTGGGAGTATGGTTTGTACTAAATGGCCATTGAAGTCCTTTCCATTCCGAAATTCTGTGAGAAATTCTGCAAAAAGTCTGGGGGGAAGTAATGTTCTTTAGAAAACTCAGGTCTTTTTAATCCCAACTGACCTCTAAAGGTTCTTTGAAAAACTTAGAATTGTATGAAAATAAAATTCTTGGAAGTATTGGGTTTGGGAGGAGGCAAGATGAGATAATTAGTTTCCATATTCAAGTTCAACTAGTATGGCTTGAATATTATACATGCTGCACCTCTCTTTTCAGCAATTAGAAAACTGTTTTTCTCTTTTGTTTTCTTTTTGACAATTACCTTTCAAAGAAGACCAGCATTGAAAGAATAGGCAAAAAGTTCCCTATTGGAATTCATGAAAAAGAAATAAATGTGTAAACCTCAGGAGACTGACCTATATAAATGACTTGAAAAAATGGGGGAAAAAAGACGTCTTTGGAAAGAGAAAATATTTTATTTCAAAAACCAAAATAATTGTTACAATTTGTAGTCACCTAAAAAAATCACAAGATATTCTTTTGTCAGAAATTTTTCTCTTCTATTTATTTTCCATCTTTCTGTTCTATTTTTTTCAAGAAAAGGAATAAAGAAAAAAGGGAGGGAGGGAGGGGAGGGAGGGATGAAGGAAGGAAGGAAGGAAGGAAGGAAGGAAGGAAGGAAGGAAGGAAGGAAGGAAGGAAGGAAGGAAGGAAAGAAGGAAGGAAGAAAAAAATATCTCAATGTTTTTGATATATGTTGGATTATATTAAAATTGAATACTTTCTAAAATTTCTGAACAGTAGTAGTTCATCACACTACTCCTTTGTAGAGTGTAGCTATGGAAGTGTTACTAAGGTACCAAACCTACATTATTACTTTGCCTTTCCAGTTACTTTTCATATACTGAAGCTACAGAGCAGCTAAGATTTTGATGATCTGATAATTCAATACCCCAGGAGGAATTTGGTCTTAGTAATGTTATGACTTGTTCAAAATAACTGATTTCACTGTTACAGAATATATGCTCTAGAATGTATATTTCTTGAGATTACTCTCAAAACACTTTGCAGACTTCTGAAAACTTCAAGAGGAATTCTGGAAATAGACTATTGTCCAAAGTACAATCACCCTCAGAGAAAAAGAACTCCAGGGTTTGAGAGAAAGAAGGACTCGGTTAACTGTTCCTAGACTGTTACTGATCTCTGTGAGCCTCCACTCAAGTGCTTCTCTGATGCCTCTTTGGTGATGGGCAGATGATTCTGGTTAAGCTCCTCCAGGCTGGCCCAGTGACAAGCTGAAGAGCTGCCATCTGAATATCAACCTAGCTAAGTTGAGAGAAAGGGCACCTGCTAATGAACTAGGAGAGTCATAGCTATGGCAAAGTCAGATGTGTACTCAGGCTTAGATGAAGACTCTGTTCTTTTTTGAGGATGAAAGCACAGATATTCAAAGAATTTGAAGACTTGTGCCTTAATTGCCTTCTATCAGTTCTGTGTATCTTAAATGTTTAGGGTTGTTTACATGTTGGGTTCTCCATGTAAGTCAGGGTCTATTTTTGCCTTTCTTTGTAATTCCAAGATTTAGCAGAGGGTCTAGCACATAATAAATGCTTATTAGTAGTAGTAGTATTTAGATCACTAAATATTTGTTCAATTGACTTGAATTATTTGAACATTCCCCTTTTGATCTTTGGAGAAAAGGGAGCCAGGAGGTTGACATGCATCAATATCATAACGCCAGCATCCTAAAGGACTCTTTCTGAGAATTCAAATAAGGCTTAAAACACTATACTCTACCCAGACCTATTTTCCCATTTCCTGTCATCCCTTCCTCTTCCCCCTTTCCCTATCCACCCACATAATCAAAACCTTGACTTAAAGAACCTGGTTCATTTTTGGTGGGTGTGCTACCCAGTAAGGACTAAGGATGTCCTGGAACCTACCACTTTTTCCCTCATACTATAGACCCTGAGAAGATAGTGGCAGGTCACTAGGTCACTCTATGTCCTGCACATTAAATATCAATAGATCCCATTTACATAGAAGGAGAGAGAAATGCAACTAGTCCCAGATTCCCAAATCCTAGTATGACTAGGAGTGACCTGAAACTACTCCAAGGCTACAATTCAGAAAAATCTATTTCCTGTGTGGGTTAGTCCCTAGTTAATGGAAGTAGAGAACTAGATAGGGAGAAATAGGACCAACCAGTTTATCTGCTATATGTTTAAAAAAGAATAATTACAGAGTTAGCAAACTAGAATATTCTTCAGAGTCCTAGCCCCAGAACTCATTCTTATATGACATTCTGCCTCTCACCATGCATTTCCAAGGAAATTCAGAGTCAGAAAGAGCTAAGTTGAAATCTAACCTCAGATACTTACTAGCTGTGTGATCCTAGGTAGGTCACTTAACATGTGTCTGCTTCCATTTTCCTCATCTGTAAAATGATTAAAACAAAAGCATCTCCTCTCAGGGATGTTGTGAGGATAAAAAGAGATAATTGTAAAGTACTTAGCAACTCTCAAAGTGATAAATAAATCCTAGATATATTAAAAATATTTTTTCAATGTAAACTCAAATGTCTGGCCATGAAATGAATATATTTATGACTTAACAAACATGATATTCAGAGGAATACAACCAATAGAATCCTAATCTATAAAATATATCCCAGACTTTTTTGTGCTCTTATTCACTTTGAGGAGGAAGAGGGGAATTCTGTAAGTTTAATGCTTTTTTATTTCTATTCTCTTCACTTACCCTCTGTGTTCCTGAAAATTCTGTTGATGCTGTTTTCTGCTCACCATTTAAACCCTTTTCAAAGCATTCCTTGCCAGGCTGAGAGATATTATGATGCCAGGGAGAAGTTGTTTATGCTCACATTTTCAAAATCAATTTGTGCAAAATGCATTTGGGGAACGGGGGTGTTTAAATGTATGCTGGTGAGCTACCCATTTGCAAGAGTTGGATGTAATGGGATTTGTCCTAATTCTGTTAGTTCTATCAGGTAGTTATTTACAGCTAGCTTTTCAGGAGCCTCTGAAAGAAAAATAGATTTGGAATCAATGGACCCGGGTTCAAATTCCAGCTTTGTCAATTATAACTTACATGATCTTGGACAAATGACTTGAACCTCTGAGCCTCAGTTTCCTCATTTATAAAATAAGAGGGGTTAAACTATTGTTTAATTTGAGAGAAAGGGCTATGGTTCTATGTCTTGGCGTGGTGTTTTTTCTTTTCTTTTCTTCCCATACTGTTAGTATTTGCTGCTTCTTGATGTAGCTGGTCTATTTAGAGGAAAGAAAAAACTTGGGTTTCCTTGGTAATGCATGGGTGAGAGGCAGAACGTCATATAAGGATGAGTTCTGGGGCTAGGACTCTGAAGAACCCCTCAGAAAATTGGCATGAGTCTCTGCAAGTGTTTGTTATTTTAAAATAGAAACCATTGTTTCATGAAAGATTTCAAGAGATCTGGCTCCCACCAAAATTTTAGGCAGATCAGTCAGATGTTATTGTCTCCATTTTACAAATGAAGCAACTGAGTGTGGGGTAAACCACTAAGGCTAATTAATTTGTCCATCCATGATCAGACAAGTCAGTAAGTAGTAAAGGAAAGGACTTAGAATGGCAAGATCTCAGATTTAGAGCTGAAAGAAATCTAGAGATTATTCAGTCTACTATCTTCATTTTATTAATGAGGAAATAAGTGACTTTCCTAAAGTCTCATTTGTTCATATGAAACTAATTAGAAATAGTTTGTCCCTGCTGCTAAAGGGGGAAAAAAATGTCACTGAAAATATTCTCCATGTTCTGTCCCAGAACCTCAGAGGTCTATGGGAAGGAAAGAAATATCAATAGTAATTCCTCTGAAGGAAGAAAGAGAAAACAACTACCAAAAAAACTCACTGCTCTAAAGAGTGATACTTGAAATAATCAGTTAAAATATTTTCATACTCAATTAAAAAAAATTGGCTATACAGACAACAGGGCTAAACATGGTATCAGGGAAATAATCCCTGCATTGGCCTCATGTTCACCCCCATTTAGCAGAATGGATCTTAGCATATGAATAAGAGACTTATTAGAGGAAGAGAACCTTTAAGGCATCTTTGCTCTACTGCATGGATTCTTAATCTGTCTGTTTCATGGGCCCTTTTGACAATCTGGTGAAGACTATGGGCCTCTTCAAACAATGTTTTTAAATACATAAAATAAATTGAAATTCAGTTATCCAAACCTTTTAGGCAGAAGCCTAGAGTTGATGCTTCACCAGTGGGCCTCTATATTAGGAGCCACAAAACCTGAGATCTTGAAGGAAAGGCCTAGAAACACTCAAATACATGTTCATTCTTTGCTCCCATATTTCATCAACCATAGGTTAATACTCTTCCAACTCTCAAAAATCACTCACCTCTTTTTTTCAAAGTATTGTGCTATAAGAAAGGGGGGGGGATGATTACTAAGAGATTTGGAAAGTTCATGTCACTCTTCTGCTCAAAAACTTTCACTGGATCCCATTTTTCTGGATCCCAAACTCCTTGGTTTGATATTTAAGTCCCTCCATAAATACAATCATAGAATCTCAGAATTGCAAGAGATCTCAGAGGCTACCTGGTTAGCCTGAACCTGAACAAGGACCCCTTCTACAATGTACTTGACAAATCATAATAATCAAAGTGTTTGGATGATCTTATCAAGTCTTGAATTCCTCTCATTTTTTTTCTCTTCTGCAAGAAATGGTGGCATATAAACTATAAATATCATCATGGTGATCCTTGGTTCATGCTCATTATGAATATAACAACATGAAGATCAAGTGACTAATGAATGCTTTTTTGTTGTCTTTTAAAAACAGGAAGAAAGTCCCTATTCTTTTTTTTAACCTCACCTTGTGTATGAGAATCTATAAATCTTCTGATCTCATTCATCACAATAATTTCAGCATTGATGTAACTTGCTTTCTCTATCTGTATTCATTGACTAGTCACTGGATATTTAGAATTCCAACAGTTAAATCACATTTATAGATCGTCTAAAAACCATGTGATGCTTAGCACCCTCTGTCCATTATCCTACCACTCTAGTCCTACTACCACTATGCAAGCAAAAGGAGGACTGAGGACAATTTTGTGTTTTTCTTCATTTCATGTACTATAGTGGGCAAAGAATTCATTAACTATTGAGTCAATGTACATTCTATCCTTGGCTAAGTTGTTCCTCAGATAGAAGATTAAGTCTGTCCCCAGGACTGTACTTAAGACTTTTTCAGAATGGTGGAATCTGTCAGATATTATAGTTCATTGGCTTAGATTTTGGTAACCCAGGGCCACCACCATACCACAATGAAATATTGGAGAAAGACTTTGTGGAAGCAGTTTCCTTTTATTGACAAAAATCAACTTTTATTCTTTATGTTTGACTATATTATCAGGTACCTAAGTAAAGTAACATAAGAGTAAACTTGATTCTCTGGATAGCTAGAGGAATAAAGATTGTAATTATATATATACATATATATATATATATATATATGTATTTTACATTAGTATATAGTTTAGATATTACGATGTAATATGTTTAGGTGTTTCTGTAGTGTTTTCATCACTGTAGGGATCCCAAAGTCTCTAAATTCCCAAAAGAAGTAGAATTGTGAAAGTACACCACCATTCTTCTAATCACCCAGGTTTGCAAGCTCAGTGTTAGTCTTGACTTTTTTCTCTCATTCATTTTACATATCCAATGAGTTGCCAAATCATGTTTCTTCCTCTGCAACATTTCTCCCATGTATCCATGTGCTAGGATTATTCAGTTTTCAGTGTGAGCATTTTCACTTCAGAAATCAACAAACACTAAAAATCAGAGTTTGATTTATTGTTTTGTTGATTGGATAGACTTAAGAAAGTGATGGAGAATGTTAATAATGTGGATTAAGACTTAAAAGTGTGTCTTGCATATGTGTGTGTGTGTGTGTGTTTGTGTGTGTGTGTATTTCCCCCTGAGCTCGTTGTTAAACATTTACCAGCACACTCCTGTATTCATCCCTTTCTCTCCATTCACACAATAATAGTTCAGTTCCTCATGACCTCTCACCTGTATTAATCCAATAGCCTCTCTCCATTCTCCCTACAATCTATCTTTTACACAGCTTGTCAATGTGATTTTCCTGAAGCACAGGTTTGAACAAGATATTCCCCTACTCAATAATGTCCCAGAGTTCCCCATTATCTCTAGGAAAAATAAAATTTCTCTGTATGTATTTAAAATTCTTTAAACCTGGTCTACCCCATTCCCTTTCTAGTCTTTTAACACCCTACTCCCCTCCAGACATTATGATCTGGCCATCCTGGACTACTTACTATTCCTCACACAGAATGTTCAATCTCCATACCTTTGCACTAGCTCTCCTTCAGACCTGAAATCCTCTTCATTCTTACCTCCAACCCATGGAATCTCTGACTTTAATTAGATTCATCTCAAGAATCACCTCCTCCAAGAATCCTGATCCCTATAACTGCTAGCACCATCTCTTCTTTATTTACCTCCCATCTACTCTGCATTTATCTTTAGGTACTGATTATATGTGTCTTTCCCATTAGAAGCTTCTTAAGGATAAGAACTGTGGTTTTTTGTTTTTTTTTTTTAATTCATGTTCTTAAGTTTAGAACAATTTCTGGCTCATAGAAAGTGTTTAATAAATGTTTGATTGGAAAATAATTTGATACTATGTGTGTTTTTTTTCCTCCTATTCTCAAAACTTTTGATTTGTTATGACCAATAACTGCCATTAAAAATGATGCTGAATTTCTAATTAAATTACAGATACTTCCTGTTTATATGCAGAGCACAGGGAGCTGACAGCTTTGATTGGACTGAACTGACCTGCCCAATATACAAGGGAACAGCAATTGATTTTGGGATTAGGGACTGTCATGGCAGATGATCCAAGATTCTAATTGGTGGTAAATGGAGGAAGCAAAAGGTAGACGCAGAACCTGGACCAGTATATGAGAAACTGAAAGAAGGTATTGAGTACTTGAGACTATTAATTACAATGGATGCTATGGATTGGTGAGCCAAGGGCCAGCCTTTACTTTTTCACACTCAGTGGCCTGAAACTGGGGTCCAGAATATATACCCTTCTTCTTTGTTCCCTTTTCACAAAATGAATGTGGTTTGAGATTCTCCAGCCATACCCATTAATGGGAAAGCTAAGCAGAAAAAATTGGGGGAGATGATTGGAAGCAGATGGCTCCATTTAGAAGTGTTTAACATTTACTTTCATTTCTATAGTATACAATAAACTATGGGGCCATAGTATGATGAGTGCCTATGTCCTGTAAATGTGAGAATTGCTGACTAAGGAGGAAACTCCAGATGTAGGAACAATGTTTTTAGAGTTAAAATTTTCCTGTTTTTAATTATTTTTGAGCAATATTCTATATCATCTAGTTAAATGCTGAACTCCAATAGAAGTTTGTTTGGAAACGGAGACGAGTGGAGTGGAAAGTAGGGGTGAGTCTCAGCATTTGCCTGCTGAAAAAATACTTATTTCCCCCTAAACCATTCCCCTCCTAATATTTGCCATATTACTACAAAGGTCAACACCATCCTCCCAGTCTGTCAGGACCCCAAAATAGGAGGTGTCCTGAACTCCTCTATCTCTCACCCCTCATATCCATGCTATTAATAAGGCCTGTCAATTTCACTCTGCAATATATACCTCCAATATGTCCCCTTCTCATGATCATTAAAAAGGGCAAAAACATCACTTGTACAAAAATATTCATAGCAACCCTGTTTGTTGTGGCAAAGAATGGGAAATTGAGTGAATGTCCATAAATTGTGGAATGGCTGATCAAATTGTGGTATATGTATGTTAGGGAACACTATTGTTCTATTAGAAACCTGGGGGATGGGAATTCAGAGAAGCCTAGAAAGACTTGTATGAACTGATACTAAGTGAAATGAGGAGAAGCAGAACATTGTACACCCTAACAGCAACATGGGGTTGATGATCTGTCTTGATGGACTTGCTCATTTCATCAGTGCAACAATCAGGGACAATTTTGGGGTATCTGCGATGGAGAATACCTTCTATATCCAAAGAGGGCATTGTGGAGTTTGTACAAAGACCAAAAACTATTACCTTTAATTTTTAAAAAAAAATGTATCTTATTATGTAATTTTGCTATGGGGTTGGGGGAAGAGAAGCAAGATTAGGGTGAAAAAAATTGTAAAATTCCAAAAACAATAAAAAAAATTCCCCCTTCTCCCCTTCTGACATTGGCTACCCATCCAGGGCCAGCCTTCATCACCAAGCCTCGATTACCTCAATAGGCTGTTGCTGGGTCTACCTGCCTCAGTCTTTCCCCACTCCAAACCATTCTCCATTCAGTCACTAAAGTAATTTTTTTAAAACACAGATCCAATTTTGTGATCCCCCCAAAACTCAATAAACTCCAGTGCCTTTCTAAGACCTCTAGGATCAAATATAAAATACTATGTGGCCTTCAAAATTCTTTAAAACCAGCCCCCTCCTGCCTTTCCAATCTTCCTACACCTTTCTCTCTGAGATAAACTCTTCAATCCAAGACACTTACCTCCTGTCTGTCCACAAACAAGATGCTCTATTGTTAGGCACTTGGCATTTTCTCTGGTGTCCCCCATGTCTGGAGTGCTCTCATTTGTCAAACACACACCTCCCTAGCCCCCTTTAAATCCCAACTAAAATCCCACCTTCTCCAGTAAGCTTTTCCCAACTTCTCTAAAATCTAATTTTTTAGTTTTTCTAATTATCCTATATATATATATATATATATATATATATATGTGTGTGTGTGTGTGTGTGTGTGTGTGTGTGTATACATACATACATATATATAGCTTGTTTGGTGTATATTTGCTTGCATGTTACCTCTCTCATTAGAGGGAAAACTTGTTAAAGACAGAGACTGTCTTCTGCCTCTTTTTATATCCCCAACCTTAGTGCCTGGCAAATAGTGGGTGTTTGATAAATGTTGTTGATTGATTGAAATGTTGATAGCCAGCATAAGCTGTAGAACCTTCTAGTGGATCATACTATGCATGTACTAGAGAGAAAATAAGGTCACTCCTAAGTTGAGGAGAAATGGGGTATGTGAGGGGGAGGTTAGGGTGAAGCAACTAGGTGACAACAGATAGTGTGACCATCTGGTTGTCAGGAAGACTCATTCTGAGTTCAAATTTGGTTTTAGATACTGCCTAGTTGTGTGACCCTGGGAAAGTCACTTAACCCTGTTTGCCTCAGTTTCCTCATTTGTAAAAATGAACTGGAGAGGAAAATGGCAAATCATTCTGGTATCTTTGCCAAGAAAAGCACAAATGTATCTCAAATAGTCTGACTTGATTGAAGCAACTGAACAATTACTAAGCTAGGGGCTCATGCAGAGTACCCTCATGGAGAGTATTACCCTCACATCAGATAATTACTCTTGGCTTAAGGAAAATCAGCATGCAAGCCATTTTGAACAGGTCATACTTCAATGAAGATACTGCAAGACCCCAAGTGTCATATGCATATATATGCATACCCAGTCCACAGGAGTCATACTAGCAAACATTTATGGCATTGTCTTTGTTAAAAGACACTAAAAGTAGTAATTGTTATACAATACTGTGAGAACTAAGAACATTTGATTTCTTGTTCAACAAACCACACATATACATATTTCATATATATATATATATATATATCATATATATATATGAAGAAAAGTATTCATCTAGCAAATTAAGATCAACACAGAGATAGCAACCAGAAAAAGTTTGTGGAATGCTTATCATTATGTAAAGTTAAAAAATTTTATAGCTCAATAGGTTTCAGGATGAAACTATTGAAATGCTCCTTATCTTAACAGTATATTTTTAAAAAATGACAATCAGGATAATGAAGGGTCTTGAGTGGTAGTCATGTGAGAATTAGTTGAAGGAAGTAGAATTGCTTAGGCAAGAGATTTAGGGCAAATATAGTTCTCTCTAATTATTTGAAAGCTATCAGATAGAAGAAAGATTATACTCATTCTGCTTATCCCCTAGAGGCCAGAACTAGGAATAATGAGTAGAGTTTACAAAGAGGCAAATTGAGGTTTGAAGTAAGGAAAAACTCTAACAATTAGAGGTATCCCAAAATGGAATGGGTGGTCTCAAGAGACCTTCAGTCAAAGACTAAATGACTACCATGACTCCAGTAACCTTCCCATCCTGCTAAATGTAGAAGTCCCAAGGAAACTTAAAATCCCTGGGTCACCTTGTCAGAGTAAAGCTAGAAACAACAATCCAAAGTTCTTTTCCCCATGACTAAGTTTAAATATCAGTAGGCCACCAATTCCTCAGGAGTTTTGCCACCATCTTAACTCATACTAGCATTAATCAGCTCCAGGCCCCAGGTCCACATTTCTTAATCTCTTCATGCCTGTTAGATTCAGATAAGAACCCTACAAAAATCAAAAAAATTTTACTGGTTTGGGATTTCCAAACTCCACCAGAATCTCAAAAGACTAGTAGACTTGTTTCCACCATCCTTCCCAGCTGTCCTTCATATAGTAAGTATAGATCTTTAATAAAAACCATCTAACTTTATTATCTTTTATTGCTGCTCCATGTTTCTTTATGTAGTCCCAGTCTCAAAGCCCACTGGCAGAGGTCATTCCTTGTTGGTGGAAATGAGTGGATGCCCTGAAGAATGCCCTGTGACTTTAGGGGGAGCAGGGGGGACAGTGAGAGTGGGAAAGCAGAGAGTTTCGGTCTCTTCTAGTTTCTTCAAGTGGCTCTTTGAATTCTTCACTCTCTACCTGTCTGTCCTGGCTTCCAGCTTTGAGAGAGAAAATGGATGATGCTAACTCCACTTCAGATTACTGATAGAGAACAAATTCTGGAAAGAAGAGTTGAAAGGCTCTGTCATCATATTAATAGCTAATATACTTATAGAACATATTCCAGAGATTATGCTAAGTACTTTACAGTTATCATATAATTTGATCCTTACACTAACCCTGGGAGGTAAGTACTATTATCATGTCCATTTTATACATGAAGAAACCAAGGCAAGGAGAGATTAATTAATTTGCCAGGGTCATACAGCTAGTAAGTATCTTAGATCAGATTTGAATTCAGCTCTTCCTGAGTCCAGGTCCAGCCTGCTAGCCCATCACATCCCTATTCTCAATTTGCTAGACTAGCGACTTCAGAAGGCTTCCTCTTGGATGAGATCTAGGACTCTATCTCTCTTGGTTGAACTGAATTGCCTTTCTCCCAGCAGGAGGGTCCCTTCCCTCTGGATTGTCTGGTAGATGTTCTTTTCCATATACTTTCTCTGATTTCTATTTGCTATTGAATTGAATAAAGGGTTTTTTTTATAATTGTCGCACGTGTTCATTGTAGAAGTGGTATTTGATGGGAAGAGAGACAAACCTAGGCTATAAAATTTGGGTTCCAGCTTTCCTCATTAATAAAAGAGTGATCATAAGTTAGCCTGAACCTAGAAACCACAGTCCTTAGACTAACAATATTTAAGGGAGCAAATATATATATAATTCTAGCCTGCTTATGCCACCCCCCACATTCCCCAGGAGAGCAGAGAAGTCACTCTCTGACCTTCTTGCTTCCCCTGCTGGCAGGATAAAAGTCTCTTTTGGAAATGGGGAGCAAAGAAGTCAGATTATCTAATCCTACCTCCCTTTAGGTCATAAAACCCTCCCTTGATACATGTAAGGGGACAGGTTTTGCAGCATTTGTACTGAGTTTTGGTATTCTGAACCTTCCTAAAATGGTATTGAAACAGTAACCACTTGCTGGGTATATTATAAAGATGGTTCTATTGGGAGTATGGTTTGTACTAAATGGCCATTGAAGTCCTTTCCATTCCGAAATTCTGTGAGAAATTCTGCAAAAAGTCTGGGGGAAGTAATGTTCTTTAGAAAACTCAGGTCTTTTTAATCCCAACTGACCTCTAAAGGTTCTTTGAAAAACTTAGAATTGTATGAAAATAAAATTCTTGGAAGTATTGGGTTTGGGAGGAGGCAAGATGAGATAATTAGTTTCCATATCAAGTTCAACTAGTATGGCTTGAATATTATACATGCTGCACCTCTCTTTTCAGCAATTAGAAAACTGTTTTTCTCTTTTGTTTTCTTTTTTGACAATTACCTTTCAAAGAAGACCAGCATTGAAAGAATAGGCAAAAAGTTCCCTATTGGAATTCATGAAAAAGAAATAAATGTGTAAACCTCAGGAGACTGACCTATATAAATGACTTGAAAAAATGGGGGAAAAAAGACGTCTTTGGAAAGAGAAAATATTTTATTTCAAAAACCAAAATAATTGTTACAATTTGTAGTCACCTAAAAAAAATCACAAGATATTCTTTTGTCAGAAATTTTTCTCTTCTATTTATTTTCCATCTTTCTGTTCTATTTTTTTCAAGAAAAGGAATAAAGAAAAAAGGGAGGGAGGGAGGGGAGGGAGGGATGAAGGAAGGAAGGAAGGAAGGAAGGAAGGAAGGAAGGAAGGAAGGAAGGAAGGAAGGAAGGAAGGAAGGAAAGAAGGAAGGAAGAAAAAATATCTCAATGTTTTTGATATATGTTGGATTATATTAAAATTGAATACTTTCTAAAATTTCTGAACAGTAGTAGTTCATCACACTACTCCTTTGTAGAGTGTAGCTATGGAAGTGTTACTAAGGTACCAAACCTACATTATTACTTTGCCTTTCCAGTTACTTTTCATATACTGAAGCTACAGAGCAGCTAAGATTTTGATGATCTGATAATTCAATACCCCAGGAGGAATTTGGTCTTAGTAATGTTATGACTTGTTCAAAATAACTGATTTCACTGTTACAGAATATATGCTCTAGAATGTATATTTCTTGAGATTACTCTCAAAACACTTTGCAGACTTCTGAAAACTTCAAGAGGAATTCTGGAAATAGACTATTGTCCAAAGTACAATCACCCTCAGAGAAAAAGAACTCCAGGGTTTGAGAGAAAGAAGGACTCGGTTAACTGTTCCTAGACTGTTACTGATCTCTGTGAGCCTCCACTCAAGTGCTTCTCTGATGCCTCTTTGGTGATGGGCAGATGATTCTGGTTAAGCTCCTCCAGGCTGGCCCAGTGACAAGCTGAAGAGCTGCCATCTGAATATCAACCTAGCTAAGTTGAGAGAAAGGGCACCTGCTAATGAACTAGGAGAGTCATAGCTATGGCAAAGTCAGATGTGTACTCAGGCTTAGATGAAGACTCTGTTCTTTTTTGAGGATGAAAGCACAGATATTCAAAGAATTTGAAGACTTGTGCCTTAATTGCCTTCTATCAGTTCTGTGTATCTTAAATGTTTAGGGTTGTTTACATGTTGGGTTCTCCATGTAAGTCAGGGTCTATTTTTGCCTTTCTTTGTAATTCCAAGATTTAGCAGAGGGTCTAGCACATAATAAATGCTTATTAGTAGTAGTAGTATTTAGATCACTAAATATTTGTTCAATTGACTTGAATTATTTGAACATTCCCCTTTTGATCTTTGGAGAAAAGGGAGCCAGGAGGTTGACATGCATCAATATCATAACGCCAGCATCCTAAAGGACTCTTTCTGAGAATTCAAATAAGGCTTAAAACACTATACTCTACCCAGACCTATTTTCCCATTTCCTGTCATCCCTTCCTCTTCCCCCTTTCCCTATCCACCCACATAATCAAAACCTTGACTTAAAGAACCTGGTTCATTTTTGGTGGGTGTGCTACCCAGTAAGGACTAAGGATGTCCTGGAACCTACCACTTTTTCCCTCATACTATAGACCCTGAGAAGATAGTGGCAGGTCACTAGGTCACTCTATGTCCTGCACATTAAATATCAATAGATCCCATTTACATAGAAGGAGAGAGAAATGCAACTAGTCCCAGATTCCCAAATCCTAGTATGACTAGGAGTGACCTGAAACTACTCCAAGGCTACAATTCAGAAAAATCTATTTCCTGTGTGGGTTAGTCCCTAGTTAATGGAAGTAGAGAACTAGATAGGGAGAAATAGGACCAACCAGTTTATCTGCTATATGTTTAAAAAAGAATAATTACAGAGTTAGCAAACTAGAATATTCTTCAGAGTCCTAGCCCCAGAACTCATTCTTATATGACATTCTGCCTCTCACCATGCATTTCCAAGGAAATTCAGAGTCAGAAAGAGCTAAGTTGAAATCTAACCTCAGATACTTACTAGCTGTGTGATCCTAGGTAGGTCACTTAACATGTGTCTGCTTCCATTTTCTCATCTGTAAAATGATTAAAACAAAAGCATCTCCTCTCAGGGATGTTGTGAGGATAAAAAGAGATAATTGTAAAGTACTTAGCAACTCTCAAAGTGATAAATAAATCCTAGATATATTAAAAATATTTTTTCAATGTAAACTCAAATGTCTGGCCATGAAATGAATATATTTATGACTTAACAAACATGATATTCAGAGGAATACAACCAATAGAATCCTAATCTATAAAATATATCCCAGACTTTTTTGTGCTCTTATTCACTTTGAGGAGGAAGAGGGAATTCTGTAAGTTTAATGCTTTTTTATTTCTATTCTCTTCACTTACCCTCTGTGTTCCTGAAAATTCTGTTGATGCTGTTTTCTGCTCACCATTTAAACCCTTTTCAAAGCATTCCTTGCCAGGCTGAGAGATATTATGATGCCAGGGAGAAGTTGTTTATGCTCACATTTTCAAAATCAATTTGTGCAAAATGCATTTGGGGAACGGGGGTGTTTAAATGTATGCTGGTGAGCTACCCATTTGCAAGAGTTGGATGTAATGGGATTTGTCCTAATTCTGTTAGTTCTATCAGGTAGTTATTTACAGCTAGCTTTTCAGGAGCCTCTGAAAGAAAAATAGATTTGGAATCAATGGACCCGGGTTCAAATTCCAGCTTTGTCAATTATAACTTACATGATCTTGGACAAATGACTTGAACCTCTGAGCCTCAGTTTCCTCATTTATAAAATAAGAGGGGTTAAACTATTGTTTAATTTGAGAGAAAGGGCTATGGTTCTATGTCTTGGCGTGGTGTTTTTCTTTTCTTTTCTTCCCATACTGTTAGTATTTGCTGCTTCTTGATGTAGCTGGTCTATTTAGAGGAAAGAAAAAACTTGGGTTTCCTTGGTAATGCATGGTGAGAGGCAGAACGTCATATAAGGATGAGTTCTGGGGCTAGGACTCTGAAGAACCCCTCAGAAAATTGGCATGAGTCTCTGCAAGTGTTTGTTATTTTAAAATAGAAACCATTGTTTCATGAAAGATTTCAAGAGATCTGGCTCCCACCAAAATTTTAGGCAGATCAGTCAGATGTTATTGTCTCCATTTTACAAATGAAGCAACTGAGTGTGGGTAAACCACTAAGGCTAATTAATTTGTCCATCCATGATCAGACAAGTCAGTAAGTAGTAAAGGAAAGGACTTAGAATGGCAAGATCTCAGATTTAGAGCTGAAAGAAATCTAGAGATTATTCAGTCTACTATCTTCATTTTATTAATGAGGAAATAAGTGACTTTCCTAAAGTCTCATTTGTTCATATGAAACTAATTAGAAATAGTTTGTCCCTGCTGCTAAAGGGGAAAAAAATGTCACTGAAAATATTCTCCATGTTCTGTCCCAGAACCTCAGAGGTCTATGGGAAGGAAAGAAATATCAATAGTAATTCCTCTGAAGGAAGAAAGAGAAAACAACTACCAAAAAAACTCACTGCTCTAAAGAGTGATACTTGAAATAATCAGTTAAAATATTTTCATACTCAATTAAAAAAATTGGCTATACAGACAACAGGGCTAAACATGGTATCAGGGAAATAATCCCTGCATTGGCCTCATGTTCACCCCCATTTAGAATGGGTGAGTGTCAACACATTCATCTGTGGAAGTCAGTTCTGCTTAGTTTTCAGGTGAGTACTCTGTAATACCTAGAAGTTCCAAAGCTGTCTCCAAGGTAAGTGGGTAATTTGTTGCCCACATCCTGCTCCCTTTTAAGTGGCCACGGTGTTTTACACTTATCACAGCATCTTGACACTCTTTAGTCGTAGATCTATCTGGGGCCAAATCCAGGATTTTGGTCTGTCAGGAGGTTTCAGAAGAATGGATTGATAACAGTTGCATCAGAAAGTAAAGAACTGACTTTCATTCCCATAATAGTTGGTGGGAAAAAATAGGTTTTGCTTTACTGCCATTTCTTTAATCTTCCTGTCAGGGAAATAAGTAACTGTTCTCTCTAAGAGAAGGCCTCCCTAACTCTCAGTAGATGTCCTCACATTCTTTATTGAGCAGATATTGGCTATCTAGTAAAAGGTTCCTTATCTTCCCCTCCTTCCACTTATCATCATGCCCAGAATCATGATGAACAGTGGGGTGAGTAGGACTTTTTCCCAGAATATTGAATTTAGGGGGTGCCAAATTTAAGGCAGTAAGAATACTTTAAATACCTTCAGTCATACAGACACAGAGTTCAGCAATTAGTTAGCAAGAATACTTATTTTTAAAAAGAAGTTTCCAGGAAAAGTTGAGTTTCTCCCCCATCTAATCTAACTTCTCCCCCACCAACTCTTGTCACACACATTCCATTAATGGTGTCCCTCTATACTCTCCACTCAACGAAGGATATATTTCATGTTGCTTGTCTTTGGAAAAGAAAATTCCTTTAGCTATGGTTCTGACTATAGCCTCTTCATTATCTCAATATTTTTGGTTTTTTACTCATTGATTCCTTACTTCCTATCTTAGAAAAAGAACTATTTCTCTGTGCTCTTGACCCCAGGTTCCTCTGTTCCCCCAAAGACATTGATCCAAAAATTATTTTCTCCCTCACTTGCATTTTCAATTTTTTATTTTTCTGTCTCCCTTCCTATCTAATAACATGCTCACACCTCACCACTCCTAAAAATATGTTCCTTCAATTCTACTTCTCCTTCAAACTATAGTCCTATCTCTTTTTCCTGACTTTCACAGAAGAACTGAACTGCCTCACACAAACTTCATGCAGGTATAATTTATATTCAGTTCTTTAACTTTAACACCCATTTACCACTAAAGTTTTAAACTGCACAAAGATTTTTGAAACACATACAAATGCATATGTGTTTATGTAGCCATTGAATGCCAAAATCTCTGAGTTCTTCAAGGAAAAGTTCATCAAACTGTGGGGAAAAAGTAGACAACAAAACTATACTATTTTGGGCCTCAACATATTTTTCTATGACCTAGATAAACCTAAAAAATACATCAATAAGGTAAAAAAAAGTTAAGATCCGAATAAAACATGAGAAAAGTTATCTGAGATATAGCTCTTGTGATTACTGAATGGAAATAAAGAGGACTACACACAAAAGCAAAACATTAAACACATTCTTTATGGAAATCCTTTGAAGTAAGGATTCAAACTTAAATGAAGACTAAATAAATCAACTTTAAGTAATTAATGAAACAAAAAATAAATTATAGAAACAATAAATTTTGTCATCAATGAAAATGGAATTATAACAGTGAAACAACTGACCAAAATTTGGGAGATGTAGACAAAGACGTGCTTAGGGGAATTTTATATCACTAAAAACTTTCATTAAGAAAGAAAAAACTGATCAATTGAATTGGGCATATAATTTTTAAAAAATTAAAACCAACCAAATATTAAAATAGAAATTCTAAAACTCAAGGAAAATATTAACAAAATTGAAAGCAAAAAGAAACAAATTGATCCTAAAACCAAGAACTTTTTTTAAAAAAACTAATGAAATACATAAACCATTATCTAATATGATTAAAAAGAAAAGAGATGAAAATCAATTACTAATATCAAAATATTTTTAAAAGCATTCACAACAAATGAAGAGGAAATAAAGGAAATTAATAGTAGTGATTTTGCCTAATTATAAGCCCCAAAAATTGAAAACTTAAAAAGATTATATGCTATAACCAGATTGAATTTATACCAGAAATTAAATTATTTCAATATTAGGAAAACTATAAACATGATGAACTGTATTAATAACCAAAGAAATCACATGTATCAATAAAAGAAAAAGTCTTTGACAGTATGCAATAACCATTTCTGTTTTAAAAAAAATTAGAAAGCATAAAAATAAACAGATACTTCCTGAATTTGACAAGTAGTATCTGAAACCAAGAGCTAGAATTATCCATAATGGGGAAACACTAGAAGCCTTTGCAATAAGTAAGAATGTCTGTTATCACCAGTATTACTTGCTCTAACAATGTTGCCTGCCACTTTGCTGAAGTTAATAATTAATAGCTAGCAAGGATGCTTATTCTCCCTACTAGTATTTAACATAGTCCTAGAAATGCTGGCTATAGCAATAAGGCAAGAAAGAAAATCAAGGGAATAAGCATAGGCAAAGAGGAAACTAAACTATCACATTTTGCAGATGAAACAATTGTCTATTTAATGGACCCTAGAGATTCAACTAAAAATTAATTGAAGCAATAACTTCAGCAAAGTATAGGAATATGAAATAAATCCAAACAAATCATCAGTCTTTCTGTATATGATCAACAAAACCCAGCAGGAAGAAATAGAGAAATTTTAATCAAAATTGTCACAGAGGGTATAAAATATTTGGGAGTCCACCTATTAAGGCACACATAGGAATTATATTACTATAGTAATAAAACATTCTTTATAGAAATAAAGACAGACCTAAATAATTAAAAGGATACTAATTGCTCACAGTTGTGCTATGCCACTGTAATAAAAATGACAATTCAACATAGATTAGTTTACTTAGTGCCATATCAAAGTACCAAACAGTTACTTTACAGATGTGGAAAAATAATGACAAAATTCACCTGGAGGAACCAAAAGTCAAGAAATATAAGAGAAATAATGGGAAAAAGTGGAAAGATGGCAAGAATTCTAATTATACCATATTTAAAAATAAACTATAAAACAATTGTTATCAAAATTATCTGGCACTGTAAAAAAAACAGAAAATTTGATCAGGAGGACAGATTAGGAACGCATACTCCACAAGCAAATAAACATATACTTTGCTATGACTTATGTTTTAAAAACTCAAATTTGTCCCAATTCAAATGATATATCGAAGAAAATTTTGAATATAGCTTGATTTTTTTAGTTTTCTTCTTCAGGACTTTTTCCATAAGAAATAACTTTGAAGCTACAACCCTTCCATTGCCCTTCACAAGCAAATGTCCATTCTTTGCTAAGGTATGATGCCATAATTAACTCACAGTTAAAGCTGTGAATAGAAAAAAAACTGATCTTTGTCATATTTACGCTCATTCCCTTTTGCCAAGGTCTCCCCATAAGTCCAAAATGCAACCTACCCAGGTGGAAGGTGTGTAGCAATCTGAGGCCACAGACCAAGTCATTATTTATTGTATTCTTTCTTGTCTTATTGCTATAGCCAGCGTTTCTAGGACTATGTTAAATACTAGTAGGGAGAATAAGCATCCTTGCTAGCTATTAATTATTCATTTCAGCAATATAATATATAATATGTATTGTCAATTAACATGTATAAAATAGTACTATGATTTTTATTAGATTCTTATCTTTTTAGATGTCATAATGAATGGGGGTTTTTTGTTGTTGCAAGGCAATGGGGTTAAATGATTTGCCCAAGATCACACATCTAGATAATTATTAAGTGTCTGAGGCCAGATTTGAACTCAGGTCCTCCTGACTCCAGGACCAGTGTTCTATCCACTTGTGCACCTAGCTTCCCTATATAATGTGTTTTTGATGTATCTTTTCATGTGACAAAATGGTTCCCCCATAATGTTTGTGATTTTGCACAGCATGGTCTTTTTAGAGAATACATATATTCCATTAGAGCAGCACTAATTATGGTAGTATGGTGTTCAATATATATTTAAGGACACTGACTATAGAAGAGGACATGCAAACTGATATGTTCTATTTAATTTACATCTTACCCAATAACCTACAAATGGATATATTCCATAAACTATAAATGATGACAAAATTAAAGGAAAGGAGAAGGTGTTATCCTTCACATCTATGGTTAAGGGAAGAGTACAAGACCAAATGTGTTAAAAACAAACACAGGATACAGATTGCACAAGTTTGATTCTATAAAATTGAAATGCTTTTTACACAAAAATAAACAGGGCTAAAATTGGAAGGGAAATTATTAACTAGAGGTAAAAATAAACCTTTGCATCATATTTCTCTGATAAAGGTCTAACATCTAATATCAGTTACAGATTCAGATATATTAATCATTCCTCATAAGATAAGTGGTCAAAACATAGGCAGTCCTTGAAAGAAGAAAGGCAATCATTAACAGTCATATGAAAAAATGTTCTATATCATTAATAATAATTTTTTTAATTTTTTTTTTATTTAAGGCAATGGGATTAAGTGACTTGCCCAAGGTCACACAGCTAGGCAATTACTAAGTGTCTGACTTCCATGCTGGTACTCAATCCACTGCATCACCTATATGCCCCCACTAATAATAATAATAATTTAATTGCACATTAAAACAATTCTAAGATTATACCTCATATCCACCAAATGCAAAGAAGGCAAAAAAGAAAATAACAATTGATGGAGGAGATGTGGGTGAACAGGCCCACTAAAGCACTGTTGGTGGAGGTATTCCATTCTGGAAAACAATTTACAACCATGCTTAAAAAAATGTTGTCCAACCTTCATTTTGAAGAGGACTAATGAAATCATAGGATGACATCCAGACTTATGTATGAAATGGATTTAAATGAGGCAGAGTTGCACAAAGTTGTAGGCTTCACACTCTTCCAGAGTCTTTGATGTCCAGGGGCAGGACAAAAATCAAGATGACTGGTGATGATCCCTATAGGGTAGATGACCTTGATTTCTCCAATGTTTGACCAAGCTACATGTGTTCTGCAGCACTGCTTTAGCACCCTTCAAGGCAATTAAAACTGATTTTTCTCATTTACCTATTTTTCTGTAAGAAGTCTTCACCCGCTTGGGGTAGACATTCCCCCAAATTCATTGAGAGTTGAGGGGCTAGTAAACACCAAAGGTGGATGAGTAACCCTGAAATGGGCTTAATAAAACTCTACAACAGATGTTGTAGTCCTCCATGAATATCCCATACACCCTTACCTAAAAAGTAGTGAATAGCTGAACTAATATATAATAGTAGAATAGAAATTTATTGACTGTTGGTATCTTCTTGCTTTTCCTCAAATGATATATACTCCCAGCATTTTCACTGGCTGTGTCCCCCATATTTCAAATGTTCTCCTTTCTCAACTTCACCTCCTGACCTCCCTGGTTTGTTTCAAGTCTTAAATAAAATACCACCTTCTTTCAAAGAAAGCCTTTGCTGATTCCTCTTAATTCTAGTGCCTTCCCTATAGTGATTACTTCAAATTTATCTTGCACAGAGTTTGTTTGTACATTGTGGGTTTCATATTGCCTTCCCAATTAAACCGTCAGGACTTATAGGCATTTAACAATTTTTTTTTAGGTTCTTGCAAGGTAAATGGGGTTAAGTGGCTTGCCCAAGGCCACACAGCTAGGTAATTATTAAGTGTCTGAGACCAGATTTGAACCCAAGTACTCCTGACTCCAGGGCTGGTGCTTTATCCACTGCGCAACCTAGCCACCCCCATTTAACAATTTTTTAACTGACTTTCAGGCATACAATTTTGGGCATGGCCAACTTGGAGATTTGTTTTACTCAATTTGCTAACTTTTCGCAAGGAAAATAAATGGTTTCTTTTTTTCTTGCTAGTGAAAAAAGAGAAAGAGAAAAGTGATGATAACCAAAGCTCACTCAAAAAAAAAAGGAAGGAAAAAAGCATCAGAAAAATATTACAGAAAATTCACAAAAGAGATCAGAAAGAGGTTTGGAGGTCAACAGAGACAAGCAAGGAAGCTTTTGAGTTAATGTACTAAATAGAATAAATAATTTTAAAAACTACCATATATAATACGATTCACATTATCATATACAATTCTGCTTTATATTCTTTGTTTATGAAATTGTACATGTTTGTCAAGTTCAGAATAAATAAAAAACAATTTTAGTTCCATTTTTATAAAAGAATGGACCAGGAATATCAAATATAGTCTGATGATTTATTCCCTCTCCCTCAGAAAATACCTAGGACTTTAAAATTTATCCCTAAGCATAAATTAATAACTACAGAAACATAAAATAGTAAGCCATTATACTCATCATCCTCTCCTGGAGGTAAATGCAAATTTCAGGGGATTATTGAACAGATTTATATGATGTTTTGGATTCATCTGTGTTCTGTAGAGTCAGAGATTCTCTTAAAGTCCTGGCTAGTCAGAATCTGACTTAGACTTTCTTTAGTCTTTTCAGTTGCAACATCCTCCTAGCAATAGTTCTCTTTCTCCTCTGAAAATTGAGGACATTGTAGAAATCCCTTTCCACTGACCAAATGTCACCAGACTCCAATACTCTGCAGCCCTCAACTAACAAGACTTCCATCAAATCTTTGTCTCTGTGCTCAGAGAAGGAGAAACAAAACAAAGGTAAGTAGTCAGGGATTTGGGCTCATTCAGGCAAACATATATTCTTATTGCTATATTATGCCTCTAGCTACCATCACCATTTGTGGAAAAAGTGCCTCCTTCCCTTTTCTGGAAGTCCAAGGGAGAGAAAGTACTAGAAGAAGCAGCTTCCCTCCCACTCCCATTCTTTTCATAGATCCTAGAGTGAGAAGTTCCACTTGACTTAGCCAACTATCATCATTGTCTTAATCCTCCCCCCCTCCTCCTAATCATAGGGACCATTAGGACCAACTCAACAAGATGTCTGTCTTTCAGCAAATATCCCACCCAGGCATGTCCAGTTATATGAGAGACATGACATTGCCACAAATTTCTGTTAACTACTACATGAGTGTGCATCTAGTATCTAATGGAAGAAACAGCAAACTTTGAAACAGGAGAGTCCTTGGTTCAAATATGAATTCTACCACCTGTTACTTATGTGAATCTAAACAAATCCAAGTCTTGGTTTACTCATCTGTAAAATGCAGATAATAATATCTGCACTACTTATCTTCCAGAGTAAAACCACTTACAAATTTTAAAATGCTATGTAAAGATGAGAGGCAATATAGTGAAATGCTTAATGAACCACTTCTGGGTCAGAAAGCCATGGATTCAAGTCCGATCTCTGACACATACTGGCTATAAGACCCTGTGCAAGTCACCAAGCCTCTCTGAGTCCCAGACTTATCTCTAAATATCTTTAATCTTCATTGTGGGTAGGTCTAAGGGATTTTCCTTAGGGGTTAATCCTAAAAGATTACTGGAATTTTCCTATGCCAATGAAATCACAGATCTGGTCCAAAAATGAAATCTATGTGATTAGCATTATTCATTTTTATTGTTATGTAAGGTATTAAACTGTGTTTGGAAGAGCAGATGGAATTAACACAATATTTTCAAACACTAGGTATTTTCTTGAGTGAAGATTAACAAACTAGTCCTCCATTCTTTACATCAATTTTTAAGAGAATACTCTTTCAGAAGATAAATCCGTATTTTACCTAGATATTTATTGCTGTGTATTTGTTTCTTCCCAACAAGGAAAGTCCTGCAGTGCCATGCTAAACTATTTAACAACCAGAGAATCAGAGGACCATGAAAATTCTCTACAAAAGCCCAAACCCATGACTAACCAAACAGAAATGTGTGCTTCTGCATAGAGGCCATAAAGTTGTCAATGCCCATTATGAAATGGTAAATGATTTTGTAAATATTAGTACAAACTCATTTCCTTATTCAACAAGGCTCTAGCTTATTGGAGCCAACAAGAAGACTCTAGTTCCATAGATGGACATGACACATTCTGGCCTCAGCATACTCAAGGTTGATCAGTTCACCTATTAAGAAAGGACTGAGCATTTTGAAAAATCACAATAAAACATAAAGTTAAATTTGTTTGATTAGGAACATAAGAAAAATAAAGCACAAACACAAGGTTAGGAAATCAGAATTTTCAGTGTCAATGAAATAAAAACCTCCATTTATTTTAACCACTAAGGACTATTAAGAGAGGACTGAGCATTTGGAAAAAACACAAACATAGAGTTAAATTTGTTTGATTGGGTACATAAAAAAATAAAGCACAAACACAAGGTTAGGAAATCAGAATTTTCAATGTCAATGAAATAAAAACCTCCATTTATTTTAACCACTAATTACTGAACATTGCTAAATTAAAACCTAATTTAGCCCAGAATGAAAGGTAGCCATGATAAGATCTGAATTCCCTCTCTAGCTGTCACTTTGACTGTATTGTAAGTAAATAATAATTCTCACTGTCAGCTGGACTTGTTCAATCTATGTGCAATTGAAGTTTACCTTTTCTCTGATTCATTCGGCTCATTTTTTTTTTGCCAGATTTTTATTTCACGAACCCAGAACTTTGGTTATCCTTTGCCAAAGAAATTCATATGGGCCCCAATCTGTCCATCATTTCATCTGTGGGATAAATGCCTGTCTGATGCCCTCTGTTCACTCCAACGCCTTCCTTGTTCTGAAAGCTGAAGGCCCTGAATCATTGTGGAAAATGTCTTTTGTGTGACCTCTCCTTCACAAATCTGTTATGAATAGTTCTTTAACTCCCTACTGCTTTTGGAGGATGGAAAAAGTAAAACCATATTGACTTGTGCTAGAGAGCTCAAAAGCTTTGTGCTTAAGTAACTCTTAGTTTAAAAAGCATTTTTTTGTTTATCATGCTTCCTAAATTTCCAATATCCAACATCCAATTTTTCCACTAATTGTCTCCTTTATCTTCACATCACAGTTCAGAAATCTCTTACTAGTCTTGGGAAAACATGGCAAAATATAGTCAGTGTCTAACTTTTATGGAAACAGAAAGTACTTTCAAAAAAAAAGACATTTTATTGTCACTACCAAATATATCCCTCCCTCCCTTGTAATTAAAAAAAAGAAAAGAAAAGGTTGGGGAGGAGAGGCAATTCAGCGCCCTAATCAATGCAACTAAGAGTAGTAGATTTAGGTTCAAAGGACCTAGGAGCAAATTATAGCTTTACTATTTCCTATCTGTTTGACATTGGGCCACTAATTTAACCTGCATAGATCTTAGTTTATTCATCTGAAAAATGATGGCAGTGGACTAAAAGCTTTTTCAGCTATAAAACAGTGATTTTATAAACTGAGTCTAACAGTATATAAAATGTTTCATACCTGTAGTCCTTACCTTTGAACAGATGAAAGAGAGGTTTGTTTCTGAGTCATTCAGTTGTGTCCAAATTCTTCATACCCCTGTAGACCATGGAACCCACACTATCTTTCGAAGTCTGTCCAAGATCATGTTCATTGTTTACATGGCACTATCTATCTATCCATCTCTTATCCTCTACCACATTTTTCTCCTCTTTCCTTCAATCTTTCCTAACACTGTGGTCTTTTCCAATGAGTCATGTCTTTTCATTATGTGGTCAAAACATTAAAACTTCTGCTTCAGTATTTCACCTTCCAGTTTCTTATCTCCTCTTCAGCACAAAGCTTGGAGATCATAATGACATAGAGGTTAGTTTCATTCTTTTTTTTATTTATTTACATTGTTATAATCACTGTGGATCTTATTTTCAGTGTGTATATAGTTCACTTTTCATCATTTCTTGGAAGAACCTTTTTAACTTGCCAAAACGTGTAGAGAAGACCATATTTTTTTGCTTTTTTCATCTTTTACATAGTCTTGAAAAATAATGATGAAATGTTAAGTGTTGCCAGTCTGTTCATTTTTTGTGAAAAGTGAAAGGTAAACTAGGAATTCCTAGGTAGTATCATAGATGGGGGGACATGAAAGATAGTGTAAATCCTTGGACAGAACTTTTTATGCCCCCCCAAGTACTGTCCTTGATCATTCCCCTATGGCACCAATGAGGTAGTCACATTCAGACAAGAGTCCTTTTTACAATATACCTGAAAAGAAGTCATCTTGCCTTTTTTTGAAGTCTTCCACTGAAGACTACAGATGCACTACCTTATAAAGAAACTTATTTCATTGTGGTTTTGCTCTAATTATTAGGAAGTTTTTCTTTATATCAAGCAAAATTTTCCCTCCTACTATTCCTATTTTGGAACTCAGGAACTACACAGAACAAGACTATTTGCCTTTCCATGTGACAGTCCTTCAAAAAATAAAGAAGGCTATCATTCCTATTTCCCTACCCTAAGTCTTCTCTTCTTTAGTCTAGATGTTCCCAGTTTCTGGCAACCAGATCCTCAAATGGCATGGACTCAAGACCTGTTACCATCCTGGTTAGCTTCCTCTGAGTGCCTAGCAGCTTGTCAGTGTCATTCCTAAAGTGTGGTTCTCAGAATTAAATACAATCTTCCAGATGGGTTCTGACCAGGGCAGAATCCAAGGGTACTGTCACCTCCTAATACTGGGAAGTTCTGTCAAATACACTTTGGTATTATCCTTGTCTTTTAGGAAGTTGATTGTATTCCTATAATCCCTGTCCCAAAGTCCATTGGTATGGTCCATTCTTTATTAGTAGAGATGAATAAAGACACTTCCTTATGTGAAGGGGCAGACTAGAGTTGGTGAAAGTCTAGAGCTTCCAGTGCTCATCCAGTCCCCCTTTTAGGATTCTTCAGGTGGGAGATCCACCTTTGAGATACTCCAAGCAAGAATAGTTTTCTAGTCAGCTTCTGACAGAGAAAATAGAAGAGAACCAATCCCAATTTAGATTGCTGAAGGAAAAGACTCTGGGAAGACATGAGAGAAATGGGTAGTCTTCATCATTTTTCTATTACCAGCTTGCTGTTCTAGAGCTTTAGGGAGTTTTTCCTTGGACACTTTCTTGGTTGAGATGAATTGATAATGTTGATGATGATGTCTGTCATTTTCAAAGAAGACTATGACACTAGGGAGGTGATACCATGACAAGCAAATGAATTGAACTTGAGAGGAGTGCTTATAAGTCACCAGCCTCACTTTCTCCTCCACAGTCATCTGGGTCCAGTGGTCAGATATGAATCAGGATGACTGGAGATTGCCCTGGATAAGAGGCATCAGGGTTAAGTGACTTGCCCAAGGTCACACAGGGAGTAAGTGTCAAATCTGGGGTGAAATGTGAACTCAATTCCTCCAGACTCCTGATGCTCTATCCACAGCACCACCTAGCTGCCCTTTGAACTGAATCATCTCACTCTCTTCACTGTATTGAATGGTATCTATTGTCCTCTAATTCCTTCTCTGATTTCTGTTTTACTTTTATTTGGATAAATAGACCTCTTTGCTCTTTTCTATGTGTGTTCATTACAGAATTGGCATAAAGTGGGAAAGGGACTTTGGATATAGAGCTTGTGGGAGCTTCCCCCTCAAAATGACAAAGCAATCAAACATTTAGAAAGAATCCAGTCATATCCACTGGACAAATAATATTTAAAGAAACAGATAAAATTCTAGTCTGTATTCCCTCTTTCTAAGGAGATCAGAGGACCCTTTTGACCCCAACTTCCTGCTTCCTCTCCTAAAAGAAATAAATCTCTCTTGGAGAAGAGTCTAAAGATTTTTATTCTGCCTCCTTTGAATCCACACAATGACAATAGTCCCATTATCCATGGAAGCCTCATTCTCCACTTTGCATTCTCTATATTTGGGGGTTTCAAAAATGATATTTTTCATTATGTAACTTTAGCTCCTGTCTTTTTCCAGCAATAACCTTGTCTTTTCTGACACAGAGAACATCTGATGCAAATTCTTCCACTTCATAATATCTGCAACCCAAACTTATAACTGAGGGGACACCTCCCTCCTTTCCCCTTTTTCCATGTCTGACAAGTAGAATACTTGGATTTCACATTTTTGTGAATAGATTGTGTGGAGAGGTTACCACAATGAACTTATCACAAAGTCATCTATTAGGATGTGAAGAAAAGGGGGTCTTGTAACAGTAGAGGTGCTACCCACTCCAATTAAATCATAATCCTTTCAATCTGGGACACTATTACACTGTTGGTGGAGCTGTGAACTCATCCAACCCTTCTGGAGAGCTCTTTGGAACTATGCCCAAAGGGCAACAAAAATGTGCATACCCTTTGACCCAGCAATACCACTACTGGGTCTATACCCTGAAGAGATGAGGAAAAAGGGTAAAAACATTACTTGTACAAAAATATTTATAGCAGCCCTGTTTGTGGTGGCAAAGAATTGGAAATCCAGTAAATGTCCTTCAATTGGGGAATGGTTTAGCAAACTGTGGTATATGTATGTCATGGAACACTATTGTTCTATTAGAAACCAGGAGGGATGGGATTTCAGGGAAACCTGGAGGGATTTGCATGAACTGATGCTGAGTGAGATGAGCAGAACCAGAAAAACACAGTACACCCTAACAGCAACATGGGAGTGATGTTCAACCTTGAAGGACTTGCTCATTCCATCAGCGCAACAATTGGGAACAATTTTTGGCTGTCTGCAAAGGAGAGTACCATCTGTATCCAGATAAGGAGCTGTGGAGTTTGAACAAAGTACAAGGACTATTCCCTTTAATTCGGGGGAAAAAAAACCCAGATGTCTTATGGTTTGATCTGGTTACCTCTGAGAATTCTGTTCTCTTTAAGGATATGATTTCTCTCTCATCACACCCAATTTGGATCAAGGTACAACATGGAAACAAAGCAAAGACTGACAGAGTGCTATCTGTGGGGTGGGGGTGGGGGGAGGGAAGCAAGATTGGGGGAAAACTGTAAAACTCAAATAATATCTTTAATAAAAATTTTTAAAAAATCATAATCCTTTCAAAGTTTTGAAGTAAGTAGAAAATTCTAAACAAAGTCATAAATCCCATCCCTCCCAGGCCAATTTCTTACCAAAAAAAAAAGATTCATGGTTTGATTCAAGGCTAGATCTGGAACTTTTAACATCTCTAACCATGAGGTTACTCAAAACTGAATTTTCAAGGCCATCATTGCTTGCTCTTTCTCAACGGTATAGACGACAGGGATAAAAAGACAAAGACAAAGTTTCCTATCCTAGACACGTGAATTGGAAGATAGTCCTGCATAACTGGGGTGATCTGCAGGGAGGCCTTTGATCTTCAGGGCTAGGGTTGGGCACCTAGCAGATAATACCAACATATAAAGCTCACTATCTTGAAGTCAGGCAGGAGAAGCTTTTGTTGAACTTGAAAAAGGGCATTTTTTGCTGCCTGCATTATCTTTTCATTTTTCACTGCAAAAAATAAAAAATGTGCTTTGTCATCTTCAAAACATAGCTCAGAATCCACCTCCTTTGGGATACCTTCAGTTATTGGTCCTATTCTTCTTTGTGTGTCCTCTTAGTGCTTAAGCATGCAGTTAATTGTAGTATATTAGTCCAAAGATAGGCTCCATTTATTTCCCAAATCTGGCTTCTATAAAACCTGAATGTAGCCTTAGAGTATTATTCTTCAGTGTAAATCTATTTTTTTCCTGAAAAGGAGGGCATTTTCTTATACAAGGTCTTTGAAAGTTGCCTTATTTTAAGCCATAATAGATTAAAACTGCATTAAGATTTTTGGAACAATCTGTATAAGATATGTCCTATATTTTGACCAGCCATGTATTAATTTTAGCTTACTATCTTATTACACAAATGATACATGTTTTTCCACAAATGTTTCACATGTACTTTCTGCCTTCCCAACTGCATTGAGTTGTAAAATATAAATGTGGAGTCATAATTTAATTGTATTAGGAAAGACAATTCAGAGACAAAATGACATCTTTCTCCAACATGTTACTATACTATAGAAATCAATCAGAATACCTTGAAAGGAATTAGATTGCTAAATTTAATACCATTCTGAGGGGAATTTAGTGGAGGGTTTGGAAAATGAACATTTGCCTTATTTATCAATTCTCCCTTATATCAAACTACCAGGCTGGACAAGGTTGTGCTGGCTAATGTCTAAAAACTGGCTTACTGAGGAAAAAATGTATACATGATAAAGAGTATAATCTATATTAATATTTTTCTCCATCACTATCATGAGTCTATGCAATCAACAACACCAGAAATAAATCAAGCACTAAGTTCTATTGTTTGCTCATTTCCAAGGGTAAATAAATATGTTGAAAATTTAACAATCAACTCTCTCCAGTCAGTACCAGCAGTCTCCAGTCCACTAGAGTCTAGGCTAACTAAACCCATGGAGGAAAAGGTAGTAAATAGCTAAACTAAGGGCTTATTAAATGAAACTATAGCTTTAGAGAGAGAAACTGAAACCATACCCAGTGTGAAGAGGAAGGTCTAGAAAAGCCTAAGGACAAGGAAGAGGAAAAGGTGGACAAATGGGGATATGGAAACTAAGAATTGGAGGTTCAGTTAAGGACCTGAATAAATGCTATTTGAGGCTAAAACTAGTGAACATTGACTAAACTGGCAGGTCAAGTGACTGCCTAGACAGCACTTCAGATATAAGACCAACAAGTATAGATAAGTACAATAGGGAAGAATCTAAAAATGTAACAAGCCTACCTTTTATAATTTCATACTAGTTGTTGATTTAAAAAAAATATTTAACAGTACAGGACTAAGGACAGAACCATATGCCATAGCAACAGAGATGAGTGTGGTAGAGTGGAAAGAAATGAATTGGTCAGGAGAGCTACATTCAAGTGACTTTGGGTAAGCTTATTTTTCTTCATCTGTAAAATTAGATTTACCTTTGAGGTCACTTCCAGCTGCAACCTATCACTCTGCCTAAGTCTAGTTTCAAGTTTTCAACAATCCAACAATCAATATACTTTGTATAATATTGTTTAAATAACCACCTCAGGGGCAACTAGGTGACGCAGTGGACAGACAGAGCACCAGCCCTGGGTTCAAATTTGATTCATAAATTTACTAGCCATGTAACCATGGACAAGTCATTTAACCCTGATTGCTTCCAAAAAATAACTACATTACCTATTGTATTATAATTTACCATTTTAGGGGGCAGGTAGGTGGCTCAGTGGAGAGAGCACCAGCCCTGGAGTCAGGAGTACCTGAGTTCAGATCCGGTCTCAGACACTTCATAATTACCTAGCCATCAAACCACTTAACCCCATTGCCTTGCAAAAACCTAAAAAATTTGCCATTTTATAGATGTTAGAATTATGCATAAATATGAATTATCCCTCTTGTTGTTATATCCATCCACTCTCTGGACGATTTTTTTTTCTGAAACCTTAGTATCTACCTGACCAACACCCAGAATGATGAAACTTGTTGATAACTGACCAGCTTGCATTCTCAGGAAACACAATAGGTAGAAAGTTCGAATATCTCTGGATTATTCTTGCTTATTTATACTTCCAGGGTTTTTATGTGGTTCCACTTGGAATCAATCTGCTGGAAATATTGCCTGCCTCCACTTTTGCTCCCACTCTTCCTGGGAATTGTTGCTTTTTCATCTCCTTAGCCTTGCCCTTCACCACAGAGAAATTCGCCCACTACCTGCTCTAGAGAGTCCATGATGGACAGTGTGTTCCTTCTCTAGCCTGCCTCTCCATCCTCTGGTACATGCTGATACACAACACAGCAGCTCCCAGTAGGATTTCTCTGCAGCCACTGTCATCCCTCACTCATGTCTAGCTCCCACACTTACAAATCAAGCACCTTCCTCATTTGATTCAGAGCTCCAGGGCTGTGCTTGCTATGGGGAAGTGTTCCCTTTCCATTCTCTGATCTCCTTTAAAAGGAGGGTGGGTTGCTTTTCAGAGGGCATCAGCTCATAGAAACAGGAGGAAAGAGATAATCCAGGGGAATAATGAAAGAAGAAGCATCTGTGTATATGTATATATATGTATATATTATATATGTACATATATAATATATCCATGTGTGTATAGTCACATACTTATATAATATACATATATTTATACATAGAAATAAGCCTACTATATGCATATATTTTATATATTATGAAATAAATCTCTATAAAAATAGAAATCAATTTCTATATGTCCTTCATTTTATTTGTTTTGCTTTTGCAAGGCAATGGCATTAAGTGACTTGTCCAAGGACACATAGCTAGAAAATTATTAAGTGTCTGAGGTCAAATTTGAACTCAGTTGCTCCTGACTCCAGGGTCAGCGCTCTATCCACTGCACCACCTAACCCATGACATCAGGGAGGTGATGCCATGACAAGGACATGAATTGGATTTAAGTTGGGGTGGGGGGGGGCTGTACCAAGTCACCAGTCTCACTTTCTCCTCCACAGGGTCCAATATTTATATATGTATCAGGACACCTGGAGATGGCCCTGGATATGAAACAATCAGGATTAAGTGACTTGCCCAAGGTGACAGTTAGAAAGTGGCAAATATGTGAGACTGGATTTTGACTCCTGTCCTTCTGACTCCAAGGACAGTGCTCTATCCACTGCACCACCTAGCTGCCCTAATTTCTATATATGCTTAGAAATATACATATATTTCTATATGTAGGGAAAGCTGTCAGTGGCAGAGAGGAGAGTTGGCAATAGAATCAGGAAGACCTGTGTTCATTCAGCTGTATGACCCTGGGAAAATCACTTAATTTCTACTTCCTTATATCAACTGTCTAAGGAAATAAATTGCAGAACAATTGCTCATCTGCATTGGGATAGGAAGTTATTTTATTGGGAAGTTCTCTGTGCCAATAAATTACAGATCTGTGCCCTCCATAATCCCCCCAAAAAGGATTAAATATCTACAATGTGACAGCTAGATGACACCATAGCCAGGGCACCAGGTCTGGAGTCTATTTGCCTCAGTTTTTTCAACAATAGAGAGGGAGAAATAATAGCTTCCCAGAGTTGTTGTAAGACCCAAGTGATATGATAATTGTTAAGCACTTAGTAGATATTATATGAATATTAACTATTATTATTATTTAACTTATATACCTTCTTTTCTGATTTTATTTTCCTCTTTTCTTCTCTCTTATTTCATTTATTCAAGAAAAACACTCTACTATGTTTCCAATGGCAAAAATAATAGAAAAAGAGAGTGTATATCTGCTAACATATTCCAGTTTTAGAACAAATATCCTAAAGTGTTAGAAGAGAATTTGACTTATATGTAACTGTATACAATAGAGAAGAGGATCTGGCAGCTCTTATATTTTTTAAAATACTTCTTACCCATAAATGGAATGGGGGATACAAACTTCCCTAGAGAATTTGTCACCCAAGTTTAACATATTTAGTTGGTTCAGTTAATAGTTACTATGCCATGCCAGCATTTTTATTGCTCTTATAGAATTCCTTATGGGCTTACTTTGCCATCTCATATTGCCACTGGCAGTTGTAAATCCCCTGAAGGCAGTGGTTATTACTTGCCCCTGAAGAGGTCAAAAAGAACTACTTTCTCTCAGGGTTCTAGGTATATTCCTGAGGGTCACTGGGGTTTCCTAACACTGTTGCCTATAAACCCCCATCAGTGTGTTTTCCATTTATTAACAAGTACTTAATTAACTCTTTTTAATTAGGGTTTTTTTTTTTTTGAAGGCAAATGGGATTAAGTGGCTTGCCCAAAGCCACACAGCTAGGTAATTAAGTGTCTGAGGCTAGATTTGAACTCAGGTACTCCTGACTCCAGGGCCAGTGTGCCACCTAGCTGCCCCATTAATTAACTCTCTAAAATATATTAAGCAAGTATAGTAAAAAGTTTTTATAAAAACAATTCCCCAACAAAAGTGATGGTCACCTATTGCATAAACATGTGTATATGTGAGTGTGTGATATATATATATATTTATATAAATACACATATAAACATAATAATCACATATATGTGTGTAATATATAATGACATATACTGTGTTTGTGTGTGTGTGTGTGTGTGTGTGTGTGTGTGTGTGTGTGTGTGTGTATGGAAGGGATAATTCACAGCTCCTGGTTATTGGGAATCTTTTTCCTCTTAGTTGTAGCTCTCTTCTGGGCTCCAAGTACTAATTCCTATTGGCCAAAGAGACAACACTTTTCCTTCTCATGAGCAGTTATGTTCTCAGTTTTCTTTCCTATATGTGTTTAGTTCATCCTTCCTATTTCTCCTAGGTCATCATCTAGTCAATGAAGAAGTAAGGGGTAATGAGAGAGGGGAGGAGGGGGGAGGGAGGGAGGGAGGGAGGGAAGGGAAGAGAGGGAAAAAGAGGAGAGATATCAAGTTTCCATGGATCCAATTGTCATCTCTATGCAGATAATTCTTATATCAGTTTAAATCAGATTCAAATCTGATCTCTCTAGATATCCAGTCTTAAATCTCTATCTTCCTTCTGAACATCCTGAACTAGATGTTCTATAGTCTTCTTAAACTCATTATATCCAAAGTAGATCTCATTATCTTTCCCTCCAAACATTCCCCACCTTTTCTCCATTGTAGAGCAAATCTAGGTGGCTCTACGGGTAGAGTGCCAGCCCTGGAGTCAGGAGACCTGAGTTCAAACCCAATCTTAAACACTACCTTGGGGAAGTCATTTAACTGCTTCCTTCCTCAGTTTATAGGGTATCTAGGAGTCTGGCCTTAGAGTCAGGAGGACTGGAGTTGGAATCCAGTCTCATTTAGTAGCTGTTTGATCCTGGGCAAGTCCCTTAACACTGATTGCCTCACATCAGGGTCATCTCTAGTCATACTGATTCATATCTGGCCACTAGACCCAGGTGACTCTGGAGGAGAAAGCGAGGCTGGTGACTTAGCACAACTCCCCTCACTCAAATCCAATTCATGTGCTTATCATGGCATCACCTCCCTGATGGCATGATCTTCTTCGAGAATGAAGAACAAACATCATCAGCATCACGTTCCAGAGCACCACCATTCTCCCAGTCACTCTTGCTTGCAATCTAGGTATCAAATTCAATTTCTCATTCTCTCAACTCCACCATATATGCACACCAGTTCTAATGTCTTGCAAAGTCTGAAAACTCTACTTTCAAAACACCTCTTTCATTTAGGCCCCTTCTTACCTCTTTTACTACCATCACCTTTGTCCAGGCCCTTATAGCCTCACACCTTCTGGTTAGCCTTCCTGCCTCAAGTTTCTCCCAATTCCAAATTATTCTCCTCTCAGCTATCAAATTCATCATCCAAAAATACAGGTCTGATCAAACACCCCTCCTTCACTATGAATAAACTCCAGTGGGTTTCCCATCAACTCAGATAAAATATGAAATCCTCAGTTTGGCTCCTATTTAATTGGCCCCAGGAACAAATATAAAATCCTCTGTCTTTTAAAAGCCATTATAACATAGTCCCTACCAATTTTTGCAATGATTACACTTTTCTACTCCACACCCTATGCAGTCCAGCAACACTAACTCTTTGCTGTTCTAACACAACACTCCAGCTCCCAAATTTCTTTTTCATCTCCATGTCCTAGTTTCCTGGTTTTCTTCAGATCTCCACTAAAACACCACCTTCTACAAACAAACTTTTTCCTGATACCCCTTATTGCTAGTTCCTTCCCTTTAAGACTACCTCCAAATTATTCTGCACAGAGCTTTTGTTTACATGTTGTTTCCTCCCATTTGATTGTGAGATCCTAGACTCCTCACAGGGACTGGTTTTTACATTTCTTTGTATCACCAGGGTACAGTGCCTCAATAAATAGTTGTTGACCTCATTTGAAAAACAAGTCAAATGGAGGGAAGAATGGACAGTGACTATCAAAAATATTAAACCTTTCTAATACAAATCTTAAAGGGGCAAGAAATAATTGAAATTCTCTCAAAAGAAAATCTCTGATGAAATATTTAGTATTAACAATAACTTCACAATCCTTCCATAATCCTGCAGTATTCTTTGTAGTTTAATACCTCAGTTTCCTCATCTGTTAATCAAGGGAGTTAGACTTGATGACCTCTGAGGTTCCTTCTAGTTCTAGGATATAGTGATCCTATGATCATAAATGTTTAAGTCCTCATATCTCCTACAAGCATGTTAACCATCCAAATGGAGCTCATTTAATAATACATTTTAAATGCCCAAGTCATCTCTTTAACAAACATTTATAAAGTATCCTACCATGAAGGGGACAGAGGGCTAGTTGTTGGAGCAAACAAAATTTGGATAAGACACAATCTGTGCCTTTATAGAGATTACAGCTGTTGTTACTTATTCTTTGTTTTCTTTTTTTTTAGATGTTTTTTCAAGGCAATGAGTTTAAGTGGCTTTCCCAAGGCCACACAGCTAGGTATTATTAAGTGTCTGAGGTCAGATTTGAACCTAGGTACTCCTGACTCCAAGGCCGGTGCTCTATTCACTGTGCCACCTAGCCGCCCCTATCCTTTGTTTTCAAAGAGGACCAATGACATCACAGATGATATATCTACTTGTGCCTGAATTGGGTTTAAAGTGAAGAATTACAAAAAACTAACAGCCTTACTCTCTCTCCTAAGTCATCAAAGTCTAGTGGCAAGGCAAAATTCAGGACAACTGGCAATGATCCAGGATGCAATGGATAACCTTGGTGTCTGACCAAACTCAGCAGCCCAGAGTACCTACCTCAGTCACCTTCAGGGCTTTTGGAACAAATTGTTCTCATCTACCCATTCTGCCAAAAGAAGACTTCATGTGTTTGCAGGAGATATCTCCTTAACTCACCAATAGGTTTAAGGCCTATCAATTGATCTTGACCTGATTTAGTCCATCTGTCAAAATTATTTATGGGGTGTGGTCACTAGGCATCTATAGCTTCCTGGAGCCATAGGACAGATTTGAATGAACAAGGTGGACACCAAATGGATGCACAGCCCTAAGAAGAGCTCACCAACCTCACATCAGAGGTTCTAGTCTTCCCTGAGCACACCATATACACAATATAGTAAGTAGGTATGAGACATCCACAAGTGACTGTGACCCCAAAAATGGATTCATGAAGTAGACCTCAGTTTATTTAATCCAATCTTCTTGTTTTATAGAAAAGGAATTTAAGCACCACAGGTGTGACATATACTTATTTATGCAGTAAGTGGTCGAGGCAGGATTTGAATCTAGGTCCTCAGATTCTAAGAGCTGGGAGATTTTTTCCACATCAAACCATATTGCCTCCCCACAATCCATGATAAGAAAGAAGGAAACAAAGTAGGAAAATGGGAGCATGTAAATATCTGGGAATGAGAAGAAAAGGCTTTTGGATGAGATGGTATTTGAATTAAAGTTTCAGGGTTGTGTGGGCTTTCAACAGGAGTTGTAGGGTTGGAAGAGAATGGTAGTCCAGGCATAAGAAACATCTTAAGCAAAGACAAGAAAGTGGTAAAGCACAAGAAAACACAAAACCAGAGATGAATAGTCCAGTCTGGCTAGAGCAGATTTCACTGAAGGGAAGAATGTGAAATAAAATTGGAAAAGTACAGTAGTACCAGATTGCAGAGGGGGTCTAATGCCAGGCTTTTACAACCCATGATACCCCATTCGAAGAGACCCATCAGAAACCTCAAAGAGACAGCATGTGACTAATACAGATATCTCCTTTTCAAGGTTACATACAAACTTTTACCATTACCCCCAAACTGAACCCACATTTAGTAAAATTGGACACCTTGAGCAATATTCCTTAATGGCTTTCCTAGAAGACTCAAATGCATGATGAGAAACATCCTCCTTTACCTAGATTTTATTGGAAACAAAAAAGCAAAGGCATCAATTTTACACAAGTTGATGTCTAGAGGACTTGGTCAAAAGTATCATAGCACTCATCTCACACACAGACACACACACACACACACACACACATTTTTTATTTAGTAATTTCATTCATGTCTGACTGTTTCCTTTGGAGTGCTTTGTTGTTCTCTTCTCCAGTTCATTTTGTAAATAAGAAACTGAGACACACAGGGTAAAGTGACTTGCTCAGGGTCACATAGCTAGTAAATATCTTTGGGGGTTTTCTTGGTATTAGAATGGTTTGCCATTTTCTATTCTAGATCATTTTTCAGATGAGGAAATGTGGGAAAATAGGATACAGTGACTTGCCCAGGGTCATGAAGCTAGTAAGTATCTGGAAGCTGAGCCTTCTTGACCCTGGGCCTGGTTCTCTATCCACTGAGCTGCTCAGCTGCCCCATATTAATATCCCCATCTTCTCCAAAGTGAAGCCCACTATTACATGCAATTTAGAAAAATCCCAAATAGTCACAATGATTTTGTACATAGGAGCTGCTAAATATGTCACACTGATAATCCCAGAAAGAAAGGAAGTAGTTATTTGTGCCAAGTATTAGAGGTGCTTGGGCTTTATTTATGCCTCCCAGGGCTCCAGACTGAAATAATTTAAGGGTGAGGTGACCCCAGAGCAGTTTAATAGTTCTTAGCATGAAATACTTTGCTCGATACAACCCTGTCAGGTGGGCAGTATAAAGGACTGTCTTGGAAACATAAAATGTTAGAAGTGAAAGGGACCTTAGAGTTCCAGATCAATGGTCTTATTTTTACAAAAGAAAGACTAGATGTGCTTGAGGCATTTTAAACTCAACATGTCCAAAATTGAATTAATTTTCATCTCATACAAGCCCTACCTTCTTCCAAAGTGTATTTTGCCTCTTTTGTATCCTAAGTACTTAGCACAGTGCCTGGCATAATTGAGTTTATTGACTAACATTCAAAGGCATTATCATCCTCCCAGGATTGTAAGTTCCATATGGCTCCAGTCTTCTCACTTTCTTTTGCCTCAGATAGCCAAGAAATTGTCAGTTTTGGCCATTTCTACCTTTATTTTCATCATTTCTTTGATATGATCCTTATTCTTTACCCTCATAGCCACCATCTTCATTTGGGCACGTGTTACCTCCAAAACTCTCACTATTTGGAAGAGAAGAAAAATGTAGAATGGCAGTGGTTAATAACACACAGGAACATAAATGGTCTAGTGCCTGTGGTTTTTGAGAAAAAGTCACTCCTCGAGAAAAGGGGGAAGGTCTGTTGGCAAGTAAGTGGATAGAAGCAATTGTTTCAAACCTTGTTATCTTTAAAGACAAATAGGAACTATATTTCAAGAGAAAGATTTAGTAATAATTAATTAAATTATTTTCTGTCAGAGAAAATCAGTCAACAAGCATGTTATCAGCAAGTATGTACTATGTGCCTGTATATTGGGTATACAAGGAATGACAAAAACAGGCCATACCTCCAAGAAGCATACATTCTAATGGGGAAGACTACATGTGAATAAACAGAAATATAGAGACTATCATATATGCTACTTTTGCTTATTTTGTTTTGTTATAAATTAAAGGTCACATTTTAGATTGAGGGATGGGTAGGGATTATATATCTTGGAAAAAGTGGTACAAAAACAAAAAAAGCATCAATAACATTTTTTTAAAAAATATTAATACCTTTCTGGGATTTAACAAAATAGCTTATGAGGTATTTGACTTCCCTTCCAGCATAGATAGATTTGAAAATTCTAATAACTTTAAATCACTGTTCTTTATGAGTATTTTCTTAATCTTCTTCAGTATGAATTGGCATTTGGTATTTATTTAAATGAGCAAGAGGTGGAAACTGATTTTGATTCTGTGGCAGAGCACAAAGAGAGCTAGATAAATGTTTCTCTTGAAGGTTTTCTTTGTCCACTAGCCTGACAAAGGAATGATGTGATGAAAAGAGCAAAGAAAAATGTATTTTGTTAGATAAAGAGAAAAGCACCACAGCAGAAATGTCAAAGATAATCTAAGCTAAAGGAGACATGCTAAAGCTGATATGTACATCATCCCTTTTCACCAAATTCTCAATCGACACTGTATTTCTACAAATGGGATTTCATGAAATATGTTTATATTATTCTAAAAAATCAACTTCATCGCCCGCAGATAATGCAGTTGTGTAAATCATATTGCTCTTGGGGATTTTAGGTTAATATGTGCCTATATATATTGTGTGTATATATACATAGGATTATAAATATTCATTATATATTAGCAACGTTTAAAAATAATAAAGTTCAAAAAACAAATTCAGAAGCTGAACTTAAAAATGCAGATAGTTCCCAAAATTAGACTAGAGAACTGACCCAGATTTATCTAAGCTCGTATCATAGTCATAACTAGCAGAGGGTGGATTATAAACATTCGTGAATATCTTAGCAAAGTTTTAAAAATAATAAAGTTTAAAAAACACATCAAGATTTATCTGAGTTCATATCATAGTCATAACTAGCAAAGAGCAAATGGACCTTTGGACCAAGATGCTTGTTTGGGAAAGGTCCAGGAGTGGGGAAGGGATGACAAGCTTCCTCCCAGAAGTGACTGCCATTCCTTTGTTTCTATTTGAGGACCTCTGAAAGGGGTGATACAACTGCCCCTGGCTGCAATCCCCAGTGTCCTATTGTGTAAGGTCCCCACTTTCCCTTTCTCAGAAAACCAGATTGTCCCTTTCTGGTGACAGGACTATTATCTGTGCTCCCATACTTATCCTCTAAACTGAAGTTACCCCAGGTAGAATTTTACCTCATGATTTTTCTATAATTTGTATATAAAGAAACACTATACTTTAAGGGGGAAAAAAGCGTTCTGGAATTAATATGCTTATTTTCATACTGACAAAGTATACTCAATTCATCCATAGATAAGCTTCTTCTAACCTTTCATATGTCTTGCCCCTCTCATGTTGCTAAGCAATCCTACTATACCTCCCTCCTAACTCACTAGCCCACTATCTACAGCAACTCTTCTAAACCTTTTCATATCTTCTCAAACTTTCTAAGCTTCCACTTTCCCCCACCCTCTCAGCTGAGAACTTTGATCATGCTTTACAGAAAAAAAAATTGAAGCCATTCACCATGAGTTCCCTCTTCCACCTTCCTTCTCATCTCCTATTACTCAGATACCTTCTGCCACTATTTCCTTCACTCCTGTTCCACATGGTGAAGTGGTCTTACTCCTTATTATGGATAACCCTGCTATTTGATCAGGCAATCCCAGTCAATCCTGTCTTCCCCTCTGTCATCCCTACTGTTTCACTTATTTTCAATCTTTCCTTTTCCTATTCCTGGTTCATTTCCTGTCTACAAACATGTCTATATCTTCTCCATCCTGAAAAAACTTAAGTGATCTTTCTTTCCCTGCTATCATTATCATCCTATATCTTTTCTGCTCTTTATAGTTAAACTCCTTGAAGAGACCATCTTTCCTCTCTCTCTCTCTCTCTCTCTCTCTCTCTCTCTCTCTCTCTCTCTCTCTCACACACACACACACACACACACACACAGAAAATAGTGTTATCTTTCAAATCATTTTGGTTTGTAGCTCTTAGTATTATAGATATGAAGGAAAGAAGAGATAGTGATAGAGGTACCATTTCCTTTGCACAGATATTAATTCAATCTATTTTGTTTTGTGTAGATACTCTATACAAAATTAAACCACCAGACCTGGCTCACTTTGGAGTCTATAAATTTTTATGTGAGGTGTATTGGAAACAAAAAGATTTGGAATCTAAGAACTTAGTTTCAAATCCAACTTCTGATTATTTACTAATTGCACATCTTTTTTATTTTTTTAGTAAGGATATTTATTAGCTCTCTGAAGATGTGTGTTTATGTATGCATACATATAAGACATCTTTTAAGAAGCATTTTTTTAAAATGTAACATTAACACTTTCTTAGTGAAGAACTTCTAACAATTCAAATTGACATTTTTTTTTTAGGTTTTTGCAAGGCAAACAGGGTTAAGTGGCTTGCCCAAGGCCACACAGCTAGGCAATTATTAAGTGTCTGAGACCGGATCTGAACCCAGGTACTCCTGACTCCAGGGCCAGTACTTTATCCACTATGCCACCTAGCTGCCCCATAAATTGACATTTTTTTAAACAAATCTTATTCTTAGATAAACACCTAGGACACTTAAGAGTTAAATTATAGAATGTGGCAGAGATGGAACTTGAACTCAGATTTTAATGTCTAAAGCCAACTTTCTATCCAATACACCATCCAGAGCATAATTTGTTGTTCAGTCATTTTTCAGTTGTATCCAACTCATCTTTTACTGGTGTCATTTCTTTTTTTATTTTTTGGTTTATTTATTTAATATTATTACAATAATCTTGTTGTGAGAGTAAACATAAACCCCCTCCCCCCCTAAAAAAGATAGAGGAAACTCAAGAATAGTGAGAGAAAAAGAAAAGTGTACCTCAGTCTGTGTTCAGATTCCACTTCTCTGTCTCTGTGATGAGCGGCCTTCTTTATCATAAGTCCACCAGAGAAGTTGCTTCAATATTTTCCCCACAATTAATATTACGAGCTGTATTTCCCTCCACCCTATTCCTCCCCAATCTCAGTTATTTTATTCTCTCTCTCCTTTTACCCTGTCCCTGCTCAGAAATTGTATCTGTGTTGTATATAAGTACCCTCTCCCACGATCTTCTCTTTCTTCTATCACCTATTCCCCCTTCCCCCATTCCCCATTATTCCATCCCTTTCCATTCATTTTTATCTAGGGTAAGATAGATTTCTATACCCTAGTAAATGTGTGTGTTATTTCCTCTCTGAGCCATTTCTGATGAGAATGAAGGCTCACTCATTCCCCCTTGCCTTCCCTCTTTCCACTCCATTGAAAAAGCTTTTTCTTGACTCTAATACTAAATTTCTTAGCTTCTTCATCTCTTTTCCCTTCCTCCCAGTACTTTCCTTTATCACCCACTGAACTCCATCTTTTTACTATATTATACCATTATATTCTGCTCCTTCCTGTACATTGTCTATATATGCTCTTTCTAACAGCTCTTATAAATGAGAAAGTTCATACAAGTTATCAGTATCTTCTTCCTATGCAGGAATACAAACAGTTCAACATCATTAAGTTCCTCATAGTTAGTTCTTCTTGTCCACCCACCCCCCGCCATGGTTCACCAGAGTCCTGTACCTGGAGATCAAACTTTCTGTTCAGCTCTGGCTATTTCAAGGGAAGTTTGAAAGTCCCCTGTTTCACTGAAAGTCCATCTTTTCCCCTGAAAGAGTATGTTCAGTTTTTCTGGGTAGTTGATTCTCAGTTGTAAACCAAGATCTTTTGCCTTCCTGAATATCATATTCCAAGTCCTATGAACCCTTAATGTCAATGCTGCCATACCCTGTGCAGTCCTGACTATAGAGCCAAAGTCTTTGAATTGATTGTTTCTCACAGCTTTTAGTATTTTCTCTTTGACTTGGGAGCCCTATGGCTATAATGTTCCTGGAAGTATTTTGGGGGGATCTCTTTCAGCAGGTGATTGGTGAATTTCCTCAATTTCTATTTTACCCTCTGCTTCTAGGATCTCAGGGCAATTTTGCTGTATTATTTCTTGAAAAAATGAAGTCTAGGCTCTTTTCCTGGTGGTGACTTTCAAGTAGCCCAATAATTTTTAAATTATCTCTTCTGGATCTATATTTGAGTTGCTTTTCTAATGAGGTATTTCACATTTTCTTCTCAAAAAGGTTCTTTTAGTGTAGTTTTATTTCTTCCAGATGTCTCACAAAGTCATCAGCTTCTTTTAGTTCCATTCTACATTTGAAGGAGTTATCTTCTTCAAAGAACTTTTTATCTCCTTTTCCAGATGACCAATTCTGCTTTTTAAGACATTCTCTCCTCATTTGCCTTTTGTGTTACTTTTTCCATTTAGCCTAAACTAATTTATAACATTTTATTTTTTTTCAGTATTTTTTTGTATTTCTTTCACCAAGCTGCTGACTTGGTTCTCATGATTTATCTGCATCACTCTCATTTCTCCTCCCAATTTTCCCTCTACCTCTCTTAATTGCTTTTCAAAGTCTTTTTTGAGCTCATTTATAGCCTGAGCCCATTTTCTATTTCTTTTGGAGGTTTTGAATAGAGAAGCTTCTACTTTGATATCTTCTGAGTCTGTATTTTGATCCTCCATGGACCCAAAGTAATTTTCTATGGTCAGATTCTTCTTTTTCTTTTGTTTGCTCATTTCCCCAGCCTATGACTGATTTACCACACTTCCAAGGCTTTGGGGGGGGGGGTGTTCTGCTACACCCCACAGGGACCTTAATTACTCCAAGGTCTTATGAGAGGTTCTGACTGCTTTCTTGTCTGTGCTCTGGTATGTGGATGACCACAGAACCTGCCCTCTGCACTGGAGCTGTGAGAAAGGTCAATGGTGGTATGGGAGCCCAAACTGCATCCTGTATTTGTGTGTGGGGGCAAACAGCAAAATCCTGCCCCAGGGAGAGCAGAGAGACTTCTGCAGTCCCCCCCATCCCCCTTACCATCTATGGGCTGAGAGCTCTGGAGGTGTAGGTTGGCTTCCCCAATGCCTACTGTAAGTTCTCATTACAGGACTGCTCTAAGGCCAGCCTTCCACTCTGCACTCAATCTGGTATAGCAGAGTTCTCTCACCACCTCTTCAGACTATCCCCATGATCCCTGGGTCCATAGGTCTAGAAGCCTCACCCCCTGCCATGGAACCAGATGCCCCAGGCACCCAGGTGCCACACTGGGATGTTCCTGGAAGGCTGGAACTGTTTTGTTCTGGCCCTGCTGCTCCGTGTGGTGCCACAACTGCACTATGGCTTTTTCCAACTCCTGTCCTGGTGAAACAGACCTTTCCTGCAGATCTTCTAAGTTGTCTTGGACTGGGAAATTGTATCACTCAGTCTTTCTGTGGGTTCTGCCCCTCTAAATTTTGGCTAGAGTCATAATTTGATGACTTTTGGAGTTTGGGGGGGAACACAGTTCCAGGAATTCTGCCTTTACACTGCCATCTTGGCTCTGCCCCAAATCCAACTCTTCATGACCCATTTAGGGTATTTTTTTTTTACTGTTATTCAACTATCTCTTCTGTTTTGCAGTTCATTCAACTACAATTTTCAACTTATTCCAGATCATAATAATTGTGTCCTTTCAACCTAGATCAATGTATACCATGAAAACAATGTAAAGACTAACAGACTACCTTCTATTGGGGGGTGGGGAGCAAGATTAGGGGAAAAATTGTAAAATTCAAAATAAATAAATAAATTTTAAAAAATAATTGTGTCCTTTCCCCTAGATCATACTCTCTCTTTTTGTTAAGAAATTCAGCACCTATGGCAGGGCGTGCAGCGCTGGCTTGTCATCGTGGCAACTGAGAGCGAAGCGGGGGAGCCCAGGAAGGGGAATCCCTTTAAGCTTCTAGGAATTTTGGATGTCCAAAATATACCCTGTGCATGAGACTCTATACTCTATGTACCATTAGGATCTGTCGTAGCTGGCTTTGGACATTTTTTATTTACTAGTAGAATTAGAAGATCTTGTGATGTTGCAACAGGAGTATTTATTTTGGGAACATTAGGATGCTGGTTTCCTTGTAAATATAATTATGCAAAGCAAAGAATCCAGCAAAGAACTGTCCAAGAAGGAATAAAGAACAAGATTTTGTTTGAAAGCACCCACCTTGATTCTGAAAGAAAAGATATCAGCACCAAAAGTAGCAATTCCTAATCTAAACCAGAAGGCTAAACAACAGCTTGAAATCATGGACTATGTGGCAAAGTTGATCAGATGTAGCAACACTGAACAAGGATGTTTTTAAAAAATGGCAAATTTATTTCAAAACATCTGCAGTGAATAAAAATGGCTAAATACTTCATTCTCTATATTGTAAATATCACCTTCTGATAGCATTGTTTAGTATTGTAATGGAATGCCTGGAATTAACAATCATTTTTAAAACTTAAAAAAAAAAAAGAAATTCAGCACCTAGCTCACCCTTTTCCTCTCTTCAAATTTTAGGGGACTTTAACACCTATACTAACTCCCTTCAAACTTCCTAACCTCTCAGTTCATCAATCTTTTTAAATTCCATGACCTATTCTTCCTTCTACTTCAACCACACATAAGGATGGTCTCATCCAGGACCTCACTATTACCCACAAAATTCCACTTAATAGCAATTTTTTCATTCCTTTCTAATTGATTGTCTGTAGCAATCCTTATGGAAACCTTCCTCAAGCTTCTCTCTCTTTCATTCTGTCTCAGTTGAAACCCTTGTCTAGTTCCTTAGGGGGAAAAAATTAAGGCCATTTCAAAAATTTTTTGGCATTGGTCCCCATCATTTCCTCCTGAGTCTCCTTGCAAAAGACTACCCCCCATACATTTGCCCTTGATCCTAACGCTTCTTCACTTCTCTAGTAGATTTCAACCTGAGTTATCTACCTTCTCTCTCTCTCTCTAATCTGAATTGTTCCCTTCACACAACTGTCTTTACATATCTAATTATATATCATTTTTTTTAGGTTTTTTTGCAAGGCAATGGGGTTAGGTGACTTGCCCAAGGCCACACAGCTAGGTAATTATTACATGTCTGAAGTCACATTTGAACTCAGGTCCTCCTGACTCCAGGGCTGGTGCTCTATCCACTGCACCACTTAGTTGCCCCCTAATTATATATCTTTATGAAGTCACTTGATTTCTCTGACATAGTTACATATATATGCATATGTATGTATATATATATATATATATATAATTTTACTGATAACAATTTTAGTAATATTAAAGGCCTTCCACTCTGCACTCAATCTGGTATGGCAGAGTTCTCTCACCACCCCTTCAGACTATCCCTTGCTAAATAGCATTGTTTACCTTTTCACAGTCTTTCCTCTGGAGAAACAAAAAAGTCACATCATAAGTCAAAGAAATTACTGTACTGTCTGGATTTCTAGGAATTGTAGTTGAATAAAAGACAAAGATTTGGAAACATGAGATCTAGCTATACCTAATAAATCATTACCTAATAAATCATAGCCCAGAAGCATCTGCCTGCTCTAACCAGGCTTAAGTCAACACTAGCCATATCCATAACTGTCATAATTTTACAAACTTTAGTGATTTTTTCCATCCTCAACACTGATTTTCTCCTGGGGAAGAGTCTTTTGGTCTTCAATATAGCATCAGAGTAACCTGTTGCTAAGTCTTTTTTTACTACACCTCACATTCAGCCTTTTTAGGTGACAGATCTTCACCAAAGTCCTGTTAATATATGTATTTGTGATCTCCTTTTATATTCAAGGAATGTGTTCTCCTTTTACATTTAAGGAAACTGAGGTTTAGAGAAGTGACTTACCAGTGATTCAAAGAATTTCCAATTATCAAGTGTAGGAGCTAGGACTCAATCCCAAATTTTCCAACCTGGCTAGCTTTCCCCTATACTATGCTGCCTTTTGGAACAGCAACAGAATTTATGAATTAAATGTCTTCTATTGGCTTGTCTAACACAGGTATTAAAGAAAAATGATATTAAGCAGCTAAATGCCCTGAAATCAACTGCAAATAACAGTCTTGTACAGGTTGCTCTATTTAACATCTGAGAGCAAAAAATTTAATCTAGATTTGAATAGCCAAGATCCAGATTTTGAGAATCTCCATTCCTGAGAACTGTAAACTTCCCTGCAGACTTTCACTGGTAGTTATCATTTATCCTTGTAACTTTCTGTTTATATCTTTCCACTTTCTACCTTCACTGTTCAAAAGGGAGAAAAATTAAAACATCAAAAATGTAAATGATAACTGAGTCCACGCAGTCAGAGTCATCTCTGTTAAAGGATGGTGGCTTGTACTTTGTCCTTTAGGTTTTGTTTCCATTTTCCTGAAGCTTTTCCTAAAAGATTAGATATGATCTTTTTCTTAAAATAAAACTGAGCATCCATTCTTCCAGATAAACATTTTCTCTTCACCTTCTGGAGCCTTCTTTTGTACCTGTTTGTCAAGATGAGAGATAGAAGGCTACCAGAATGTGGAGGGTGGTGGGCCATTTACACTGGATTTTGAGAGACAACAGACAATGAACAGTGAGTGGCACCTATTCCAATAACACTAAAATTATTGTTGATCCAAGCCAGGGCTTTCAGAAAATAATTAAATTTTGAGAAGGGTACTGGAAGAGACAGAGTTCATTTATCTTAATATGAGGGGAGTTCTCTTTGTCAAAGCAACGCAAATTATACCTTGTTTCTACTTTTCAGGTTTCAAAGAATTACAATCACTATCTACCATCATTAACAGGTACTCTCTGAGAATTGCTAGGATGCAACAAAACAGAATTATCAACCTTGAGTTAGTCTGCAGATGAAGAAAAGGGGCTGTCAGTTACTGGCATTGGATCAGACTTTAAGTTCATTCACCCACTGACCAAAAAAACCCATCATATTTACTACCATAGTAAAGGAAATGAATTTATCTCTATGTTAATCTCCTTTGCCACATACTTCCCTCCAAAGTTTGACATTCAATTCTTTTCCCCTTCAATGCTGCCTATAATGTTCATGCTAAGTTAATTTCACCTATTAGGTTTTAGATAGATAGATAGATAGATAGATAGATAGATAGATAGATAGATATAGATATATATATAGATATATAGAGAGAGATATACACCTATTAGGTAATATATATAAATACCTTTACAAATATAATATATAGTCATCTATATAATAGGACATGTGTAGGTAGAAATAGGTTAGCATGTATATTTTGTGTATATATATTATATATATGTATTTTATATACATATATATGGCACACACATATATAACATCTTTGTGAATTGGAGACAATTCAGTATGACTTGCACCAAATTCCTTATATACTAGAGATAGTCTTATAGAACACAGGTCCCCTCCAAATCCATAGTTCTATCTCTGATCCAAGTTTTAATCAGTAGATTGCAACCACAATTATCCATCTTGCTTGATGACTGTTTACATTTTGCTGTTCTGTCATCATCTCAAACTCACTCCTAGAGACTACTCTTGAACATACCATGCAGACCCTTACTTCCATTGAAATTCAGTCTATTTAATAGGGGAAAAAAGGAAAAGGGGGGTTTTGGATATTTATGCTTAAGGAACAAGAATTAGAGCCTGTCTTTAAAAAAAAAATCTAGGGGGGGGTGGGGCTAGGTGGTGCAGTGGATAGTGAACCAGCCCTGGAATCAGGAGTATCTGAGTTCAAATCTGGCCTCAGATACTTAATAATTACCTAGCTGCATGGCCTTAGGCAAGCCACTTAACCCCATTGCCTTGCAAAAATCTAAAAAAAAATCTATTTTTATAAGCATTAATTATCTCTCCCTCCCATTGTCTTCTCAACTGAACAATTAAAGAAAAATATTTATAATAAATGTTTATAGTTCAGCATACAAATTTCCTTATTGGACTCTTCCAAAATTGTGTACCTTAATCTCTATTTTTAAAGTCCATCATCTTTCTGAAAGATTGTAGGCATCCATGGTTCATCTGTAGTCCTATGACCTCATGGATTATCATTGCAATGATCAGAGTTAATAGCTTTTCTTTATAATTTTATTGTCATTGTAGATTTGTTCTCACTATATGTAAGACATTGTGTTATTCATTAAAGATACAAAAATTACTACAAAAAATAGTCCTTGCTCTCAAGGAGCTTATCTATTTGGAGATAATAGCAGCCATTTATAGTGTACTTTAGGGTTTACAAAAATCTTTATATTACATTTGAGCCTTCACAACTGTCCTAAAGCTATCACTATCCCCATTTTATGAATGAGGAAACTGAGTCTCGAAGAGATTAGCTAATAAATAGCAGAAGTAGGATCTGAAACCTGGTCTCCCTGAGTCCTATATCATGGTACCATTATTCCCACCCAGAAATTTGAGAAAATTATTATGCAATTCTGCCCCAAGCGTTGCTATCAACTCCACTTAATAAAAGACATAAAATTCAGAGAAGGAAGTTTTTAATTTAAGGATGAAAAAATATAAAAATAGCTCACAATAGAGATTATGAAAAATAACATCTATTAATGAGTAACGTTCTCATAGTAACTTATGGAGGTTCAGTTAGTTAAGCCTTCTATCTCTACAGTTCACAGCAGGTGTGTTCTCTCATAGTTCCTTAGCACGTGGTTTCCCCTTACAATTCTCTGAAGTGCCCAGGTGGTTTCTGTGACCTTACGCTTCATTCCTCTTGAAGCACAACTCCTGTAATTATGCAAACCTTCCAACATGTGGCAATATATCCTATCCTGTCACAGTTCCTCTGGTTATTGGAAATGAGACTATTTAAGCAACATTAGCCTGAGGCTAGAGAAAAACCTTTTCTTCTTTGCTGTAGACTCCATAATTCCAAAGCAGAGGGAACATTCTAAAGCTTCCTTGTCTTGGCAGGAAACACAATTCTCTCAATGTTGTGATTCTAATATAGAATCAGTCAGGCTTTTATTTTATTGTCTTCTCATTTGGCTATGCTTTCCACTGATTTCTGTGCTGCTAACACAAAAATGTTCCCTACCCAACACATTTCAATCACTGACAAGAGCCTGAGAAATGGAGATTTCAAACCCTGAATTCTTCTTTCCCCAGACCACTAGCTGCTATCTCCTTCCCAAGTGAGCTTTTCTTATGAGACCAGAAATACCTCAAAGTATCTCAACTTCTGCCTGCGAGTTAACCGGGGTCATTCATATTACCTGAACCTGCTTCCCACTCCATTTAGGATAAAGGAGATGGGACAGAGCAACCTGAACTCCAATATGCTTGGAAAGAAAAAAAAAGGAAAGGGGTGAGAAAAAAACAATCTACATTGCCCATGAAATCACCATGGACCTATATTTCTGAGGGAAAAAAAAGAGCTTTTTTTTTCTTTGCTGAGCAGAATCCTATTCACCTGAAGCTCCTGATTCTAAGCAGTTTAACTATGTACAACCCAGAAAGACAAAAGGTATATTTAATATATTTGTCCTCATTTCACATATTCTGCTACTTATTGCTTGAACCACAAGACACAAAGAGCCCAACAATACAAAAGACCCGACAAATACCTAGTACATCATTTCACAGCAGGGACCTCCACATCTCACAGCATGTGGCTATGCTTCTCAATGATGAGCAAAACATGTCACATGCTGGCTTTTCAGCTGATGCTGCAGCCTTCTTACATTCAGAAAAAGCAATTTCTTAACCATTATTTTCTTATATGGAATCTAGAAACAGTTAATATTAATTTTGCTCAATGTAGCAGCTTGAAATTTTGAAAATATAACAATTCTTTCAGCTTAGAGGAAAGAGAAAAAAAATGAAAAACCCTCAGAGTGCATTTTAAAATGAAGTCTAGAGATTCATCCATTAAATACTGTGTACAATATTCAAGCAGGATTGTAGCTGTTGCCAGTTAAAAGCCTGGTTGTCCCATCTAAATCCTACTAGATTGTTAACTCCTTGAGTCCAGAGATATAGACCTAGGACCTATTTTCCTTTTAAGTATATCTTTTAGGACTTTTAGGAAATCTTTAGTGGATTGAATCAAATTAATCCATTCTTAGGTAACACAACTTACAAATCATAGGGAATATTCAAAACCTCTAATACAGTGGAATTAGACTTTCAGGTCTGTCCATAATAGCCCCCGCATGTTCCTAGCTGCAACGTTGATGTCTTTACCCTCGGCCCTATTCCCATTCCTAACCAGTTAGATGCTACTACAGAAAAACATGATGCTACTGATTGGATCAACTACTAGTTTATGAGATCTAACCATAATTAAGCACATACTGCTACACAATGTCAAGTAAAAAATGTTAAAACTATTGAGATGAAGGAAAAGTCTGCCAGAAATAATTTTATTTAATTTAACATCAAGTCATTTGAAGCCTGGAAAAAAAGAGATGTCAGTCATCAATTTTCTTTTCTTCTAGGTTAAGCACTGTGCTAAAGTACTATTGTATACAAAGAAAGGAAAAGTCAGTCCTCAAGGAGAATTTCCCAAAAAGCTCACTGTCTAATAGAAGAAACACTGATATACAAATAAGCTATACAAGATAAATTGGAGACAATTAATGAAGGGAAGGCATTAGAATTAAATGGTATTGGAAAAGGCTTCTTATAGAAGGTGAAATTTCAGCTGTTATTTAAGAAAGCCAAGAAAGCCAGGAGATGGAGATGTAAAGGGAGAGAATTCCAGTTATAGGAGGACTGCATAATTCCTCATGATTTCCAAAGCAAAGAAAATTTCAGGTAACATTTATAGGAATCTTGAAAAAGTAATGCATAACTTACATTGCTGATAGAGTTGTGAAATGATCCAACCATTCTGGAAAGCAATCTGGAACTGTACCCAAATGCCAATAAAAACTATATAAACCCTTTGATCCAGCAATAGTACTACTAGGGCTGTATCCCAAAGAAATCATAAAAGAAGAGGGAAAAAAATGTACAAAATATTTATAGCATCTCTTTTATAGTAACAAAGAACTGAAAATTGAGGGAATGTCCATCAATTAGGCAATGGGCTGCACAAATTGTGGTAGGTGAATGTGTTGGGATATTATTGTTCTTTTAGAAATCAGTAGTAAGAGAAGCCTGGAAAGACTTGCATGAATTGATTCTAAGTGGAGTGAGCAGAACCAGGACAATATTGTACATATTAACCATAACAGTGTGAGATAATCAACTATAATGGATTTAATTTCTCTAGCATCAGTTCAGTGGTCAAGTACAATTCTAAAAAACTTGTGATGGAAATCGCCATCCACATCCAGAGAGGAAACTATGCAATATCTGAATGAAGACTATTTTCATTTTTAAAAACTTATTTTGCTTTTTTCTTTCTAATGTTTTTTCATTTAGTTTAATTCTTCTTTTACAATATGACTAATATGGAAATATATTAAAATGATTGTACACATAAAATTTATATCAGATTACTTACTGTCATGGGGGAAAGGGAAGAAAGAGTGATAGAAAACTGTGGAACTTAAAAGTTTACCAAAAAAAGATGAATGTTGAAAACTGTCTTTGCATGTATTTGGAAAAATAAAATAACATTCCAAAAAAGAAAATGCATTATCTAAAAAAAAAAAAGACTGGGTTATCATTATAAAACTTGATAAGTGATCAAGTAGCCATCTCTTTCCTGCTGGGAATGTAAGATCTATGAACCAAGGTAAGCTTCAATATTAACATCTTGAGTGTCAATGAACTCAAATAAATAAAAATGTGTGAATTTAATTCAGGTAATTATTGCATACACAATTGTGGGCAAGATTCCTTTAAAAGAAATGGAGTAGCTCTCTTAGTCAATAAATGGATGGGAAAAACAGTATGGGTTATAATCTCAAAAATGACAGAATGATATCTGTTTGAATCTGAGGCAAACTATTTAGCATGATGGTAACACAAATCTAGGCTTCAACTATTGATGCCAGAGGTCAAAGTTGATTAGTTCTATAAAGACCTACATCATCTTCAAGAAATAACTCCAAAAGTGAGAGGGGATTGGAATGCTAAAATAGGAAATCAAAAGATAACTGGAAAAAAGGCAAGGAGAAATAAGATGAATTTCTTTAAAAGGCAATGCAAAGAAATAGAAGGAAACAATAGAATGGGAAAGATGAGATCTTTTTAAGAAAATTAGAGATATCAAGGTAACCAAACATTTCGTGCAAAAGTGGGCAAATAAAAGACAAAAATGGTAGGGACTTAACAGAAGTAGAAGAGATTTAGAAGAGGTGGCAAGAATAGCTAAAAGAATTGTACCTGAAAGTTCATAATATCACTGATAACCACGATGGTATGGATAAAGATCCTGGAGAATGAAGTCAAGTGAGTCTAAGGAAATATCGCTAACACTAAGCCTAGTGGAGTGGACATAATTCCAGTTCAACTATTTAAAATCCTAAAATATGATGCTATCAAGGTGCTGTAGTCAATATGCAGCATACATGGAAAATTCAACAGTATCTACTGAATTCGAAAATATCAATTTAAGTTCAATCTTTTTTGTTGTTTTTTGTTGTTTTTTAATTTACATTTTTGTTTGTTTACACATTACTAAAAGAGTAAGAGTAAACATGATCCCCCTCCCCTGCAAAAATAAAAAACCTCATGAGAAATAAAGTGAAAGAAAGAGAAAAAAAATGCACTTCAGGCTGTGTTCCATTACCATCAACTCTGTCTCTGGGGTGGAACACATTCTTTATCACAAGTACATCAGAGAAATTACTTCCATAGTTTTCCACATTTACTATTGCTGATTGTAATTCCCTCCATCTATTCCTCCCTACTACCAATTATTATAATTTCTCTATCCTTTCACTCTGTCCCTCTACAAAAGTGTGCTGTGGAACAACCAAGTGGCACAGTGGACAGAGCAGCAGCCTTGAGGCCCCAAGCCTACATCCCACTACAAAGACCCAGCACCCATCCAGCCCCATGGTCCCAGCCAATCCTATCATCTGTAAAAAATAAAAAAGAAAATGTCTTATAACTAACTATCCTCTCCCATGATCTACCTCTCCTCTATCCCTTACCTCCCCCAGCCTTCTCCCGTCCCCTTTCTCTCCTTTTTCTTCTATATTTCTATGCCCTATTAAGTATATATGTTGTTTCCTCTCTGAGCCATTTCTGATGAGAATGAAGGCTCTTTCAATTCCCTTCACCTATACATAAATTACAGCATGTAACAGTTAAAATATATATGCATCTGTGTGTTTATAGGCATATATCTATTTCCTCCAAGGTTCTTTCCCAGTTCCCACTTTTACTGTGATCTGAATACCCAAAGGGTCTCTGCTCAAAGTTCTGGGGTTAACCCTGAGGAAAACTAGAATTTCTAGTACTGTTGTTCAGAGGACCCAATAAAATTCACTCTCTCTTCATTATCAGTAGGAATTTATTAACTTTTAGAAAGCATATTTACTTAGCAAATATAGGAGGATAGTTGTTACAGAAGAAATAGGGGTATATTCTCCTATTGCACACACAAAGTTCCTAGGAAGGGTAGGTTCAAATTCAGAGAACACCTAACAGATAAGTTCACAGCTTGTACTTCGTGGAAGTTATTTTCCTTAATCATGGAGATCTCATGAAATTTTCTTTACAAAATTGTTATTCTATACTTTACTCCAGTATCTGTGTTCTAGTAAGAGTAGAGAAGCTGGTTTTCCTCATTGTGTCCAATTTCTCTTTGTTGCATCACCGAACTAAGTACAACACTACCATCAGCCATTGCCACTCTGGTGAAACTACTAACAGTTCTAGTTACCAAAGTTAGATAACTGGTAAAATCTCTGATGGATCTCTTGAACCTATACAATTTTCTGGGGACAAGAGAAAGAGGGAGAGGATAAAAAATGTCTTATTATATTATACATAACATTCAACAAATAATATTGAATATATTTCAAAACTCACAATTATCTCAACTCTCAAGCTAGATGAGAGCTTTAAAAGACAATATTCTTCTTTCCTCTTTATACCATGTAGCTATTGGTATGCAATGAGTACACGTATTTTTATAAAATAGAAGACATTTTTATTTACTTGGCATCTTTTATATTAATAAGTCATCATTTAGCATTCTATTTGTGTATAAATTTCCTTTATTTATCTATTTTTATTTCTTTAGTAATTTCTCCAACTTACTGGTTTTATATTTCTAAGGCCCTACTTATATTTCTGCTTTTCTTTGGAGGAGTGATTGAAAAATATTCATTTTTATGATGTGACTTTTGTTCATGTAAAATATTAATTTTAATAAGAAGTTCCAAAGTAAAACTTACTGTTAGCATTTCTAGGACTATGTTAAATAGTGGTGGAAACATGGGCATCTTTGCTATATGCCTAATATTATTAGAAAGGTATCAACTTTTTTTCATCACATATAATATTTAGTTCTGGTTTTAGCCAGATATTTACTATATTAAGGAAATTTATTTCATTTATTCTTATGTTACTTTTGAAAAACCTGGGGTTTGATTTTGTAAAAAAATCTTTTCAGCATCTAGTGGTGTAACTGTAGTGAGAGAGATGATTATTAATAATCAATAATTTGGAAAGATCCAGAGCCCCCACTCTTACTATAATTCCCATTTCAAAGCACAGTCTCTTGAAGAACATTACTGATAATGAGATTGAATCAACACTCCTAAGTCTTGGTCAGATCCCACTTCATCTTACAAGTACACTATTGTGTCCTACTAATCTGTGGATAGGGAATGAAATTTTTGATTAAATTGTTCAAAGCTAGGGGTGGTCTGAGTGTAGAGACAACCTCTTTATCCAAGAGAAAGATGAAGTCACTCAGTCCTTTATTTGGGTGAACCCACTTGTCATTGTAATATTAATTTTCTCATTAATTGTTGACCAGAGTTTAATGACACTCTCAGGAACACCACTCTTCCAAGGATATGAAACTGTGAACCTGCCACAATGAGAGTCTTTGGCATTTGAGTGTGCCATTGACATCTTTTATTAAAAATGCTACCATCATTAATCAAATGACTAATTTCTCAGAAATTAAGTCTCTCAAACTTTTTTTAATATTGTGATTTTTAAAAATTTATATTTTAATATGATTCAGCACATTTAGAGGGTTTCTTATACTAAAATAACTATGAATTCCTATTATGTTTCCTACATGGACATAATGTATTGATTTTCTAATATGTTATTGTATTCTCTTTATTTCAAATTTTTGCATAAATGATTAATAAGTATATTCATCTGTAATCTTTATCTACTTGTATCTCCTCTGTTTAGTATCAAGATCATATTTACCTCTTACATGCTTTTCCTATTTTACCTTCTTTTCCTATTATTGCAAACATTTTATATAATGTTGGAATTAATCATTCTTTTAATAGAATTTACTTATAAATTCATCTAGTCCAGGAGTTTCCCCCATCCTCCTTTGAGCCATCCTATGGCTTATTAAATTTTTTTAAATCATTTACCAAGATAAAGTTCAAATGAATATATAACTTTGACATAAAAAGTGATATGAATAACTTGGAGGTGAAAGAAAGTTCTGTGAATAAAGGAAGAATTCATAATGAAATAGGATCACAAAAAATAAAATTAATAATTTTAAATAGAAAAAATAAAAAGTTATTTGCACAAACAAATCTAATGTAGTAAAAATTAGTAGGAAGAGAAAAGCTATATCATAATCATATTAAGGAATCAAGGAAAATTTTGCCTGTCAGAACTATGGATAAGGGAAAAGTTTTTGTTCAAACAAGTGATAGAGATAAAATGGATGGTTTTATTATATGAAATTTAAACAACAAAAGCAATTTAGGCAAAATTAGAAGGAAAGCAGGAAAATAGAGGCAGTGGGGGGGGATTTATAGCAAGTTTCTTTGAAAAAACCTTGATTTCTCGATATATATGGAACTGATCCAAATTTGTAAAAATAAGAGTCATTGCCCAATTGAAAAATGGTAAAACGATATGAACATGCAGTTTTCAGAAGAAGAGATCAAAGATATCAAGTCATATGAAAAAATGCTTTAAACCACTAATAATTAGAAAAATGTTCATTAAAACAGTTCTGAGGCATTATATCACACCTATCAGATTGGCTAACTTGATAGAAAAGAATGACAAATGCTGGAAGGAAAGTAGAAAAATAGGCACACTAATATAGCATCAGCTAAATTGTGAATTATCCAACCATTTGGACAATTTAGAACTATGCCCAAAGGGTTATAAAACTGTGAATATCCTTTGACCAAAAATACCACTGGTAGATATGTATCCAAAAAACATCAAAGAAAAAGGGAAAAAACTCTACTTGTACAAAAATATTTATAAATGCTCTTTTCATAATAGCCAAGAATTTAAAATTGAGAAAGTCCATCAATTGGAAAATAACCTAACAAATTGTAGTACATAATTGTGATGGAATACTATTGTGTTATGATAAATAATAAGGAAAATGTTTTTTTAAGTTATATGAATTGATGTAAAGTGAGTAGAAGCAGAACAGTATACATAATAATAGCAATATTATAATGATGATCAACTGTGAAAGACTTAGCTTCTCTGATCAATGTAATGCTCCAAGACAATTCCAAAGGACCCATGAAAAAAAAATACTATCCACCTCCAGAGATTAATTCTGCGTGCAGATTGAAATATATTGTTTTCACTTTATCTTTCTTGCTTTTTTGCAGCATGACTAATTGAGAAATATATTTTGCATAGCTTTGCATGTATGAGTATCATATTGCTTACCTTCTCAATGGGTTGAAAGTGCTGAAGGGAGGGAGAAAAATTAGAATTCAAAATATTTAAAATGAATGTCAAAAAATATTGGTAGGGAGACTGGAAATTAGAGGTAAAAGACATAAAAGGAAGTAATTCAAATCTTTGTGATAGACTCATTCTTCAATTGGTAAATTATAAAATGATATAAATGTCAAGTTTCAAAGGAAGAAATCCAAGCTAGAAATAATTACATGAAAGAAAAATACTACAAATCATTAATAAAATTAGAAAAATGCAAATTCTGAGATGTCTTCTTTATACACACGAGATTGACAAAAATGGTAGAAAAGAGGAAATGACAATTGTTGGTCAGCCTTTGGGAAAAAGATACACTAATGCATGGATGGTGTGAATTGATCCAGTCATTCTGAAAAGCAACTTAGAAGAATGTCTAAAAAGATACTAAACTGTGCATTCCCTTTAACTTAACAGTACTCTACTAGGTCTATATCCCAAGAAGATCAAAGAGGAAATGAAGCCATCTATACAAAAATAATTATAGTAGCTATTTGGGTAACTAAGGGGGGGGTACCCACAAGATGGATATTGGCAAAAGATCTACGAACAAAAATATAGATGAATTTCTGTATATATTTTGTAATAGAATATTTTTGCACCTTACAAAATGACAAATGGATACTTTTAGATGAAATTGGCAAAATCTCTATGAACTATTGCAGATTAAAATGAAAAGAACTAGAAGAATAGTTTCTACAATGATAAAATTATATGGAAAAATAACTGGAAAATTTCACAACTCTGATCAGTAATTAAGCAAAAGAAAAGAAGGCTGAAGATGAAGTACCTACCTCCTATCAAAAGAGGCAAAAAACCAGAATCTGGCATTATGCTGTTTAAGTGAAACACATTTTAAAATGAGAACTAGTCATAGTGTGAAAATAAAGGATTAGAGTAGAATTTATTATTCCCTAACTGATGCAAAAAAAAAAGCAAGAGTAGCAATCATGATCTCAGACAAAGTATAAGGTAAGAAAGATTTAGTCAAAAGAGATAAATAAGAAAACTACACTTTGATAGGTAATAGATAATGAAGTAATTTCAGTACTATAACTATATGCAAAAAATGCTCTAGCACCTAAATTTTAATGGAAAAACTACATGAATGGTAGAAATAAATAGCAAGACAGCAATAATGAGGAATTTCAAACTTCCTTTCTTAGAACTAGATAAATCTAACCAAAAAACAAAACAAAATAAAACAAAACAAAAAAAGTCAAATAAATGAATAGAATGTTAGATAAACTAGATATGATAGCCATCTGAAGAACTTAGAAAGGAAATATAAAATATATATATATATATATACTTTTTTCTTAGCAGTACATGGTTCCTTTACAAAATATATTAGGGCATCTAACCATATAGTCAATTGAAAAAAGCAGAAATATTAAATGCATCCTTTTCAGATCATAATGCAATAAAATCACATTTAATAAGAGCATGGGGACAAAGATTAAAATTAATTAAAGACTAAATAACCTAATCTTAAGGAATAAGTGGGTTAAAGAATAAGGTAAAGAACAATAAATACTTTTATCAAAAAGAATAATGATAATCTATGAGATGCAACAAAAGCAGTAATTAGAGGAAAATTTCAATCTTTTCATGATTATAGTAATAAGATAGAGAATGAGTAAATTAATAAATTGGATGTGCAATTTTTAAAACTAGAAGAAGAACAAATTAAAAATCCCCAATTAAATAATACATTGGAAATTCTAAAGATTAAAAGTGAGATCTATAAAACTGAATGTAAGAAAACCATCAAAAAATAAATAAAGCTTGTTTTATGAAAAAGGTAATAAAATAAACCATTAGGTAATATGTTTTTTTAAAAGAGAGAGGAAAACCATATAACTAGCATCAAAAATGAAAAGAGTGAATAATATAGATGAAATCAAAGCAATTATTAGGAATTATTTTGCCCAATTATATGCCAATAAATTTATTAATTTAAGTGAAGTGGAAGAATACTTACAAAAATATAAACTGTCTAGGTTAACAGAAGAAAAAAGAGACTATCTAAATAAACCTATTTAGAAAGAGAACAGGCCATAAATGAGTTTCAAAAAAAAAAAGCATTAGGATGGATGGACTTACAAGTGAATTCTGCCAAACATTTAAAGATCAACTAATTTCAATAATAAATAAATTATCTGGAATAATAGGGAAAGACCTAAATATGGTACTGATATTCAAACTATGATTAGTAAAAACAGAAAGAAAATTTTATAGACCAATTTCATTAATGAATATGAATGTAAAAATCCTAAATAAAATACTAGGTAGGAGCCTATAATAATAGACCACAAACTTTGGGTATTATGGTCCAGGAATGCAGGGATGATTTAACAGAAGAAAAGCTATCAATATAATTTGTTATAATAAAAGTAACAAAATCATGATTATATCAATTGATGCAGAAAAATGTTTTTGACAAAATACAAGGTTCATTCCTATTAAAAACATTTGAAAGTATAGATATAAATGAATGTTTTTCTTAATAAGAAATATCTCTTTAAAATCATTAACAAGAATTATTTGTATATGGGGTAGAAGTTTTCCCAATGAGATCAATAGTAAAGCAAGAATGCCCATTATCACCAATATTTTTCAATATTGTGCTGGAAATGCTAGCAATAGCAATAAGAGGAGAAAAAGAAATAGAAGAAATCAGAATGGGCAATGAAGTAATAAAACCATATCTATTTTGCAAACAATATGATGCTATATTTGGAAAATCCTAGAGATTAAACTAAAAAGTTAGTTGAAACAATAATTTTCACAAGAAATATTATGTATATGATATATACATAAAATAACTTGCATCAGTATTTTATATATCAACAACAAAAACTTTCTAGAATAGAGAAAAAAGATATCCCTTTTTAAATAACTGTAGACAGTATAAAATACCTCAGATCATACCTGACAGGACAAACCAGGAACTACATGAACATATAAAACATTTTCTAGACAAATAAAGTCAGACTTAAATAATTGGAAATATATTTATTGTTCATGGGTGAGCAGAGTCAATATAATAAAAAATGACAGTTCTACCTAAACTAATTTACTTACCCAATGCCACCCTAATTAAATTACAAAAAAAATTTCATTGAGTTAGAAAAAAATAAAATTCATTTGGAACAACAAAGATCAGTAATATCAAAGGAATGAATGGGGAAAATGTAAAGAAAGAAGGACTAGCAGTACTAGATTTTAAACTATATTATAAGGCAACGATTATCAAAACAATATGGTATTAGCTAAGAAATAAAAAAGTGGATCAGTAGAATGGAGTAGGCAATCAAAACACAATTGTAAATGATTATAGTAACTTTGTGTTTGACAGTTATCAATCCCATTGTCCCATGCTTCAGATTTTGGGTTGCATTAAAGGGAACATAGCTTTTAGAAATCAGGAAGGATAGTTCAACTATATACTCTACCATCATCAGACTTCAACTGGAATATTACCTTCAGTTCTGGGTACCATAATTTATGAAGAATATTAATAAGTTGGAGAGTGTCCAGAGAAGGGCAACCAGGATGTTTGAGGGACTATAATACAAGATAAATGAGTACCAGTTGAAGGTATTGAGAATGCTTAGGTGGTGAAAAGAAGACTCAGGTTGAACAGAGGGGGAGACAGGGAGGACATGATAAAACTACTTTCATGTATTTGAAATATGTCATATTGTAGAAGATTTGTTTATATTTTGTTTATATTTGTTATGGTGAACAATTTGTTCTGTTTGGTCCCAGAAGGCAGGACCAGGAGTAATAAGCAACTGTATGCTAAATATCAGCAAAAATTTTTCTAACAATAAAATTTAATAAAATGGGATGGACTGCTTCAAAAGGTTGTGGGTTCTCCCTCCTTGGATGTCTTCAAGTAGAGGCTGGATGGTCACTTGTAGGGCATATTATATTAGGGGGTCCTTTGGTGTATGGGCTAGACTAGAAGGTAACTGAGATCCCTTCCAATTCTCAAATTCTGTGATTCTGCATTATAAGATCAGTCAATGCTCAGATAGGGCAAGAGAAGCTAGAATGGGGATCAAAGAATCATAAACTTAGAGCGGAGATCTCAAAGGTAATTAAGCTCAACCTTTTCATTTTATAAATAAAGAAACTGAGGCTCAATTGGTAAAGTAACTTGCCCAAAGGCATATAGCTAGTCTGAAGGAGGATTCAAACCTAGGTCTTTGAAATTAGCTGCTATGTCATGCTGCTTCATTGTGGGATATCATTTGTGGATGGTTAGTTATCACTGATAATATAATTGTATATGAAAAATCCAGAAAGATGGATATTAATAGAAACTATGTTAGATTCTTATTGGATCATAGTTCTTTAAATATTTTCAGTACTTTTTTCCCCTTGTGATATATATATGGAAGTCTATGGGTTAGTGAGCTTCATGATCCTTCATTGTGACCCCCAGGGACACATCTACAACTAATAAGGGCAAAACATACTTTGAGAAATGACATTCAGGAATAAAGCCTATTTGCTTAAAGGCATATGACTTGGCTCTGTATGTTAATGGAAGACATGTATAATATTTATTGGATGGAGTGAGGAAAAGAAATGTGTAAGTATCTAAGTCTCATTCTCTGCATCCTCAGCAACTTCATTAATCTTTAAGATCTCTTCCCCATTTATTAACGAGCAATGACTCATCCAGATTTACACAAAAATCAATGGAAAAGTTAATTAAAATCTAGAATTCCTAACTTTTCTCAGTTCCGTTTATAATTTTTCACTGCTTTAAGCAAAGGAGTGTGTTTGTGATGGGGGAAGTCAAGGAGATGAGAGACAAAGAGGTAGAAGCAGAGACAAGAAAGAGAGAGATGAAAAAAGGCAAACAAAGATTAAGTACATTTCCTTTACACTTTCATGTTTGGGACTTAAGCATAAGTGTTCAGATAGAAGGCGCAGGCAAGCTGCACTACTACCAGCTAACTGTATATGTCTCCTCAAGGACACAAGAATGAACAGCGATGTCACCAGGCAATCATTCCTAAACCTGGGAAGGGAAATTTGGGAATAAAGTGAGAAATAGCTGGAGGTTGGGGAAGGGGATAGGATAGAGGACTAAGGACTTGAGGCTTTATGTCTTCCCTTTTGCTACCCAACCAGTAGCAAGTAGTCAGTTTCTCTTTAAGGATTCATTCTGGTACAGCACCTTAAGTCAGAAGACCTAAGACTCAGACACTTACAACATATTTATGGGTATTTAAATCATTTAATCTTTCCAACCCTCATTTTTCTCATTCATAAAATGGGAATAATACTTTCCCTGCCTAATTCACAGTGAATATAAGAAGTTTGCAAATCGTAAAGTGTCATAACTACATTATATGTCACTTTGTGTTTTTTTTCAAAAATTGTCCTGAAAAAGATTAATCATTTAGCTTAGCACAACCCCTTCTTGGAAGCAATAGTTATTTCAACAACAAAAGAAAAGAAAAGAAATGGAGGTTTAGGAAAAAACTTTTTCAAAAAAAAGCAGAGTTATAGCAAATGGACAAAGGAAAAAGTAAATTACAGTGTATTTGACCTAAAACACTTATCAGTGAGAAAATTTGACAGAGTAGCAACCCAAGCAAATAAGCATTTTATTGCATATTGATTTTGCTTTAAGGAGATTTGTGTGGAGATCACAAAACACAGACTAGATAAGTAGATTTCTTTCCTAGTTACCCTTAAAGTTTGCTGAAATATTATCTTAAAAAATTGTGTTAAAATCCCAAAGAAAAGTTAGAAAAAGTCAGAAAAGTTCATAATCTGAAGTGGGAGGGACTTCAAAGATAATTTAGTTCAATCTACCACCGAAGTTCTTACTGTGCAGGGAATCCATAGTTTTCTGCAACTGCCTCACCCCCAAGCTCCTCAGATCAGAAGACCACAGCATCTAAGGAAAAGCAGCAAGGGAACAATCTAGACATCTTCCATCTCCCCCAAAGCAAGAACTGCCATCTTCTTGTACCAGCACAGCACAATTTCCACATCCTGCTGCCAGCCCAACCTCCCAACTGGAACGTGGAAAGTCTCCTATACAAAGAAAAGGAATCTTCCCTTTGACTTCAGACCTCCCACCTCCAATTGGACCTGTCCTTTGTTGACCTTCACCCAGGAATGAACATTCTCATGCCTGCTCATATCCTCCATGTCCCAGTGACTCTGAACTCCTGTAGATCATTATCCAAACCCACCACTTGATTGCCCATTCCTATCTCTTTCAACTCTCTGACCCCAAAATTTCAACCCAAGTCTACCCATTCCTTCTACTTTGCCCTCTGTAATGCTTATTTCATAGGCAACAAACTTCTTTTCATCCTAAATTTTCCCCCCTCCCATTCCCCCTTTCCTTTCTCCAATATTCCAGACCAATGAATTTACAACCTTTGTCCAAATATTTGCAATGTTGGATCCTCATTACTTCCCAAAGCATTCAATGCATTGTTGGACAACTCTGCTCCCTCTACTAACTCTTACTGAAACCTGGCTCCCTTTATCCCCATGACATTCTCCATAGTCACCCTTTCCTTCACTCATTCTCCTCGGCTCACTTATCAAGGTAGGGAATTGGAATAGTCCTTGCTCCCACTGTGACCCCCACCAGATTCTATCTCTTCCTCCATCACTCAATAACCCCTCATCCTTTGAAGTTCATACTATTCATATCAATCACCTAATCAAATTCCAAGTAGTTGTTGTCTACAGATCTCCAGGTCATTGCCCTTCCTTTCTCAATGAATTTGGTTCCTGTCCTCTCCTCTTCAACTCCTGCTATCATACTTGGAACTTTTAACATACATATTGACATTCTCAAACACTAACTGCCCGCTTCCTCAACCTATTCACTTCCCATGAACTATGCCTCTAACCTTGCTCATCCACAACACAAAGACAGACATACTCCAGCTCTTGCCATCATTCAAAGATATTCCACTCCTATGTTCAAGAATTCTGAAATCAGGGTGGCTAGGTGGCACAGTAGATAGAGCCCCAGCCCTGGAGTCAGGAGTCCCTGAGTTCAAATCTGGCCTCAGACACTCAATAATTACCTAGCTATGTGGCCTTGGGCAAGCCACTTAACCCCATTTGCCTTGCAAAAACCTAAAAAAAAAAAAAGAATTCTGAAATCCCTTTATATGACCATAATTTATTGGGGGGTTTTTACATCCCTCTCCCTTCCCTTACAAAAAAATCCTACTTTTCATCCTCACCATGACCTTCTTCAATACCTTGAACCCTCAATTTTCTCTCAGATCATCTCTCCTGTGTTAGCCACCCTTTCCTCCCTTTCTTGATTCTTTGATAAATCAATTCTAGTCTAATACTTTTGTTGAATTTCTATTCCCCCCCATCATATCACTGATTAAACCAAGTCAAGTCTCAGCTTTGGATCACTCCCACCATTGGTCATCTTTACTTCTAAACAAGTACTGCTTAATGAAGATGTAGAAAAAACATGCAACTATTCTGACTTCACTAAAATTTTATGTTACATAATCTCAATTGGACCCTCATTTTTGCTAAGCAATCCTACTATACCTCCCTCCTAACTCACTAGCCTACTATCTACAGCAACTCCTCTAAACCTTTTCATATCTTCTCAAACTTTCTAAGCTTCCACTTTCCCCCATCCTCTCAGCTGAGAACTTTGGTCATGCTTTACAGAAAAAAAAATTGAGGCCATTCACCATGAGTTCCCTCTTCCACCTTCCTTCTCATCTCCTATTACTCAGATACCTTCTGTCACTATTTCCTTCACTCCTGTTCCACATGGTGAAGTGGTCTTACTCCTTATTATGGATAACCCTGCTATTTGATCAGGCAATCCCAGTCAATCCTGTCTTCCCCTCTGTCATCCCTACTGTTTCACTTATTTTCAATCTTTCCTTTTCCTATTCCTGGTTCATTTCCTGTCTACAAACATGTCGATATCTTCTCCATCCTGAAAAAACTTAAGTGATCTTTCTTTCCCTGCTATCATTATCATCCTATATCTTTTCTGCTCTTTATAGTTAAACTCCTTGAAGAGACCATCTTTTCTCTCTCTCTCTCTCTCTCTCTCTCTCTCTCTCTCTCTCTCTCTCTCTCTCTCTCTCTCTCTCTCTCTCCATAACCTTGAAGTATCAAATCAGATAGTCAATTCTGTTCTCCCTTGATCTCTGGGCAGCCTTTGGTACTGTTGATCACTTCTTTCCTTCCTCATACTTTTTTTCTCTTTAGGTTTTCAGGACACCACTCTCTCCTAATTTTCCTCTGTCTTCTTTGCTAGCTCCTCCTCCAGAATTATGCTTTCTAGGCAGAAGGGAAGGGCAAATTATGAGGGATTTCATGATGTTGAACTGCTTATATTCTTGCATAGGAAGATGATACTGATAACTCATATGATCAATTAACAGAGCAGTTAGAAGGAGTATATATAGATAAGGCACAGGAGAGAGCTGAATATGAAGGTATAATATAAAGATGGAGTCAATGGGTGAAAAGGGAATTTACTGGGAGAAAGGGAAAGGAGAGGTGGAATGGGCTAAGATATTTCTTGTAAAAGTCAAGATAAAGTTTTTGCAATAGAGTGGAAGGGGTGAAAGTGAGGGGGAATGAGTGAGCCTTCATTCTCATCGAAATGATTCTGAGAAGAAACAACAAAAACACTTAATATAGATATAGAAATCTATCTTGCCCTAGAGGAAAAAAAGAGAGGAAGGGGATGGGAGAAAGGAAACAGGGGAGAGGAGGGGAAGTGTAGGTGATAGAGGAGAGAGAAGTCAGATACAACACATGTTGTTTGTTTTTTTGCAGGGTGGTGGAGTTGCCCATGACCATGTGTCTGAGGCAGGATTTGGTCTTGGATCCTCCTGACTCCAAGATGAGTGCTCTGTCCACTGCTCTACTAGGCTACCTCACAACACACTTTTAAGGATAGACAAAGTGAAGGGAGAGAGAGAGAGAGAGAGAGAGAGAGAGAGAGAGAGAGAGCGAGAGAACAGAATAAATGGGAATGGGGAGGAATGGATGGAGGGAAATACAATTAGCAATAGCAACTGTGGGAAAAAAATACTGAAGCAATTTCTCTGATGGACTTATAATAGAGAATGCAATCCATACCAGAGAAAGAGCTAATGGTATCTTAACACAGACTGAACTACAATTTTTTTCCCTCACTTTATTTTTTCTATTTTTGTGGTTGGAGGGGAGGATTATGTTTACTCTTACAATAAGACTATTCTAGTAATGCATAAATTAATAAAATAAAAGTTTTCAATGTACACCATATCCTACAGCTAGAATCAATTTTATCAAGAACTACATAGTCTGCTTCAGAATTATTGGTCTGGAATCCAGATTATGCCCCCTAACTGTAAGCATCCCTCAGGGTTCTGTCCTGGACACTTTTCTCTTCTTCTTCAATACTACATACCCCACTTGATGATCTTGTCAACCCCCATGGATTTAATTACCATCTCTATGCTTATGATTCTTAAATCTATTTATCCTGCCCCATTATCTCTTCTGACCTCCAATCTTGTAATTCCACCTACCTTTCAGATGTCTTGAATTGGATCTCCAGTAGATATCTTAAAATCAATATATGATAAACAGATCTCTCTTCCTCATTAAACAATACCCCATTCCTATCTTCCCTGATGTGATTGTAGAGGACAATACCATCTTCAGGCCCTTAGGCTCACAACCTAGGAGTCATCATGGATTTCTCATTATCTCTCACCCCAACTCCCATATCTAATATGTCACTGAAGTCTGTCAATGTCACCTTTACAATGTCTTTCAAATATAACCCCTTCTCTCCTCTGACTTTTCCACCATTTTAGTTTAGGCTCTTATCATCTCACACCTGGACTATTGCAAAAGCTTGCTAGAAGACTATCCTGTCTCAAGTCTTACTCCATTCCAATCCATCCTCTTAAAATAACTTTCCTAAAATGTATGGCAGCCCTTCCCCTACTAAATAAACTCTAGTAGTTCTTTATCACCTCTGGGATCAAATACAAAATGTCCTGTTTGGCAGTCAGTGTCTTTCACAAGGTAACCCCCTTTCCAGTCTTCTTACAACTTATTCCCCAACACTTACTCTTTGATGCAGTGACACTGGCCCCCTGGATGTTCCAAGACTCCATCTCTCAGCTCTGGAAATTTTCCCTGGCTGTCTCCCTTAACTCTCCTTCCTCTACTCCTCCTATTGACCTTTCTTTCTTCCTTTAAGTACCAATTAATATCCTACCTTCTATAGGAAACTTTCCCAAACTCTTCTTAATTCCAAAGTCTTCCCTCTTATTTTCTTCTTATCCTGCACATGGCTTGCTTTGTACATATTGCTTACATGTAATCTCTCCCATTAAATTACAAGTTACTTGAGAACAGGAATTGTGTTTTATCTTTTTCTGTATGCTTTAGCATCTGGCACATGTTGCTTAATTAATGTTTACTGATTGGTTGGTTGAATCATCTCTCATGATAAATAGATCAAGAACTCATCCTTTCTCCAAATCCCAGATGAATGAGTTTCCAACCTCAGAACATTTGCATAGTTGGATACATATTACAATGCAATCAATGAATTGTTTGACAGCTCTGTTAAGGAATAGTCCTTATCATCTTCTTCCTTTCTACAAAGAAGTTGGGAGCGGGGACAACAGGTGTGGAGTATTAATTACATATGCTGTCAGATGAGGTCACAATGACCACTGGTCTTGCCTACTTGACTTGTTTTTCTTTGTTATTTTGAGGTTTGGAGATAGGAAATGAATCTGAGAATGATTAGGATAAGAATAAAAAAAGATATAAATAAAACATTTTTTTTCAATAAGCAAGCATTTATTAAGTGCCTACCATGTGCTGGTACCATGAAAATCATTTCTCCTGGACTAACAATATTTAACCAACATAATTCTGTTTTGACACTATCTCCCTCTCTGAGAAGCCAGTCTCTGGCCTTGACCTCCTGCTTCCCTTCCTGACAAGAATCAAATTTTCCCTTGGAGCAGAGTGTAGGGAAGATATTCTAAATATATCTATCTGTTCTTACCTCTCTGTAATCCACATCTAGAAAAATTCATGTGTATACATATAATCTACATGGGTAAAACAACACAGCATACCACACTCCCTTATATTATTTCATTGCTGTACTTCATTTTGGTACAATGTACTCTTCTGATTAAACATTTTTTTTAAATTCCAAAAAATACATTGCCTGGAAGCACCTAGGCAAAATTGTCCTCTCTTTCTAATTTTATACTTACTTTAGACAATCCTTGCCCTCAAGGAGTTTATAATCTAATGGAGGAAGACAACATCAAAAAAAGTAGCTGAGAGGGTAGAGGCGGGAGGGAGGTGCCAAAGACATGGCATAGAAGTCTAGGAAGTCACGAGCCCAACCAGGAAGGGGCTGAAAGTTGATTGACCTAGACCCCTCTCCCAAATAGGGACTCCAGGAAAAACCCACCAATGGTAGAGAGGAACCAGTCTACCAGAGGTGATATTTCAAGTAAGAAATTGTGGCAGATATTGTATATATAGTAATATATACATCAGCATATACATATACATAGTCATTTTAGATAATTCTTTTTGACATGTCTTCATTCAATATTCATCAAAATCTCCCAAAGTTTCTCTGAATTCTCCATATTTATCATCCCTTATAATACAGTAGTATTCCATTATATTCACTCATCAGATTCTTTAGACATTTCCCAAATGATAGATATGTAATTTTGCTTGTAGCTTTATAATATCACAAATAATCCTACTATGAATATTTTATGCATACAGTTATCTCTTCCACATGGTGGGGGTTAAGAATGTGGCACCCCAGTGACTGAGAAATCTGTATAAGTTTTTTGGCCTTCTCTTCATACCAGAGGAGAAATCTGAATTTTTTTTCTTTTTCTTTTAGGGAATGTTTTCAATACCATTTTATAAATTATGGATTAAGTATGTTATTTTAGGATCTGTTTCAGCTGCTGACTTTCACATGTTGATTGAAGCTTCAGCAAAAATCCCAGAAAATTTCTATTAAATTTCTTATGAAGGGGCAGTTAGATGACATAGTGGATAGAGCACTGGCCCTGAAGTCAGAAGTTCAAACTAGGTCTCAGACTTAATAATTACCTAGTTGTATGACCTTGAGCAAGTCACTTAACCCCATTGCCTTGCAAAAAAAAAATTTCTTATGGTGACCCACAATATATTGAAGGAATAACTGTATGGTCTTGCAGTCATTCACTTCTTTGACATATAGTCAATAATTTCAAATTATCATCAGAATGATTGACTAATTTGAAATTTCAGCAACTATGAATTAGCATGCTTGACTTTTCATAGATCTTGTAATACTGAATTTCCAATACTGCAAATAGGATGAGTATAATATTTGTTATAATTTGCATTCCAGATTACTACCAGTTATTAGTTTCTCATATTTGTCAATAGTTGTTTTTCTTCTTTTGGAAACTATTTCTCCAAATTCATTCAACTCATTTGATAAGCTCTGACCACTTGTTTACTCTTAATCTTTTAGCTTTATATTTATTTCCTATGGATTTGGACTACTAAAATTTTGTCTGAGATTTTTTAATGCTGTTATTTTCTGTAACCTACATTTCTTCTAGTTCTAGGTGCATTGATTATGTACAAAAACTTTGATTTTATATAAAAATTGTTAATTTTGTCTTTTATAACCTTTTCTATTTGGTCTAATTCTTCCATTACCACATTGAGCTAAGATATAATATTCCATTCTTCTCTAATTTTTGCTTTGATCATATATCCATTTTGAACTTGTGGTTCATTGTATAAGAAATTATTTTCCATAAAACTGCCTTCCAGGATTTCTGATTCTTGAGTCACTTACCCTATGTTCTTGGGACTTTTGCATACTACTCTGCGTGTGTGTGTGTGTGTGTGTGTGTGTGTGTGTGTGTGTGTGTGTGTGCTTCTAGGTTTTCCTAATATAATCTAGTCTAATAATCTGCTTTTCTATATTTTGCCTGGAATTAGATAGATTTGATAATTTTTGACTTGTATATAAATTATGATCTGGCAGCACCAAACCCCCTTTTGATTTTTGCTATTTTCCATTATTTTTTATAGTAGTATTGGCTATTTTCTCCTTTCTATCTGTAGTATAGTCAAGGACATCAGGATGCTCAAGTTGGGTGCCTTATCTGCTGTTGTGGGTGCAAATCTTCCAGCATTTTCCCCTCCTCTTCCCCTCCATCCCAACTCCTGGAGGGTTTTGCCCTGATCTTTTTGGCAGATAATCTGACTTTGACTAACAGGTTCAGTCTGCTTTACTTTCATATTTGGGTGGAAGGGAATCCAAGAAATCACAAGAATTTATGATAGTAGAGTAAGGTATCTGAAGAGGGTACCTGTAATAAAAGCAAATATTAGAAACCCAGGACCTGGAGAATGTAATCAAATCATACATGAAACCAAAGACAGGATCTACATTGCTGAAACTGGTCAGGATTCCTGAATCATAAGTTGATGATTTTTCCTTTCTGGCACCCTTTCATAGAGAATGGAAGACTGATGTCTTCTTTCAGATCATGAGAGTACAAGTTGTGATAACTGTCAAGCATCATAGTACATATCTATAACCCCAGATACCAGATTGTCATATAGAGATATATATATACTGCAATGGGAAACACTAATTAGACCTCAATTTCAGGGAGCTCTGAGGATGTCTAAGAAGAGCCAAACCAACCTAGGTCAAAAGCAAAGAAAGTAAAATTACCTTGAGTAGTTTCAGTATTTCTAACCTAGGAAAGACAGAGAGATCTAATCTTTTTTAAAAAAATTAACTTTTTTAAAATGACTTTGTTTTCTCTTAAACCAGTAATTATGATAAACTTCATTAGCCACTTGAATTGCAAATGTAGCTGGAAGAAAAAAATATTTAAAATTATAGCATTTTGCCAGAGTGTTGTCTCTGCCTGGGTTCTTAGAACCCAGAAGAAAAAAATTATTCATTTTTACAGAGATTAACTATACTAGAATTTCTCTATATTTGAGTTGGTCTGATTAACTGAATTGGTGGCAAGATAGAGTCTTTATTGCTTTGCTTTCCTTTTGATTTTCAAGGCATGGTTTTTGGGGCAAGGTGGTAGAGTAAGGGGAAAGAGAAATGTCTCCAAAGAGAGAGGGTATAGTGGTTAGAGAAGGGTTAGGCCTAAATAAATAGCTTAGATATCCTTGTTTACTGGTTTTTCTTAGCAACACAGAAATATTTGTAATTTTTTTTTTAATTTTTATTTTTTTTTACAATTACTCACAAAGGTAGTTTTCAACATTTCAGCTTTCAACAAATGCAAGTTTTCTGCCTTTCTCCCTTCCCTCCCTCCTCTCCATGACAGGGAGTAATCTGATATAAATTGTAAATGTTCAAACATGTTCAACATATTTCCATATTAGTCATGTAGTGAAAGAAAAATCAGAACTAAAGTTAAAAAAATGAGAAATAAAGATACAATAAAATTAGTTTTAAAAAGTGACATTAGTATGTTTTAGCCTGCATTCAGTCTCCATAATATTTTCTCTGGAAGCAGATGGCATTTTCCATTAAGGTCTCTAAGATTGTCCTTGATCACTAAACTAATGCTGAGAGAAGCTGCATCCATCATAGTTGATCATTTTACAGTATTGCTGTTGATGTGTACAATGTTCTCTTGGTTCTTCTCACTTCACTCAGTATCATGCAAGTCTTTCCACGCTTCTTTAAAGTTTGACCACTCATGATTTCTACCATAACTTGTTCAGCCATTCCCCAATTGATGAGCATCCGCTCAATTTCCAGTTTTTGCCACTACAAAAAGAGTTGCTATGAATATTTTTTAATGCAAAACTTTTCTCATTTTTAATGATCTGATTTTGACAAACAGGTTCTGGTAATGGTATTGCTGGATCAAAGGGTATGTACAGTTTTATTGCCCTTTGGGCATATTTCTGAATTGTTCTCCAAAATGACTAGATCGGTTCACAACTCCATCAATGCTGCATTAATGTCTCAGTTTTCTACATTCTCTCCAAAATTGATCATTTTCCTTTTTAACCATCTTAGCCAATTTGATAAGTGTGAAATAGTAGCTCAGAGTTGTTTTAATTTGTATTTCTCTAATCAATAATGATTTGAACATTTTTATATGACTATAAATTAATTTCTTCATCTGAAAACTGCCTGTTCATATCCTTTGACCATTTATGAATTGGAGAATGACTTGTAATCTTGTAAATTTGACTCAGTTCTCTATATATTTTAGAAATGAGTTCTGTTATCAGAAACACTAACTGAAAATAGTCTCCCAGCTTTCTGAATTCCTTCTAATCTTGGTTAAATTGATTTTATTTGTGCAAAACCTTTAATAGTCAAAATCAATAATTTGGAATTTATAATGTTCTATATCTCTCATTTGGTCATAAACTTCTGCCTTCTCCATAGATCCAACAGAGAATATTTCTTGTCCTCTTATTTGGTATATGGTATCACTCTTTATGTCAAAATCTTGTACCCATTTTGGCTTTATTTTGGTATAGGGTGAGAGATGTGGGTCTATACCTAGTGTTTGCCATACTATTTTCTAGTTTTCCCAACAGATTTTGTCAAATAGTGAGTTCTTATCCCAGAAGCTAGTGGTTTTGGGTTTATCAACAGGACATTACTGTAGTTATTTACTACTGCTTGTTTTTTACCTAATCTAATCACTGATCCAAATCTGTTTCTTAACCAGTGTCAGGTAGTTTTGATTACTGACACTTTATAATATGGTTTTAGATCTGGTACAGCTTTGCATTTTTTTTCATCAATTCCCTTGATGTTCTTGACCTTTTGTTGCTTGAGTTGAATTTTGTTACTTCTTTTTCTAACTGTAAAAAAGCTTGATACTTTGGTATGGCACTAAATAAGTAATTTAAATTGGGTAGAACTGTCATTTTTATTATATTAGCTTGGCTTAACCATGAGCAATTGACATTTTTCTGGCTGTTTAGATTTAACTTTATTTCTGTGAAAAGTATTTTGTTATTGTATTCAAATAGTTTCTGGGTTTGTCTTGGGAGGTAGATTCCCAAGTATTTTATGTTGTCTAGTTACTTTAAATGGAACTTTTCTATCTCTTGCTCTTGGGCTTTATTGGTCATATATAGAAATGATCATTTATGTGGGTTTATTTTATATCTTGCTATTTTAGTAAAGTTGTTTGCTTTTTAGTTGATTTTCTAGGGTTTTCTAAGTATAAAATCATATTATCTACAAAGAATGAAAGTGTTTCCTCATTGCTTATTCTTTCCATTTCTTTTTCTTCTATTAGTCCTAAAAGCTAACTGAGATCTAGTCCCTGGCTTATTGGTTTCCTATGGTGTTGCCTATGCAGCAGTTTGTTCCCTTCTTTAGGATAGCCCTGGCTTTCCACTTGCTAAGCTGCTGCCTGTGCAGCAGTTTGTTCCCTACAGTTATGACTGTTGCACCAGCCTTTCCAGGGCTCAAACTGTGTCTTCCAAACTGGGGTTGGCTGCTTTGCTGGCTTGCTAAATTGGCATCTGAGCTATGCTGTGGCTGAGTCTCCTGTTGGCTTTCCAGCTCTCCCAACTATGCTGGACCATACTTCCCTTTTACCCAGAAGACATAACTTTATTGAACTTCCTCCATGATATCTTGAATAGAGAACTTGTTTCACTTTTTTATGGGATCTGTAGTTTTAGGGTTTATTTAGAGGCTTCATTTAAAGTTGTTTTGGGAAGAGCTCTGGAATTTCTAGATTCACATCACCATCTTGGCTTTAATCCAGAAGCACCAATTCTGTAATTTTTATAAATGTATTTTGCATAGTTCTTTCCTAAAGTTAGTTAAATTTTTGTTGGCTCCATTGAATTTTCTAAGTAAACTATGATATTGCAATGAAATTACTATATTATATGATTATGATGAAATAAAAATCATTTTAGCTCTTATTTCTCTTTATTTTCCTATGGCTATAACTCATAACATCAAATTACTATGGAAACATTCATCCCTAATCTTACTGGAAAAGCTTCCCATATTTCTTTATAATTTATAATACAGTCTCTAGGTTTTAGAAATACTCAATCCTAACACACTTTTTAGTGTTTCTAACACAAGTAAAGATTGCATTTTTCAAAAGTGCATTTTGCATCAGTTAATAACTAATAATTATAATAGCAATAAATACCAAAATATATGGTAATATGATAATTACTGGTAAACTCTTATTGAATTCCTGGAATAAATACCACTTGATCCTAATGAAAATTTTTATATGATTTAATATTTTATTAATTTTTGCCTAGCTTTGCATTCATGTTTATTGATTATAGTTCTTGTTTGCTACATTTTACTTCCTAATTTGGACCATATAGATCTTATTAAAGGAATTTGTTGAGCATCTCCTTTCTCTAATTTTAAGCTTCTATAAAAAAGAATTATTCTTTAAATGTTTACCTCAATTCACTTGTAAACCAGCAGCTGTTTTTTTCACTCTTGTGTTAATTCATGGCTTATTTACGTTTTTGATATTGAGTTTTTAAAGATTCTTTAATTCCTATATTATTGATTTGGATAATTAATGTTTTTGTAGATATTCATTTCAAGTAAGTTTTTAGCAGAGTAATTTCTGATAATTTTCTTCATTTCTTCTTTCAAAGACCCATCTTTTTATTCAACACATTCTCTTTTATTAACATTCTATAACTCTTTTGGTTTGTTTGTTTGGTTTTTTTAGGTTTTTGCAAGGCAAATGTGGTTAAGTGACTTGCCCAAGGCCACACAGCTAGGTAATTATTAAGTGTCTGAGGCAGGATTTGAACCCAGGTACTCCTGACACCAGGGCTGGTGCTTTATCCACTGCACCACCTAGCAGCCCCAACATTCTATAACTCTTAGAAAAAACACAATCTGAGGAACCAAAGTCAGAGGTGACTCAAAAAAACAAATAATTGCATATGAGATACTGATTATTTCCAAAAATGCATCAGATGTAAAAGTGACAAGTGGTAAGTGTATAATTGGAATCAAAGTCATGGATTCACATCCCACCCATGCCACTTACAAGTTCTCTAATACTGGCTAAGTAACAATTCTCATTTCCTCATCTATAAAATGGAGTTGATGAGCTGAATTGATACTTAATTTATACAATTATGATTCAGAGGCAGGCATGCCCAATTTTTTGGAACATGTCATAAAAGGCTAAACTGGTAGTAGGAAATAGAGAGGAATCACATTTTAATCGAGCACAAAAAACGTGGGAACAAAAACCCATAAATGCAAGGACAAGTGGCAAAGAGGATTTAAAGGAAGGTGGTGTGGAAACAGATGAATCAGCAAAGGAAGACATTGAAAGGTAAGAGTATGGGGAAGGACAGAGGCAGAGAGTATATCACTCATGTAATATGGATTAGAACTGAGAACACTGAATAGCATGTAACGGAGTCAAGACTGGGGTTAAATTACTTGTACAAAAATATTTATAGTAGCCCTGTTTGTGGTGCCAAAGAATTGGAAATCAAGTAAATGTCCTTCAATTGGGGAATGGCTTAACAAACTGTGGTCTATGTATGTCATGGAACACTATTGTTCTATTAGAAACCAAGAGGGATGGAAATTCAGGGAAGCCTGGAGGGATTTGCATGAACTGATGCTGAGTGAAATGAGCAGAACCAGAAAAACACTGTGCACCCTAACAGCAACATGGGAGTGATGTTCAGCCTTGAAGGACTTTCTCATTCCATCAGTGCAACAATTGGGAACAATATTGGGCTGTCTGCAAAGGAGAGTGCCATCTGTATCCAGATAAGGAACTGTGGAGTTTGAAAAAAAGTGCAAGGACTATTCCTTTTAATTTAGAAAAAAAGATATCTTATAATCTGATCTTGTTACCTCTTAGACTTCTCTTCTTTAAAGATATGATTTCTCTCTCATCACACCCAATTTGGATCAAGGTACAACATGGAAACAAAGTAAAGACTGACAGAGTGCTTTCCGTGGGGGGTGGGAAGCAAGATTGGCGGGGAAATTGTAAAACTCAAATATCTTTAATAAAAATAAATTTAAAAAAAAGACTGGGGTTAAGAGGCAGAAGTTTGAATTCTCATTTTTTAGGGTTTTGGGGAAGCAAACTCTTATAGGTGTCACTTTGGAACTGGTTCATTATGTATCTTCTCATAGTCAGTGAAACTTTAAAGTTAACATGTCTATATTATCTCAAAATTATCGAAGTCATTTGGTGATCTACTGGGTTTACTGCTGTTGTCTGGTACTTGTCTAAGATTTTCATAGCATAGGTCCAAGAACCTTGACAATAGCACCTAGATAGTTTCTGTTAATTCAGCACTTACTACTGAATTTTGGTCAGTATATGATACAATTTGTAAAAATGATACTCCTTTGATCTTTGGGACAGTTTGGATATGACTTACATGTTTCCCTTTACTATATTTCCTGATATTGTCCCTTTATACTAATTACTTATGAACTTACCATATTGACTAAAAAGATGGGGGTAGAGTAGATGAAGGTTGATGGGGGACCAGAACAAGATATAAAATGGTCTGTGATAGAAATGATTATTAATAGATCAATGATTTGGGAGGAATCAGTGTTTCTCCTTTTTCTATAGTCCTCATTTCAAAGTTCAATCTCTTGAAGGATTTTAATGAAACTGAATTAAATCTCTTGAATCTTAATCAGACCTCACCCATCCTTAGAATTTTATCTAAAGTAGGGAACCCTATTGTATTCTACTCAAATTTAGGAGGGGATAAATTCTTTTTAATCAATTGCCCAAAGCTAGGAGTGGTCTGGATGTAGAAAAAGTCTCATTGTCCAAAAATGACTTGATAACACTGTCTCAGGACACTCTTCAGAGTGAGTTCACTTCTCATTGTAGTATTATTCATTTTCTCTTCCTTAAGCAGAGTTGATTGCCACTTCAGAAATACCCACTCTTCCAAGGCATATAAACTGTGAGCCCACTGTTATGAGGGGTCTGTGGTTTCCAAGATGTCACTAACCTGTTTTATTAATAAAAATGTTGGCATTAATAAAATGACTACCCAGAATCAGGTCTCTGAATCTTTCTAGCGGTCACACCTCTAAGGTCCCTTTTGGTTCTGATTTTATGATAGACATGTATGACCAAAAAAGCAAGTAGAGAAGTTATGCAATGTGAGCAGATTCTTTCACCAAGATTTCACAAAGTAATGAAATCAGCAAGCAGAAAGTCTTGCCCACTAAAGTAACAGTGCATTTTTCCAGGAAGAAACTAAAAAATGAAATATTTTAACCAGTTTCTAAAGCTCTACTTTCAGAAATAGGCAGTGCTCTATCAATACCAATAAAATTTAAAACCCCTGTTGGATTGATGACCTATGGAGAATCTGAGGAAAAATATGGACAAGTATATTACTAAGAAAACATGACTGTGCCAAAGGAGAAAGCATCTGCAGATGCCTGAAAGAATGAAAATGTACTTTGTAACCCATCTCTTCCTAATATAAAGTTCCTTGAGGGCAGTTTTATCTTTCTATGCCCAGCATCTATGACAAAAATTTTATATGTATTAGCCATTTAATAATTATCTATTGAATTTGAATTCAATTTCAAACAGCTTTGTCTTCTAAAAAAAGTCCTTATAATTCCCCATAAAAAAGGTCCTTAAAAGTCCCTATCAAACATAAAGATTTTAGACATGATTTGAGACATTCTAGTGTCCCAGGATGGAAGATTTTTCCATCATTTGCCTACTCACCCTACTTAAGGGGTGTTAAAGTACCCACAACTTCCAAAAGGAAAGCTCCTTCGTTTTGTTTCCCAAAAAAGATTCTAGTGTACCAAGGATGAAGAGGAGGTACATGTAGAGATAAGTTTGTAGTGTCAGCATCTGGGAAATGAAGGAAAGTGGAGGTATGAGATGGTAATGTCTGATGCAGTAGTCAAACTTATGTGAGTTACTTAACTTTCTGTGATTTGGCTTTCTCTATAAAAATGAGGGAATTGGATTAGGTGGGCTCTGAGGTCACTCCCAGCTTTAAAGTTGTGATCCCCAAAGACTAAAAAAATTTTTCCTTCTCCCCAATTTCCCCTACATAACTCACAATGATGCTTTTGCAGTTCCCTAAAATACTTGTGATCTATTATATGTCTGACAGTAATCGTCTAGATGTATTAAATTCTCAAATCACTCAAGTTTCACATGGACAGGAACTTAGCCTCATCTAAACTATGTTTCCCATTCCAGAATGTTGCTCTAAACACAATTGTTTTGGAAATTACATTAAATTAATTCATTAGAGTATGGTTTCTGACATTCCTTACATCTCTAGGACTCAGTTTAATACCCTTAAGCTTATATTGCAGATAATTAGAGCTTAGGAATAAGTTCAGATTTCTAAAAATTCAAAGTAGGTCTTTGGAAAATAATCATTCACAATGTTTCTAATATAAATTCTAAAGGAGAAGGAACAAAAAAAGTTTAACTTGGCTGTATAAAACTTATCCTAGTTATTTATGTGAATTGCTAGAACATTTATATTGTCAAGACATTAGGAGACACCCTATTTTCCAGAACTAAGGGCCAGCAAGCAAGTTGTGTCTGGAGTTTGGTATAACCACTCTCCTTTGCACTTACAGTCTGGAAAAATACATTATTATATTGCTTTGACTGAGCTCAGACAGGTTCTGGTCATGAAGCCCTTTTATGAATCAAACCTGTCTCATTGATCCTGTTAACCCTCATTGTCAGGGCTACATTCTAAGCATAGAAATCTTCCCACAATGCCTCAGGTCCCCCATTAGGAGATCTAAGTAGTGGGGTAGGATGAAAAGAACATCCATCCTGAGACACTAGAAGAGCTTTAAGATTTGGAGGGATTATAGCAGAAAACCTGAGTCATCTCTTGATGGGGACTTTTAAGGACCTTTTTTTTTTATGAGGAATTTGCTTACAATTTTTTCCCTCCCTTTGCAATTAAACTTTTGATTCCTGACTCTGTCTAGCCTGTTTAGTTCCAGCCTACCCACAGGTTCTGTCCAGTTGATAATAAAGTAGCATAACAATATCTTAATAGGATTCATGAGTCCTGGATTCCATGTCAGGCTGCCAATAATAGACATTTCTATTGCTCTTGAAGGTTTTGAAAGTGCTTAGCCTCATTATAACACTTAAAGGTAGCCAATACACATATGCTTATCCCTAACATTTAAGGAAATTTGAGGCACAGGGACATCAACAGCTAGAATTATATCAATGATATGAAGCAGGATGTAACATAAGGTTTGGATTCATTCAACCTATAAGCTTGCCTAACTCACTATACAATCTTGGTCAAGTTATTTCACTTCTCAAGGTCATTAACTCTCACCTATAAAATGAGTTAAGAGTATGATGGCTCTAGTCTTTCCTGCTATTCCTGAGTCTAAGGCTAGATAATCTTCCTTTACTGTTCCAAATTATCAGAGTCTAACAGTTGTGAACCTCAATAAAGGCATAGCAAAATTAAAGCTTGGAGTTTTAAGTCTCCCAGAAGGCTGTATTCAGTGCTTTCCAAGGAAGAAGGTAGATATTCTAAAGGCCAATATTGGCTATTTAGAAACATCTCTATGTGTAGGAGGTCGATTGGAATTATTTTAGTTCGACTGCCTCTGCTATCTGCGCTAAGCAACCTCTTGTCTATATAATTTGGTCTCCTGGGTACATTTACCAGTTCACCAGGAGGGTGTATCCTGGGCAAGTAATTACTAACAGTTTATTTGACCAAGATGTTTCTCCCATTCTAAATTACACTGATGTTCCATTGCATTCATCAGTTTGGTTACCATGACACTATTCTCCAGAGCCTTATCCTGTGATGAAATCAGTTCTGAACTCAGACCTAAGATCTAGGATTCCTAAGAACTTCAGCAGAGAGCAGCCCATCCTCTGAGACCCAGGCTGAACAGATACCCTATCTGTGTCTTAGGTTGTAAGGCATTTTAAGTGTGATAACATTGAATTCATATTCATATGTGCTCAGTATTCATGGTTTCTTGCTTGAATATTTCTCACTACTGGAAAAAATTCAGAAGCAACAAAGTAGTACCAGGCAATTAGACAAAGTGAGACAAGCTAATTTTTCTAATTATGCTATTTGGAGTGATAAACAATTGCTATGTGCCAGAATACGGGTATACACACACGTTGAGGTCAGTTCAGTAGTTTAACAGTCTGCTTAGTCAGTCTGGCCTCTATGTTTGTGTGACCCTGCCAAAGTCACTTCTCAGTGACAAGAATTTTCAGTTGCACAATTTCTCATCTTCAATGGAAGTATTCTTACCTGGGAGCTCACAGGAATAAGATTACAGATATAAGTCAAAAGTTATAAATACATAAGTACATATTAAGCAAAATTTCATATAATCACAGCAATACTACTAACAATCACATTTCTAATATTTTACAAAATACCAATGGGCTAAGGGAATACAATTCTGAAAGACAAGTTTATATTGTTATTTCATCTATTATAGTTACCACCATCAAAAACTTTCACCAGTATTAAAGGCAACTAGCTCCTTGTTGTAAAGTTTTCACCCCGATTCCCTAACCCCTGCTAGCTTCAACAGTTGGAGCTTAGAGAATAGTTGCTTTTGCTACTGTGTGACCTTTTTCTAATATAATGGTCAGAACAGCTTCTTAATATAATGGTCAGAACAGCTTCTTCAGATGAGCTCATTAAGTTTCACATGGTGCTGAAACTGAGGCACAAAACCTCAATAGCTTGAAACTATTTTGCCAAAAAATAGAAACTAAAGGTTGAGATATATTTCTTGGCTTCAGAATTTCTAATTATTTCTATTACCTACCCAGTAGGTGGCACTGGGCAGTTAGGAGACACATTGGATAGTGCCAGACCTGAAGTCTGACTCAATTTCCTAAGTTCAAATCTGACCTCACATACTAGCTGTGACCCTGGGCAAGTCAACTCAATCCTGTTTGCCTCAGTTTCCTCATCTGTAAAATGAGCAAATGAAAATGACAAACCACACGTGTCTTTGCCAAGGAAACCCCAAATGGGATCAGTGTCTGATGAGATTGAAACAGCTGAACAACCACTAGAGGGTATATATACTTCTAGTTTTTTACACTACCACACCCCCATCCTACCCCACGAAAAAAGTAGATTACGTCAGTGGATGTTTACAAATTCCTTCTAGGTCAAATGTTCAAGACCTTGCTTATTCATCTTGATTTAAATCATGTCACATATGCAAGATTAGTGGTTTTTCAAATGCCAGTCTTCAGGAGGGTGATTCTGAGATCTTCAAAGTTCCTGGGAATGTTTGATCCCTTAGCATTCTTTTTCATCTTTATTTCCATCAGATTTTAGGGCAAACAGCAAACACTTCATGCTTACACCTATGCACCTTGGTCACTGTCTATTAACTGTAAAGAATTTCTACTCTTGTGCATTATCTCAAACACCTCCTCTAGAATCTTCCTAGAAAGACCTCCAATAGAATTTCTTAATTTTTTGGTACCTCAATTTCTTTATGAAAGTTAAATTCCTTTTAGTGTTTGGCTTAACTATTTTCCCTACAACCAGCATTTTGAACTGTCAGTTTAATTTTTGTTGGTACATAGTTCACGCTGGTTGAATGTTATATAGAAAACTACCAATTTTGTCTTTCAGTTGTCAAAATTAATTTTTCCTTGGGGCAGAAAAATAGTTTTGGTTCTAATCCAGATTTTGGTATTTAACTATTTCATAGGCTCAACCTTGGCAAAATGTTCAATAGCTGCCCGCGATTGGTCTTTCACTAATCATTGAGAAGGGCTGCGTACTTGAAAAATGAGGTCAAAAATCTGTTTTAGCCTAATACTAAAATTAGACAAGGCATGTATACCAGTGTTATCATTTACAATACCATACCCATATAGCCCTATTCAGGGTAATCACAAAAAACAAGTTGAAAATATCTACATTTTGTGGTGACTGGAATGTAAATTCGATTTTCATAAATTCCGAATTCAGCTGTTTTAAAGCCTTAAAAACTGAATTTTTTAATGAAGATTTATAATTGAGGTTGCAATTACGTTCTAGCCAACTTGGGTCACATTTTGCATTCCACTATGGCAGTGTATTTTGAAACAATGTCCCATAAGTCACATAATGAACTCAAGGCCAATTCTACCAGCTCCCAAAGCTCTGATCTGTCCAGTTTTAAATAGGGGAGTGGAAGTTGAGAAAGGTCTTGAGAAAAATAAACCACATTGATTTATGTGACATAAGCCATCTCTGTCCTGCAGCCAGATGGCACTAGTAACCAACCTGGTAATGACATAAATTTGATAGATTTATGCTACCCAAATTGGAATTACTTACAAATATAAGGTTGATACTAAAGTATGAATTCTAATCATTTTTACAAATCACAAATTCATCTAACATACTTTGTGCTATGAAGGGTCCAATAACTTGTGCAAGATAAAGGCCTTGTACGATGAGCCCTTCTAAAAAATGTGCCTAAATTAACAGCACCCATTTAAAATCTTACACAGCACTGTACTTTTAACATAAGGCATCTTTAAAATCTCCACATTTCCTAGTAAATCATGACTGCTCTTTTCTGGAATTACTAAGGTTTTATCATGTTATGTTCACAGCCTTAGGCACTAAAAATCTGTCATGATTAGGAAATATGAAACATTGCCAAAAGCTGTCCAAGTTAAACTTTCATGTAGTTTGCTCATGTGGTCACAAGACTGAAGGCAATATATTTGGAGATAAAATGGGCTGGACTTTAGGTAGGCTCTTAATAAAACCTACAATTACAAGGCCTTAAAGGTCATCAGTTAAATTGGTATTCCATTTGCCTCCAAAAAATAGCTTTCTCCAGATTGATTAAGGATACTAAGCACATGCTACAAGGATATTGCCATTTTTCTTAACACAAGTCTCTCAACTTTTTTCCACCATAAACCAGGGCTTAAATAGTTCACCTGACAGGTATTTCATTTGCAGAATAGGAAACTCCTAGCAGTTAAGAACATGCCTGTAAAGTTTGCCACAGAAAACACTAGACAGCTTTATTACCTCTAGGGAATGATTAGACCCAAGATATGTGTCTGAGTGATAGAATATGAAAAGTTATGACATCAAGACTGGTATAGGCTTCTGTGTTTAGTCTTCAATTCGCTGACAGCCAGATCCAAACCTCAGATATGTAATCACAAAGCCTTAATTTGAGATCATTTTGCCAATTGTGTTACATGCTAATACATCAGAAATGACTTCTTCATTGTATTTCAACTCTCTCATAAGCACTCTATATGGTTGAGACTTCAATGGCCTAATTGATGACTCCAGTTGTATAGAAAATGACCCATACCTTCAAGCATTCCTTTAAACATAACTATAATAGGTAGCTTATAGTCTTACTAATGATGACTATTGAGTTTGCCTTACAAATATAGGTCACTAAGTGATGGACTTCTTCAAATGGCCTGGGGTTATTAATGGGCTTAATTATACACTAGAAGAAAAAAAAATTGAAGTGCATGTGTCTGATTCCTGGCAAACAAAAGTATTTTTTTCTTCCGTTGAACATGTATTCATACTTCTCTAATGCTTTAACATATAAATTATATCCCAAGTGTGAACTCTATTCTTTTAGTGGTAAAGCTACACACAGGAAGAGGAAAGAAATAGGTAACACTAGAGTGCTTAAGTACCACTATAGGAAATACATTTCTTCTGGGTTTCTTTGTTCATCTTTCACTCTCCCAAATTTCAGTGACCCCGCCATCCCTCCCCCATGCCCAAGAGAGAAGCATAAGCCATAAAAAGCTGGATCTTCTGATGAGACTTCAAATCCACTTCAGAATTAACCATGATGTAGAAATTATGTGAACTTAATCCAGTGACTTTTCCAGTAGATATTAATAATTCCATCTTAAGTGCTCATTTAAAAAATTAAGTTGTTAAGTGAAAAACTGGAATGAGAGGAAAGCAGGAAAATATTCTTCCTCTGACTTCTTGATGAGTGTTGTTGCTCAAGTAGACTAGACTGGTTAGATAAATGTAGGTCACTATAGATTGTAAGTCACTTGCTTTGGTATTGGAGGGTCTTTCCTTAAGAGAAAAGAGATTCATTAATGGCACTGAAAAAAAAAAGAGAACAAAGGTAAAATATTGAAACAGGAATATTACTAACCTCAAAGGAATATCACTAACCTCAAAGAAAGCAGAGACATGTAGTTCCAATTAAAAACCACAGTACATTTAAAAGAAAGTGTGCAAATTTAGCCTTCCCCCTACATCCTTCATTTTCTAATGCATACATGAAAATCAATGTGCCCCAAAGTGTAAAAGTTGTATAATGTTTAGTATTTCTATTTCATTTTTTAAAGTGAAGAATATCTTTAACCTTCCTTTAGAATCATTTGTTACATTTTAAAAGTATAAAAATGCCCCACCAAATGACTTTTTTTATTTATCTTAGAAAATTTTGATAAAATTTAGTAATTTATCTGTCAGATTATTTAGAAGTCATTCAAACGAGGGAAAAGTGAGATAGGGGATGTGGGGGAGGACTTTACATCACTTGCTTCATACGCAATGATTTTGGTTTTTTTGTAACTTAATCTGAAGTGCATCTGAAATGCAAAGTTCTTATGAAAAGAGCAAAATAATAAAACAAGATGACCCCAAAATAGCTAAAAAGTACCTTAGGGAAGCTGAGAAAGTTTCACTGGGGAATCTGGTTGGAATTATTTGACTTATTAAAAGGAAAGAACAGATTTAGAAATAAGTCTGAATGTCTAGATTAAACAGTATCTTCCTTTTATCATTATGTATCAGGAATTAATAAATTCATTTTTTAAAAGGTCCATTTCCATAAAGTATGCCAGGAAATTATATGTATTATTAAATAATCTCTCAGACAGACATCATTGTCAATGTCAACACAAATCCTAAAATGAATACCAATCATAAAAACAGCACCACTTTCAACACTATCTTAAGGATAAAATAGCAGCTTTCATGCTTTGGATACTTTTATGAACTTTCAACAAAGATACAAAAAACTCACTTCTATACCAAAAATAAATAGAATAACCAAGGCAAAGGAAAAAAAAATTCCAGGTTATCATTCTCCTTAATCCAAATGCTTTGTAGTTTTTCAGGAAAAGCACTACGATTTAAAAAGAGGAAAAGCAACATACCCACAATAAAGATAATCTTTATCAATGTCTGTGTCAAGAAAGCAGACTAAAAACTCTATTCTTTATAATGGGTTTCTTCCACAGGGAAGATTGTTTTTTTTAAATCCTTTTTAAGTAATCATATAAGGTTATCAGGACGGCATACAAGTTTTCCCTACAACATAACATTTAAGGCTGGACAAATAAATAGGTAGATTTTTTAACATTAGTGCAAGTTTTATTCAAGGGGTCAACTTTAAAAATAAGTCTAACAAATGAAAAATTCACTAATAATCCACCCTATAAGAATTGGTAGAACTTACTAAAATCATTTATCAAGTGAAAATAAAAATCCGCTTCCCAAGAAATTCTGAATAAAGCTATACTCAGTTCTACCAGAGGCATTCCTGTATCTTTGGCTGATGGACAAAGTACTATGAATTTTCTCCAGAAATTCTGCTGATGAAATTTTCTATTTTTAAAATAAATTGTCTGACACAAATTCATTCAAAGAAGTTTCTAGGAACTTCAATCTATGCCAGGTGTTTTTGATGTAAAAACTGTAGTTCTTAGATAGTAATCATCTTATTAAATTATGGTTTAAGTTTGTAGATTTCTACCTGAATTATGTTCAATTTCCTTATAACTCAGGTAGTACTTACTATCATAACTTCAATAAATACACAAGTCAGACTAAAATTCTTAAAGGGTTTTTTTACATTTTAAAGATCTAAAAACATTTAATAAAAAGGGATGACTTTGGAAAAAAAGGAATATTAAAGAACAATTTATATTTTCCTTTGATATATTAAGCCAAAGAATATTTTAGAGCCCTTTCCCAAAATAAAATGTAGCTTTAAAATAAAATTACCAGCTGTAAGATAAATCATTAAAAGATGATATTTCATTATTCTGCTAGCCTGTTTCAGGTAATAAAAGATCAACCCAAGACTGTTCAATCATCTTAATGGAGTAACATGAATTATGTCAGAAAAATCAATCTTTCTTGGAGTCACAAGATATTTGACCACTTGCTGCTATCTTCCAACCAATTTTTTGAAAGTTATTGCTTTAATTGGCAACTTCTATATTGGACAAAAAAAAACTCTATTAAGTCAAATAAGAGTTACAAAGTTTATACAGAGGATACAGTAGACTCATAGAGGCTATTAGAGCTGACCCATACACCCAATATGAAGTGCAGTTGATTGGGTGAGGCTTTTAGGCTTTTTGCTTTTTTTTTGTTCCAAAACTATTTTCCCTCCTTTATAGACCATTCTTTCAGATGGCATTTAAGCAGCTTAATTGCATTATCATATAACAAATCACTTGTCAACAAACCAAAACATAAAAACATACCAATAAAGGACAAACTTTTCACAGATAACCATAAATAAAAGTGCAATAAGTGTTCAAGTAGGGCATCATGTAGTTTAGGCAAGCTGTATGTGAACATTTGGCATAGGTCATCTTTTAAAGGCTCTCCGGGGGTCCCTCCCATTACTTATTGTGGTCACAACTGGCTGAACATTAGCTGTTGCTGGTAGCTGTGGGTTTACAGGTCCTCGTCCATTGGCTCTCCCAGTACCTGCATAGGAGTGGGCATGATTATATGAAAATGCGAATCGCCCTGATTCAGTTCCAGTTTGTACACAATTTCCAAAAACGACAACATTTCATCACCAGTTCCAGATCCTGACACTGACACCTGTATAAAGATATCCCTTCTTTCAAACACCCAGATGGACAGATACAGATACAGACACATAAACAAACACACACACACACACACACACACACACACACACAAACAAGGTCAAACAGACTAGGAAAAGACTAGGGAAACATTTCTAGAGACTACCTCCCCCCCCCAAACTGACATTTTTAAGTAAGCATATATGATAGCCTTAGACTGTATTTGGTGCTGTCATCGAGAGGAAGAGGGAAGATTAACTTAGGTATCAAAGTCAGAAATCAACACTTACAAAAAGAACAGATGTCCCCTCCCTACACTGAAAATAAAGGCAGAGAGAAAACAGAAAATAGTAGGAGTTAAAAGCCCTATCAGACACTACTATTATTGAAACATCAAGACACAGACACAATAAATCACTTTTGATTGTGAAGAGAAGTTTTTAAGAAAAGATACAAAAGTTAACAGGAAAAAAATTTGGCAATCGCCCTTAAACTTGTCTTGTGATAAGAACAAATGAAATTTCCACCAATCTGATCTCCAAAGTACATTATACAAGTTCCCCAATGTAAATTTCTATTTGGTTACTTTTAAAATTAAGAATATAATATAGTTGATGTTGGTCTTTTTCCCAATAAACTTTTAAAGGAGAAAACTCCATAGTTAAGCTTGAGAAGCTAAATTATAAACTTGAAACCCTTAAGTCAGCTTTTGTCAAATGAAACCACCAGGATAATAAAGATCTATAAATTCAGTGGCAAACTTCTGATAAAAGTTTTTTTCTTAAAAACCAAACCCATGAATTAATATTAAGTTCTATCTACAAATAATACATATTCTTCAACCTCACATGTAGTAGACTTTACATAAAGACTTACCTACTGGCCCAAATGTACCTGTACCCATATTACTTGCAGAAGAATTATTTTTTTGTTCACCATGTGCCTTAAGGAAAATGTTAAGAAAAAAAATTTAAGTAAATAGCATCAAAAAAAAACTGATGACCATGAAATGTACCAAAAGAGCACAGAAATGCATGTTTTTTGTTTCTAACCACCCCCCAATTTACTATTTTTAAAAGTTTACCCATATACAATTCTCTAATGTACCTCAGCCTAAACCATTCATACAATGAATGCATATAAGCACAGGTATAATCACCAAATTTCCTATCACTTTTTCCACCCCTCAAAATGGCAAGACACACACACACACTTATGTGCATGAAGTTTTGTTGTATGTGGTGCATGAAGACAAATGCTTTAAGATTTGAGAATGTCCTACTAACTTTTTAAAATAATTGTAAGACATGTCAATGTGCCAAGAAAACAGGGTTGTTAACAACTCATCTATAAAATTGTAGTACATAGCAAAAAAGCAATTTGCTCATAAAACTGTTAATTACCACTTTGTTCTGCTGTCCAAGATAGTCTGGATTAGGTTCACTGAAGTTTGGCACTTCTGAGTATACCATGCAAAATCTGAAAATAAAGCAAAAAGTTAGATGGCTGCTGGGTTGGTTTTTTTTTTTTAAAGGCAACTGAAGAATTTCTACATGGGGAAACCAATTAAATATCAAACTCTTTTCTAGTAAGGTTTCTTCCAAATTCAACAATTACAATAAAGTGTTTTAAGATAAGTCAAATTCTTACTTCTTTCCTCCTTACAACATTGTAAGAAACTCAAACCCATTAAAGGATTTATTAAGCACAAGCAGCAAATGTCATTCCTATTATTCAATATCAATCATCAGAAACATAAGAATATCCTTGCAACATTCTTTAGATCAAAAGATAATTCTACTGATCCACACCTTAATAAGACAAATGCTTAGAGTTCTAATTAGTGGATGGATTTATCTGGATTCAGTCAAATTGTTCTCCCTATTTCTAGTCTCACAATGGCAACATTATTCATAAAGGAGGCAGCTAATTGAAGGGTAGGCTGCAATTTACTAACTCATGTTCACTCACTATTATCTAAACATAAAGGTAATATTGTTACAACCTATCATTTTTTTCTTAGCCTACTTAAAAAAAAGGAAAAATATATTTGCAACTGACAAGGAACAATACACACGTGGAAGTCATTTCAGAATTGAATGGATTAAGCATTTAATCTCTAAGAATCTTTTATTCCTACCATTCTCAAAAGGATATTCCTAAAGGGATTAAATGACCAGTATTTCCATACCTTTGCTTTTTAAAAACAACTTTAGTCAACCTTAGACATATCAACACACAAGAAATATAAAGAAACCACCTTTTCCCTTGGCCTAAACCCCACAAAGTGTTACCAACTTCTGAACCAAATTGATGGCATTCTCCTTTCATCATTACTGACAACTTCCCTGAACAAAGCTTTTTCCTGCTCCCTCAATCTGGATTTTTAATTTTTTTATAAAAGCTTTTTATCACATGACTTTTCTTTTGACAAATTCATCTCCAACCTCATATATGGCCTCAAATTAATGTAGGGTTTCTTTTCTTTTTTCCTGAGTCCTAGCCAAAAGTTGAATGGAATAATTACTTGGGTCACTATATACCACACTTGTAATAATGCATTCCAATGACTAGGCTAGCATGGAGGCTAGATTACCTTTACACCCCCAGAGAGGATGGTCCCTCCAGGTCAAGGTGGAGATCATTACCAGGGCAGGGTATGGAAGCTCGCATTGCGGCTGCCTGCACCGTACCTAGACTGTGAATAAATAGAGGGCTTCAATTTTTCAGTGCTGCCAGTCCTTTTAACATGAGCACACATTCACCCAAGAACAGAAAAAAAATCAAATTTTAACTTATGCCTATAACTTAAACCTAAATAACTACTGCATGCTTTGTTTTTGGTTGTGTTTTAGAAGACAGCAGCTGATATCAGTAAATGCCATCTTGGAAATACCATGTACCAACAGCTAAAGGAATGGTTCTTCTGGGGAGAGATTTAGAGAAATTTCTTACTATTCTTTGTTAGAATTAACTGAGACCAACCATGTAAGAAACAGATTTATTAGATATACAATTCAAAGAAATGAACAGATTTAACATTATCATCCATGTTAGTTAAGCTATCAAATAGCTTTAACTCTCAATTCTTTTTTCAATTACCAAAAAAACCAATCTCCAGAGAGAAATTGTACTTCATACCTACCATTGATTTTACAACAAGTCAAGTACACCATAGCTGCCATATTTTAATACTTACTCCCCAATTTTCTGAAGTTCACCTCCTCTTCCTGTGTAAAGAGTCAGACATCCTTTCCACATAGATGCATATCTGAGGACAACAAACAAGAGTCAATTATGTGTCTAATCTACAAGCGGTGCACAATGTTCCTCTCAGATGTGGTCCAGAGGGCCTTTACTCCATTATTATAAAGGAATTATGATCTGATCTTAAGGATTCTGCACTATAATGATGCTACTTCACCACCTATTCATCCATTCCTGTCAATACTATGCAACTTTCCTATGTCTTCCAATTTGCCACTGGGGGTGTGATTCCAAGTCTCCCCCCACCCCAATTAAAAACTGCCAAAAGGGGTCAACACAATGTATTGAATCCTTCTCTTCCTTCAAAGGAGATACTGTTAATTCAGCATTCTTGTGCCTAATTTATTTAATTCACAATAATCCCATGTCAACATTTTCCCCCCTACATCAGAAGGTGAAGCTCTTATTAGAGTTTAATATCCAAACATAACATAAGCAAAAAAAAAAAAAAAATCTTACCTAAGTCCAAAATAAATTCTATTTAATATAAAGTTCAGGGCTTTATAGAGTTTCCATTAGTCCCATAACAATTATTAACTCTACATTAAAGCTAGCATGCTAATAGAGAAGACAATTTGATTTTACCAGCAAAAAATATGCTATTCCTAATGTAAAAGTCAAGAAATGAAGCTAAAATTTATCGAAAATGACAGAAGGGCTGAACAGTTTAAAATCATATCATGAAGCAAGGAGATACACTAGCAACCATCTATTTTTCCAAACTATCACTGCCTGTACCTAAGATGAACTAAAATTTTAAATAGGTTATTTAATGTGAATGGCACCAACCAAAAAAGGAAGCCCCCCCCCCCCCCCCCACCATATGCAGAAGTGGTTTCAGGCGGGTCCCTGGTTAACTGGTTTCCAAAGAGACCAATAATCTCCTGGAAATCCATCCAGCTGTGTGTCTCCAGAAACTCCCTTTCCTTTTCTTTCTAACTGCTGGGGGTTTTCCTCCTCTCCTCTAACTCCCCTTTCCCCATAAGTGCAACCTGAGCAGCAGCTTCCAGTCTTCTTTAAAGCAGACCTAATGAAGGCTACAATTAATGGGGGAGAAGAAAGGGTGAACCCAACAAAGCCTGCCTTCCCCCCTCCCCACAACCACCCTTTTATATTATATACCTTCAGTCTCCCACCTCAAGGCCCAATTCTGACCAGGTGATTAAATACCTAAGAGACTCAAGGGAGCCAAGCTAGTAAAAAATGCAAATAGTTTAAGTCCATTCTTTGTGTCTCCCCAAGTACCTACTCATTGCCACATATATAAACCAAGACATCCCCCAGACTCTTAACAGGGGAAGAAAATCTACTTTTAGAGCAACAGACTTGTAAAACCCCAAAGTGAATTATGGGCTTGCTAAAGAGTACGATTTATTGGCCAAACACTGGAATCAGAAACCTTAGTCCAAGAAATGGGATGGCAAGGGAAAAATCAGAGACAGGACACTGACAGGTTAGAGGCCCTAGCACCATCTCCCTAGTACTCTGATCCCTTCTCCTCTACCCACACCACTACCCAAGAGTGAATCACAGAGCTCCCTACTACCATACCCAAGTGATAAATATATGCCTTTTTCCCTTTTCATGTTTGCTTGCTGGGGGAGGCTGGGAAGGAGGATGTGTGACTAGCATCCCAATATGGGGTCCAAAATGAGGATGTATGACTGGCATCCCAAAATAGAGACTCTCTGCTGTAAGACAGAATAGTTAAAATTCTATACTATACTAAATAAGCATTACAGATCAAAGATCGGTGGGCTGGTTTGGGAATCCAGTCACCAAGGTTAACATTATTCTTGTTCTCGATCACTTACAAAATAACCTACAGAATAGAATGAAAAGCACTTTACATCTTGCAAAGATCTTTACTTGGGTTAAATATATTTGATCTTCACGGTAATTCTATATAGCACAGGATATTATCTCCCACTTTACAGAACAAAAAAACTACAGTTGGGGGGTTAAATAACTTACCAAAGGTCAGAGCAGGCAATAATTTGAATACTGGACCTGTATACATAAACTAACATCCTCTTCAAACTTATCAAGTACTTTTCAACACCAGCCACTGATAAAAAGCACCATTTAAATAAGTTCTTTCTATATCTCCCCTGCTGAGAATGACTTTTTCTTATCTCCTCCTACACATTCACATAAATTATCTTGTATTGAGGTTATTTTATTTATACTTAGGTATGTCTCTGGACAATAACCCTCTTTATGACAGCAACTTTCTCTTTTTTTTGTCTCTATCACCAAGACCAACTATAGACCTTGGCATTTAATACTGACTTACTCTGGGGATGGCATTTTGTAGATGTAGGATGACTCATTATAAAAATATAAAGACAACATTTTTAAGCTTGTACACAATGTTTTTGTACATGAGATCCCATAAAAAGGAGAGGCAGTGTGGTAGAGTTAAAAAGAATACTGGCTCTGGATCCATGCAAGAAATTCCATCTCATTGGTTCTCAGCATCCTCATTCATCAACTGATAGAGATGGAGTTGGTGACTCTAAAGGTTCCTCCCAGGCAACAATATATATATGACCTGAGGTTATGTCCTATTAAGAGTATGTGCATATATATATATAGATATATATATATATATATTAGACCATATCAGCCATGGGAAAACAATTTACTGCTTTTTAACCATCAACAAAATTGATGTTTTGCCCTTCATTCTCCAAAACCACCATGACATCAGGTAGGTGATGATGCCATGACAAGCACATGAATTGGCTTTGAGTGAGGGGGGGACTGTGCTGAGTCACCAATCTCACTTTCTCCTCCAGAGCCATCTGGGTCCAGTGGCCAAATCTGAATCAGGATGACTGGAGATGGCCCAGGGTGTTAGGCAATCAGGGTTAAGCGACTTATCCAAGATCACAGAGCCAGGAAGTGGCAAATGTCTGAGGCTGGATTTGAACTGACTCCAAGGCCAGTGCTCTATCCACTGCCCCATCTCATTGCCCCAGAAACAAAACTAAAGGAGTGGCTAGGCAGTGTTGCTTGTATGGAGTCTGAGTTCAAATACCAATTCTCTTACTACTACCTATGTGATGAACCTGAACAAGAAAATTATCCTGGGCCTCAGTATTCTCATTAGCAAAATTTAAGACACTAAAATCTATATCAAATCTATAATCCAGATTCTAAATTTAAAAACTGAACAAAGGATTTTAAATTTTACATTCAGATGTTTTTCTATACTGAATTTGAGTACTATGCTATCTTTAATTTTAGGATTTATTCCACTTTGCACAATTATAGTTATTGGAGAGTTTTGGCTAGATTACATAAATCTGAAGTACAATCTTTAAATTTAAGGAAAATCTATAAAAAGAATATTTCTTTAAATCCTTGAGTTTCAATTATGCCCTCCCTGCTTCACTGCAGAATATATTAAAACTTACACCTGAGAATATATTAATTTTCTGAGTTTATAACATAGTTGTAAAAGTCAAATTAACTAACCAAAACATCAATTCCTTCCATATAATACATTTATAGTACACTAGGCCTGACCACTGGTTGAGTATTATTTTAACAGACCTCATCTGAACTCCCTTCTCTACACAAATGGTTGACAGTGTGGTCTCAGTTAATACTAACAGTTTATGCTATGGAATTCCAGCTCCATTCCCAGATTGTTAATTTTCCTTTGACCAAATTCTTTAATAAAAAAAAATGTGCTGCTTGGTCACAGTACACTAAACTGATAGTAGTTCTAGCTGGCAATGTAAAAATATTTGGGCTTTTTATTTTGCTTTTGGAGTCTTTTTTTGGGCAAAAGTAAATTTTTACAAAGTGTTAGTATTATTCTGAATATAACTTTAGACTGGAATAGAGGAATATGAGTTAAAACCCTACTATAGGTGGAAGATAGCTTTTCTGAAAACCATTTTTATTATTCCTAATTTCTCATCTCTTTAGACCAGAGTGTAAAGAGAGTAATGGATTTAGTTATAGCACCTTGGGTAGGCTCTAGTCTCTTCTATGTGACTTTAAAAGTCATTTTTCTGACTTTCAGTTCTTTGAAAGTGAGAGTTTATCTCTAACCTGCTTCCTGCTCTAAATCTTACATTATCTACTTTAAAAGCCTATTGTGCAAAAGAAAGTTGTGCCTTAACAAAGGCAACAGTCTACTACAGTGGAAAGATCTGTATGTAATTAATTGGGCGATCCTTGGTTAAGATCTGGACTCATCACTTACCCAGGGATAAATAGTTTAATTTTTCTAGGGTCAGGTTTTTCATCTGTAAAACTGGGGGAAGAGCAGGGTATTTTGAACAGGATGAATTCTAAGGTCATCCAGGACAGCTGGGTTTGGACCTGGGAGCCTGGATGAGCTGAATTGAAATACAGTCTCAGACCCTATTCACCAAATCTCTTTGCCTCAGTTTCTTTATATACAAAATGGGGAAAAACTAACTTTACTCCAAGTATTGTTTAGAGAACCAAGCATTAAGTAAATGCTAGCTTTTATTATTTTTTTTAATAATTAAGGTCTCTTCCAACTCTAATTTCTAATTTTTTTTTTTAGGTTTATTGCAAGGCAATGGGGTTAAAGTGTCTTGCCCAAGGCCACACAACTAGGTAGTAAGTGTCTGAGGTTGGATTTGAACTCAGGTACTCCTGACTCCAAGGCTGGTGCTCTATCCACTGCGCCACCTAGCTGCCCCTTTTCCAACTCTAGATCTAAAATTCTAAATAAAAGCTATCATACTACTAAAAGAATCTTTCCTTAAAAGTCAGAATTTCCATATACATACCTGAAAGAAGTAAATAAAAATCATAATTATCTGGTGATTTTTAATCCTTAAAAGAATGGAAATGCTAACATTCTAAATTTTATTTAAGCAACAGGAATTATCTTCATGAATTCTTTATCTATGAAGAAGATAGATTTACAGAGTCACTTGGTTGATTGTTAATGAATCAAATATGGTCAAGAATAAACTTCCTGCTTTGAAGATACAAGCTCTTAGGCTTGCTTCCTGGAGATGTTATAAAAAAAATTAAGATAATACCTGTTAAGTGTTCTGAGTTCCTTAGCATCAAGGTAACAGGCCTAATTACATTATGCTATTATGACTATTATCAATCCCCACCCTGCTTCCCTATTTATGACTCAGAAAAGTATTACAACAACCTCAATGCAAAAACTTCCAAATGTTACTTCCTAGTTTACTATCTCAATACTTCTATCACACCCACCCCCAAATAAGTTCATCAATTTGTTCCTGTGGATTCTGGAACTAAATTTCCCCCTCCATATGCAACTCTTCCATCTGCTATGTTAGTTTTAAAGCCTACCTTTTTTTTTTTTACATTTTACTCCATCAGAACGTTACGTGTCATTTTCCCTAATGAAGATCTGAGCATGGAAACAGAAAAATCATGGTGGTGTACTAAAGTTGATCTAAAAAAAGGGCAAGCCTTTATTTCTGGCTAGCTAAAATATAAATGTCCCACTTGCTAAGGATGGGGTTTTAGCCTAACCTTTGACCTAACAGAAACCAAGCTCTCCGGTTCAGGTTTGTCCTCTTTCGGCTAACAGGTAAATGCGATATAGATAATTTAGCAGGTTCTAAAATGAGCAGCTCACTCTAGAGACGGATACTCCCATTTACAGGAAAATGTAGAGGGCAGGATGTTAATCCTAATCCATCCAATTTACTACCCCCCACCCGCAAGTCGGCCTAAAAAGTCCTGAATGGGAGTGTTAGATAAATTGAATCAGCTTCCGAGGAAACAAAGGGTGCCTCCCCCTCCTCGGGGGGCAGGTAGGGTGCTTGGCAGACTGCGGGTGGATGCATGTGCTCCGGGAGGAGTGGTCCGCACACACACCTACCCTCGGGTCAATCGTATAATATCCCCGGGCTGGATCAGACCTCCGATTTCGTCCCACACCGAGATGGTGATGCTGCCCGTCTTGTCGGCTACTTTGCACGATCTAACTTCGTGGCCGTCTTTGGTTTTGGTCACGCGTCCTGCGAGGATTGGAAACATCCAGAAAAAGGTGGAGAAGAAGAAGAAGAAGAAAGTCGGGTCTCGTTAGTGTAGGGCTGGGCTTTCGGGGAAGGCGACCCCTCCCCTCCCCCGGGGGGCAGAAGGGAAAGCGCCGGGCCACGCGGGTCTGGGGCTCCGGGAGGCGGCCACGTGCGCGGGGGGGGGCCGGGAGGCGGGGGGGGGGGGCGCCGCTCCGGCGGCGGGCCCCGACTTACCGATCTCCAGGACAATAAAGACGACATTTAAGTTTTTCAGCCCGGGCTTAATGTCTTTTATGAACAAGTGCTGGTCGTTCGCCCCATTCATAGTGAGCGCCGGGAGCGTGCAGGTGCGGCGGCGGCTACGGCGGCGGCGCGGCCCGAGGACAAAGCATCCCAGCCCTCGGGCGCGGCGCGGCGGCACGGCCGGGCGCGACCCGCGGCCCCGGGAGGCCAAGCGCCGCGCCGCGCCGGGCCGGGCCCCTCTGGAGAAGGGAATGGGGGCTGGGCCGCGGCGAGGAGGCCCGAGCCGGACCGGGAGGGAAGGCGAGCGCCGCCCGCGGACGCCCGCGCCGGGCTCGGCTCGCTGGCACGCGCGCACGCGCAGACACCCGCGGGCCCGGGCGGAGGGGCAGCGGCGTGCAGCAGCGCCGGCCCCGCAGCCGCCGGCCCACTCTGCCGCCCCGCCGCCGGCCCGGCCGGCCAGCCCCGGCTCGCCCCGCCCCTTGTGACGCCACCGGCGCGTCGGGACGTCGGCGTGCCGCGCGGGGGGGCTCCCCGGGGCTGGAGGCGACGGCGCGTCCTTTGTGCCTTCCCGCCCCGCCCGCTCGGAGGGCCCGCCAGCCCCTCGGCCCCTCCGAATCGCGGGCGCTCCGGCCCCGAGGGCCGGGCCGGAAACTCCCCTTCACACGCTCTGTAGAAAAGGGACCCGAGAGGGGCCGGGGACGGGCCGGGGCCGGCTCCCCTCGGCGCGGAAGGGGCCGCGGGCCGTGCTGCCCCCAGGGGCCCGGGGGAGGCCAGGGCGGGCCGGGCCGCCCCGGTGCCCCTGTGGCCTTCCCACGGGGATGTTTGTTTCACTAGGCAAAAGACGTTTTTCTTTGTTTGATTTCTTCCGAGCTCGCCCAAAGCCCCGACAGACCCAGGGGGTCTTGCTTTCCCATTTTAATTTGGGGGGTGGGCTGAGTAAAAGCCTTCCTCCTTTGCTGCTGCTTTGTCTTTTCCTTCCCTGACCTTAATCACTGAAGTTGCCTCAGTCAAACCTGAAGCCCTTGGCCCTTTTCGGCCTCCCACCCAGGGCCGTCTGGGTCATCGTGGTCCATAGCGGACCACCGGCCCGGGATGGTTCCGGAGACCCGGGGTAGGGCTGGTGACTGCGCACCCCCCACCCCCCCAAAGCCAGTTCACCTCCGTGCCATGACTGCAGCTCTCTGATGTCATGCTCTTCGATACAATCCTTCGGCCTCACGTTTGATTGCTTTCTTGCCTTTCGAGTCTTCCTTCTCCTTATTTCCTTCCATATAATATCCAGCAACACTTCTCACAGCACACTCACACAACTCCCCAAATCTGACTGTTCCCCCGGACTAGAATTCTCCCCACCTCACAACTACACCTTCTAGCTTCCCTCAATTTCCTTTTAAATCTACTCAGATCTCACCTCCAGATAGGGCTCTTTCTAGATCCCCCCCGCCCAACACATACAGCTCAGTGCCTTCCCTCTTTTGTTTTTTTGAATTTTTGTTTTTTATTAAGTGTCTGAGGTCCAATTTGAACTCAGGTACTCCTGACTCCAGGACCAACCACCTAGCCGCCCTAGAGACTTCCTTCTTAATGAAACTCTCCTTTATACTTGTATATCCATTGTTTGCCCATTTTCTCCCCTAAGGAGGCAGCAGAGGCAGTGGTAGAAAGAGCACCGGCCTAGGAATCAGGATTGGAGTTCAAATGTGACTTCATATACATGTCCCTGGGTGAGTCACTAAAGTTTGATCGCCTCACATCCAAGGTCTCCAGTTGTCCTGATTCATGTTTGGCCACTGAACCCAGATGACTCTGAAGGAGAAAGTGAGGCCGGTGACTTAACAGGCTCTCCTCGCTCAAATCCAATTCACGTGCTTGTGATGGTGTTGCCTGAGAAGTTGGTACTGCCAATAAATATTGATAATTCTTGTGAAAGTGAAGAATTCACTACTAGCCCTGGAGTTGAAATAGCTTAGGATTTATTTCACAAGCCTGCAAAGTTTACAGATTAAAATCTTTTTACTGAAGAGACAGCATGCTGCTTGTAAGTAGCAGGAAGAAAGGACAAATAATAAAGGACTAGGTGAGGTGCCGGAGGGAAAGAGAGATAGGAGAGTAACCAGGGGCCTCCATGGAGCCAAGAGCTCAAGTTTGAGGACAGGCTGAACAACAAGGTTTTAGGTGACACTGCCAGAGGAAAAGAGAGAAAGGAAAAACAGCCATAAGAGCTGGCTCAGACTCGTGTTCAACCACATGGAATAGAGACTGGGAGTGGCCTAGGCCAGGAGCAAGTGGTTCTAGTTTAGAGAAAGCATAGGGAGAAAAGAAGGGCAGAAAAAAAGAGCTCTTCTGGGACTTCTTACTTAAATGCATTTCCATAATGGGTTGGACAAGGGTGAGACTTGGGAATTTTAGCACCTTGGCTCCAGGTACTCTCCAATAGGCCACAGGAGCAGCCCTCCAAGGATTTGCCAAGTCAGTGACAGGCTAGGAGCCAGGATCAGTAAAATTACAGGATTTTAACAGAACAAGAAGATTACAAAATTTGTTTCTAATTGCATTATTTCCTATGCCCATAATTCCCTGCATCAATGGCATCACTTTCCTTGATGATGTGCTCTTCTCTTTCCAGAATAAAGGACAAACATCAAAAAAAAAAATTTTAAAGCATCTCTCCCATTACAATTTGAATTTGCCCCTCTTTATAACCCCAGAGCTTTGGTGGGGTTGAAATAAAATCCCAGGTCTTTGTGCCTTTATATCAAAGCAACAAATAATTAAAGTGAGAAGTTCCAAAATTTCTTTAGAGAATTCTTTCTAACCACTGGAATTGCAATGACTCAATACTCATAGGTGGAACCCAGAAATTTATTACCTTTTGACAGGCAATCTTTCCTACTTAGGTAGCCAGGTCCAAGGAAGGCACATTCACAAAGACTTCTGGACAGGAATCGACTTCCTAGGTTCATATATATATATTTTCCTTAAAAATGAATATTTCAGTTACAAGTAAGAAAGTACAGATTAAAATGGTACAAAGATTTTCCACCTCTGCGCATTGTACATTTTTATACCACTCCAAGGGTTGACTACTACCAGTACGAAAGCCAGTGAAGGAATGATATCAAATAGTTCAGTGACTTGCTAGTAAATGTTTAGCAGTAGACTCTCAGAAAACAAAACACACTTTTAACTTTGATCTGCATTATTAACATCTTCTCTCACTTTTTTCTTAAGTCTGGACAATCAACAATAATAAATCAAATTCTGATTTGTAATGTTTGCCAATTTCCAAGGGGGAATTGCTTACATGGAAAATTTTGAACCAGTAAGAGCTGGTTCCTCACACCCTTGAGATAGTTGAGAGATTTCTTCCATTGGTTTTGGCAATGTACTTTTATATTCTACTCCAGTCTCTTATTTCTGCTTTTTGTTTGACCCTCTTTTGATTATTTGGCTAGGAGTAAGGAAGACATTGGTTTCAAAATCCTATTCCCTTAGACATTTAACCGTTTGTGTGACTTTGAACAAGATACAACCTTTGCAGGTCTCATTTGTTTATCTCTAAAATGGGAATGATATGTGTAGTTGTTGTATAAGCCAGGTGTATGCACTGGCAATCAGAGGTAAGGTTCAAGTCACTCCACATCCCTGGACAGGTTAATTATGAGGGTCAATTGATAAAATGGTTTTAAAGCACTCTCTAAACCTAAAAGAGCTGTAAAATGTAAGTGGTTATGATTCCTTCTCTCTCTCCTGTCACTACAGTGGCTTAGCCTAACCAATGGAATCAGTGTGTTGCACAACCCTCATAGTAAAACCTGGGTTAAAAGTTGACTCCATAAAACAATGTATGCACTTTTCCCACTAAAACTGCATCATGTTTGTAATTCTGATCTCCATAGTTATATTGTGGGGTTCATTGATGGTGCTGGGCTAATAGTTAATGCCTAATAATAAATGCATGCATAATAAATCATCACTGCTTTAAAAAGTACAAAGTACATGATAAGTGAATTAGTAACCTGTTTCCTATTAGACACTGAACACTATAAACTAGAAAATGGGAGCTTCTAGAATTTCCACTTAATTTCATACACCTAGAGGAACTACACACTCACTCTATACACATCATCCCCTTCAAGAGCTATTCTACAGAGGAAAGACTGTGGACTTGGGAATCCCAACTGTCTGACACTAATTCTGTGACAATGAGCATGTCATTTAATCTGTGTGAATCTCCTGTTTCTTCTCTCATCTCTAATGTGGGGGTAATAGCACTTCCAATACCTACCTTATAGGTCTATTGTGAGGGATGTTATATTAATTTGAGAGGAGAATTTTCTGGAGGTTTAAGAATAAAGAACAATGTCATGTGAATCACTGATTAATCATCTAAATAAGGAATTATCACTTTAATCAACTGATTCATAATAAATTATCACTAATTCTAGAGTCCAAGGATCAAGTGAACAGTTGAAGTGAGTAAAGCAGATTATTTTTTTTAATATTTGCCTTAGAACCCACTAAACCTGCTGCTTCTCTTCCCTAATTTCCTCAGAATTTCTCCCTCTCTATTGCTTTCTGCCTTTCTTTCTTTCCTATCTCCAATATTCTCTCCCACCTATGTTACTCTTCCTTTCTTCCCAGCTTTATAACTAACCCCTTTTGTTTTATAGCCTTTGGGTTTCCTAGCTCCTTCTTACTTCTGTCAGTCCCTCTCTCCTCATCTATCTTCCAATCTTCTACCTTCCTTCCTTTTCCCTTAATACTTTCTTTTCCTTCCCCTTTTTTCCTTCTTTACTTTTCTCTAAATTCTACCTTTCCCATAATTGAAAAGCATATCCAATGTAGAAGATTTATTCTCTCTTAGGATTTGTTATTGTTATATAAAATTTGATAATTCACTTTTTAATTTAAATGGAAGTGAATTTCTGCCTTCCAGAGACAGGCAACAAGAAAGACTAAGGACAATGAATTTTTGGCCTAATGAGAAATAATTGAAGAAACTGTATTGTTTCACTTAGGAAAAAAAAGAAGATATATAACCCCTGACTTTCAGGAACTTGAAATGTGGTCATGTAGAAGAGAGTTTCAGCTTATTCTGCTTGGCCCCAAAGGATAAACCTAGATGTAACAGACTGAAGTTGGAAAAAAAAAGATAAATTCAGGAATTTAAATTTAAACACACTAAGTTTAAAGCAAAGATGGTCTGGTCATCTGCAGAGGTCAATTGATAGCTGTTTGACAGTGAAAGTTCTCCATTGGTATTCTCCAAATTCAGATTAGGAATTTTTTGAGCACCTTGGGTAGATCCTCATTGTGAACAGTCAAGGATTGCACAAGATATGACCTGTCTCACAGGAGGGGGCTGCCAAGTTTATGAGTTCACAGATTCATTTAAGAGTAAGGAAAAACTTCCTAGCAAGCAGAGAGATATTCAAAAGTGGAATGGGAGGGGACCACATCCTCTCCCCCTCACTTCCCTTTATAAAAGTTCTTCAAACAAAAGGCTAGATGATCACTTGTCAAGGATAACAGAATATTCTTGTTCATGTTTGAGAATGGAACCATTAAGGTCTTTTCCAATTCTAATTTTGTGATTCTATAAAGAAGGGGTAAAAACGAAGTTGCTTTTTTAACTTATAATTTTTACCTGATGATTTTTTCCCCTGTCTTTCAGGCTTGGCTTAAAAAAAATTCCCCTATGAATTAATCATATAAAGAAAATAATTCAAAAGTATGTGACCTGGTAAAGAGTGAAAGAGGAAATAGAAGGCAGATTCAGTTTTTCTGCACATTTTTTCATACAATTTGAATCTATTACAGTTGGAATAGAATTATCTTAAGAAGATATTTAGACTTAAATTTCCATGCAGAATATTTAAGAATAAGCAGGTTGAAAAAACAAAATGTAGTCTAAAAATACCTTTGGGGATTTTAAAGATCTGTCTACATAATGATAATAATTTTGAAGACTATATTCCTATCATGATCTGGCAGGGGCAACTTTAATAGACATGGGAAATTTGACCACCCATTTCCACACTAGACTGGCTCACTCTTCCTTAGATTACCTGTTAGTCTTCTGCTCCTGGAGAGGTGAGGGGAACACTCAGTATATCAATGTTGAAATTAGTGCAGACAAACTTGATCACCTTTAACCTACTGAAACTCAGAAGGCCTTCACTTAGGAGATTCTCCATCATCAACCTCCCCAATAACAGGAATTCATCACCATGACTGGAAATTATTTAAGACAATAACAGAAACATGAATATGTTACTGAAGGATCTGGGTGTTTGAAATCATAATTATTTCTACATAATTGTATCTGTATATTTTTAGATTAGTCACTACTTATCAAACATCTGCAAACAAGAGACCCAAGTATGTCATAGGCATGAATAATTTTCCAAAATAGCCAGGATAGAAAATTTTTGAGGTATTTTTAAGGAAAAACACATGTTTATTTTATGGGTAAGTAGAATCCCCAGAGGCAAAAATGCTGATATAATGCTAGAAAAGTGTGTAAAAAACATATGACCAGCATGAGTTAAATATCGAAAAACTTACATCATGACAATATCATTGACAGTGTCATAGCAAAAAGCAAACCTTTGCCTAAGTCCTTTGGCTAAGGACTATTAATCCTATTTGCCAAAGAAAACAGCTATAAGTGCCTTAGTCTTCTTGGGCAGCGGCATGGTATAGTGAATAGAGCACTAGACTTAGTCAGGAAGAATCATCTTCTCGAGTTTATATTCAGTTTCAGACACTTACTGGTTGTATGATCCTGGTTGAGTCACTTAACCTTATTTGCATTAGTTTACTTCATCAGGAGTAAGAAATGGCAAACCACTCCAAGGAAACCCCAAATGGGGTCACAGAAAGTTAGATGGGACAGAACAACAGCAAAAGGATTCCAGAAGGAACTAGAAAGAAGGAATCTTAGACATTATCAGGTTCGATTCCCTCATTTTGTAAATAAAATAAAAGGACATGAGAATGATAGGAGGAAATAAAAAACTTAATTTAGGGTCATAGGGTCTGGGTTCAAATCTTGTTTCTGCTACTTATTAGCTGTGTGACCTTGTACACATCACTTAACCACTCCAGGGCTGTTTCCTCATCTTTAAAATGCTGAGGTTAAATTGGAAAACTTAGAAAGTCCTTTCCAGAAGTAAATTTGTGTCCCTAGACTAAGGTCCAGAGAGGATGTGCATCTTTTTTTAAAAAATTAAAATATTTTGTTTTTTTTCCAACTACATGAAATGGTAGTTTTTACCAATCATTTTGTTTGCAAGGTTTCGAGTTTAACATTTTTCTCTCTCCCTCCTTTCCCACTCAACTCCCCTTGACAGAAAGCAATCTGATATAGGCACTACATTTATAACTTTGCTAAACATAGATCCTCATTGTGAAAGTAATCAAATCCAAACAGAAGTAAAAATAGAATTAAAGAGAAAAAAATGACATAATACAAAAGACAACTCTTAAAAATTGAAGATGGTAAGCTTTGGTTTTCATTTAAAACTCCACAGTTACTTCTCTGGATACAAGTGATATTTTTTATCACAAGTCTTTTGAATGTCTTTAATTACAGTACTGCTGAAATGAATAAGTCCATCATGGTTGATTATCACTCCCTATTGTAGTTTGTGTGTGTAACATTGTTCTGGTTCTGCTCATTTCACTCAGCATCAAAGTCATACAAGTCTTTCCAGGCTTTTCTGAAATCCCATCCTCTCATGATGTCTTATAGAACAATAGTGTTCCATCACATACATATACCACAATTTGTTCAGCTATTCCCCAATTGGTGGCATCCCCACAATTTCTTATTCTTTGCCACTACAAAAAGAGCTACTATGATTATTTTTATAAATGTAGGATTTTTACTTTTTTTTTTAACGATCTCTTCAGGATACAAATGGACATGCATAGTTTTATTGTCTTTTGGGCATAATTCCAAAATTGCTCTCTCCAAAGAGGTTGAATCAGTTCACAATTCCACCAACAATGCATTAGTGTCCCAGGTTTCCCAGTTTTCACTCTAATATTGATCATTTTCCTTTTTACTCAAATTGTCCCATTGAAAGGTGTGGGGCGGTACCTCAGAATTGTTTTAATTTGCATTCTCTAATCAATAATGATTTAGAGCAATTTTTCATATGACTATACATAGTTTTGATTTCTTCATCTGAGAATTTGCCATTTCATATCCTTTGATCATTTATCAACTGGAGAATGACTTGTTTTCTTATAAATTTGACTTAGTTCTCTATGTATTTTAAGAATGAGTCCTATATCAGAAACACTAGTTGTAAAAAAATTTTCCCAACTTACTACATCACTTTTCATTTGTTGCAGTAGTTTTTTTTGTGTGTAAAAACCTTTTTAATTTAATGTAATCAAAATTATCCACTTTGTCTTTTATAATGTTCTCTATCTCTTCTTTTGTCACAAACTACTCCCCTTTCCATAGATCTGACCAGTAAATTATCCCTTGTTCTCCTAATTGCCTTATATTACCTTTTATGTCTAAACCCTGTACCCATTTCAACCTAATCTAGGTAGAGGGTATGAGATAATTGGTCTAAGGTTAGTTTCTGCCATGCTATCTTCTAGTTTTCCCAGCAGTTTTTATTGAAGACTGAGTTTTTAATCCCAGAAGGTAGAATCTTTGGGTTTATCAAAACAATGGATTACTATAGTCATTTACTGTTGTTTCTTTTGCACCTAATCTTCACTGATCCACCACTCTTTCTTAGTCAGTATCAAATAGTTTTAATGATTAATGCATTATAATATAATTTTAGATCTGGTATGGCCAGGCTGCCTTTCTTTACATTTTTTACATGAATTCCCTTGATATTCTTGACCTTTTGTTCCTCCATATGAATTTAGTTACCATTTTTTCTTAATCACTACAGTGTTTTTTTGGAAGCTTGATTGACATGGCACTGAATAAGTAATTTAATTAAAGTAGAATTGTCATTTTTATCATATTAACTCAGTCTACCCATGAGCAATTGACATTTGCCCAACCTTTATTTGTGCGAAAAGTGTTTCATAGTTGTTTTCATATAGTTTCTGAGTCTGCCTTGGCAGGTAGACTCCCAAGTATTTTATGTGGTCTACAATTACTTGAAGTGGAATTTCTCTATCTCTTCCTACTGTATCTTGTTAGTAATATATAGAAACACTAATGATTTATGTGGATTTATTTTATATCCTGGAACTTTGCTAAAGTTGCTTATTGTTTTGAGTAATTTTTACATGATTTTTCTAGGGTTCTCTAAATATACCATCATATCATCTACAAAGAGTGAGAGTTTTATTTCTTTGTTATCTATTCTAATTCCTTTCATTTCTTTTTCTTCTCTTATTACAAAAGCTAACATTTCTAATACAATTAATAGTGGTGATAATGGACATCCTTGTTTTACTTCCAATCTTATTAGGTAGCTTATTCCCACTACATATAATGCTTGTTGGTATCATTTTATGGAACACTCCATTTATTCCTGTGCTCTGTAGTGTTTTTAATAGGAATGAGTGCTTATTTTGTCAAATTTTTTTCAGGATCTATTAAAATAATCAATGATTTCTGGTAGGTTTGCTATTGATATGGTCAATTATACTGATAGTTTTCCTAATATTGAACCAACCCAGCATTCCTGGTATAAATCCTACTTGTTCATAGTGTTTTATCCTAGTGATAACTTGCTATAATTGCTTTGCTAATATTTTATTTAAAATTTTTGCATACATACTCAGTAGGGAAATTGGTCAATAATTTAATTTCTTTTGACTCTTCCTGGTTTAGGTATCAGTACCATATTGGTGTCATAGAAGGCATTTGACAGAATTCCATCTTCACCTATTTTCTCAAACAGTTTATATAGAATTGTAATTGTTCATTGAATGGTTGGTAGAAGAGGATCTGCATCTTAATCAAGGTCACACAGCCAGGAAGCTATAGATCCAGGACTAGGGCCCCAATCCAACACTCTTGCCCCAACCAGAAAACTACAAAATGCAGTTGTAATTACCTTTTATTCAAAAGTAGGAAAGTCGATCCCAAGTTAACAATAGTAGTGAACAATGGCAAAGCGATTACAACAAACAGAGCTCTGTAGGGAGCTGGTGTGGTAGCACAGAGGCAGTTAGCAATTCCCCAAGCCCACAACCATCCACCAGGGAAACAGTGTTAGGAGCCCCTGAGCAGCCAGGAAGCACTTTGCCCCCTAACTGGACTTAATTATACCAGATTTGATCATTTAAATCCCTCCCTGGCCTTTAGGCAAAGTCTATGCCGAAAGGTGAAGATTTACAGCTTAGAGGAAATGGTCTCCCTACTGTAACTTCCCTCCCCCCATAGCAAAGAGCACACTCACTATTTGCCCCTACTTCCTGACTGATGCAAGAATTCTGAGAAGTGAAACAACAGCTAGGCTCTTTAATTAAGTCAATGGGAAACAAGAAGGGTGTGAACAGCCCTAGAACTGTCTTACCAGGCTTCAAACTCCACTGAAAACTGCTGCTGCTGCTACTTTTTCTCTGCTAACTTCAACAGCAGATGGACTTGGGGGGGGGGGGGGGGCTCAGCATCAAAACCCACATTTCCTTAATACATAAAGACTTTCAAATTGCCTTTCTATATGGCACCCTGTGAAGTAGATAATTCAAGTTTTATTTGCTCCAATGTGATAAGAGTCCAGAGGCTCTGAGAAACTGACTTACCCAAAGTCATAACTTCACAGCAAAAGATTTATAATATCATTGATGTATGTGAGCAACCTTTAGGAGGCATATATGAGTATAGGAATGCCACAATCTTTATTCAAATGAGCTTACATTCCAATAGGGGAGAAAATAAGTACAGATGTACATTTGTAACCACAGAAATATAGCATGTATAAATCCAAATATATTCAAAACAGTCAAATACAGGGTAACTTAGGAGGGAAGAAACTAGCCATTGGGAGGATCAAGAAAAAAAAAAAAACTTCATGCTGATGATGTTTAAGCTACATTTTAAAAGAAGAAAAGGATTCTGAGGAGGGAAAGGGAATTGAGGACAGGTAGTGTAAATACTGACAAACCCAGATGGAAGCAGAAAAAGAAGCAGCTTCAAATCACTTGGCTCCTTGAATTAGAAAAGAATGCCTGTTATGGACTCTGGAAAGGACTCCCAGTAACCATCAAATGTAGATTTAGAGATCGAAGGCATAATGGAAACCATTGAATCCAACTTCCTTGCCTTATAAATGAAGAAAAAAAACTTAATGAAGTTGCTTAGGTCCATACAACTAATGAGTGAATAAAGGAGGATTTGAATTCTGTTTCAAGTCTAGGACCTATGATCAAAGGACTACTACCACTACTACCATTATTATTATTATTACTAACTTCTAATGCTCATACTATTACTACTACTAATAATAATTACTAATAGCTTAAATTACTAACTACTACTTCTACTACTACTACTATTATACTATATATGATACTACTACTACTTTTACTATTACTACTACTACTACTACTACTACTACTACTATTACTGGTACTCTTTTCTATCTCTAGTTTTGACTTTATTCTTTGCCATTTTCCATACATTTGCCTCATCATCATTGTAATCAATACCCAAGATCATTCTTGCATGTGGGGAGAATATAATCCCAGGTTTTCTAGAAGGAGAAAGGCTTTGTACCAAAAAAAAAAATCGTCTCAATGAATACACATTTCTAAAAGCACATTGAAATGTGGTCACCTGATTATTAAAGGGATGTATACCTTTTGAAGCTTGAGAGAATCATTACTAGAAACTCCAACCTCAAGGTTACCACTAGAACCCTAAAGAGAAAAGTAGTCATCCACTCTTTGAGAACACTGACCAGTGTGAGGGTAGTTGATGAAGTAACCCCAGAGTAGTCACTACTCAACAAAAAGGCAAAAATAAGTTCTGCCTTTAGAGAATGTACTTTCTAACAAAGATTTAAGTCAATTTGAAATGTCAGAAAATCTCAGAAGCATCTGCCCCTATACCTGTGATGTTATGATTATTATTTATTTTGTCTTTTATAAATAATTGTGTAAGATATAATGATACAATATTGTGAGTGACCTTTTTTGTATAAATGGAAACAGACTAAGAATGTTTAAGAGCTATAATAATAAGAGGCGGAGGAAGAGAAAGAGGATGAGGAGAAAGAGGAAGAAGAAGAAGAGAAAGAGGAAGAAGAGGAGAAAGAGGAAGAAGAGGAGGAGGAGGAGGAGGAGGAGGAGGAGGAAATTCTCCCAATAAAGGTTGCTCCTAGGACCCAGAAAGAATTTGAGTGGTAACCATGATGGTAAAGCCTTCTCTGGAAGCCAATACTTAATAGTACTTTGTTGTTTTGAGGCATGGGCTTTGAAAAATTATATAAAAGTGTTCTGTTTTGTCCTAGAATATAGGCTTTTAAATTTAGAACTAAAAGGGGCTTTAATAATCTCCAGCCTAACACCCCTCCCAATTTTAAAGTTAAGTAATCTGAGGCCCAAAAAAGTAAACAGATTTATTCAAGTTCCCTCTGGAACAAAATCAAGATTTGAACAAGTCTTCAGTTTCCTTATCATTAAAATGAGATGGGAAAAGAAAATGGAAGACCAATCCAGTATCTTTGCTAAGAAAATCTCAATTGGGTTAACAAAGAGTCAAAGGTCCCAACAATAATCAGTCACCTCTGTTGGGGTGGCTAGGTGATGCAGTGTATAGAGCACCCACCTTGGAGTCAAGAGTACCTGGGTTCAAATCCAACCTCAGACACTTAATAATTACCTAGCCCTGTGGCCTTGGGCAAGCCACTTAACCCCATTGCCTTGAAAAATCTAATTTAATAAAAAAAAAATCAGTCACCTCTGGATCCAGAAGCTGCACTATGGCCACAGCATCATGCTTCCAGTATCTTCTGATTAAGAAGACTGGATTCATTTTTGTCATGTTTTTCTCAAAGACTATATAATGGGACCATTGTAAAATGAAAGCATAATTAGTCTTCTATTGTCAGTAATAAACCTACTTGGAAAAGGAGATATTGATTCAGTTATTATAGATGTGACTTTAAAAACAGCATGGCTTTAACTTCTTATCTTCCCTTTTCTTATCTAAGTCTAGTGCAATAGAAATTTCTCATTTTGGGGGAAGCATTCTTCCTTTTAGGTAGCCTGTTATCCAAAAAATGATAATTTATTTTCCAGTTTTCTATTAAATAATTTTGCTATGACTATATGTATATATATATATATATATATATATATATATATTATTGATCACATAGCATTCAATAAAGTTGCAATATAAAACACAGTTGTCTCTGTTATAAAAATGTTCTCCAAGGCCTCACTTAGTTGAGTTACAGTTAATAAGAACTTTTACAATAAATGTTAACCCTTTTCACTTTCAGATTCTACTTTTTGGGAATGTTAAAGTTACTTATTGTTAAAATGGCATTTGTAAAAGTGGAAATGAAATAGTCCAACCTATTCTATTTGACTCTAGAAAGCACTAATAATAAGGGCACAGAAAAGAGAAAAACTTAAACCATGATTTATTAGCATTAAATAAATAATTAATTGAAAAAATCATTGGGAGGCTCCAAAACTTTTGCTTTCATCTTTAAAAAAAGATTCAAGGAAAAGATTCTCATTAACATTTATTACCATCTGTAACAGTTGCTGCACTGATCATTATCCTATTTCTCAGGAAGTCTGAAGCAACAGTTTTTCTTGGAAATATGTAAACCTCCTCCCATTGCTATCCCTTTTTCTTGACAGGAAAAATTTCATTTTGGGCTCAAAGCACCATCAGTATAATTCTACATATTATTATTACAATCGTTTAGTGAATTGCAGAAACACCTTCAGTGACCAGAAGCTATACAAAAGGAAAAGAATTTATATACAGAAGACTAACTTAATAGAGGAAGTGATAGACTTATCCCTAAGGAAAAAGAGATATTAAAAAAAGAAAATAGAAATTAAATAATAACTAATAACCAGAGGTAAGCAATTGGATAAGAGCATATAGAATCATGAAATTGTAGAATGTTAGAGTTGAAAATCTACAAGAATTCTACTCTTAGAGCATTTAAGAGCATTTTGTGGGAAATTTTGTCATAAAGAGATCAGTTAAAAGAAATAAGATTGGTTAGCCTGAAGAAGTTTAGCAGTTTTCAAGTATTTAAAAAGTCATGTTAGGGATTTGACTTGCTCTGCTCGACCCAAGGACAAAACTAACAGAACTAGGTGGTACTTGAATGAGGGTAAATTTAGGCTATGTGTAAATAAATGCTTCTTAATCATTAGAACTATCCTAAAGTGAAGTACGGTACCCTAAGCAGCAGAGGATTCCTCCTTCACTGGACATCTTTGGGCAAAGGTTCATTCATGGATAGTAATTTATTAAGTGTAATATAAAAGGCATGATTTTTCAGGAATAGGGTTGACTAGATGGCCACTAACTTCCCTTCCAACTCTGAAACCAAATGATTCTGTTTTTGAAATATGGAAAATTTGTGATTTGCATTGCTAGAATGAAATGTTGAAGTACTGAGGCATTGAAGTAGGTGAAAGGGAACTGCTGCTGAAGGGAATTCTTATAGCTCTTTTTTCAGTTAATCATCTTTTTGATGAGAGCTTCTACATCACTTTTTTAGTGAGATGTTTTAGCAAATTGACACCCTCAATAATTTCTTCCTTAAGCTTTGAGCTGCCCATATATTTGATTATTTATAAATTATGTGATTCATAGCCACATAACACCACTGGAAGAAAATAAGAATTCCCCAAAGGATCTGAGATTTTTCTTAGAGTGGGAAATTTTCCCCGTGGCAATTTCTTACATCAGTACAAATTACAATTTCTAACTGAATAGAAAAGTCCTAGGCTTTTGCCTGAGAAGCATAAAGTCAGTGACTCAAGGTCACATGGCTATTAAGTGTCAGAAGGGAAATTTGATCTCTGATTTTCTGATTCTGAGCCCAATACTCTATCCATATCTGCTATGCCAAACTGTCTCTCATCAGACTATTGATGGGGTCACATTGAAGGTATTGTGTAGTTTCCCAAATGAAATAAAGCCTTCTCTCTTCCTTCAATTTAATTCTGGTCCTAGTTTATCTCTATCTTCGAGGTATGTCCAAGTATATGATTCCGACTAAACAATTTCATAAGCTATTCTTCTAATTGCATATAATAGCCCAGACAAAAGACTTTTGTTCATTACTTTTATTTTCTATGTATATAAACTAAATTCTTTTTTCCTTTTCTTTCCTTCCTTTATTTTTATTGATTTCAGATCACATTTAGGGAACTCTTCAATATTTCAAGACTTCATGTAAATTGCAGTGCCAAACCAAAACCTGGACATCTAGAGGATTTAATTTTCTATAGGGAATCTTTCTCACTTTTAGATTGTAGGTTAGATATTCTCCATGATAGTGACAACCACTTTTAACAAGCAAAAATCTCTGTTGTTCTCTTCACTTAGAGCCTTTAAGAATGTATTTTACTTTATTGAATGAAATGCTTTTTTAAAAAATCCAAGAAACAATAAACATAGTAGTATCATGATTTTTCTGTACTTTTCAGTCAATTGAGTAACTATAAAAATATCATTTCCTATGAAATATTCTTTGACCAGAAGATGACAAAGTCAGAGCTTCTATATCCAAAGCCATCAAGAAAAATAGCAATTTGTCTCAGGTTATGGAAGAGTGGAAAAAAGATTTTGAAAATCAAGTAAGGGATGTGGAGGAAAAGTTAGGAAGAGAAATGAGAGCGATGTAGGAAAATCACAAAAAACCAAGTCAGCAGCTTGGACAAGGAAAAACAAAAAAAAATACCAAAGAAAATAATGTGTTAAAAACCAGTTTAGGTCAAATGGAAAAAGCAGTCTAAAAGGTTAATGAGAAGAATGTCTTAAAAAAAGCAGAATTGGCCAGATGGAAAAGGAGATAAGAAAACTCTCTGAAGAAAACAACTTTAAATGTAGAATGGAGCTAAAGGAAGCTAATAACTTTGTGAGGAATCAAGAAACATTAAAACAAAAGTAAAAGGATGAAAAACTGGAAGAAAATGTGAAATATCTCATTGGAAAGATAACAGACCTGGAAAGCAGATCTAGAAGAGACAATTTAAAAATTATTGGGCTACTGAAAGTCATGACCAACGAAAAGAGTCTTGACTTCAATTTTAAAGAATTTATACAGGAATATTGCCCCAATATCCCAGAAGCAGAGGATAAAATAGAAATTGAGGGAATCCACTGATCACCTCCTGAAAGAGATCTCAAAAAATAACTCCCAGTAATATTATAGCCAAATTCTAGAACCCCCAAAGTCAAAGAGAAATATTAGAAGCAGCCAGAACAAAACAATTCAAATATTTCAAACAATTCAAAACAGTCATAATTATACAGGACTTATCAATGTCTACATTAAGGGCTTGTAGGGTTTGGAATATAATATTCCAGAAGGCAGAAGAGCTTAGATTGCAACTGAGAACCAACCACCCAGCAAAACTGAACATCCTTTTCCAGGGGGAAAAGATGGACTTTCAATGAAACAGGGAAATTTCACACTGTCCTGTTGAAATGAACAGAACTGAAAAGAAAGTTTGATCTCCAAGTACAGGATTCAGGTGAAGCATAGAGAGGGTGGACAAGAAGGGCTAATTATGTTTTTTGTTGTTTGTTTGTTTTCAGGTTTTTGTAAGACAATGGGGTCAAGTGGCTTACCCAAGACCACACAGCTAGGTAATTATTAAGTGTCTGAACTCAAGTGCTCGTGACTCCAGGGTCAGTGCTCTCTCACCTGTTCAAAATGGTTGCCCCACAATACAGTTTTAAGGAGGGACGAAGTGAAAGGAGATAGAGAATAAAACATTAAGAGTGAGGAGGAATAGATAGAAGGAAATACAATTAGCAATAGCAACTGTGGAAAAAATATTGAAGCAACTCCTCTGATGGACTTAGGATAAAGAATGCATTCCATCCCAGAGACAGAGTTAATTGTATCTGAATACAGACTGAAGTCCATTTTTTTCCTCTTTTTCTCTCACTTTATTTTTCATGAGGTTTTTCTATTTTTGTGGGGGGAGGGGGGATTATGTTTAGTCTTACAATGACTTTTAATACTGTGTAAATAAATAAAATTTAAAAAAAGAAAAACCTGCCTGTTCCCTTCTTATCTTTTCATCAAAGATGTCCTTAAATATGTGCATAGTTTATTTGCATAAAGATTTTATAACAATGAAAAAGTTGGCATATAAATTAATAGTTTTTGAAGTTCCTAAATTGACTTTTTGACTTTTCCCCTTTTATATTAATTTGTTTTTTCTAATTATATATAAAAATAGTTTTCAGCATTCATTTTTGTAAAGTTTTCTCCCACCCTTTCCTCCTCCCTCACCCTAAGATAGCAAGTAATCTGATAAAGATTATAAATACACAATCATGTTATACTTATTTCTATAGCAGTCATGCAGTGAAAGAAGAACCAGAACAAAAGTGAAAAACCAAGAGAAAGAACAAAAAACATTTTTTAAAGTGAAAATAGCATGCTTTCATCTGTATGTATTCAGACTCCTCTGGATGTAGATGCCATTTTTGCATCACAACTCTTTTAGAATTGTCTTTGATCACTGTATTGCTGAGGAAACCTAAGTCTTTCATAGTTGATCATCATACAATATGACTGTGAAGGTATACAATGTTCTGGTTCTGCTAACTTCACTCAGCATCAGTTTGTGTAAGTTTTCAGGTTTTTCTGAAATCCGCCTGCCCATCATTTCTCATAGAACAATAATATTCCATTACATTTTTATGCAGACTTTATTGGATAGTAATGGCATCTATGTTTTTTTTTCTCAAAAGGAAAAAAATAAAGATAAGAAGCTAGACCAAAACTACCACATTCAGAGAAAATCAGTCTTTCAATACCCCTGAAATTTTGTTATCTTCTGCATGGATTTCTTTCATGTATTTTTGATTTGGCAACTTTGGCTTTTATCTATGATTTTGTTTCTTATTTTTTTGTTGAGGGCTTTTTGTTTGCCATCTTCAGTTTTTATTGGGAGCTGTGATATTGAGTCTACATAAAATGGCTCTGGTTACTGATAGTTTATTGTAAGAATGTTGATTCTTTTTTTTTTCCAATTTTCATTGGTTTGATCTTCTAATTCTACTTCCATCTTCAAGTGCTCTTTGGAAGAACTGGCCGAATTGGATCTCAAGACAAACTTCTAGTAATCCTGTTTTCCTCTCATTGCTACATTATGAATCAATTCTCATATTCTTTGTAAAGTTTTGCAAATTAGTTTACATGTAGGACCACCAGTGCTATTCTTTGTTGGCTTTTTCCTCTCTCCCATTGGCAACTACTTCAGCAATCAAGTTCTATTTGCTGACCAAGGTGGTTTCTAGGTGACCTCCTTGTGGCATTTATTTTGTATTGCCTAAAATTTAGTAGGAAGTAGTAGTAATAGGGCATAGAAATGTCTTTTCTTTTGTCTATTTCCATTTTCGGCCCTGTCTAAATAATGTGTTAAATATTGCAAATCTAATTAGCCACTTGAGGAGTAGAGCAGTAATATAATGTATAAGAAAATATGACAACCAAATTTGATAACAATCTCAATTGATAGTGAAAATTTTGAAATAGAAAGAATAAGGATAGTCCAATACCTCCAAATCAGTAAAGACATAGATCTTTCTTCTTCCCATACTTCATCTTCCTTCCCTAGTACAATGTTCAGGGTCTGTTTGAACATCATTCTCTCTCTCTCTCTCTCTCTCTCTCTCTCTCTCTCTCTCTCTCTCTCTCTCTCCCTCCCTCCCTCCCTCCCTCTCCATATATATACATATATATATATATATATTTCTTCATATAAATTTAATGCATAATTTTAACTACCAACCAACTGAAGATAACTTAAAATATGTAACTACTACTAACTTCTCTTTAAATTCCTAGTTTCATATTCAATATCTTCATCTGGATGCTCCCTTAGCCTTCCAAATCTAAATGGAATTCTCCATCTTCTCTCCCAAATTTGCTCCTTTCCCATACTTCCTTAGTCCTGATAATGGTACTAGCATTTCACAACCCCAGCTTGAGAACTTAACTATTTTTTGTGCTTCATTTCCTGCATCCAATCACTCACCAAGTCTTGATCCTTCTATCTCTACGGTATAGCTCACATGCATCCTCTCCTCTCTATTTGCATTGGCACTAGACTAGTTCACATTCTCCTTATCTCTTACCTACGTTATTACAAAAGTAAGGGCAGGTAGCCCAGAACTTTATAGGAATCAATACAATCCCAGAGGAATTCTGACCCCTAGCCTGTATTTCACACTATGCTGCTTGGCCAGAGGCTCCTAAGTTGCATCAGTCAATCAATCAGAAAACTGAAATAAGAAAATGGAATAAATCCTCAGATAATCATCTTTTTGTGACATCCCAGTATATTTTGGAAATAAGACACTAGAACTTGTAGGACTGTTTCAGAAGGGGCTGTGGAAATAGGGGTTGAGTAACCATTCACTGACATCTAGATTGTTTCTGGTTCAGTGTCAGGCCCTGGCATGACCTCTAGCCTTCCTTGCCTCTCTGATGCATTCTCAGGGAACATTTATTCTATATACGCTTATATGCATATGTGTTATCCCCCCCCCAAGAGAACATGTACTTTGTAAGAGTAGGGATTGTTTATTTTTCAGTATTTATGTACACAGTCTTGCAAAGAACTAACACATAGTAGCTATTTAATAACACCATTGACCTAGAGATTTTTAGACCATTATGACCTCTCTCCTTTGCCATGACCTCAAAGCTACCAGGTTTAAGGTTCCCTGATGCATCCCTGGTTTTTCCTCTTCCCTGTCCTTCTTTGGAGATATTATTCCCAGTCTCATTGTGGGAGGTTGATGTGTTGCCTTAGTTTAAAGGTATCAGTCCTGGTCTCAATGTAAAGAGAAGAGAGGAGGGTCAGTACCAGTATACCAAACTTATTGGCAGAGGTTCCTATACCATTTTGAACACAGGTCTGGCCCCTAACCCAATACCCTTTCCTTGCACTTTTTATTTAAGGGATTAGAGCATTCTGTCAGTATTAAAAAGCTATTTTAGTATTGATTTCCATGGAAGAAAGCAATTTAAATTTTAAAAAATCAAGGGAAGGCTAGAATATTCCTATGGGAAAAAAAGGTCAGATTTTAAGTATGTTGTCTATAGACTGAGCATATTTACAGAAAATCACTTTAGTACTCTTAAAAGTATTCTCTACCCATAGTATAGTGATATACAAATAAATACACACACACACACACACACACACACACACACACACACACATATATTTTTAGATTTTTCAAGGCAATAGTATTAAGTGGCTTGCCCAAGGCCACACGGCTGGCTAATTATTAAGTGCTTGAGGTTGGATTTGAACCCAGGTACTCCTGACTCCGAGGCCGGTGCTCTATGCAATGTGCCACCTAGCCGTCCCACACATGCACACACACACACACACACACACACACACACACACACACACATACACACTTCTATGTGTGTGTGCATGTAATTTTTAAAAAACTTGTGAATGGTAATCCCTGGTAGCCATTGAGACTAAGCAAATAACTAAGCAATAGATTAATTTCAATAAATATGTATTAACCTCCTACAATGTACTTGGAATGATGCTTAAAGCAGTGGCCCTATAGAATCTTACAATCTAAAGGGAAAGTCAATGCACAAAAGGAAATAGGGAATGGAGGAGGAAGAAATGGGATTCCAAAGAGTATCTAGTTTTGTGGAAACCAGGCAGGGCAGCAGATGCAAAGTAAGGAAGGTAAGGCCAGTTTCTGCCCTCTATAAAGGAAGGCATCAGGAGGAGGTTGGTACTTCACCCTCCAACCCTCCAATCAGAAGGGAAAGGAGGCTGAGGGAGGTGGTATCAATCAAGGTTTGAAGTAGCCGTATAGTTGGGTAGCTAGGTGAGACACTAAATAGAATACCAAGTCTGATGTTAGGAGTTCAAATCTATCCTCAGTTGTTTACTATTTTTGTGATTCTGGCCAGGACACTTAACTCTAGTTACCTCAGTTTTTCATCTGTAAAAATGAACTGGGGGTGGCTAGGTGGCATAGTGGATAAAGCACCAGCCTGGGAGTCAGGAGTACCTGGGTTCAAATCCAGTCTCAGACACTTAATAATTACCTAGCTGTGTGGCCTTGGGCAAGCCACTTAACCCCATTTGCCTTGCAAAAAAAAAAAAACTAAAAAAAATGAACTGGAGAAGAGGGGCAGCTAGGTGGTGCAATGGATAGAGAACCAGCCCTGGAGTCAGGAGTACCTGAGTTCAAATCAAGTCTCAGACATTTAATAATTACCTAGCTGTGTGACCTTGGGCAATTCACTTAGCCCCATTGCCTGGCCAAAAAAAAAAAAAGGCAAAAAAAATGACCTGGAGCAGGAAAAATATCTCAGTCAAAAAAATACCAAATAGGATCTCTAAGAGTAGGACACAACAGAAATAACTGAACAACAAAAGCTTATCCTAGAAAAGGCATTTCATAACTGACTTGACTTCCCTAAGAGCAATCAAAATGAGAGTTCTATATTCCATTAACACAAAAGGAATATTCTAGGAAATGGACTGATGAGGAATGTCTCCCTGTCTTTCAGTGATAGTCATGATTTTATTATTATTTATTGGTTTTCAAAATAAGATGAAACCCTGGGCACTTAACAATCACCAAGTCCCAAGAGGTAATGCAGAATGAGACAAAGCTATAGGTGAAAAGCTTAGGAGCAAATGATTGAGACAATTTATTAGGTTGTTTCATTTGCAATGTGATCTGCAAAAAGTAATTGAGTGGGTTTTTAAAAATGAGTCAAATATAAAAAAAGGAATAGCTATATGTGAACTTAATTTAAGTATTGAATGAGATACAAGGCAAAATTGTGAACAATTTTAAAACTATTGCAATAATCTAACATTAGAATTAAAGGTATATTATAGATTAGGACTAGATGATTTCAAGATTACACTGAAAGGGAATCATTTTAATACAAATTGTTTGGAAAATTGAATAGCAACAGTGAAAAATGTAATTAGATCAACATCTCACTGCTTGCACTCAATAAACTGCAAGTAGATTAATGACTGTTGTAGGGTCCATAAACTGTGACTGCCACAACTCATTTCAGAGTGTTTGGTTTGTGTGTTTGTTTTTTGTTTTTGTTTTTACTTTTTTTATGATATGCAAAGGATATGTTTGCTTCTCTGAATTTTGTAACTACAAATGCCTTCCTTTCTCTGGGTAATATAAATTAATTGATGCTACTGGATAGACTGCATACCTGCCTACACACATTTATAATACAAAACTATATTCCTGAATAAGGCCCCTCTTCTCTGTTAAGATCTTTGTGTATCAAAATTTTATTCTCCTTCCCCTATAGAATCTTAAACATTTGTATATAGAATCATATGAGAAAATCACAAATACTTCTACAAACTCCTTTGATCCTCACAAAGAGAATAACCCAAGGTACTTTTTAACACTGGTGGGGAGATAGAGGTCCCTGGGAAATTCCAGTTATATAAATTAGCTACTCTCCTGTATATCTGTATAGTCTTGAGTGCTTATTCCTTCTTTTTCTTTTACCCCAGAAATCAGTTGAGAACACCTCAGGTCTGTTTACCCAATCATAATTTATAAATACCCATCTGGGCTCAAATAACCCAAAGCTCTTAGAATCGTAGATAAGAGATTTCATATTCTTCTTGTTAACCAACTTTGTGTAACCTGGGAGAATTCTAATCTCGTACTTATTCTCTTTGACAAATTACTGGATTAAAGAATCCAAAAGACAAATCTGGAAAAGGTGGTAATGTATAACTGCTTAGTCCTTACCAACGGACATCCTAGAATCCTCTAAAAGAAAGAAACATTTGTAACATATTAATTAGGGAATTTTTCTATTCAAAAGGAAAAGCTTAGAAACCATCTTGGAGGAGCTGCCACACCATCACCCCAATTTAGACATAGATTTTGGAGACCATAGCACCTCCCTCAGTTCAAATCCAATCTTCTGCAAAAAAGGATTCTCTCTTTGTTCTCTCTCCCTTTCCTCTTTTCCCACTTTTTAATGTCTTCCCTCTGAGATTGTCAACCATTTACCCTATAAACTTGTTGTATGGGTGTAGTTGTTGTCTACTTTGAGCTTCTTGAGGGCAGGAATCCTATTTTTGCCTGGTCTGCAGTAAGTGCTTAATAAATACTTGCTAAATCAATTCACAGTTCCATCAACAATAAATTCATATCACAATTTTTCCACATCCCTTCCAACATTTTTTGCTTTCCTTTTCAATCACTTTAGCCAGTCTGATAGGTGTAAAATGTAATCTCAAGGTTGTTTCAATTTAATTATATACTTAAAAGGAATAGTAACTTATAGATAATAAATAGATTTGCAGTTTTATGTACAATCATTTTTCAATTGGACAGTTATAGAAATGTTCATTTTATTTTTTAATCAGAATAAAATTAATTAAATTAAAATAAAATAAATGCATGAATGATGAAAATTTGTTAACTTACTAACTCTCCTGTTTCTAGTTGCAATGACTTTTCCTGTATTAAATCTCTTTTGAACACCTGAATTTTGTGTACAGGCTTTCTCCTTCTCTGCCTCCTCTTCATGTGGTAGCTGAGTTACGACAAATGGAATTACCAATCACTTGTATAGGTAATTGTAGGCAAATATAAAAATTAGAATTTGTGGAAGAAATTGATCAATTTTAAGGTCTTTCAACTCACAGAAAGCCCTCATTCCATTTGTTTCATTAAATGACCCCAGTTTGTTTTGAGACAGTGTCATTCTGTCCTTCTTTATATCCCTGCTTCTTTTTTTTCTTTTTTTATGTTTTTTGCAAGGCAAATGGGGTTAAGTGGCTTGCCCAAGGCCACACAGCTAGGCAATTATTAAGTGTCTGAGATCGGATTTGAACCCAGATACTCCTGACTCCAAGGCTGGTGCTTTATCCACTACACCACCTAGCCACGCCTTCCCTGCTTCTTTTCAAGAACCTATTCAAGGTTTTGTTTTCTGTTATGCTACAGATCAATAGATAATAGTGAACATTCCATTACTCTCAGATTCATATATAGATATGGAAATATGGTCATTGTATTGGAAATTAGATAGATGATGGCTAGTGCTTATTATGCTTCCAGATAGAAAACACAACTCTCCAACAATGGCCTGGGATTTATTAAGAGCCCTGTAATAGAAAAGGACTCTCTGGCTCCTGTATGGTTCTCACTGTATTTTCATGCCACAAATAAAGGGAGGCATCCCAAGAAGAAAGTCAATCTCAGGTGTTTATGAGAAATAATATAATAGTAATTCTGGTAAATGTATTTTTTTAATAGGAAAAAAAAACCCTTACTTAATTGTAGTAAGGCAGAGAGGTGAAGTAGGGACTTCCAGTTCCCCTATTTCCTCAACAGGAGGCTTGGTGTTCCTGATAATAGAGAGATTGCCTTGACTTAAACACACACACACATACACATACACACGCAAGACCTTAGGCACATATCTTTCCATTTAGAAGTCATTTTTCATGGTATTGCAGAGGAAACTAAAGATATGACAGCTAGTTTCTACCACAATCATGGTGCTGCTGCCATGAGACAACTACCTCGTCTCCCTTCTACTCTCATTCTTTCTATAGAGAACTCACTTTTCAGTTTCCTCTTTCCAAACTGGGAAGAACCGTAAATTCCAGAGATTTTGTGGACAGCTGACCCCTTGTTGATTACAATTATTTATCATAACTATTACAATAATTTAAGGAATTACCTAGAGGTATATATACATTTTAAAGTTTGAACCTAAAAGTCACAAAGAAATTAAATTGCAATGGTAAGATTTCAGGAATCCATAACAAATCTAGTACAAATTTGGAGCCAGGGTATCCCACTAAGAGCCCTTTGATTTACTACTTCTTGGCAGTTGCTTATTCCAAAGCTAGCAAAAATCCTGCCCATGAAAATCTAGGAGCAAAGAGATTATTGCATAGTGATGATCATCCTTTATGAAATAATTTTTCACTTTATAAAAGGTTTCACTATAGGCTTACTTTAAATATCAGTCTCCCCTAGAGCATTTTCAATAAGGTTCAATTTGCAGAGATGTCATTTACACTCACTTTTTCCCCCAGGAATAAATCTATTCCATTCACTTATATAACCAACAGTTATATATACATATATATGCATATATATATATATATATATATACATATATATATATGTATATATATATATATATATATATATATATATATATTACTCTGAGTTTATCTCTATTTCTATTGTCAATTGGGGGAAGGGCATGGCATCCAACATCTTTTTATTTCTTGGTATATTGTGTTTTGGACCTCGATGAGCACTCAACATAATTGTTTATGATGCTGATAACAATGATAATTTCTTAAACTCAAATATAATTGTTTATTCTATTATTCACAGTCTGAATAATAGATAATTAGAGACATTTCAAATCATTTCTTTGTATTTCTTGTGAGTTCTTTATGATAAAGAGGTCAGGGAATGTGAATAGAAGGAAGAAAAGTGACTTAAAATACTTGATTAAAGTAAGATTTTTCTGTAGATTTCAATTATCAATATATTCTCTGATTCTAATCAACATGGTTCTCAAAAAATTGTTCTCTATATATAAAAGCTAGCTGGTGGTATAGATAGAGAGCTTGAAATCAGGGAGAGAATCCTAGGCAACTCACTTGACCCCTGCCTGTGCTAGCTTTCTTATCTGTAAAATCGGAGAAATTATATCACCTATCTCCACCTATCTCTTTGTGAGGATAAAAATGAAATAATAATTGTAAAGAACTTTACAAACCTTAAAGTACTATATAAATGCTAATCGTCATCCTCATCCTCATCATCACCATCATCAGCTTCCTCATAAATACCAGATCAAATTTATATGTATGGGGCTTAACATTTGTAACATTCTTTCTTCATGATGCCTCTGTAAGGCAAGTAATAAAAGTATTACTATCCCCTTTCTATAGATGAGGAATGAGACATAATAGATAGAATGCTGGGTCTAGAGTCAGGAAGATTTGGGGTCAAATCCCACTACTGATGCTTATTAGCTATATGACTGTGGGGAAGAAATAATAATAATTATAACTAGCATTTAGATAGTGCTTTAAGGATTGCATAGCACTTTGCAAATGTTATTTCATTTTATTCTCACAACAACCTTGTTAGGTAGATGAGATGATGATGATGATGATGATGATGATGATGATTCCTTTTTTATAGAAGAAGAAACAGAGACAAAAAGGGAAAACGATTTCCCTTAGGTCACATGGTTAATTTGAATTCAAGTCTTCTTGACTTCAAATCCAGCATTCTGTCTACCATACCTACCACCCAGCTGCTTCTCTATGGGCCTCAAATAATTAATTCCTCAAGGAATTTATTAAGACTTACTGGATATATCAAACATAGTTTTAATCATGATTATAATGATAAATGTTTAAAAACTGACTCTGGGGAAACTGTATTCATTACATACTTTTAAATTTTATCTACATCATTAACATTCTCTTCATTACTTTCTTAAGTCTAGACAATAAAAACCCCCAATAAATCAAGCCCTAGTTTATAGTATTTATTGATTTCCAATATCCAAAATATAAATGCTCACAATGAAAATTTAACAATCAGATCCCAAGAGCTGGCTCCAGTTTGCTGCTGATAGCCTTCCAACTAAATCACAGAATATTGAATATTGTAGTATTCTACAGATAAGGAAATTGAGGCTCAGAGAGGTTGCTCAGAGTCACACAGAAAGTCAATGGCAGAAATAAGGACTAAAATTCAGTTTTATTTTTTAGTTCTCTCCATTCCAAGGCCAGTGATTTTTCCTCTAATCTACTGCATTTTGTCACTGTGCCATTTTATACTGGTTAAAATTCATAGTACAAATAGAAGAAAATTCATAAAATTTGGTATAACCAAATCTGGGGGCTTCAAAGAATAGGAGATTCTGATTACAAACATTTTTAATGCCTCAGAGAACAGCAATCGTTACTTTCTCATCTTTACCATCTTTATAGGAATGATTTCCTTGTATATCAAGGGTATATTTTATAAAAATTTAAAAACTGGAAGACTTTCATGAATTTTTAAAATATTTTATTTCATTTTTTCAATTACATGCAAAGGTAGTTTTCAGCATTCATCTCTTTGCAAGTTTTTGAGTTTCACATTTATCTACCTCTGTCCTTTCCCGCCCCACTCTCCATTGTGGCTAATAATCTGATAGAAGTTATCAGTGTACAATCATGTTCAACATATTTTCATATTTGTCATGTTGTAAAAGAAGAATCAGAACAAAAGGGGAAAAATCATGAGAAAAAGAATAAAACAAGTTTTTAAAGTTTCATAAATTTTTCAATAGTATATCAAAGTCACATAATTCATAAGATCATCAATTTAGACCTGAAGGGACTTTGTAGGTCATCTAATCTAACCACCTCATTTTACAGGTAAAAATAAGTAAGTTACAGAGAAGAAAAGTCACTTGCTTCACAAAAGCAACTGTCTCTCTTGAATGAAAGCTGTAGTGAATATTTACTGTTATTTGATTAGGCATAGCAGAATGTAGCCTTAAAGAAATAGTCCTTGGTTGATGCAACTGTGGTGACAAATTCATGTAATGATCATTGCACCATCAACATCAAGTGCAACCTGTGCAATAAACCTGAAACATTTGACACAGGACTCCTAAATGATAGAGAGAATGATAACATGAGGCTAGCAAGGTCAAATATCTGCTCTTTCAGAGAAGGCCAAAGGAGTCAACCTCATGGTATCTTTGCAAGCTCCCCTCTAGGCAATAATCAAAGACTCCCTTGAAGAGGAGTGGACATGCCTCTAGAGCTATCTATCAGTATTACATTTAGATATCCCATGACTGAGGACATATACAAACAGAAATTGGCAAGCCATACCTTACACAAGCAAAAAAAAGAGAAATATATGTTCTCAAAAGTGCTTTCCTCAGTCATGAAGGATGTCCTGTACGCAGTCTAAATAGAAGAGGGATTCCCTGTGGACAATGACATCCTCCAGATGTTCCTGTTTGTGACTGATAATATGCTGATTGCATCAATCCCCCAAAATACAAAAGGACCTCTTCAACAACAAAGATTATGACCATTCAAAGAGCTCTGTTTACCAGGAAAAATCAAATGGAGAAAGGATGCCTTTTATCCAGACTATGAGATGCAACTAGATAGATAGCCCCTCTAGTTCATTCATCAGCACATCTTGAACAGACACTGAAGATGGAAAATGAAATGGACTCAGAAGAGAAATAAAAGGAAGGGAAGGAGCTAGATTTAATTAGTAAATTATATAGAACTTCAAATGATCCCAAACTAATAAATGCCTGACACAAAAATCCATCTTTTTAGCACCAATATTATTCAATATATGAATAAAAAGTGTAAGAAACTATTATGTACCAAAAATTTTAATTGAGACTAACTCAAATGGTAATGAAGAGATGAATGCTTAGACTAAGTATGGTACAGAATATTGTCAACAATGACTTGGGTATAAGAAATGACAAAAAAAAAAGAAATTGGGAAAGGTATGACTAAGAGAGGTAAGCCTAGTGGCTATGTGTGAAAAGCATGGGAAAGACAAATCTGTGTGCTTCCTGACATTCACAGAATTTCAAAAGAATTACAAGAAGTCTTCAAATATGTTAGGAAGAGATCTTTAGGACTTAAAAAAAGAGATAGTTCAGGCATATGCTCTAAGTCCATTGTTGGAATTTTCTCACTTCTTTGCACAAGTAGGGGACTACAGGTATGGAATATTGCATAAGCTCTCAGACTCAATTCATGTGTTGCTTAGGGTTTTGTTTGTTTGTTTGTTTTTTATATGTTTTGCAAGGCAAATAGGGTTAAGTGGCTTGCCCAAGGCCACACAGCTAGGTAATTATTAAGTGTCTGAGAACAGATTTGAACCCAGGTACTCCTGACTCCAGGGCCAGCGCTTTATCCACTGCGCCACCTAGCCACCCCTGCTTAGTTTTGTTGAACTGCTTTTGCCATTTTTATTCTTTGTTACAAAGAATGACTCCCTGGGAATATAAAGGAGGAGAGATATTTGGAAATAAAGGTGGTGCAGAAAAAAAAAAGCTAAAAAACTTTTGCATGTTCATTGCTGTGATTAAAGGGCCTGCAGAGAAGAATTAGGTTAAGCAGCAAATAACTAAAGCTATTTATTAAAAAAAATTGAGTCTGTGATTTGTTATGTAGAAAATGGTATGTGAAGAAACTATATGTCTACTAAAGCTTACCTGAATCTGTTTTATAATTTATAATCTTAGATTGTTACCTAGGGTCACTGAGAGGATAAATGATTGTCCTGGGTCACTTAGCAGGAATGTTTCAAGAGGCAGGACTTGAAGCCAGGTCTTCCTGATCTTAAGTTAATTTTTCTATAGACTACTCTTTCTGGTAGTAACTAAACTGTGGATAGAGGGCTGGACTTGGAATCAGGAAGACCTGAGTTCAAATGCAGACTCAGAAATTTCCCAGTTGTATGACCGTGGACAAGTCACTTAACCTCCATTACTGGAGAAGGTAATGGCAACCACTTTAGTATCTTTGCCAAGAAAACCCCATGGATGCAGGTCCAGTGGTTCTCAGAATTGATTAAACATGCCTAAAATAACTGAACAACACTCTTCCAGGTAAGACCTCCAAAGGAGAGGGAAGAAATACAGCCAGGGGTGTCAACAGGGCATCCTAGGCCATGCCAGTTAAAGGAAGGCCACCGTGGTCTGAAGTTCATTGGTCAGTCCTTGAGGGCAACTAGGAAATTTCAAGGTCAAGGAAGCTGAGTCACTTCAGGAGTTATAGCTACTCCATTTTGCATCTTGAAGTCATGGCACCTAAGCTATCAGTAAAACTCAGATCCATTGAAAGAAAGGGAAGAGTCCTGTTAGCAATCCATCTCTTAGCTCATAGATTATGAAAAGCCAGTCAACTAACACTGAGATCTATCAAGGTGATGGGTGGTTTGACCTTAAGAGGTATGTGATTGGGACAGCTAGGAAGCACAGTGGATAGAGCACTGGTCAAGAGGACCTGAGTTCAAATTCTGCCTCAGACACTTAATATTGCCTAGCTGTGTGACCTTGGGCAAATCACTTAGCTCCATTGCCTTAAATAAATTTTTTAAAAAAGTGGTATGTGATCAACTCATCAGTGGATAAGAAGACAGATCACCACCTATTTTTATACTCATAGTTTATGATGCAGTCTGTTTCCAACTTAGTGAGAGAGATAATTCATTTGGAACCCTACTCTATTCTAATCAATATCAATGATTTTGGATATGATTCTATAGGGGTAGTGATTATAAGCTCTGTATATCAAGTCCCAGAGTCATGAACTATAGATTGTAAGATGACTTGTGTAGTCATAGGAATCTAGCTAGAGACCCTCTCATCTTATTTTTCCTTGTCTTGGTGACAAAATCCAGTAAGATAGAAGTTAATCAGCTTCATGGAAAGTCCTTCAATTTATTTTTGTACCTCCAAACCATTCTTGTCCAACAGGAGTAAGTGACCATCTTATGACCATCTAGTCAGTATGTATAGTTTGTATCATCTCCTCCTACCTAACCTGAGAAGGAGCCCATCCATCTTATGATCACCGAGTTGGTATGTAAGATTTGTACCATCTCCTCCATTCTATCCTAAGGAGTTCATTCATCTTTTGACTACCTAGTCAGTGAAGATATTTTTGCCTTGCCCAACCAGTAACCCTGTTGACATATTGTTTTGCTTATTATAGTTTATTATAGCCTATATGTTATATGTCAACTAATGAAATTACTATGTCTAGTTACCAACTCCTATAAAAGTAGGATCCTGGAAGAAGAAAGCATCCAAGATCCTGAGGAAGATCTGAGGTCCACTTCATTAGAGGGGGACTAAGAACACTTTAATAAAGTGACATTGGTTCTGAGTTTTGCCTCAGGCTCTTTGATTGTATGTGGGACAATTTTAGTCACCCCAATAGCCATACTAACTCTACACTTAACAAATCCCAATACTCTAATTCTCTTCTGCTCCCTCCCTTTCTTCCTTTTGAACTGATCATAAATCTTTCAGGGCAGTTAAAATCCATAGGGAGTCATAGCAGAAACTATGGAGAGGCCACTGGAAAAATTCCCTCCCCACTCCCACCAGCCTATGTGCTTCCTGTCCCAGAGGTCCCCCCTTCCCCTGGTTGGCAACCGGCCTGGTGAAATTTGTATTTGTATATTTGTGTTCATTATTAGTCATTTTGTGCAAGAGGAATTAGGACCTAGGGAAAAGAAAGAAAACCATTATGCAGGAGGGAAGGAAAAACATAAGAGAAGTTTTATAAAAGTGACCATGCTATACATTAAGATTCTGTGGGATTTTTTTCCCTTTCCCAGGATCTCCCAGGGTTGTCCTGGCTCTCTGAACTGCAGAGAGGAGCTGCTTCCAATCACAGTTGATCAACTCACAATGTTGTTATTAATATGGACAACGTTCTCTTGTTTCTGCTCCCTTCACTCAGCATCAGTAAGGAATATATGTTCTAAAGCGGGAATGTAATGCAGAAGAAGGAGTTGGAAAGCAAGGGGAGCTAGAAAGCAGGTGTTGGAGATGCAGGCTATGGTGTTCAGTGACATGGTTAGGGGATGGTCAGAAAAGGATTGTAAAGTGATATGGAAACTTGATTCAGAGCAGGATAAAGCAAAAGCTCACCTCTCAAAGCCAGGGTTAGAGTTCAAGATTTCTGGTGGGATGGAAATGAAGAAGACAGTAGCCATAAGGCAGGTGGATCACAAATTGTATTACATTATCTTTCCCCCCAAACCCTACCTACTCTAAATTTCCTTATTTCTGTCAAGGATATCATCATTTTTTTTAGTCACTTGGGTTCCAATCATATGTAATTTTTTGCTCTTCACTTTCCCCCACATAACCAATCTATTGCTGGATCTTGTCATTTCTTCCTTGACAGCATTTCTCTTGAATCTATCTCTTGTTCCACTCACACAGCTACTAGCCTAATTTGGGCCCTCATTACCTCTAGCCTAACTATCGCAATAAGCTTCTAATTGGTTTTCTTGCCTCATGTTCCTCCATTCTCTGAACCATCCTCTCCGTAGCAAGTCAAAATTATTTTTCTACTGTAGGTTTGAGAATATCACTCCCTTATTTAATAAATTTTATTTGAATCTAAGATCAAATATTTTTTTTATCTTTTTCTTACCCATTATTAATTTCTACTTTGTATAAGTTTTAGAACATTCCTAATGGCACAATGATGTATATGTGTGTATGTGTAATTTATAAATAAGAAAATATATATATTTTGAGTGTTAATGCTTAAATTTTATTTTTAACTAAAAATATACATTAGCAAAAAAAATTTGGTGATCATTGACAATGAAATGTTCTATTTGAAATGTTGTAATAAAGAAGTGTCTAGATGAGAAGGGAGAATGGACAAGAGGGCATGTTCCTGAAAAAGGGCAAAACGAGGGAAGTAGTAAGAAGAGATATGACCATAAACTAGATAGTCTAGTGTACAGAGAAAGGATAGTCTAGAAAAGCAGTGAAGTTCTCATCTGCATTATTATGGGAAGTATTCACATTGGTGACATTACCAAACCACTTCAGCATTTCAGTAATCCAATCCCTTCTTAGTAAAACATAATGCTCTTGAAAAAATTCAAGACCTTGCCCATACTTAATCCAGTCCTCTGCTCTAAGAACAAACTTGGAGAAGGAAACAACTTTTCACAAGCAATATGCTAAATCCTTTAGAATCCTTTCTGATTGTTTCTATATTACTCATTTTTTTTGTCAGAACCCATAGATGGAATTATTACTGCCTATTTTAGCCCCACCCAAAACAATATTTATTTTTGCACCAGTTTTTCTAGTATCCAGGATTCATTCTTTTGTCTTGGGTCCTGTTGAAATGCAAATAACACTTGAGGTATTTGCTAAGCCTTATCAATTATTTGCCCCTCTGAGCGGAATATGTGTATTAGACCCCTATCTAAAAGTAAGTTTTTTCCTTAGAGTCTAGAGTAAAGTGTATCAGTGGAATGTAAATAGCAATTATTTCTGTTTTGTCCAAAAACTCTTAGGGTCTTCCTCTTTCAGATTGATTCTTTTGGGAAGGCCAACTTTTGCCTCGATTCTTACCTAAACTTTAATCACTGAATGTGTTGCTTCAGACAAACTGAGACCTGAGAAAACCATTAGCTTAAAAAGACTCAAGTCTACCACTTCATCCCGACCCATTGCCAGTCATCCTGACATTGCCAGTTCTCCTGACTTCTGTCTTGTCACTGGACTCAAATGACTCTAAAGGAGAGAATAAGGCTAATGTGTTTTTCATAAGCCTACCTTACTTAAATCCAATATATCAACAAATCAAAACATCACCCACCCATCCATCTATCCTCCATGCCATTGGTTCTTTTTGAAAACAAAGGACCAGAAAAACAATTTATGCCCCCGCCCAGCGGATCCAACTGGCCAGTTCTAGTTGGGCAATGCTGTTAATTCCTCCCTCCTCCTCCTCCTCCTCCTCCTCCTCCTCCTCCTCCTTTTCCTCCCTTTGCTACTTGGGGAATTATATCCTTACATGTGGTTTTGATTGCAAGATATCTTGGATTTTCCAGGCTAGATTTTCTTTTCCTTCTCTATTCTATCATTGTTTTAAATTTATTTTCCCAGAAAACTGGGACAATTAACTCTTTTGATTCATGTGGTTTTCATTTATGATTTCTTGGAATAAAGCTCTGATAAACTGGCTTAATAAAGCCCATTCAGATTCATATAGAATTACTTGAATATGACTTTAAACTCAAATCACTCTGGTTCTTACTGATTGACCAATTATAGGTCTCAGACAAAATTTCACTTGCTATTGGTTTGGATTTTGATGGTTCAGAGCCAACATAAAGAGCAATAAAGGAAGAACAACTACAACATCCAAAACAAAAAAAGTGGTGAGATGAGGGAGGAGAAAGACACAAAAAAGGAGAGGAGACAACTTAACCTATTTCACAGTTTCTTATTTATCTGGTATTAAATCTACTGGGGAAATATAAAAAAAAACCTTAAGTCTGCTTTTTGAGATGAAACCCAAGGAAGAAAAAGAAAGATTTTAACATTGTGAGCAAAGTTTGAGTAGAGTTGTAGGGGTAGCCCAGTCAAACTTCCATGCTTTCTTTTTCAAAACTCCATCAATACAGCTGCAAAGCTTCCACTTCCAGTATTTACATTACAAAAACTCTGGCTTTTAAGAAACTGTGAAACATTAAGAAAAATAAACTTTGTTCTGACATGACTATCATTAAATTAAATAAGAGGTGAAGAAACTAGTTGTAGGTGCCAAATCATGAGAAAATAGAGGTCCTCTCTGGAAAATTTCTTCTTCTTCATTCTATGTCTCAAACCCCTCTTTATCATTCCCCACTTTCTCCTCCTTTATAAAAGTTCTAATGAAATTGTTACTTTTCTTCTTCCCAAGGCCAGCCTTTCTACTTGTACTCTTGCACTCTTCCATCTCCACCTCAATTCTTCCAAAGGCTTTTTTCCTCTCTTTCATTCATTTTCATTCTCTAGTTTCTTTCCATATTCATTATCTTCTTTCATATTGCCTAGGAACATGCCAGGGCCTCCCTCAAGAGAAAAAAAAATCCTTCTCTTGGCACTGTCATCCCCTAATTGACCTAGAAATTCAAGCAAATTCCTGGAAAGATATTAATATATTTGTCTTCATCTCCTCACTTTGCATTCACTTCTCAGTTCCTTAGAATTTGGTTTGCTAATATCTTTTTAAAAAGTTCATTGAAATTTTTTTTTTGTTTTAATATCTCTTTCATTTCTCAGTATTTTGCCTACCCAAAGAGTCTTCCCTTATAAGGAAGAATAAAAAAAGGAGAAAAAAAGTTTGGCAAAACTAACCAATACCTCAATCATATCTGACAATATATTCTGTATTCCACCTACTTAGTCCCCTAACTCTGCAAACAAGAGAGAAGAACATTTTTATAACCTTTCTCTGGAGTCAAGTTTATTCATACATATGCAGGCTTCAGTTTCTATTTTTTTTAAAAAAATCTTTTGTTTATTTCTATCATCACAATTTTCCCCAATTTCTTTCCCACTCCCTTCTTCTTAAAAAGATGTCCCATACAACAAATAGTATTTTATGAACAAATTTTTAAAGAAAAAAGAAAAGGGGAAGGAAAAATCAGCACAATTAATTAACTGATAGTTGATGGAATACCATTTTCTAAAAATATGTGCAATGAGCAATTCTTGTGTCACTCACTTCCTGCAAAAAGGGTGGATTGGAATTGTCTTCTTTTCTCCAATCTTTCAAGCCACCCAATTCCTTACAATTACAGAAAGTGCAGATTTTAATATTTTGGTACATGAGGACTTCTTCTTATGAATATTTTAGTCACTTTATTTTGCATAATTCCAAATTATTTTCCAAAAGCATAGTACAAATTTACAACTCCATAATGCACCAGTGTGCCTATCTTCCCACAAGTCTCTAACATTGACAATTACCATCTTTTGTTATCTTGTCTATTTTTACTTATGAAGGTAATACCTCAGGATTGTTTTGATGTATATTTCTTTTAATTAGTTATTTGAAATATTATTTTATATGGTTGTTAATGCAATGCAGTTCTTTTAGAGAACTGTTCATATCCTTTGATCATTTATCTAATGGTGAATGACTTTTGGAGCTACATAAACGCATAGATACAGAGATGTGTATGCATTATATGTATATAAGTGTCTATACATACAAATGCATGTGTGTACATGTATGTATGTATCTTAGATATAAAACCTTTAGTAAACAAATTTAATACAAAAGCAATTTTTCCCATTTAACCACTTCCCTTTTAATCTTAATTGTTTAAATATTATACAGAAGCATTAGTTACATGTAATCAAAATTATTTTATCTTTTGCAATTGCCTCTACCCTTTGTGTAATTTAAAATACCTCTCCTCAGAGCTATGAGAAGTATATAATTTGCTTCTCTTTTAATTTTTTTGTTGTCTTATCATTAATGTTAAAGTTATATATTCACTTAGAATGTTTTGTGGAAATGTAGTATAAAAGTATGGGTTTAAGTCTAATTTCTGCCACACTACTTTCCAATTTTACTAGCCATTTTTATCAACTAATGAGTTCTTTCCCAAGAAATTCATGTTTTCAGCTTTATTGAACATGGTAATTTAGTTTGACTGTTTCTAAACTTCCCTTGTGTAGTCTGTTCCACTGATCTTTTTCTTTATTTTTAGCCAATGTCAGATTGTTTTGATGACATCTGCTTTGTAATATAATTTGAGGTTCAGAAATGTTGTTCTCCCTTTCTCCCTTTTTTCATCATTTCCCTTGATTTTATGGATATTTTTTTTCTGAATGAATTTTATGATCTTGTCAAGGTCTATAAAGTATCTTTTGATAATTTGATTGGCATACTATTAAAAGACTAGATTAACTTTGGTAATAATGCGGTTTTTTTTTTAGTATGTTCAAATGGCCCAAACATGAGCTTTGAATATTCCTTAGATATTTACATTGTTCTTTATTTCTTTAAGGCATGAGTGTCCAACCTTTTAGCTCTTCTGGATATATCACCCAACAAAAACTTGTCAAGGGTATAATTTAATATTTATTTATGACTGCAATGTAACCTATAATACCAATTATTATAATAATGTAATTTAAATTTTATTATATAATAATAATAATAATGTAATAATGTCTTCATGAATGGACTTTGATGGCCATATGGGGCCTCTGAGCCTTGGTTTAGACATACTTGCTTTAAGGAGTATTTTATAATTGGTTCTATACTAGTCTTTCAGGTACTTTGATTTATCCCCAAACAATTATTTCCCATTTTATTATTACTTCTTGGATTTTGATGTAATTATATAGAAATTAAGGGGATTTTTGAGGGTTTATTTTGAAACCTGTTATCTTGCTAAAGAATTTTCTATCTCTTCAATACCTTTGCTAATTCCCTAGAATTTTCCAAGTTATACCATTATATCATACTATAATACAGCAATATCATCAGCAAAAGGGGCAATTTTGTCTCCTCCCTGCCTATATTTATACCTTTATTTTCTTTCTCATCTGATTACTATTGCTAGCTTTTCCAGAAATATATGAAATAAAAGTGGAGAGACAAGACATCCTTACTTTATTTCTGAATTTACTGGGAAAGATTCTATAGTCTCCCCACTGCATATGGTGCTTGCTTTAGATAGATATTTTTTATGATATAAAAGGTACCTCTATGCTTCTATTTGTCAGGTTTTTAGCATAAATGTTATACCATGTCAAAGATATTTTTCTGCATGTAATTTAGATAATTATGTGATTTTGGATGATTTTGGTTTTAATATGATTTGATTATATTGTTCATTTTTCTAATATTTACCATCCTAACATCTCTTATCCCTTGAAAAATGAAAGATACCTTGGATAAGTTGCTATAGTTGTATGGCAGGATTTTCTTTAAAATATTTAAATTGTTATTTATTAATGCTAGGGAGCTATAGTCCTCCTGTGTTTTATCTTTCCCTTATTTTGGTATTAGGACTATATCTCAAAAGGATTGTGTTGTTGCTTTTTTTAGTTTTTGAAAATAATGTGTAAAGTATGACTTAATTATTCTTTAAAAGTCTTTAGAATGTTCATGTAAACCTATTAGTTTTGTGATTTCTCTTTATCTTTTTCTATTTTGTTGCTCTGTTTTTCTGTCCCCTTAATTTTGAATTTTTTAAAAAAATGTTTAAGGCAATGGGGCTTAATAATTATTTGGTTCCATTTAGCATCTTGCTTATTTGTTTATCTCTCTTCATGTTTTTGGTGCTTGTTTTTGTTTTGTCTGATATCATGATTCCAATTCCTACTTTTTGGGGTTCACTTGATGCATAGTACAGTTTTTTCCAGTCCTTCATTTTTATTTTGCTAATGTCTTTGTTTTATAAATGCATTTCTTATAAACCACAGAAACTGGGGTTTTATTTTCTTACCTAGTCACTCTTTTTTGTTGTTGTTTGCATTGCTTAATACATTCACATTTAATTAGTGGTGGGATTCAGCTGGTTCCCACTGGATTCAGCAGAACTAATACCTAATTTTATGTTGAGTTTGACAAACCGGTTGTTAAAATGGCACTTGTAATCAGAGTTCTCTCTAAGATGGGCACCTGGGCAGCTGCCCAATGTGGAAATCACAAATTTACATTCCTTTTCTTTTTCAACATTCACCAGTGCAATAGTGCCCATAATAACATTCATACCATCCCTAGGCGAAAAAAAAATTGACGGAACTGTGTTTGTAATGTTTATTTATTCATTTCTTAAAATTCATTAGACCTTTGATGAAATACTATACTTTAATTCCTTTGTTTTTGTTACTTTAGTAAACAGGCATATAATGTAAAGAGAAAAAATGGCCAAACAACCAGGGTTGACAAGCTGTCATTTGTTTCTGCTTTGTGTTATGCCCCAAATTCTCCCAAGATATTATGTGTGTGCTGGTGTTCCCTGAACGGTGAAACCAATAGGAAACTGGGACATAATGAACCAATAGAAATATAGACTTTAAGGGTTATATTATCCCTCATTTTGGAAGCCATGGAAGTAGAAAGAAAAAAAAGTAGAAGAAAAAAAGAGTTAGAATAAGTAGAATGATTTTTGGTTCTGCACATATTCCAATATTGACTGCTGTGGTCATATGACTACTTTAACTCCATAAGGAGTTTGCTTCTTGTGAGTAATATAACATAATTTAGTTTTATGTACCTCTTTTATTGTTTTTATTTGAATATTAAATGCATGAGATATTAATCTACTTTTTGGTACATCTTTTGGTATACTTTAAATGATTATTGGGGCAGAGAATTGGTTGTTAATTTATTTGAATCCCACCTCTGCATTTAATGCCATTTATCAGTGATTTTTTTTAAAATTAAGATTCCCCCTTCCCCTTATGAACACAGAACTTTCTCTTCAGTTATTTTAACTTAATCTATTTTATAAGGCAACTCTATTCCCACTTACTCTCTTCTCTATACCCTCCAGTTTGTTACCCCTTTCTTAGTGATGGAGTTTTGTTTTTTTCTTTCTTACTTTCATTTATTTATTTAATTTTTCCAGTCTTTCTTTTTTCTCTCTGTTAAGTAGTCAGATAGAATCCTCCTTTCTTCTGTCATTCAACTTCTTTTATTATTTTTAAATTTATTGCACCTTTTAAAAAATTCCCTAATTCTCCTCATTATTCACCTCCCCTTTCAGTAAGTTAGAGGGATTTTAAAAAATTCTTCAATTCATGGCCCTTATACTTATTTAGTCCTTCTTTATTCTATGTATTACATGGAATTAAAACTTTTGAGTGCCTATTTGTCTTCCCCCTTCTTAATATTTTCTATTATTGCCTTGTAAATCTTGACCCTTGGCTCTCTTTTTTCTGTTGTGGATCACTCTTAGAAATACTAATTCCTTCAGGTAATAAGGAGGAAGAAATCTTCCTTTTCCCCTAAATTGTGAGACTCATTATTGACTCCTGTCCTCAGTCATTTTCTACCTTTCACTTAGAAATCATTTCATTGAATCCATGCTCTCCCAATCTTCTGAGTTCCCCCCCCCCCAAAGCTTTGGTTTTTCTTTCCCTGTGACAAGATAATTGATCTAAGTGCCAAATACCTGGAGTACTTCCCACTCCAAGTGCCCTATCCCTTTATAGAATATATCTCTTCTCCCAAAGAAGCATTTATTAGAGGTACCCTCCCACCACTGAAACAAGATTTCTTTCTCTCTCCCTTTTTCAAGCCCTCCCTTTGCCTCCTCATTCATTCTCTTCCTGGAGTTAATTTTTCCTTCATTTTAAACCTTTGATTGATTAAAGTAACCATATTCTCCTCTATCTTCATCCTCTTCTTCCTCCTTTCATATGCCCTATCAATAATAATTTAGTTCCATGAAAATGATTCATTCACCTGTAAAGCAGAATACTACAAGGATTTGTCCCAAGGTCTTAGGGACATCATTATTTCTATAAAACTTCTGCTTTCACCCTCGTCTCCTTATGTATATTTAGAAATAAATCTCCAAATGATCTCCTAGTTCTTATTTTATTATTGTCTTCCTTGATTGTAGGATTTGTCTTTCTTATACTTCTTTTATCTAATGTAATTGAGAAAATAATTTCTTCAAGTCTGGTTTTCTTTCTAGGAATATTTTGAGTGCCTGTTTTTTTATTGACATACATCTTTTTTCATTTATTGTTATACTCAGATTTGCAAAGTGTGTTGCCCTGGGTTGTATCATAGGTTCCTTTGGAACTTAAGCTCTTTGGAACACATTATTTCATTTTCCTTAATGGTTTCTAGTGACTACAGAATAGTCTTGAGGTATTCAAATTTCCCTTTCTTTATATTTAAAGAACTGTCTTTGGATCATTTACAGAATTTGTTGTTTGTCCCTGGAACTGTTAAATTAAAAAACCAGGTGTCTTGGAGTTTATATCATAGCTTGGTTTTTGTTTTGCTTTATTTTTGGAGATAATCTTTGGATTTTTTCAATTGACAACTTTGTTTTCTGTGTTCAGAAGTTCTAGACAATATTCATATTTTATTGAAATTTTCTTGCATTATGGTGTTCAGGTTTTTTCCCCACTTATTATGTTCTTCTGGGAGAATTATGTATCCCACCTTCAAGATCATTTTTTTTGTTTATATGAAAATCAACTTTAATGTTATAACTCTTTGTTTCTCTTTCAGTTTGTACTTCACTTCTACGTATTTATATTTACAATCAATTATTCTTTAATTTGTTTGACATGGTGATATGCCACCATGCACTCAAGTTTATTTTTCTAATTACTTTTACTATGTAGGCCATAAATTCTATTTTCACAATTATTAGTTCTCATTTAAACCACTCAGGAGCATACTGCTAAGGTTGCATACTCCCTTGGGAGTCTCTACTCTTCTTCATCAGATGTTGATTCATTCCTCTTTATCTTGCCTAGTGCTTTGCACAAAGCCTGACACATATTAGGTAGTCAATAAATGTTTATTGATTCATTGGAAACAATGCTTATTTACTGATGCCTGAAGCCTTTTATTTCATCTAGGGGCCACATTTTTTTCTATTATTAATATCTTCCTGGTTTGTGCTCAAGGTCTTCTTTTGCTTCAAAGCTTTTATAATTTAGCTTCCCCCACTCCTCAAATACCCCCTTTATTTTCCCCTATTACTAGTTTCTGATTCCTTCCTCTTTGACAGTGGTCTCCCTAGAGACTGGTTCTCAGAGACTCTCAACCTTCTTTCTCACTAGACAGTTCATAGTTCCAAACTCTATCTTTGTCCCAAATGACAGGATTGGCCTCTTAATGAGTCTAGGTTCTTTTCCCCTAACTTAGTAACCCTCCTGCCAGGATAATAGTGGGCAGCAGGTCAGAGGTGCTGAGTGAGTAGAAGTTAGAGGTTGGTGATTATTGGCCTTTTACTAGAATTTTTAACCTTATTTGGGTTTTTGATGTCCTAAATTATGGAGTCAACTTATATTGGGCTATCTTCAAAAATTCCTATTTTGGAAAGGTTTGAGATATTGTGAGAATCATGGCGAGTCCTCCATCTTATCTGCTACATGCTTCAGAGTTCAGTTTCAATATTTTGTTCTTATTCTTTCCATCTATAGTGGTGTAGTAATTATATATATTGGGTTTTTTCCTGCTTTACTTTGCAACAGTTCATGTAAATCTTCCCATACTTCTCTGTGTTCCATATATTCATTGCACTGTGTAATACTCTGTTAGATTAATGGGCCACAATTCTACCCAGATTAATTTACTTACTTAGTTCCATACCAAATTGCCAAAAAACTATTTTATGGATTTAGAAAAAATAATGACAAAATTCATCTGGAAGACCAGAAGATTAAGAATAACAAGGGAATTAATGAAAAAATTGTAAAGGAAGGTGACCTAGCTGTACCAGACAGATCTCAAACTGTATTATAAAGCCGTAATCATCAAAGCAATCAGTACTAAGAATTAGAGTGGTCTATCAGGGGAATAGATTAGGTACACAATTCACAATAGCATATAACCATTAATAATTTAGTATTTGATAAACCGAAGGAGCCAAGTTTTGGGGACAGGAATTCACTATTTGACACAAACAACTGGGAAAACTGAAAAATGGTATGTCAGAAACTAAGTGTAGACCAATATCTTTCCCTATACCAAGATAAAGCCAAAATGACATGATTTAGACATAAAAGGTGATACCATAAGCAAATTAGGAGAGTATGGAATAATGTATCTGTCAGATCTAGAAATAAGGGAATTTATGACAAAACAAGAGATAGTATTTCAAGATATAAAATGGATACTTTTGATTATATTAAAAAAGGGTTGGGACAAGCAAAACCAATGCTACCAAAATTAGAAGGAAAGCAGAAAGTTGGGGGAAAAAATTTTATAGTAAGTATGTCTGATAGAGGTATCATTTCTCAAATATATAGAGAACTGAGTCTAATTTATAAGTGATTCCCTAATTGATAAATGGTCAAAAGATTTGAACAGTTTTCAGATGAAGAAATCAAGCTATAGTCATATGAAAAAAATGTTCTAAATCACTGTTGATTTAGAGAAACACAAATTAAAACAACTCTGAGGTGCCACCTTCAACCTATCAGCTTGCTTAATATGACAGAAAAGGAAAATAGCAAATGTTAGAAAGAGTGTGAAAAAATTGGTACAGTTGTGAACTGATTTAACCATTCTGAAGAACAATTTGGAACTATGCTCAAAGGAATACAAAACAGTGCAAACCCTTTTGACCCCTCAAAAATACCACTACTAGTTCTTTATCTCAGATATCCAAAGGAAGGGAAAAGAATCTATTTGTGCAAAAATATTTGTAGTAGCTCTTTTCGTGATGGCAAAATTTGGAAATTGAAGGGATGAGCATAGATTGGAGAGTGGCTAAACAAGTGGTGATATATGACTGTCATAGGATACTGTTGTGCTATGAAAAATGATGAGGACAATGCTCTCAGAAAAATCTATATGAACTACTGCAAAGTGAAGTGAACAGAACCAGGAGAACATTGTACATAGTAAGCAATATTATATGATCATCAACTATGAATGACTTAGCTCTTCTCCACACAATTGTTCTCTAAAACAATTCCAAGGAATTCAATATGAAAAATGCTCTCTGCCTCCAGAAAAATATCTGATTTTGTCTAAATGTCAGAATGAAGTTTACCATTGTTCACCTTTTTTATTTTGGTCTTTATTTTCCTTTACAACATGACTCATATGGAAATATTTGTATGATTGTACATTTATAACCTATATCGAATTGTTTATTATAACAGGGAGGGAAATAGGAAGGATGGGGTTGAACTCAAAATTTCAAGAATTGAATGTTAGTATTGTTTTTATATGTAATTGAAGGAAAATAAAATAATATTTAAAAAATTAAAATTAATGTGTTACAATTTAGGTAGTCATTACTCTATCAATAAGAATTAGGGCTTTGCTCAACATCATAAGGCTAGTAAATGTTTGAGGCAGAATTCAAACTCAGATCATCTTGACTCCAAGTTCAAATGCTCTATTCCCCATATTAGTTAGTTATTTTCTGTGCAGGGCATTCTAGTTCTCATCTCTATCCTTTTGCCAAAGTTTTTACACAATCATGATAAGCTCTCTATCATCTTAGCCTCTTGAAATTTGTAGCTTCAAGGTTCAACTTGTGCCCCATTCTATAGGTCTTTTCCCCAGTTATTGGAGTTCTTCCCTATACCTGAAGGTGGTTCAATGGATAGAGCACTAGTCAGAAAGAGTTGAGTTCAAATGTGACCACAGATTCTCACTAGTTGTGTGATCCTGAGCAAGTTACTTAACCTCTATTTGACTTAATCCAAAGGAAAAGGAAATGGCCTGTCTCTTGAGTATCCTTGTCAAGGAAATCCCATAAATAGTATAATTCATGGGTCAGACACAACTGAACAACTCAGTGACTAGGTAGATAGATAAATAGATCAATACATAGTCTTTGTACCCTAAGTGTCTGGTACATGATAGTACTTAATTCTAGTATAAACTGGAATGAACTAAGACTCATTCATGAACATTTTTAATAATCTAACACTAAATCATAGTTTAAGGCTATGTGAGAAAATGAAGATCAGCTATGAGAAATGTGGACATAGTAACAAATTTGTATTCATTTTTTAAAATTTGGAGGCTATTTGTGGGTGAATTGTAAGAATGTTTGAGACCAGCTTCATACTTAGAATCATAGTGAACCTTACAGTTCTATTAATAATCTAAAGGTTTGGCCCTGTGTCACTGAAAGTCTCATTTAAAGGTTTAAGTTACATACTACCAGATTTACAGAACAGAATCCAGCCATTATATCTCCATAGTAAATTCCTATTCTATGGGACAGCATGTAGTCCTACTATGAGAAGTCAGAAGGCTCAGTGACCTATGTAACAAAGGACTTACTGTCTTAGTAAGTGGTTCATAGCCTTGCAATCACTATATAATAGATGCTGCCCCCCACATAACCGTCCCACACCTTCCCACCAGACTCTACCCTACCCCCATCAAATGCTATGCAAATAGTATAGGAAAAGGAAGCTTTCAATCTCTTCAATTCATTTTGAAACTTTTTTTTGCCTTCTTTGTTCAGTTTGGATATTGGATGCTTCTGTGACACTCATGTCTTCTCAGGACACACAATGGGACAACATTAGTCACCTGTTTGTTATCTGTTTTCTACGAACTAAGATGAAGAGGGAAGAGGATCTGCATGTGGGATTATTTGCTTTCAAGCTCCCACAGATTTCTGCAAGAAGAGCCACATTTGAGTCCTGGACTCATTTTTGTTCTGTCCTCTCCAGAATTTTTCTCAAATTTGGAGTATCTGAGACATGTTGCTTAGTGAGCACTTCTCCTAATTCTGCTCTCCTTTCTTTTGGATAATTGTAGGGAGGTCCTTGGATTTCACAACTTCTTCAGCCTCTTGTGAAATTCAGCAATCAGTATCCAAATCACTCAATCTGTCTTGACAAAGTTCCCAAGGGATTGCGAAAGTGAAAATAAACCCCTTGGCATTTTGATCTGTTCTACTTATAAAGAGGAGAGGAGTGAAAATTACATATCTGTAACTTTGAACATATGTGAATAAATATATATCTATATTTGTACACACACACACACACACACACACAATTATAGGCTTTATTTGGTCTTGATGGAAGCTTGCAGGTATTTCAGACAACAAAAAGGCTTCTCTGTTCCACAGACTAAATCTAGCTTCAGATATCTATTGCCTAATTCATAAAATCTTGGATTTGGGAAAAGATTTTTGAGATCACCTCCTCCAAATTCATCATTTCACAGATTAAGAAACTGAGTCCCAGAGAGGTTATAAGCAACTTACCTGAGGTGACATAGAGGCATAACTAGAAGAGAAATAGTCTCCAGTGCAATATACCTTCCACTCATTTGAATAGTGTGTATATACTATCAGGTTTCAGATGATTTAATTAGGATATTTTTTTCAGGAAAATAGCATAACTTTAGGTTATTTTAAGTAGGCTATATATGAAATCAAGGTTTAATTGTAAAGTACTGTATTTCCTCATGTATAAGATGCAGTCTTTTTTGAGAAATTTGGGGTCTAAATTTGGGAGCATCTTGTAGAGTGGTTGTAGACTTTTTTTACTTGCATTTCTTGCTTTTTCACACTTGTTGTCTTCGCACTCATTGTTTTGTTTTTGCTACCGGTATATAAGGCTATGTTTTGCCATGTTCTACCCAGAAATAATTCAAAAAAGATTTTCATACAGTGCTGAATTCAAGTTCAAAATGACCCAGTTTGCAAAAGTGAATGGTTCTCCTCCAACTAAGCAAACAATCCAGACTGACTACAGGAAGAAGAAGCCCTCCTGAAAACACCATGACAGAAGACCTTGAGAGGCCACTCAGCCAAACAGTGGGAACTGAAGAGATGGATTGAAGAGCAAAGGGTAAGTGGAATTCCCATGTCCACAAAGATGGTTCAGCAGGATGTCAGAAGAATTGCTGATGAAAAAGTGACTGATTTCAAAGGACACAACTAGTGCTTCAGGTTCATGAAATGGAATGGACTAAGCATACATCCATGTACCAACTTGCCCAGGGAGTGCTTGTGGTCAACTGCAGACCAGAGCCCAGGCAGGAGAGCAGTCAGAGCCTCATCTAAGATGGTGATTCATCATTAAACACAAATGAGGACGAGATCATGGATGTGAGTTTTGACAGTGATGAGTAAGAGTTTATGTTGAATAAAACTTGAGTTCAATAACTTTATGTAATTTTTTTTTTCAAATTTTAGGCCCATACTCTGGTTTCTCTTCCAAATGCTCAAATCTTTCCCCTTCAAATTTTAGGCCCCAAATTAAGGTACATCTTATACATGGGGAAATATGGTATTCTTTGAAAATTCTGAACTCTTTTTGGTTGCTATAATTTCATCCTACAACATTTGAGCATGACTAATTGTCTTTAATTCCTTGGATTTTTCCCCCTGTATGTGTGTGATGTTCTCGCCGAGTCTTCATTTTTTCCTTCTATTATCTGGAAGGAGGATCAATCAACAACACTTAATAAGAAGATATTATATTCTAGGTATACAAAAATAGGGTTGTTTTTTTTTTTTTTTTTTGGCAAGGCAAATGGGGTTAAGTGGCTTGCCCAAGGCCACACAACTAGGTAATTATTAAGTGTCTGAGGTCGGATTTTAACTCAGGTACTCCTGACTCCAAGGCCGGTGCTTTATCCACTATGCCACCTAGCCGCCCCGGTATACAAAAATAAAAGAGAACAAATATCTGCCCTCAAAGTGCTTACAGTCTAGCTTAGGGCTGCGGAAGTACATATGCTCTGCAGCCTTCCAGTTCCTGTGAGAGGACAAGGAGAAGAAGAAACTAAAGGGAGTTTGTATGAGCCGGCTGAAGGACCCAGGCAAAGCTGCCATCATTACTGCCTCCAATGTTGTTACAAACAAATCCACTGTCAGGAGGATGAAAATCAAGATAAAAAGGGGATTGTAATTTGGCATTGCTAGAGTCACACTGAGCAGACATAGGGAGGCTGGAGTCTTCCATGCTGCTCAAAACAGAACTAGGGACTTTTCTGACTTTCACTTCATTTTCACCTTATTGCTCTCTCAGAAAAGAGTAAAATTGGCATCTTAATCTTTGTTTCTTAAGAGTTTGTTTTGCTTTCTATTCACTTTATTTTAAAAGATGAAGTGATTAATCATTACATGACTACTTTTTATGTTTCATAACTCATATGCAAAAGAAAAGCAGAAGGAAGAGAGAGACAAAGATAGAGACAGAGTCAAAGAGAGAGAGAACAGACTGACAGAAAGAGAGAGGGGGGGAGAGAGAGAGAGAGAGAGAGAGAGAGAGAGAGAGAGAGAGAGAGAGAGAGAGAAAGGATTGTTATACCTATTACTGGGACTTTCCTATTATGGGGTTCAAAGTGAACAAAAGAAAATTATTGTGGAGGATAGATTGACACAAAAGAGGCTCAAAATAGGGAAACTAAATGAAAAACTATTGCAGTGGTTTAGGAAAAGGTAATATCTGCCTAAACTAGGGTGGTGGTTGTAAGAATGGAGAGAAGACCAATGTAAGAGAGGTTGTGGAGAAAGAAATTATAAAATATAGCAATTGACTGGATATGTGAGATGAGAAAGAATTAGGGGCCAAGACACTAGAACTGTACATTTTTAGTTTTGAGAGAATCAGTATTTCTTTCACATACAGGTTGGGCCAGATGGCTTTTGAGGTCCTTTCCAAATCTTAACTTCTGAAATATTCTAGGAAAATATTCAAAAGGTGATGCAGGATTGAAAAACAGGAGAGAACAGGGCTGTAGAATTATACAGATATGATAATCAAAGAACTGTGTGGAGAAAGTGGCAACTGAGGCAAGATGGCAGAGAATAGGGAGGACTTTCCTAAGAATTCTCAAATTTCCCTCCAAACAACATCAAATAATGCCTCAAAATTAATTCTAGAATGCCAGAACCCACAAAAATTTTCCAACGTTAAGACAACTTAGAAGGTCTGCAGGAATGGTCTGTCATTAGGGTGTGAATGGAGCACAGCACAGGAAATGGCCGGGCAAGGCAGCAGAACAAAAGTGTTCACTCCACTCCAGGAGTGCAGTCCAACTTAACACAAAGATAAGGAGTCAAGAAATACTCTACAAAAATTGCCAAATTAAAAAAAAAAAGCACTTGACCATTAAAAAGTTATGTGATAGAGAAGATCAATACATAAACTCAGAAGAAAATACAAGTCAAAACTGCTGTATCCAAAGCGTCAAAAAAAAAATACAGCTTGATTTTGGCCCCAAAAAGAAAGCTAGAAGAGCTCAAAAAAAGAATTTTAAAAATCAAATTAGAGAAGTAGAGGGAAAACTGGGAAAAGAAATAAATGATCCAAGGGGCAGTCAGGTAGCACTATGGATAGAGCACTGGTCCTCGAGTCAGGAGGACCTGAGTTCAAACCCAGACTCAGACACTTTGATAATTACCTAGCTGTGTGACCTTGAGCAAGTCACTTAACCCCATTGCCTTACAAAAAAGAAAACAAAAACAAAAGAAATAAGTGATACAAGAAAGTCATGGGAAAAAAAAGTCATCCACTTCATGAAGGAAGCACACAAAAAATAATGAAGAAAATAATACTGTAAAAATAGAATGGGGGGGGCAGCTAGGTGGCACAGTGAATAGAGCACTAGTCTTCGAGTCAGGAGGACCTGAGTTCAAATCCAGCCTCAGTCACTTAATAATTACCTAGCCATGTGGCCTTGGGCAAGCCACTTAACCCCATTGCCTTGCAAAAACTAAAAAACAAACAAAAAAATCAGAATGGGCCAAATGGGAAAAAAAAGCCCAAAAATCCTTTAAAGAGAAAAATTAATTAAAAAGTAGAACTGACCAAATTACAAAAACAAAAAAGATGTGCAAAAATTCACAGAAAAAAAGAACTTAAAAAAAAAGCCAAATTGGTCAAGTGGAAAAGGATAGATATAAAAGCTCACTGAAGAAAATAATTCTTTAAAAATTCGAATTGGACAAGTGGAAACTAATGATTCTATGAGACATCAAGAAACAATAAAACTTGTGGTATACATGAACTGATATAAAGTGAAGTGAGCAGAACCAAGAAAAAATTGTGCTCAGTAGTAGCAGGTAAAGAAGAAGCCTGAATCAGTTGATTTTTTTGAGGATCTCTCCAGCTCAGAGATTATAGCTATGATTCTTGGACAAATAAAGTTAATAGTTTTGGTACTTGTTCACTTTTCCCCTTTGAGATAAGATTGCTTAAACACACAGTCCACCTCTTGATTATACCAGGGTGACTTTTCTACAATAAATCTCTCCTTTTTTGAGCTTAGCAACTATTTTGCCTAATTACTTTTTGTTTAACAACCTGGTAGACATTTCATTCTGATTATGAATAAAACTAGTTTAATTATTTGTTCTGTTGGGAAGATTTTGCCTTAAGGCAAAATCTTTGAAATCTCAAATTTAACTACAATCTCCAGCTTTGAGAAGAATTTAATAGATTTTAAGTGATCCCTAAGAAGAATCTAGAAAAACAAATGTGACTGCACAAGGAACTCTCTGATAAGTCCAGATCCAAAAAGAATAGACATTATGAAGAAGAATCTGTAAAAAGCTGGAGAAGAAAATGAGTTTGGACTTTTGAAACATGCTAAGAATATTACAAAAGATTCTTTTAATAATGCTTAGAATTAAAAACAAAGAAAAGGATAGGCCTACAATCTGTGGCAGAAAGTATAATTTTTTTTGTTTTTTTTCCCCAGTTGATATTTTATTTTATTTTTCCAATTACATGAAAAGAAAGTTTTTCAGTATTCATCCACAAGCATTTGCATATTTATAATTTACATAATTTCCTTCCACCCTCCCTTCAATAACAATAAACATTGTACATATACATTTGTGTTTAACATATTTGCAGATTAATCATTTTCTGTATGAGGAATTAGGACTAAGGAGGAAGAAAGAAAATTATGAGATAAGAAAGAAAAATATGAGAAACTTTTAAAAAGTGAACGTGGTATTCATTCAGAATCTGTAGGTTTTTCTTTGTTTTGTTTTTCTTCCTCTGAATGTGGATAGCATTGTCCATAACAGGTCTCCCAGGGTTGTCTCAGCTCTTTGAACTGCTAAGAATTGCTGTATTCATCAAGGTTGATCAACTCACAATAGCATTGCTAATGTATACAACTGTTCTCTTGGTTCTGTTCCCTTTGCTCAGCATCAGTTCCTGTAATTCCTTCTATGCTTCTCTAGAGTCCAACCATTCATGGTTTCTTATGGAACAACAGAATTCCATAACATTCATATATCATAACTTATTCAGCATTTTTGTTCAATTGTTGGGCATTCCATCAATTTCCAATTGTTTATCACTACAAAAAAGAGCTACTGGAATATTTTGGAACATGTGGGCTTTTCCCATTTTTTTATGAAGACATAGAGAAAGGAGAACCACATTGGTCTAGTAACATGTGCTTTCCCCAAATATAGTCCTTGTTCCTAAAATAAAATTACAAAAGGATGCTTCAATAGATCTATGATTTTATTAATATGATCCTCCCTCTTATGAGGCAAATTATGACTCATACATGCCTTCTGATTCTGTGCAACTCTTATTCATCTCTTATAAAGCTTCCATGGAGATCCACCCAATATGCCTGGTAAGCAGGGAAACAATTTTCTTAAGGTCACCTGACATTCTTTGGGTACCAATACATGGGCTGTCCATTGGTAAAACTTCACTTATTAAACACTAATTTTCCTGTTACATTTTTGTAATAATATCTTCTATGTTGCTTCTCCTTTGCAAGTCCTCATAAGTAGGGAATTTTCATTTTTTTTTACTTATAGGCTGAGCTTACAGCATAGTGATGGTCACATAACAGGTGCTTAATTAGTAATTGTTTATTGATTCATTTATTGTTAGCATATGAAAATTATTCACATCTAAGCATTGCCCTTTGGAGGCTTGGAACTTTAATTATTCAGAGGCTGGCATTCCTTGCTTTGTAATTCTCATCAGAATAATATTGATATTAAAAATGAGTTTTTGTTTGGGGGATAAGTTTGGTATCATTAAAAGCACTATGGCAGCTTCCCAAATGCAATCCAGTATATGTAGGTATTCACTAAGAAAAAAAAAATATTCCCCACCATGTCTCTGGTTTAGAGACAAAATGCTCAGACCCCAGAACTCCAACAGGTTTTTTGTGGCTAAGGGAAATGTGAACACAAATGGGTCATTCTAACTTGTCATCTCCTTTCCTATCCTATCCTCTCCTTCTCTCTACTCTCACTACTCTCATAGGGAAGACATCAGAACATATGAAACAATTCACTATTTTCCTGCCTTCCTTTCCTACTTCCACAGAGTCACTTCTGTAGCTGTGAAAAATAGCAGAAAGGATTTTCATCTATAATAGGGTCTGAGCCATGGGACAAAGAGCAAAATTTGGGAAGAAAGGGAATTGGGTGATCCTAAAAAAGGAATTGGTGATCCTATAAGTTCATTTTTCTCTAGTGTCCCAATTAAGCTTCAGATATCAAAGAGAGAATAATATTTGAGAGAGTTTACAGGGAGAACTCAATTTTTTAGGGCCATGGATCTTAGACATATACTATCTCTTAGGATCATAGATTTAGAGCCAGAAAGAACCTCAGAAGTCATTTATTCCAACCCCTTCACTTTTTAAAAATTATTTTATTTTTCTAATAAACAAAAATCTATTTTTTTCTACCTTCCTACAAACCACTAAAAAAAAGGAAAGCCCCTGAGCAAAAATACATAATCAAACAAAACAAATTCTCAGATTGGTTGTATCCAAAAATATATTTCTCATTCTGCACAACAAATGTCTCATCCTTCTGTCCCTAAGTTTCTTCATTGCTTCTCTGAAATCGTGATGGGTCATTGTGTTGACCAAAGTTCATACCTCTTTCAAAATCGTTTCTTTTTTTTTCTTTTTTTCTTTTTAGGTTTTTGCAAGGCAAATGGGGTTAAGTGGCTTGCCCAAAGCCACACAGTTAGGTAATTATTAAGTGCCTGAGACCGGATTTGAACCCAGGTACTCCTGACTCCAAGGCCGGTGCTTTATCCACTACACCACCTAGCTGCCCAAAATCGTTTCTTTTTAACAATGTTGTCATTGTACAAATTTTCCCTTCAGGTTCTTCATTCTGTAGTATTTCATACAAGTCTTCTTAAGTTTCTCTGAAACCCTTTCATTCATTTCTCATTATGCAATAGTGTTCCATTGTATTCATAAGCCTTCATTAGTTCAACCACTCCCCAGTTTATAGGCACTTCCCTAATTTTCAGCTATTTGTCACTACAAAAAGATTCTATAAGTATTTTGGTATATGTGTTAACCCTATTATTTCACAGATAAGGAAAGTGAGTTTGAGACATGCCCAAGGTTATATAAGAGATAAGCTTCAGAAAGTAGATTTGAACCTAGGTTCTCTGATCTCAGATCCAGCACAATGGGAATCTCCTGACTTCAGATCTAATAATGGCCTAACAGGAGACATGCCATTTGATGACTGAAGAAGATAGAAAATGTATATGGATGTCCAAAATGAATTTGTCTCCTAGTATAGATAAATCATATCATATAGCATAGGTAAAATATAGAATTTGTGATTATGGAACCACTTTGTGGAAACATGAAGAATGGAATTTAGGGATGTTTGCCAGAAAATTGGATATAGACAAATGTCACTGCCTTTTGAAAAGAGTGAGAGAGAGGATTTTTGGAATACCTATTATTAAATTTGATGCTGAATCCCAAAGGGGGGAAATGTGTATGAGAGAGATAGAAAATAGAGTTCTAGAAGAGATTATTAAATATTTTGTGAACTTTTAGAAAAGAAAGGAATAGTCACTAGGATTACATCTTCATTCATCCTTCCTGGTTTTACTTGTGCCCTAAATTCCATCTTTTCCCATTGCCTCTAAGAGTTTGTTCCATTGATCCACTCTTTACCCCTCTCTCATTTTGCTTCTACCCCTATCTGCCAGCACATCTCTCATGATCTAAAAATATGATCAGATCTCTATAACCTTTAAAACATTCATTTTATCATGCTAGTCTCTTCAATTTATCAAATGTTTCTCTTCCCTTTCATTGCTAAATTCCTAACAAGAGTAGTCTATGCTTGAAACTTACATTTCCTCACTATTCACTCATTCTCAGCTGTTGCAATCTAGTTTGTGACCCAATCATTTGACTCAATGACCTTTTTAAAACTCCTAATTCTCTTTGGCTCTTCTGTAACTTTTAGTATTGTTTTTTTCTACCCTTCTAAATACTTTCTTCTTCTTTGACTTTCATGACAGTGTTCTCTTCTGGTATACCTCCTACCTTTCCAAGAACATATTCTCAGTCTTTTAGTGTCTCATCATCCATCATTTTGTTCCTAAGCTTGGTTGCTATTCACAGCTCTATCCTAGGCTTTCTCTTCTCTTCATACTCTTCTTTGGCTACCTCATTCATTCCCCTGGGTTTCATTTTCACTCCTCTGCTAATCAAAAATCTTGAATCTCCAGCTGCCTTTCAGACATCTAGAATGGATTTCCAATAAACATCTTAAATTTAACATATCCAAAAAGAAAATTCATTTTCTTTTTCTAAACCCTTACCCTACAATGTTCTCAATCCCTCATTTTCATGACCTAGAACTCAGTCTCTCATCTTTCACCAACCATTCTCTCCACTCTCTTTCCCCCACCTCCCACCATTTCTCACCTGTTGCCAAAGTCTCTTGATTTCACCTTTGCAACATCTCTTGAATATACCTCCTCTCTTTTCACAGTGCCACCACTCTAGTACAGGACCTTATCAACTCATTCCTTAGCTATTTTAATAATCTACTGGTAGCTCACCTGCCTGTCTGCCTTAAGTCTCTTCCCCCTCCAATCCATCCCCCATTCAGTCACCAAAATAATTTCCTTAAAGTTTAGTCTGATTCTGTCACTTCCCTACTTAGTAAATTCCAATGTTCCCTATCACCTCCAAGATCAAGATCCCTCTGTTTGGCATTAAAACCCCTCATCAAGCAATTCCTCTCTCCTCAAGCCATATTTCTAAATCTTCTTCCTTGCTCTATGAGCCAGTGATGTTGATCTCCTTATTGTTCATGAACAAGACACTCCATTCTCAGCTGAAGGTGTTTTTTTTAGAGATCCCCTACATTGAGAATGCTCTCCCTCCTCATCACTGTCTCCTACCTTCCTTTGCTTCCTTTAAGTCCCAATTTAAACACATCTTCCACAGGAAGCCTTTCCCAACCCCTCTTACTTCTAGTACCTTCCCTCTGTTATTTATATATTTTCTTGTTTGTTATCTCCTCTATTAGACTGTCAGCTCCTTGAGGGCAGGTCTGTCTTTGCCTCTTTTCATATCTTCAATGCTTAACGCATCTCCTGATCAGGAGTGAGGTTGACAGAGAAATCTAGAGAGAAGAGAATAACAAAAAGACAGTGACTGACAATGTCAAAAGCTGCAAAGATCAAGAAAAATGAAGACTGAGAAAAGACCATTAGATTTGGCAGTAAAGAGAACATTGGTAACATGGGAGTTTCAATTGAATGATGAGGTTGGAAGTCAGACTATAGAGAGTTAAGAAGAGTGAGTGGAAAGAAAGTGGTGTCAGAGAGAATTTAGAGGCTATCTATTCCATCTCCCTCATTTTATAGATGAGTAACTGAGGTTCAATGAGTCTAAATAACAAAGTGCAGGTCTATGATGTATCTCCAGACACAATAAATATTATCTCCAAAAATCAAATATATTTTCCATTTTCTGGTGTTCAAAACCCTTCATAACCTTACCCACTCCTACCTTTCCAATGTTCTTACTCCTCACTCCTTCCTCATTGTTTTCTGAAATCCAGTGACACTGGTCTTTTGCTTTTCTTTAAGAACACTTACCTCTCAACTCTGCTTTATCATTGGCTAAGCATTCATGCCTGCATTGTTCTCCCTTCTCATCTCTACTTCCTGACTTCCTTCAAGTTCTATCTAAAATACAACTAAAGAAAGAAAAAAGAAAGACTTCTACAGGAAGCCTTTCCTAATCTCACTTAATGCTAGGGACTTTGATGCATAACTCCAGTTTATCATATATATATATATATATATATATATATATATATATATATATATATATATATTTATGTATATACTTTTTTACAGTTGTTTGTATATATATCATCTTCCCCATAAGACTGTGAGCAACTTGAGAACAGGATTTGTCTTTTGCCTTTCTTTTTTTTTAATCTGCTGCATTTGGGTTCATAATAAATGCTCATTAACTGATGAAGTGACTCTCTTCCAGCTCTAAATCTATGATTTCATGAATGTGTCAGTAGAATAAAATGAGAATATTCTATAGCTTCCTAGTTCCTCCTGAGTCACATCTCTACAATATAAATATCTCCATTAGAATGGAAACTATTTAAGGAAAGGCTCAGCAACAGTTTTTCCCCCCTTTCCCACCAACTATACTGCTTTTCAAATTCTCTGGAATTCTCCAACATTCCCCCTCCCCAGTCCTTTATGAAACTCCAGTAGCTCCAAACCACTGACCTTTTCCAAGGGTAGGCACCATTCATGTTCTTGGTGCCTGGGCTTGGTGTACTTTACTTTCCCTACTGGACAGGAAAAAATGTGCCAGTGATTATTGCTTTTCTTCCAAAAGATCCACACTTTATACTTCTAGTTGAGAATGGATGACTCTAGATTTTATTTAAGAACTATTTCTATTACTTCAGGGATCCCTGGCTTAGAATGCAATTTCAGTGACTCTCCAGAAGGAATCTTCTTTTCCTTCTTACCTCACTTATGAAATCAACAACCTGATTAAATCAATGGGAGTCTTTCTTTCTCCACAGCTTGCCACCATAAATCTCTATTCTTTATGTAAGATGTATGCCAGAATGGCCTTTAAAAAAATATTTAACAGGGTTAAGAGAGCTACAGTCTATTCTTAACTGAATGATCCTGTGACAAATTACTTGCCTGGGGGTAACTCTTTTTGCTTCAACAGGTTGTAAAATGCTTAAAAAAAACCTTTGAAGATTTTTTTCTTTTTCTCCTCAAAACTCTTTTTCTTTCATTTTTTGCCATCCAAACAATGAGTTAAACTTCCATTTATTCCAATGTGATAACCTGACTTATCCAAAGTAACACAACTAATAGAGTCAAGGGTTGGATTTAAACTTAGGTCTTCCTTTATCTAGCCCAAAGCTCTATCTTATCTAGTACCAACTGAAACAACAACCAAAAAATTATGTTTTAGCCTAATTAATTAACCAAGATTACAATTTTAAATGAAATTGAACTTCAGTAATAAATTTGAGACATTTGAATAGTTTAAATTTCACACCTTGTCAATTTAAAAAATTTTGCTTTTTTTTTAAATTCTTGGATTAAGTGATAATTTGATTGTAATTGCCTAAGGAGGAAAAGAATGTAGTACTTTCCTCCTTGACCTTTGTTTTCTTTTTGATATTAAGAGTTATCAGGGGTGGCTAGGTGGCGCAGTGGATAAAGCACTGGCCTTGGAGTCAGGAGTAGCTGGGTTCAAATCCGGTCTTAGATATTTAATAATTACCTAGCTGTGTGGCCTTGGGCAAGCCACTTAACCCCATTTGCCTTGCAAAACCCTAAAAAAAAAAAACCCAAAAAACAAAAAAAGAGTTATCAAATCCTATTGGAAATTTCTTCCTTCTTAGAATCAGAGAAACCTCAGAATCATAAATTCACAAAGTTGTAAGGGAATCTATTCATCTGAATAATTGTACCATCTCTACAACAAGCTCAAGTGGTCTAGTGAGGGGTAAATCAGTATCTGCAAGGTAGTTCCATCTACTTTTTAAGATAGTTCTAATATAAAGAATATTAATTACATCTAGTCTAATTTGTCTTCCTCTTAGACTTGAACCCATTGCTCCTAATTCTGTCCTCAACTGGCTAGCAGGACAATATGATCCCTCTTCTACTAGACAATTTTTCAACATTTGAAGATAACTATCATTTATCATTTTACCCTTTGCTCTTCTCTAGGCTAACGCAGCCCCCAAAGCTACTACAAGCAGTTCTCAAATGACATTAAGACCCTTCCCAATCCTAGTTGCCTTTCTTTGAACTAACCAAAGATTATTGAAGTTCTTCTTAAAATATGGTACTTCAATACATAATATTCTAATGCCTTATTAGAGCATCCTGTCTCTATCTAGATGGATACCTCTAGTTCTAAAATTTGATTGCCATATTATATTACGGATTTACATTGAGCTTGCAGTCACCAAAATTCCCAGGTCTTTCCTTGGCAAATGTCTGAGTTAAGTATGCTTTTCTAATGTTGTATTTATGAACTTAAATTTCTAAACCCAAGTATAAGAATTTGCACTAAATTTTGGCATATATTCAGCCCAATACTCTACCTATCAAGGTTTTACTGTGTCTTGATTCTGTCATCTAGGGGTCAGCTATCCCTCCAGTTCTGTGATACTTGAAAATTGAAGAAACATTACATCCATGCCTTTAAGTCATTGATTAAAATACTAAATAGAACAATGAAGATCTCTGGAATATTTCTTCCAAGTAGATACATTTTTTTTGGTTCTAGTCATTAGACCAATTTTGAATCTATTTGACTGTGGGGTTGTCTTGCCTATATATCTCTCTGTGTTTTTTTAATAGAAACAGTGTGAAAAGAGACTTTGTCAAATGCTTTTTAGAATTCTAGGTTAATTATACTATAATATCTCCTTGATCTACCAGTCTAATAATAATTCTGTCAAAAAACGGAAATAAAGCTAGTCTGGCATGATTTTTCAGCCCAGAAAGATCATTCTCCTCCTCCCCACCCCATATCTGCTGTGACAGTTAGAACAGATAATAATAAAAGGAGAATAGGCCTCCACTCTCCTCTGGGAAAACTCCAAACTAGTCTCACCACAATACTTTCTTTTAAGTTCCATCAAAAATCCCACCTATAGGACATCTTTACTAAGCCCTCTTATTTCTAATGTTTTCCTTCTTTTACTTCTTATTTATCTAGTACATAGTATTCTTTATATTTAATACACACACACACACATACACACACACACACACGCACATGCACACATGCACACATTCACATTCTTTGTATCCTCAGTACTTTCCACAGAGTCTGGCACATAGTAGATGCTTAATAAGTGTTTATTGAATTAATGAGAATATCTTTTCTTCTGTGTATTATTTCACTCTAGACTGTCCTTTCTCCTCAACTCAATGTCCCACCTAAGACCAGTCCTTACCATGGACGTGAGTGTTGTTACCAGGAATATAACTTGATCCAATTCTTTCCCAGAACCCCAACTAGGCAGTTTTCCTGGACATTATCCCATTATCCCATTTTTTTTGCTATTTTTAAATTTAAAGTCTTCCTTCTTCCTTGACTTGGGGGTGAGGCGCAGTGAAGGTGGAGCAAAAATTTGTCACATTCCCAAGATCCAGAAAACTTCTAGTTTTCATTGGTCTCTGTGAAGTGATGGATATTTTCATGATAAACTCAGCAAGATTTTCCTTGTTATAAAGATCAACAATTTTAAAAAATGACAGCCCAACAAACCAAACCAACACATTTAATAGATTTGACAGCATAATCTCACTCCTCTTCCAAGAAGGGAAGGAAGTTTTTTTCCAACTCTTTTCTTGGGGCCAAATTTGGCCGTTAGAATTCTATAATATGCATCCTTTTATGGTTCTTTCTTTGGAATTGTTGTGTTCATTTTGGATGTTGCTTTTCTGGTTCTTCTTCTTACTTCATTCCAAATAAGTTCACCTACATTTTACCATGTATATAGGTAGTAGAGAATCCCCTCCCTGCTTAAGACCAACCATGTGTTCGACTCAGTATTAAGGGGATTTGGGAATACCCAAATTGACTGCACAGCTGGATAAATTGATGATTCAGTGGACCTTGAAAATGGAATTGACTCTGCCTTGCTTCCTTTCTTTTTTTGCATCTTTTATGGGTGTAAAATTCTTGCTGACACCTGACTTTCCATGAGGAGAAGGGAGAGGGACAGACTGTTATATTAGCTAGGTCTCCTTGAGAGTGGGGTGTCTTTTTGCTTCATGTTTCCTTCTCTGAGTAGGAGACTAAAAAGCATTCTTGGGAGCTTGGGAGTTTGGAAAACCCTGGAGTTCATCAGATGGAGTTACCTAATAGCAAAGGGGAGTTTCTTCATCAAAGAAGATAACCATCAATCTGAAGGAGAATGTCCTGGAGTTGTTTGGACAGAGCAGAAGTGAGGTAAAAGATGACCATACTGATTTGACAGTTCCTCAGTGATTTCATAATGTCGTATTTGTGACTTAATCTCCCAACAGAACATAGTCATTTTATTGTATATTATCTTCTTGGCAATGCTCATTTGATCCTGCATCAGATTGTGTAAATCTTTTTCTGCTTTTCCTATTCATTCCATTTATGTGCCACAATTTATTTAGTCATATTCCAGCCCATAGGCATCTATTTTGTTTTTAATTTTTTGCTATCACAAAAAGTGCTGTTCTTCCAATAGAAAGAAGAAATAATTTTAAGTTACTAATTGCTTTAGACTTGACAATGTATGCTGTGAGACATGTATCTTTTAGCATTTCTTTGGTATGCAGGAAATACTTTCCCCATTCCTGTTTCATATTGTACCTTTAATGCCTTGTATTCCCCCCCCCCCCATGAGGATTCTTTAAGCATTGACCAATATTTAAACTTTAAATACTTCCACCCCCAGGTTATTAAAATATGAGAGTATGGGGTGTAAAAAGCCAAGGAATATGATGAAATGGCCAGGCTCCACTAGGACTTAATTTACTTTACAACTCCATGAACATCCAGATCAAGGGACACCAAAATGAAAGAGAATGGCTTTAGCATCCCAGCTCACTCCTTAATATTATATTTTGATTTAATATTATATAATTACATAATATAAAATTATATTTATAATTAGCAATTTAAATATATGATATATAAAGATATGATAATATTAATCATATATGTACTTTTATATAAATATTTATATATATTTAAATTTTTCTTTGTATATATACACACTGCTGCTCTCTTCATGCAATGTCTCCTGACTGTAATGAGGTTGTTATGGTTTTGAGAGATCTCTTTAACTACTCAGATCTTGATCATGCATGAGGCTGCTCTCCAAGCCATTTTAATGTCATGTCATACCCACATGTCCTCCACCCCCCCCAAAATAATTTTATCTCTAGCACTGGGATAAGTAATCAAATTAACAGTCAATTGCTCTGGCTTCAAAGCAATTCATCTTTATAAGCATAGATTTCTATAATTAGAAAGTAAGCCCCTTGAAGGCAGGGATTATCTTTTTCTTTTTTCTTTTTCTCTTCTATGGTTTTGCATTTTAAACCCAGCATGCTGGGCACATAGTAGTTAATAAGTGCTCATTGATCCATTCATCCACTCTACTTGACTCTTTCCTCCAAGTATAATGTAAAATGCTTGAAGAAAGAGATTCTCTTTTTTTCTTTTTTCTTTTCCCTACTCCCTTTTCTCTCCTCCTTCCCCTTCCCTCCCCCCAGCAGCTTGCCATGTAGGCTGCCATACTGTAAAAAGCAGAATCATTAGTCCTTGAATCAGTAAAATCTAATTTCAAATCTAGTTTTAGACCTCAAGAAAATCACTTAATCTTTGTCTCCCTCAGTTTCCTTATCTCTTAAAGAAGGATGCTAATAGAACCTTACCTCCCAGAATTGTTGTAAGAATAAAATGAGATAATGTTGTACAGTCCTTTGCAAACTTTAAATGCTATATGTAAATGCTAGCTCTTAGTGCTGGGAGCTTAAGAATGCTCATTGAATTAAAATAAAAAAAATCTTTCTCTGTCAAAATTTTCACTGACTTAACCTAATGTGGTCACACCCTGGATGATGTTCCATGACCCAAATTGGGCTACTTGATTATTAAAGAGGTTGGGAGAGGGGGTGGACCTGTGTGACCTGCTCTGAACTGAGAACCTAAGGGGGCAAGGATGTTGTTGGGGCAGGTCAATGTAAACCATTTTCTTGCCAGGCTTGGCATGCCTACAGTGGACTCTGCCCTCACCTGATGTTTGTGGTAAACACATCTGCCGTTGCCTCCAGAACGTTCTGTTTCACAGTCAGCTGTATTTACAGAACATTACAACTAGCAGCTGGCTTTGTGGGTTAAACTGCAAACAACTGGTTTGAAGGATCATCTACCACACTAAGTTCACTTTGGCACCCCTGCTTTAGCACCTACTTTCCTGTCACAGTGGTAACTTTCAGTTTCCTCTGTCATTCTCTGTTAGCTGAGATAATACTGAAAATTATTTTTTGTTTTGATTAAAAAGTGCTAAATCTCTTCAACAGGGAGAGCTCAAGTGCAGTGTGCCTTATCACTCCCTTCCTGCCACTTAAGCAGGGCAGGGCACTGGTGAAGTTTTCCTGCTGCCTGACTGGTTCCCAGGAAAGCAACCTGGCTAAACTTCATGGGCAGTGGATTTTGAATAAAATAAATTTCAAAAAAGCAAAATCAACTGAAATCTTTCTGGGTGTTTGTCTGTGATGTTGGGTCCATAAGAAGCAGAACTAAAATGAAGTAACTTTGATTAAACTACAGTGTTTTGTTTTTGCCACAGACCTGTGCTGTGTGGCACTGGCTGACTTTTCCCCTGACAGATGCCTTTCCAACAAAGGCTTTGGGAGCAAAAAAGGAGGCTTCCCTTCAGGCCACAGTACATCAATGATCTGCCTGATTTAGGTCAAGAAAGACTCCTCTGAAGAGTCTGGTAGAAACTAGGTATAGATGAACATCTCACACTGTATATACAAAGGTAATGTCAAAATAGGTGTATGGCCTAGACATAATGGGTGATACTATAAACAACAGGAGAGCAAGGAATAATTTACCTGTCAGAATTTGGAAAAGAGAAGAATTAATGACCAAAAGATAGAGAACATTACAAAATGCAAAATAGATAATTTTGATTACATTAAATTACAAAGATTTTGCAGAAACAAGCATCAAGATTAGAAAGAAAGCAGAAAGATGGGAAACATTTACTGCCAGTGTTTCTGATGAAGACCTCATTTTTCAAATATATACAGAACTAAGTCAAATGTATAAGAATTAAGTCAAATGCAAGTCATTGAAGTTGATGAATGGTCAAAAGATATAAACAGGTAGATCATTTGAAGAAATTAAAGCTATTGGGCAGCTAGGTGGCGCAGTAGATAGAGCACCAGCCCTGGGGTCAGGAGAACCTGGGTTCAAATTTGGCTTCAGACCCTTAATAATAACATTTGACCTTAGACACTTAATAATTACCTAATTTTGTGACCTTGGGCAAGTCACTTAACCCCACTGCCTTACAAAAAGCAAAAAGGAAATTAAAACTATCTATATTCAAATGAAAAACACTCTAAATCCTGTTGATTAGAGAAATGAAAAAAAAAACTCTGAGGAACCACCTTACTCCTATCAGACTAGCTAATATGACAGAAAAAGGAAAACTGGGAGAGTAATGCATTGTCTTTTTTCTTTTCTTTTTTTTTTTTTTGGTTTTTTCAAGGCAATGGGGTTAAGTGACTTGCCCAAGTTCACACAATTAGGTAATTAATATGTGTCTGAGGTCAAATTTGAACTCAGATCCTCCTGATTCCAGGGTCAGTGCCCTATCCACAGTGCCACCTAGCCACCCCACATTAATGCATTGTTAGTGGAGTTGTGAACTGATCCAACCATTCTATCAAGTTTTTTTGGGGGGGGGGTTATGGTTTTGCAAAGCAAATGGGGTTAAGTGGCTTGCCCAAGGTCACACAATTAAGTAATTATTAAGTGTCTGAGGCTGGATGTGAACTCAGGTATTCCTGACTCCAGGACCAGTGCTCTATCCACTGCTCCACCTAGCCACCCCTGATCCAACCATTCTAGAGAGAAATTTGGAAAGATATTAAAACCCACATGTGGAAAAATATTTATAGTAGCTCTTTTTGTGGTGACAAAGAATTGAAAAATTGAAGTATCACACATCAATTGGGGAATAGCTAAACAAATTGTGGCTTTTGAATTTAATGGAATGCTATTGTGCTATGAGAAATGATGAGTAAATAGATTTCACAAAAACCTGGAAAGATTTACATGAATTGATGCTGAATGAAGTGAACAGAACCAGAAGAATATTGTGCACAATAACAGCAACATTATGTAATGATCAACTATGATTGATTTAGCTCTTCTCAGCAATACAATGATCCAAAACAATTCTAAAAGACTCATGACAGAAAATGCTATCCACATCCAGAGAAAGAACTATGAAGTCTGAATGCAGATCAAAGTGTAATTATTTTCCCTTTTTTTGTTTGTGACTTTTCCCTTTTGTCCTGTTTCTTCTTTTACAACGTAACTAATGTGGAAATATGTTTTCATAATTGCACATGTTTAATCTATATCAGATTTCTTACTCTCTTGAGGAGGGGGAAGATAAGAGAGGGAGGGAGAAAAATTTGGAACTCAAAATCTATTAAAAATGAAAATTGAAAACCATCTTAACATGTAATTGAAAAAAATAAAATACTATTTACCAAAAAAAAAAAAAAGAATGATGCCTCCTCAGCTATTTCCTTTAGAAGCTTATTAACTTGGGTTAGTGAGATCTATGATGTAGTAAGAACACAGTCCAATTTCCATCTTCAGCTACTGTTAGTTCAGATATCAACCTCCTCCCAAAAAACTACTTTGATCTATCTACAGGTAATCCATTTCTCCCTCATGAGGATTTCTAACCGATTAATTCTCCAATCATCAGTGGGAGTTCTAATTATCTACTTCAGGCATTCTTCCCAACTCTTATCTCCCTAGGAATGCTAAAATGTACCATCATTAAGACTCCTACAGATAGGAGTCTTAAAAAAATTTTTTTTTGATATCAAATTAGTTTACCCAAACCTGGTAGTAGAGCAGGAAATTTCCTTGTCATAAAATATTAAAGTTGGACCTTGGAGATCATCTAGTCCAAGGTTCCTGTTTTAGAGTCTGTGAGCTGGTATTTTTTTTAAGTTTTGATAATTGTATTTAAACGTAGTTGATTTCTTTAATAATTCTATTTAGTTTATTTTATGCAGTTAAGAATATTTTCAGGAGAAAGGGTCCATAGGCTTCATCAGATTTCCAAAGAATCATGCCCCCCCCACACACACACAACCCTGATTTAGTCAAACCCCCTCATTTACCAGATGAGGTAACAGAGACCCAAAAAGATCAAATGACTTTCTTGCATACCTTGTTAGTGGCAGAAACAGGATTAGAACTTAAATTCCCTGATTCTTAAATTGATGCTTTGATACTATTTATGTAACAGACCTTTATTGTTTGGGACTTGGTGGCTTTTCACCTGAACTAAATCTCCCAGAAAGTACTATTGATCTAAAGTTCTGCAACTTTCTGTGGGGTGAATGTACAATGCATAGTAGGGACCTCTCTGGACACTGAAAAGTGAGTAAAGGATTATGGGATGATAGAGATAGGAAACTGTACTCCTCAATTCTTCCTAGAAGTTCTCCATTCTACAAACAATGAAACTATTAAAGAACAACAACAGAAAAAGTAGAGTGTGCTCCTATGCAGCTCAGGTATTTAAGTGATCGTATAGTGGTGCTGCAAATGGTATCAGAGTTATTGACTGTAGTCTGGGTTTTACTGTCCTCAGCACTAACCAAGCTGCCAACCAAGAACTAGAGCACCACTGTCTCTTCTCTATCTTTTCCAAGCCAAGGCCACTGTACCAGTCCCATCTTTGTTGATAATTGTCTTGGGAGAGGGTTTTTCTTAGCCCAGAGGGAAAAGCTAGGAAATTTTCATGGAACTTTCAGAAACAAATGGAGGCTGCCTGACAGTGAAATCTATCCAAAAGTAGAATTTTTTGGTGGAGGAAGGGAGGAGGAGATATCAACAAATGAGTTCCCCTTCCTTGGATGTCTTCGAAGTCAGGGTAGCCAGTAAAGGATATTTGAAGAAGGAATTCTTATTGAGTTGGGGTGGCCTAGATGGTCTTTGAGATCCCAACTTTGAAATGTAAATGGAAAGTTATTCCTCTTCACAAAATTTTGAGGACTTCTATTGAGCATATAGCCAAATGGATATTACTACCCCTGACTATTTCTCCTTTTCATCATCCTAATTACTTGTCAGAGTTGCAATACTGGCAACTCACAGATGTTGGGTTATCCTGCAAATCAGTCAGATATTTTGAAACACCTGTTGCTACATCTTGAAACATCTAATCACCCCATTACAACCCTGGGATTATCTACTGTTTCACTTTGCATTCACAGTACTAACATACCACCCTACATGTGGAGGAACTCCTTAAATATCTGCTGGTGATATTAATAGCCCTATCCCAACACTGGTACCCTTTTTGGAATCTCTAATCTTATCATCTTCCATTCCATTTGTAATGACAAATCTGGCCATCACCACCCACAAATATGACCCGGCTGTCCTCATCCCCAGGAGGGATGTAAATCTATTGGTTTATGTGCACATTTATTTACATGGAAACAAAAATAATCTTTCTGTGGCTTGTCCTCAATGAGAGATGTATCAGTGTTTTCTATTAAGTGACCCAAGACTCCAAGGACAAGGAAAATACTTTGTCTTCTCTTTGTCTTCTGTTGAACTGTTCTCTTGGGAGAAGAGGTGTAGGGGTAATACTGGTATTCCCAGATCTTCCATTTATGTCCTGATATGATAGCCTCAAGATCCTGCTCCTGAGTCCCCAATCCCAGCCTGCCCCAGGACATTTGCAAGAAATGTCTATTAAAAACAGCAAATATTAAGATCAACATGGTGGTCAAAAAAGCAAAACAAGGTCACTCTCAAGATCTCTATTTTAAGAACTTTGGAATGGAGTGTGCAACATGAGAAATCCTGGCACAGGACCTCCCAGCATAGCACGTCCTCACCAGAGAGGGTGCTGTGCTCTATGTACTCATAGACAGAATGGAAGTAGCTCAAAAGAAATATAAATTGCCCAAATTTAGGAGATTCACCCCAAATGTTCACATGGTCTATTTGTGCCTGATCTGTGGTAGAGCATTCTGAGCCACATTGATCTAATCAGCCACAGTTGGACATACTGTAGCTTGACTGTAACATGGTGTTGCCATTTTGATCCTCTTCAAGAACAAAGGACAATAATCAAATGCAAAAGTCCCTGGACTGGAATCAGGAGACATGATGTAGTCTTAGCCCTGTCTCTTACTAGCTGTGGGACTTTAGGCAATCATTCCACTTCTCTGCATCTCAGTTTCTTTGTCTGTAAAAATAAGAAAACTTTTAATGTTTTTTCAACTCTAAAAACTATAATTTTACTAAGTAAAATGTTTCCTTGGTATCCACTCTTCTCAGTGAAATTCAAAAAACCTGGATAGAAGCCTTTCAGGGAATTAGCAAAAATAATTTTGCCTGATTATTATTATTGATAATTAATTTTATTGCTACCTTTTGTTTCTATTTATGCTTCTTTTCTTCCCTCTCCCCACACTAACCTTTCCTTATGACAAAGAAAATCAGTTAAACAAAACCAATTCATAATGAAAGCAAATCTCAGATAATGTGAGATTCTATATATCTGTACTTCCCTCTCCCTTCTGACCCCAATCTAATTCCTCCCATTCTTTTAAATATGTACTAAGGTTGTCTGCATAGGATCCTTATATTGATTTTGGACTTAGAATTCAATCTCTAAATTTTTCCTGGTATATTCCATGAAACCAACACTAATTTCTGGCAAAATCCTATCACTTGTTTGCTCTCTCTGGATTTATGATTATGCAGAATTTACTTTCCTTTGGAAACCCTAAGTACTTGTCACCTTTCTCACCATCCCTTACTCTTAACCACAAAGACTCATGGGACCATAGGCTCACAGTCATGCTGTCCCAATCATTCAAGTTTTATCAGGGTAAGCACTCAATTGACAATAACCTCCAAATAATAAGACAGATCCTCCTTAACTATCTGAAGAGGGGAACTAGAACTAGCCCAAGAGAATTTCTTTGCTATGTAAGCTTTTTCATCTCTTTCTCTTTCTTGATGATACTACCCTTTCTTTGTGAAATAAAATGAGGAGTAATATATAGTTACTCAGGTTAGAGGACTGTGGGGTAGAAAGTAGGGATTCTTCTAAAATTGCACCTAGATTATGAATATAAATGTAGCCCCTGAATCCAAAGGAAACTTTTTAAGTTCCCTTACTAAAAAAAGAATCAGCAGGAATTACATCACTGAGACACACATAGGAACAAGTCTAGTTAAAGAAGAAAGGTTATATTTGTCCCAATCCCAGAAGGGCCTGAACCTATAATTTTGGTACTGGAAACTCCCTCTAACAATGTGAGTCAGTACCTTCCTTACAAATCATAGTCTTGAGAGTTGCCTAGTGTAGCAAGAGGTTAAGTAACATGTCCTGCTTGCATATGTCAGAGATGGGATTGAAACCTCAATCTTCTTCTCCACTATGTGAAGCTGCTCTCAGACTGAGACTAGCACAAAGGAGAAAGAAAAATGAGTTTATTAACTATCCAGTTTGACCAGATCTCCATTAAAATCACTTGACAACTAGTGAACTCTCCACCCTGAAATTGCATTCCTAGCTTCGTTGGCAAGGTTGTAGATTGGCCCAAAATTGGGGAGATTCCAAAGAATAAGAGGGTCATAATAAGAGTAAGCTTAGTTTCCAGGTCTTGCTTTTTTTAACACTCTGGGATGCTTGCAAGACAGTTTCATCTAAATAGAACCCTGAATATGGAAGCCAAGGAATAATTTGACATTCAGAGATTCTGAATTTGATCAAGTACCTGCATATGACTTGTCACCCAAAAGAGAGTCAGTGAGAACAGCAGTCAACATTTCCCAACCCTTTCCTTTCTGTGACACACCTCTGGATTTCTATACTGTATGACATATATATGTACTAGAGATAGAGAATAGGAAGTAATAGGGAAAGAGATGTTGATCATTTGCTTTCTTAATAAATTATTATGAAATTAAAAATAGATTTACTAAAATATAACCTCCTTAAATGAAAACACAAAAGCCTCATTTTGAGAAAGATGGGGCAAAGAAAGTCTCAAAAAATGATCTTAGATGAAGAAACATGAAGGTTTAACAACAAATGAGAAAGGTAGGTGAAGATAACTAAAGGTGAAAACCAAATTAAACAATCTGCCTATGAGCCCTCTCCAATTCAAACCAACAGAAACTTGAAGAAAGTTGTTCTTCTCACAGCAACCTTCAACCCCATCTATTTGTAGCTCCCTTCTGTACCCCACTGAAGTTCAAAGAGAATGTGGAATCAACCCAGGGACTACCTAAATAACAAGTCAAAGACATAATAAGGAGAGCAGTGCTTCAAAATATCCATACAGGTAAGAATTTAAGCTTCTTTCATATTTATTGCTAGTATTTCAACCTTTATGTACTCTCACTTTATTTTATCAGGCCAATTTATAGTTTAGTGAACAAGGTCTACTATCAGCTTATTTGTTGTTGTTTGAAGATATGGCAGCAGGGAGGTGATGGTGTGACACGTAAGTGAATTGTGTTTAAATGAGGAGGCACTGCAAAGTCACCCAGTCTCACTTTCTCCTCCAGAGCATCTGGGTCCAGTGGCTAGGTATGGATCAGGACAGCTGGGGATGACCCCAGATACATTGGGAGACCTTGGCTTTTTTTGGGGGGGGGGGGGGGTTGCAAGACATTGGGGTTAAGTGACTTGCCCACGGTCACACAGCTGGGTATTAAGTATCTGAAGATGAATTTGAACTTGGGTCCTCCTGACTCCAGGGATGATGCTCTATCCACTGTGCCACCTAGCTGCCTTTTAAAGTTAAGGCCTTTCCCAAGTCAAAGTTTGACTAAGAGAATGCCCATTAAGTGATTAAGGCTAAGTGAGAGAGATGAGACAAATGGGCCAAGAAAAACCACTCTTATTGAGTCCAAAAAACAAAAACAAAAACTCAAACTGGAGGGCAAGACCCTCAAGCTTTCTCAATGATTAAGGTAGATAATAAAGAAATGAAGCAAAGAACAGTCTCTTTTGCATAGTAAAAAAAAATCAATCTGGGAGAGAAAGACCCTCAGGATTTTGGACCAAGGCAGAGAAAATTGTTATTTACATTCATGATGAGCCAAAGGGCCACAAAGAACCAAAGAGACCAAGTGGGCTTAGCCTGAGACTAATTGTTGAGCAATGAAGAAGAGAGAGAGAGAGAGAGAGAGAGAGAGAGAGAGAGAGAGAGAGAGAGAGAGAGAAGGAAGGGAGGAAAGGAGGAAGGAAGGAAGGAAGTGGGGAGAGAGGGGGAGAAAGGGAGGGAGAGAAGGAGGAAGAAAAAATAGACATAAAACAGAAGTGAAGAGAAGAGAAAAGAAAAGAAAAGAAAAAGAAAAGAGGTGCTGTGTAGCCCAACTTGCCAGCAATAGGGCTGCTCATACTACTCACAGAGATTGTTATTTGTCCTTCATTCTCAAAGAAGACCTAGGATATCAGGGATATGCTGCCATGACATACAAGTGAATTGGATTTAAGTGAGGGGAGTGCTGTTCAAAATCACCAGCCTCCCTAAGGCTACTTAACACCTTCTCATAGGTCCTTGTGAGAATAGAAGGGGATTTGTCCATGGTCACTAGCTTCTTGTTACAGAACTGGAACCAGAAATTCATAACAGTTAGCACAATGCCTCTTCCTATTGGTTCCCTCACTCAGCTCCTCTCCTCTCCTCTCTCTCACTACTAGAGGACCAGAGGAGCTGTGAGAGGGCATCAAGTGTATTCTATTAAAAAAAAACTTTGATCTATATTTCTCCCCCTCACCCCTCACCTTTCTATTTCTCTTCTTTCTAATTTTCTTCCTACTTCATTCTCAAAGTGCTATATCTCTTAGGCTAGTAATCCATCTCATAGGTAACCATGATAACCAGGGTTAATCTTTCTGAGTTAGGAAGGGTTATCACATATAATACTAAAAGACTCATTAAGTAGGGAAAGTGGAAACAGGAAGACAGAAGGAGATAGAGGGAAGCACAGGGAGCCACAACCTAGAACTTGGAAAGGATCCTAGTGAATGTAAAATGATATGGGCAGTCGGATACAGGATCATCGTATGATGTGGTTGAAAAGGCTGGATTTGGAGTCATAGACCTAGGTTTGAATCCCAATTCTGCTATTTACTGTGTGGCCTTGGACAAATTGTTTAACTTGTGCCTCAGTTTCCTCATCTCTAAGGTGTCTTCCAGTTCTAAATGTCATAATCCTATCATTAAAGATAACTCATTTTTCTATGGTGCTTCAATGTTTCTAAATTCCATTCTTCACAACAGTCTTATGAACCATATGATATAGTATAAGTGCTTAAGTATATGAATGTATGTATGTGATAAAAGTTAAATTGCATGCAGAGTGCTGTGTGTCTGTTGATGTATAGTTGTCTAGTCATTTTTCAGTTGTATCTAAATTTTTGTGACCCCATTTGGAGCTTTCTTGGCAAAGGTGCTGGAGTGGTTTGACACTTCCTTCTCTAGCTCATTTTTTTTACCATTCACTTGAATTTATTTGGTATTTGTAAAGGCACAGGATTAATGATGCTACTTAGCAATATTTTGTTTATTTTTGTTTTTATCATATGCATTTTAATTTACTTTTTATTTTCATCCATTTGTACATGCATATTTCCAAGTTACAAAATTTCTTTCCACCCTTCCTTCCCACCCCCCTCCCCTCAGTAGAGAACAGTCAGTTTAGCATTTTACATACATATTTTGTTAAACATATTTACAAATTAGTAATTTTTGGCATGAGGAATTAGGATTAAGGGAAAGAGGGTTTTTTTTTTTAGGTTTTTGCAAGGCTATGGGGTTAAAGTGTCTTGCCCAAGGCCACACAGCTAGATAATTATTGTGTCTGAGGTTGGATTTGAACTCAGGTATTCCCAACTCCAGGGCCGGTGCTCTCTCCACTGCGCCACCTAGCCACCCCCATAAGAGATAGTTTTTATAAAGTGTTCATCAAATTCAGTGGGGGTGGGTTTTTTTTTTATGTGTGTTTTGTTTTGTTTTGTTTTTCTTCCTCTGGTTGGAGATAATATAGAGCATTACCAGTCTATAACAGTTGTCTTAGTTCTCTGGACTATCAAGAGGAGTTGTTTCCATTAAGGTTGTTCATCTCATAATGTTGATGTGTAAATTGTTCTCTTGGCTCTACTCCCTTTGCTCAGCGTCAGATCCCGTAAGTCATTCCATGCTTCCCTAGAGTCTGACCATTGATAGTTTCTTAAAGAATAATAATATTCCATAGTATTTATGTACCATAACTTGTTTAGCCATTCCCCAATTGATGGGCATCCCCTTAATTTCCAATTCTTTGCCACTACAAAAAGAGCTGCTATGAATTTTAGAACATGTAGGACTTTTCCCATTTTTTGCAATTTCTTCTGGATATAGTCCTAGAACTGGAATTGCTGGGCCAAATGGTATCTAGCTCATTTTACAGATCAAGAACTGAGGCAAAATGAGGAACAGGGTAAAATGATTTGCTCAGAGTCATATATCTAGTAAGTATTTGAACTCAGGAAGATGTCTTCCTAGTTTGGGTTCTCTAGCTGCTGTGTTGCCTTAGCCGCCATTGTGTCTTGTCTCTCTTTTTCCATAATTTTTGAGGCTGAAATAAAGGTTAGTTTGGGCTACATTTCCCAGAAGCTTGTGTCTTGAACCTACAGCAGAGTGGCATGATGCATACTAGAGTTAACACTTAAGAAATGCTTATTCATTTAGATTAGATTAGATTCTGATTAGGTAAGAGTACTTTTTGTGTCCATTGCCTACTGTGTTGGAAAGAAAGAATAATTTGGGAAATTTTTATGAGGTCATTCCTTTCCATTCCATTTTTTATATTTTATTTTAATTGAATGTCTTTTGCTGTGATTTCATAAACTATCTTGTTTGGTCTTGCACAGTCATTGCTGGAGGAATCTGATCTCTTGATTTGAATAGATACTGACTCAGCACCATAAACTTAGAAACTAGCAAAGGGTTCAAGAATCCTGTGGAGCCCAGGGCCTAAATTTGGCCTAAATATACTTTTGTTCGGGAAAAATTATGAACACTCATGTTATTTTTTCTTTAAAAGAGGACTAAGAAAGACTGTAAAAATGTTTTTGGGTATATGAATAAATACTTACCACAATTATTTACCTGAGTTGCATATGATTTACTTCCATTTGCAAATGTGATTCATAACTCATAAGACCTTCAAAAGGAAGTGAGGCTGGCACAGCTAGGTGTCACAGTGGATAGAGAGCATTGCCCCTGGAGTTAGGAGGACCTGAGTTCAAATGTGACCTCAGACACTTAATATTTGCTTAACTCTCTGACCTTGAGTAAGTTACTTAACCTCAATGCTTGCAAAAAAAAAAGGAAATGTGATCTCTAGATTTACTTGATTCCCTAGACCTGAATTTGCTCTAGAGTTATTTGATTCCAAAGATGTAGAGTTGGATTTTCTTTCTGGATTTGTCCCCATCTAGAGGATAATTTGGGGAAAATCTCTAAAACATAAAGTATGGTTCATGTCTAAGTAATAACATCTGTCCTAGGAAAGATATTCAATATACACCATGAATACCAAGTACAGGTCAGTGGTTTATTTCATCTAACACATATGACTCATTATCACATATCAACAAACATAAAAATAAATATTCCATCAGACTTGTTACATTCTCCTAGGAGGCAAAGACAGCTTTGTGAGAATGCAAAATAGATTTATGTTTGGCCTTCACTCTGTGAACAACTCATGAGCTCTGGATCTCTTGGCTCATCTGAAAATGAGTATTCACAATTTTTCCTGAGCAAAAGTACATTTTGGGCCAAATCTAGTCACAAGGTTTTATGCTATTTTTTTTGTACATTGAATGAATAGTACTTCTGTCAATGGCTATCTTCTTTATAAAGTGTTATATTGTTAAATCATTTCCTGATAGACTACTGGAGCCCAACTCCAGGATGCTCAAATTATTGAACTCATATAGTGTCTGTCAGGACCAGAAATCATCTTTTCTCAGGATATCTGTTAGTCAGTCTTATGTATAAGGGAGAAAAGAGAAAGTAAAAGGTACTGTAAGACTTCTTGCTACAATAGGTTTATATTTAGAGGGGAAAAATGAGGTTCTTCTTTTCCCACTTCTTGTTGGAAGTCTAAGGAAGAGGAAAATGCTGGATGTGTAACAAAAGAGTCAGGGGCTAATTCTCCTCACTTCCTCATATAGATCTTCATTTTCATTTTTCATTTTGAAGAGGGTCAATGACATCATGGGGTGATGTTCTGACAGTATGAATTGGATTTAGTTGAGACTGAGCTACACTAAGTTATCCATCTCACTTTCTCTCTCAGGGTTGTGGAAGTCCAATGGCAAGATAAAGCTCTTAAGTTTGCCATAGCACCTGCTTCAGCTGTCTGCATGACCACTGGAACAATTTGTTTTCATTTGCCTATTCCCAGGGAAAGTCTTCATATGATTGGGGTAGACATCCTCTCAACTCATTGATGGGTTTGAGACCTGTGGTTACCCTGAACCTAATTTAGCCCATATTCTGAGATTATTTTACCAGAATGTCTCCACTGTACATGCTATAGCTTTTTGGAACCACAGGTAAGAGGAGGGGGAAAGGTAAACACCAAAAGTGGTCCACAAAGTACGAGGCTCATTCCAAACAATCAGCAAACATCTTCAATATAATCCCCTTAATCATGGCAACAAAAAATGAAGAATTATTATGTCATTTCATCAAGGCACATGTCATTTAGCAAGAGGTCGGAGTGTAAATATAGTACCATTTTTTGACCTGTCACTTGCTGATTGCTACTAGATCCTTCAAAGGAACCCTCCAGAGACCATGGACTGGAGGAGCCTTGGAACTTCTGTCCTAGGATGTCCCAACTGATGTCCTAGCTTGCTCTAGACAAGAGTATGTTCTTTCATCCCTGACATTTTCCAATCTCCTACTGCACATATTCCTGTTCCTATCCCTCAATCTTCTCACCTCTTGCTCTGGTACCCCGGGTTCAATCAGTCCTACCTTTTGGAAAGTGCAGATCAGTTGACTGCATTATTTTCTCATATACTTAACAGAATTTTGTCAGATTGATAACATTTTCCCCCTAAATTTTAACAATTTCTTTTGGAAAAGAATTTTTGAATTTAAAGATTAAATCACAGTCAAAGGATATAAACAGGCAGTTTTCAGATGAAGAAGTCAAAGCTATCTATAGTCAGATGAGAAAATGCTGTAAATCATTGTTGATTAGTAAAGTGCAAATTAAAACAACTCGGAAGTATCACTTCACATCTCTCAGATTAATATGACAGAAAAGAAAAATGATAAATGTTGGAGAAAATGTGAGAAAATTGGGGCACTAATGGATTGCTGGTGGAGTTGTGAACTGATCCAACCATTTGGAAGAGCAATTTGGAACCATGCTCAAAGGAATAAAAACTGTGCATACCTTTTTGAAGTCTGGTGATTAGTTTAAAGAAGTAAAAACTCTTGACCTTCTGACCCCAGAGTGGGGGTGTAAAAAGAAAAAAAAGTATATTTATTAAAAATTTATTAATTAGTACAAGTACAAAATAGAGAAAGCAAGGAAAAGTCAAGAATTCTTTAAAGGCTACAAGAGGAGTTAGGTGCTATATTCGAAACCAGACAGTATGTTGCTGATTAGATGGCATAAGAAATGTAAAGTAAAAGACATCAAGTCACTTGCCAGATTCCCCTTAAATGCACCTCCAGGCTCAACGGAAGGGGCAGTGTTCTGGGATTGATTAACATCTGGTATTGGAGGGTTTACTGTAGAAGGGATTCTACCTAGATTAAAGTGACATTTTACTGCACCTGCATAATTTAGATTAACTCACAGGTGAGAGTATGACCAAGATCAAAATAAAGGCCAAGACATAAACATTTTAACAGTGCAGAAAAGATTATAAAAATCAGTTCCCAATTTATCTGAGATTATGTATATTACAGAAAAAATTATAAAATTTGTTTCCATTTACACTATTTCTCTGTGTCCATAATTTCCCCTGTATCATTTCAATTCAGCAATACACTACTAAGGTCTGTATCACCTAGACATCATAAAAGAGGGGAAAGGACCCACAGGTATAAAGGATATTTATAGCAGCCCTCTTTGCAGTGGCAAAGTATTAGAAATTGAGGGGATGTCCATCAATTGGGGAATATCTGAACAAGAAGTGTTATATGTTGAACAGGTAAATTTCAGAAAAGCCTGAAAAAACTTCCAGGAATACTTGCTGAGCAAAGTGAGCAGAACCAGGAGAACATTGTACACAATAACAGCATTGTGCTGTTATCAACTATTATAGACTTAGCTCTTCTCAGCAATCCAAGACAATTCCAAAACATTCTTGTTGGAAAATGTTATCCACATCCAGAGAAAAAACTATGAAGTCTGAATAGAGGTGGAAGCATACTATTTTTACGTTTTAAAATTTTTTTCTTTCTAGTATTTTTTCCCTATTGTTCTGATTTTCCTTTTACAACATGACTAAAGTGGATATACATTTTCATGATTGTACATGTATAACCTATATTCGATTGCTTTTAGTCTTGGGAAAGGGAGAGGGAAGAAAGGAAGAAACTTTTGGAACTCAAAATCTTTCAAAAATGAATATTGAAAATTATCTTTACATATAATTGGAAAAAATAAAATGCTATTACCTGAGGGGGATTAAATCACAGAACATATTTCATCTAGAGAATGTTTTTGAGAGAGTTAAGAAAGTAGTTTTACCAATCTCTTGCAATATGGATACTTGATTTGGATTTTCATTTTAGTTGACAATAGTAATTTATACCTATTTTTCACTACATAAACTACTTTTTCATTATAGACAAATTTTTCTATATGACAAGTATGACAGAAACACATAGGTAGAAGAAAATAGTATATTATGTAGGCAGAAGATATACTTACCAATTCTTTCCATTTGTCCAATCTGCTGCCAACTAGTCTGCCTGAAAATAAACAAACAAGAAAACTCTATTGTGATTTATTTATTCTATTATTCATTCAATTTACTTTATTTTTTCAATATGTCACCCATAACATCAGATCCAGTCTATGTCCCTATTCTAGATAGCTTAATTCCTGCATTTTTTCTCCATTCAGTAAATATCATTAACTAAATTTAGGTGTTTATTGTATGGACACAATGCTTTGAGGACAAGAAGTGATTTGGAGAGATCCAGCAACAATATATATAATTTTCACCACTAAAATGAATGGAAATAGGGTTTTCATAATATAAATTCACCCTAAGGAAAATGAATTTTGTCTTCTGCACAAAATAAGAGATTGATATGCTTGAAAATAAAAGAAGTTGCCCCAAAGTCACAAATAGCAAAAGTTGATACACCTTAACACCACATTTACCTCACTGGGACCCTGTTCAAACTGCCAACAATAGCTAGTAGTCATTTCTGCTGGATATAGGGTGGAAGATAAGGGGGAGGCTGCCTATCCTTCATGGGATTCCCAGAGAGACAGAGCTCCATGCTATATACATTCTGGACACAGGAGAGTCCAAAAGGTAGAGTCACCCCATTTAACATCTACTAGTGGCCACCTGAGTCAGTGAACAATCCTATCCAACTAACCTTGATGTATTAATTCTCCCACCCCACCTCACTACCCAGATAGTAGGGATAAGAATGGCAAAAGACCAAGGGACTATTCACAATTTTCTGGGTCAAAATTCCAAGTCTTTAAACTACAATCCAGCACAGATGACCCACAAAAACAAACCTGGGCAATTGTGTCCATACAAAGAGCCTAGCTCCAAGGATAGTACATAATGTATATTCTAAGCATTGTTAATAGTCAGAACAATGTGCCTCCTTGAGAAGATATACATTGACAACAAGATTGGCACATGCATTGTCGGAACTAGTTCAGTATTTGGGAGCCTCCAACAAAAAGTGTGGAAGAGAAGAGGTATTAGACTGACACCAAACTGAAGGTCGACAGAGCCATTGTGCTAACCTCATTGCTATATGCCTGTGAAACTTGGAGACTCTACCAGTGCCATGTCAGGAAACTGAATTGCTTCCATTTAAATTATCTTAGGAAGACTCTGAAGACACCTCGCAGGAGATGATACTGAATACTGAGGTCCTTTCTCGAGCTAAACTGCCTAGCATTCCAACATTACTACAGAGAGTGCAACTCCAATGGGCTGGACACGTTGTTAGAATGCCAGGTGTATGTTTCCCCCCAAAAGAATTTATGGAGAACTCACAAAGGGCAAGTGCTCACAAGGGGTCTGAAGAAGCAATACCAGGATACTCTGAAGGTCTCATTGAAGAACTTTGGAATTGATTGTACAACATGGGAGACAGTGGCACAAGGCCACCAAGCATGGGGTGCCCTCATCAGAGGAGTGCTGCACTCTAAGAGGAAGGCAGAATGGAAGCAACTCAAAGGAAAGTGACAAATATAAATTTAGAATACCCAGCCCAGGTGTGCACATGGACTATTTGTACTCGGCTTGTGGTAGAGCATTCTGAGCTTGTATTGGTCTGAGCAGCCATAGTCGGACACACTGTAATGTGTCTCATGGTGATGTCATTTTGGTCTTCTTAGATGACAAAGGACAAAAACCAACCAACCAACAGACAGAAAGAAGCTATTCCTGATTACTCTTGTAATAGGAAACTGGTGAAGATGTTCATCTGATATAATATCCTAAAAGAGGTAAGGATTCTATTTCATCAAAGTCATAATATTGTATATGGAAGAAGCCCTAATTCAGAGTATTATTTTTGATTTGCTTATCTCATGAAAAAGTGAATCCCCTCATTCAAAAGACAAAGACCAATCTAAGAATTTCCTCTTTCTTATCTGAATGTTCTCTTTTGGAGGCCAAGAGGACTACTGGAACCCCTTGGTGGGTAGGGTAATCTCAACTCTTTATCTCCCTACTGAGGCAGACTAATGTGACCTATGGTTCCAATTGTTCCTTCTATGTTTGTTATAGTTATTTATGCCTGCTTTGGAGAGAGAATTGTTAATGAATACAAACTTGCAATCTTAGAAATAATATTATTATACTTAATACACATTAGATTAGAAGGGCAAAGATCAAAGAAAGAGAAATGGGATGGAAAGGAAGGGAGGAAGGAAGGAAGGAAGGAAGGAAGGAAGGAAGGAAGGAAGGAAGGAAGGAAAGAAGGGAGGGAGGGAGGAAGGGAGGGAGGGAGGGAGGAAAGAAAAGAAACAGACAAAGAAGGAGAGAAAGAAAAGAAATGAAGAAACAAAGAAACAAAGAAAGGAAAGAGAGAGAGAGAAAGAGTAAGAGAAAGAAAGGAAGGGAAGAAGGAAGGGAGGGAGGAAGGTAAGGATAGGAAGAAAGAAAGGAACAAACAAACAAAAGAAACATGAAACAAAGAAAGAAGGAAGGAAATAAAAGAAACAAAGAAAGAAGGGAAACAAAGAAACAGAAAAACAGAAACAAAGAAAGAAAAGAAATAAAGGAATAAAGAAAGAAGGAAAGAGAAAGAGAAAGAGAAAGAAAGGAAGGGAGGGAGGAAGGAAGGGAAGGATAGGAATAAAGGAAGGAAGAACCAAACAAACAAAAGAAACAAGAAACAAAGAAACAAGGAAACAAACAAATGAAACAAAGAAAGACAGAAAAATAGAAAGGAAGGAAGGAAGGAAAGAAAGAAAATGAAAAAGAGAAAGAGAAAGAGAGGGAAAGAAATAGAGAGAAAGAAAGAAAGGAAGGGAGGAAGGAAGGGAGGGAAAGGAAGGAAGGAAGAGAGAGAGAGAAAGAAAGAAAGGAAGAAGAGAGAGAGAGAGAGAGAAAGAAAGGAAGGAAGGAAGGAAGGAAGGAAGAAAAGAAAGAAAGAAAGAAAGAAAGAAAGAAAGAAAGAAAGAAAGAAAGAAAGAAAGAAAGAAAGAAAGAAAGAAAGAAAGAAAGAAAAAGAAAGAAGAAAGAAAAAGGATTCGGAGGATGCAGATGATGGAGAGAGGTCCTAATAAATTAGTTTCACAGGTAATTTGGTGACAAGCAATCTTCCTCATATAGAACTCAAAACCTAAGAAATATATGATTCTGCTCTTACCAACTTACTTGAGAGCTTTTTTCTTCCAGACCTCAAGAAGGGAATTAAATTGTTATAAGAGGTGAAGATACACAACTGTATATAAGAGGGCTTGTCTCACTGAGGGCAGAGGGAAAGTTCTTAGGTAGAGAAAATTCAACAAAAAGACAAAGCATTAATAAAGAATTTTCCAATTTATCAGCAAGTATCTCCTTACTTAAATGTAAATACACATTTTCTTTATCATATTGATATGTGGCCCAGAAACCAACATACCAAAAGACTTGGGTCAGAATCAAGGTTTTAATCATGTGGTTGTATCATTAAAGAAGTCTGTCACTGTTCAGAAAACAAAGGAACAAATAGCAATGGATTTTCACCTTCGTCACTGTGCTGGACTACCATGCTCTTCTAAAGATTTGACCCAAGGAGGTTGACAAACACTTCTACTCTCTCTATAGGCTTGAAAGGATAATCCTGAGGACAAAAGGTAAGATTAAACAAGATTAAAACATGTTAGTTAATTTTAGCATTAATGAGCATGGGGGCTGGGTGTGGAGGAAATGGAGCTGTTATTTCACTAGCAAGGACCTGGCAGATTGGTCCCTCTTCTGAAACTTATTGTATGAGACTTGCTTAATGCGATGAAAGCTTGTGTTTTTCCCATAGTCACAGAGCCAGTATGTGTCAGAGATGGGACTTGGACCAGTTCTTTTGGACTTAAGTACAGTTATCTATGCCAGGTATCCTTCAATGGGAATTTAGGGGACACTTGTGATGGTGATGATAAATAATTATCATTTATATAGTACCTACTAGCTGTGCTAAGTGCTTCATAAATATTATCTCATTTAATCTTCACAATAACCATGAGAAGTAGGTCCTAGTATTATTCTCATTTTTTTTTACAGTTTTACATTGGAAGCAAACAGATTAAGTAGCTAGCCCAAAGTCATATAGCTACTAAAGTGTCTGAAGCCCTCTTTCAACTCCAGCCTTCCTGAAAGACTCCACACCCACCAGTTCTATCCAATGCACCATCTTGCTAAAAAAGATAGAATGTTCTCACAGAGTAACTTGAATTACACTAGGAAATAGTAGTATCTTCTAAACATTATGTTCACAAGATAGATCAATTGAGTTGTTCAAATCATCTCTTTTTGCCACTATTTGAAACAAAGTTTTGTAAAGGATGCTAATATGCCCTGAAGGTGAATGGGTCCATGGAGATGGAGAGCAGAAAATGAAATTTAAGTTTTATTGGTGTCTCTGAGTTAGCATCCATTCCATTCAATCAATTTTCAACAACCATTTTAAAAGCTTGGAACTAAAAATGGTCCTCAAGTTAGTAACCACTTTGGAGCTATTGAAGACAACTATTTGTGAATAAATTCTAAATATAAGAAAGCCTTGTGGCTCTTAGGAGAAATCACTTTGTAGAAAAGGAAGAAGAACTACTCTGAATACTTGTATTTTTTAAATGTTTGAATGTGAATTTGAGGGAGAGTCATAGTCATAAGACAGCCCAATCCTTCTCCTAATAAAATATAGAAAAGAGGATCATCAAAGTAATTTTTTTTAATGCCCAGAAGACATTGTGTCAGAAAGAACTACAAATAGGAAGGTCAACTTTGAAAGTTATAGTTGAGGTTAATACTTATTTAAAAAGAAAACAAGTTGTACATAATTAATATTTGCAGTTTCATGTATAATCCCTGTTCAGTTCTATTAAGTATATGGAAACACCCATTTTATTTGAAGTTTTCAGAATGAAATAGTTTTTAAAGCAAAGAAGCAAAAAAAAGAAAGATTAAGAAAAAGCAAGCACTTCTCTGTATTGAGAAACATTAATAGTTTTATAGTAATAAATTGATGGTTTGTAGTAAAAGCCTCTAGGGATTAAGAGGGAATTTTTGGTAGTTAGAAACATGCCCTCACAGATTAGAGACAAACAGAAGTCAACAGATCACCATAGACTCAAGGCTCTTCCCCGAAACAGTAAGGAAACTTTCCATGTGAATGATGAATAGATAGAATGTAATATTAAGGGAAAAAACCTCAAAAACTTAAAAAGAAACTTGAGACCTATCCAAGATGCTTGGGAGAAATGTATCCTCCTCATAGCTGCCAAAGTGAGCTTTTTAAACCACAGATCTGCCCATGTCAACCCTCCACAGACATACTCAAATCCTAATGGCTCCCTATTACCACTAAAATTAAAATAAACTCCAATTATCTATACAATTCTTCCCAACACAGTCTCTTCTTGTATTCCCAACATTTTAATATATCACTTCCCTCAATGCACACTGTGATCCAGCCATATTGGCCCACTTAGTCTTCCTCACAAAGGACATTCAGTTTCCCAACTCCCAGCCTTAATACCAATTGTCCTCCTAGGCCTGAAATTCTGGCCCTCATGACCTTGACCTGGTAGAAGCTCCAGCTTATCAGCTCAAGGGTCACTTTTTGCAGAATACATTTTCCAGTCCTTCCACCTGCTAATACCTTTCCTTCCCAACTTCTATCTTTTATGTATGGATATTGCATTTTCTCATCCAGGTGTAAGCTCCTTGGTGCCTGAGACTATTTTTGTTTTTTTCTTTGTGTCCTCAGCTTAGCACAGTACCCAGCAAGTAGTAATTGCTTAATAAATGTGTATTGATTAACTGAATTTCTGAAAAAAAGAAGTGAACTGTCAGAGGGGCATCTTGCTTAGATCTATACTTATTCCACTCAAACAACATTTAGGAAACATCTGCCATTGTGATATATTATAAAAAGAGGGTAGGAAAGGAGAAAGTACCAGTTAGGCCAGGTCAAATCAGGCCAGGATTATGGGAAAAAGGGAAAGGAAAAGGACAAAGAAGGTTGGAAGGAGAAAGGAGTGAGGAGGGAAGAAGAAAGGAAGGGGGAAATAATGGGAGCAGGGAAAGGAAGGAAACAGGTTAACAAGATTATTTTAATTGTGATTGAAAGTATGTGAAGGATAGTTATATTAGGTAAGATTGGAATACTAAATTCTAGTCAAAATATGGAGGACTTTAAATGCTAGGCTTTGCTGTTATTCAGTTGTGTCTGACTCTTCCTGACCCCATTTTGGGTTTTCTTGGCATTGACATTTCCTTCTCTGGCTTTCTTTACAGATGAGAAAACTGAGGCAAATAGGATGAAGGTATTGTCCAGGGTCACATAGCTAGTAAGTGTGTGAGGCCAGATTTGAACACAGGAAGATGTTTTCCTGATTCTAGACAAAGCACTCTATCCTCTATACCACCTAATTGCTCCTATGATGAGTAATAGTGAAGCCAATTTTGCTTCTGGGGCTAATTTTGTAATTTATCTTACAGGTAATAAGAAAACACTTAAGATTTTTAAGCATAGGAGTAAGATGGTCAGATATGTGACTTGGGAAAATTATTTTGGCAGCTTTGTGGAGGATGACTGTGAGAGGAAATGAAGAAACTAATTAGGAGATTATTACAATCATTAAGGGAAAAGGGGATGGGAATCTGGAAAACTATAGTACTTTTATGAATGAAGAAAGAGAAGGGAACCAAAGAAAAAGTTTTTGTGAAGGGAAAATTAATATTTCCACCATTTTCCACCTTTGTTCTTACACACATGTGACTGAATGAAAGTAAAGAAAATCACCCAAGGTTCTGATTGTGGGTCTGATATAGGTTTTTGTTATATAATCTCAACTGGGCTCTCATATTGCTACTAGGCAATCCTATAATACCTCTTACATCAACTCATTTTAAGAAGAACTCCATTTATTCCTCTTCTTTCTAGTATTTTAATAAGAATGAGTATTTTATTTTGTCAAAAATTTTTCCTGCATTTATTGAAATAATCATGATTTTTGTTGGAATTTTTTGGTTAACATAATCAATTATAGTAATAGTTTTCCAAATATTGAATCAACTCTGTATTACTGTTATAAATCCAGTCTAGAAATAGTGTGTCATCTTTATAATATATTATTATAATATCCTTGCTAATATTTTTAGGGTTTTTTTTGTATCAATATTCATTAGGCAAACATCACATATATTTATATGTACACACAATACAATACACATATATATAAAATATACTGCAATTTCTTTTTTCTGTTTTTACTTTCCTTGGTTTATATACTAAAACCATATTTTTGTCATAGAAGGAATTTGTTAGGACCTTCTTTGCCTATTTTTTCAAATACTTCATGTAATATTAAAATTAATTGTTTCACAAATATTTGGTAAAATTTGCTTATAAATTTATCTGGACTTGTATCTTTTTTCTTTAAGAGTTCAATTATGGACTGTTTAATTATTTAAAATTTAAGATTATTTAAGTATTTCTAAGGTTTTTTATTTATTTGGGTTTTGCAAAGGAATGGAGTTAAGTGACTTGCCCAAGGTCATTTTTAAGTGTCTGAGGTTGGATTTGAACTCAGATCCTCCTGAATCCAGGGCGGGTACTCTATCCACTGTGCCATCTAGCTGTCCTCATCTATGGGTTATTTAGGTATTCTATTTCCTGTTCTCTTGATCCATGCAATGTATATTTTTATAAATATTCATTTTATTGGAATTAAATTTTCCTTTAAGTATTTAGGTGCTATGTTATTTGGTCTACTTGTATTCAGTATTGCTATTAATTCATTGTTTATAGTAACTTTTAGTAAAATGTAGTTTTCTTGTTAATCTCTTAATTAGGACTATTTTTGCTTCTGCTTTGTCTGAGAATATGGTTGCTATCTCTTGCCTTTTTTACTTTTGCTGGAAATATAATAGATTTTGCTCTTCCTCTTCTCCTTATTTTAAGTGTGTTTCTTGTAAGCCATATATTGGTGGTTTCTGGTTTCTATTCCATTTTTAAATCTTATTCCCTTTAAAGGTGAGTGCTTTCCATTCACATTCATGATTATGATTATTAAATTTGTATTTTCTTCCTTTCTATCTGATTTTTCATGTCCTTCCCTTTTCCCCTCCTTAAGAGTCTATTTTGCTTCTGACCAATGTCTCCCTTAATCTGCCCTTCTCCTTATTCTCTTCCCCAATCCCTCTTTAACTCCTTTCCCCTTCTGTTGGATAAGATGAATTTCAGTGCCTAACTGTACCCACTCTTCTCCAGTGCTTCCTCTCTTATATAAATTCTGCCTTGTATGCATCATTTATGTGAGAATTTTCCCCAAGCTTCATTTGTTTTCTCAATGCATTCCTCTTCCTCACTATTGCATTTTTCTTTTGAGATCATCCAGACATAATAGAATCACACTCAGGACCACTGTCTAATTTAACTTCCTTTCAGACACTTGATGATGAAAAAGTTCTGAGGGGGTCATATGTATCATCTCCACATATAAGGTCAACAGTTTAACCTTTTTTAGTCCCTAATTATTTCTCATTCATATTTACCCTTTTATGTTTCTCTTGAGACCTATGTTTGAATGTCAAATGTTAAGACTCAAATAGCATTTTTTTCACTCATATCAATAAAGAAAAAAACTTGTTTTAGAAATGCTGACAGACATACTTGGTCTATTTGTTATCTGGTTTTGCTACATTGATTTTTCCCCCTCAATCTTTTGTTGTTGTTGTTGTTGTTGTTGTTGTTATGAGGGAAAGCTTTCTGCAAGAGAGTGAAGAAAGGTTACGTTTGGAAATGAAAATAGTAAAAAAGTAAAAGGTATCAATAAAATTTAAAGAGAAAAATGCTGATAGATCTGTTTTTTTAATTTTATTTTTAAATAGTCTTAGAATGATATGGATTCATTTTGTATCATATTAAACTTTCTCCAAATTCATTTTCCCTGCTTGATTTTTTGCAGGTAGATAGGATGATTCTTCTCTTAATCTTTTACTTAACTGCAATTATATGTAAAATCACCTTGACAACCACATCTCTCTTCTTGGCATAGAAACTGTTTTCTGGTTAAGAATACTTTTAGGCTTTGTTGGGGCATCTCATGGAAAGTACTCTGCTTTGATAAATTTGCTTCTAAATCATGATAATAATCTGAATAGTCATACATTTCTTTTTCTATTTCCCATTTTTCGGTATCACTAACTTATTTGAAAAAGTCAGGTTAGAATTTATATCATTAAATAACATATCTTTTTTAGACTTATTATTTTTCCCAATTTGATGTTTATTTTGATCTTTGCTATAATAAAAATTTGGGAATGACTTCCATATTGGTAAGCAGTCATTTCCAAAGTCTGCTAGGATATACTTCATTTAAGTCTGTTTGTGTGTGTGTGTGTGTGTGTGTGTGTGTGTGTGTGTGTGTGTGTGTGTAAGAGAAAGAGACAGAGACAGAGAGACAGAGACAAAGAGACAGAGACAGAGAAAGAGAGAGGCATTGCCAGAGACACAAGACACAGAGACAGAAAAAGGCAGAGAGAGATATGTTTCAATGTCATGGCAATCGAGTATAGTGATACTTTGCTGAAGGAGATTTGAGGACAATAGCTACCCTAATAAACAGCTACAATATCCCTACTCCATCATGGATTACATATAGTCTGATATCACAGATCCCCTCTATCAACGAGATTAACCATCAAGTCTTCCATATCCCAGGTTATATTGGATCTCACATTTCAGTTTCTATACCATGAAAGAGGGGAGACCTTCATTCAGGGTTTTATACCTACATCTGATGACCAGTCCTATATTAAGTATGACCACTCCTATTGTACTGCTACAATTCTTCAAAAGAAGACTCAAATTGTATATGCGCTACAACTTTCTGGGTCTAGATAATAATAAAATCATATAGGACATTTATATATATGATAATATTATTACTAATAATAATTGACATAGTACCAACAACATGCCAGGCACTGTCTTCAGTGCTCTACAAATATTATCTCATTTGATACTTAAAACACCCCTGAAAAATCAATCAATAAACATTAATTAATTATTTACTCTGCACTAGGCAATAATGCTAAATTCTGGGGTTTCAAAAAGAAGCAAAAGATATCCCCTCTAGGAACTTTACCCTCTATGAGAGGAGGCAATAGGCAAATAAATGAATAATACTTAAGCTATTATATGGGACAAATAGGAATTAATTAATGGAGGGAAGGCACTAGAATTAAGAGGGACTGTGAAAGACTTCCAGTAAAGGATTTGAGGCGAACTTAAAGGAGGGTAGGAAATCAGCAGGTGGGAGGAAGAGCATTCTAGGCGTGAGAGACATCCAGAGAAAATGCCCAGAACTGAAAGAAAAGAGAGAGAGGTGCTATGGAACAGACAGAAGGCCATTGCCTCTTGATCAAGGAGTGCATGTTAGAGAGTAAGGTATATAAGATGGAAAGATAGAAGATGGCTAGGTGATGAAGGGATCTGAACACCAAGCTGAGGATCTTCCACTTGATCTTGGAAGTAATAGGGGAGCACTGGAGTTTATTGAGTAGGGGGAGTGGCATGACAGATCTGTGCTTTAGGAAAATCACTTTGGTGGTTTGAATGGAGGATGGACTGGGATGGGGAGAAAGTCGAGCGAGGCAGACCCAGCAGCCAGCTATTGCAATAGTTCAGAGTGAAGTGTGAGTGGTGTCAGGGTCAGAGGAGAGAAGAGGAATATTTGAGAGATGATGCAAAGGTGAAATTAACAAACCTTGGTAATTTGGGGGATAAGAAATAGTGAGGAGCCCAGGATAATACTTAGTTTGGAAGTCTGGGGGACTGAGAAGCTAGTGTTGTCCTCTGCAATAATTGGAAGTTAGTAAAGGAGAAAAGTGTAGAGGGAAGGACAATGAGTTTATTATAATACTATTTTACTGTTGAGGAAACAGAGACAAACACAGCTAGTGTTTGAGGCTAGATTTGAATTCAGGCCTTTCTGGCTTCAGATCAACTACTCTACTCATAAAGTCACCTACTTGCAGGAAGAGCTTTGGGATGGTATTTATTATATTGTATTGTCTCTTCATTAATAATTAATAAATATAGTTTAATATTTGATTTAGTCCGTGCTAAGTAAAAACATTTTTGTATAAAATTCCAGCACAATATATCTGATTCTCTTGAAAACTGATGTTATTATGCCAGGGTCAAATAACTAATTCTCATTAAAATATAGTATGTTCAAAACAATGTGGGTTAACTTTACTGTGAACAAATGCAATAATGCATTTTGAGAAAAAGTATGTAAATTGTACTCCTCTATTTCTAAGAAGGGCAGCTAAGTGGCACAGTGGATAAAGTAGCAGGCCTAGAATCAGGAAGACTCATCTTCATGAGTTCAAATTTGACCTCAGATACTCACTAGCTGTGTGACTTGGTCAAGTCACTTCACTCTGTTTACCTCAGTTTCCTCATCTGCAAAGTGAGATAGAGAAGAAAATGTCAAACCACTCCAATATCTCTGCCAAGAAAACTCCAAATAGAGTCACAAAGAGTCAGACATCACTGAACAACAATACTTCTAAGAGGATGAATTCTCCACATGCGTTTAAAATCTTGAAAAGAAACTAGGAGTCAGTATATACTGTACTCTAAAGACATTAAATCAGTATACTTCTTCAGTAAATAAAGCCTGCATTCCTTAGACTCTCATTCAAGGCTGTCAACAATCTGCCTACTACACTACATTTCCATTTTCATCTTCTTGTAAACCCTCTTACAATGACTCACTTCACCTATCTTATGTGCTAGCTAGACTGGAGAACTCACTTTTCCACCTCTGAATCTTTGCTCAGGCTATATTGTAGGTGAAGAATTCCCTCCTTCTCAGCTTTGTAAGTTGAAATTCTGCCCCTTCTTCAAAGCCCAATTCAAATTCCATTTCTTCTTTGGTGCTTTCCCTGATACCCCTCAGATGGGAGTGATCTCCTCTGAACTGTTGCAGCTTTTCATTTGTGTTTCTCTATTGCACTCACCATGATTTATTCTACATTATAGATTTTGTATATGTTTTATTTTCCTGACTAGATGACTCTACTAGTTTTTTGAGAGTAGAGGCTGTTTTTATATTTTTGTATTTTTCCTTCCTTTAATGCCTAGCACAATACATACTTAGTCTGAGCATCATCAGCAAAACATTTCAATTAAAACAGAAAACATTAGCCTGCCATAGTACAATTATATTACCACATCTTGGACTAATGTGTTAACCTCTAATTTTTATGTTTCAGGAAAGATTTAACAGAAATGCAAAAGATTCAAGAAGGCAATTCAAATACTTTCAGGGGGAAAGGGAGAGAAATAATTCTGTTCGAGGGCTGAATAAAAAAATGAGGTGGATGAGAATTAAGGGAGGGAGTATAAAATTAAAGTTCCTAAAATCATGAAGAGAATAGATAAAACAACATGGAATTGTTTGACAAATCCTGGAATTCCAGAACTGGTGGGACTATTTGAAGCCTACTAAAAGAAAATACTGCAATTATGCCTTTATATTTTATAGCACTTTGGAATTTACAAAGCATTTTTATATACAAATAAAAAGACAACTTTGCCCCAGAGCAAGTAAATTTATGAGACTTCTTTCACAACATTACATTAACTAAAATATACCTAGGAGGAGAAAAGATTCAGATTCATTTTAGATGTTAGATATGAAATAGTTTATTAAGAGAAATTATTGATGTCTGAACTAATCATTAATATTTGAGATTTACTCCATAGAAGGCTACCTTGCTTTTAGCTCAGAACATAACTTACTTGCTATCAGAGATAAGAGAGAGGATAAGTATGGTAGATAATGGTGGTTCCTATGCTCCATAAAGAAAAATTACCTAAGATCTGATGGAGATTTAATTTTTGTTTATTTTCATATTTTCTCAAAAGGATTGCCATATTTACATATTCCTTGTAATAACAAAAATGTATCATATTTTTCAAGCAAATGTTATAAGTATTTTGGGGAATTACTAAACTGCAAAAATATCTTTTATAACAATTCCCAGTTTAATATAAATTGCTGATGTGCTTTCAAGTAAAAGAAACTCAAACCTAAGAACGGATGAAATAAGAAATGTGTAAAGGGGTCAATTTTCCTCTTTTGAGAAATGTTACCCACATTCCCATGTGATGCCTGAAAAATTTTGCCCAGATTAAAAAACTTCCTTGGCAGGAATACAGTGATCTCTGCCTAAGAGATGGTTTTTTGTTTGTTTGTATGTTTGTTTGTTTCCACTGTTAAAAAAATAAAAAAACACCAACAGAAGAAGGATAGCCATGGCTAACTATGACAACATTAGAACTGAACTTTCCAAATAATATTTAGCTGCTTGTCAGGGTGTAAGGACTGGTCAACCTCCAGTGGAACTAACCACCACAAGACTTGACAAACTGGAACTCCAATTCCAGATGGCAATGGCAAGATCACCACCAATTTATGACTTAATCTCCCTTGGTCTTCAGACATTTGTCTAATAAGTGAATATACTGACCTGCCTTCTGGTATTTCTCTGAGGTTTAATTAAAGTACATAAATTGTTTAATGATCTTCCCACACAAATTCTCTTGGAATTGAAGTGTGGCATTCCAGTACTGTCATTATCGCTATTATAGAAAGATGAAGCATATTTGTTTCCATAATTTGTTGGGTCCTCTAATCTTCATTATATTATGTTGCAGACCCAACATTAGTAGTAAGTGTATCTTACTTGTTCTTCCAGTGTGGTATGTTGAAAGGGCCCTGAATTTGGAGTAAGAAGAACTGAATTCAAATCTTTCCTGTCACTTAAAACCTGTTTGACATTAGACAAATCTTTTAATCAGCCAGTTTCTTCATCTGTAAAATGAGGCGGTGTTTAATTGTTCTTCCTACTCAAAAATCTATGGCCATGTATTTATGGAAACAGTCAAAACCTCGTGGTCTTCAATTTGACTAATAACATACATTTACAAGATGGTGGGTCAGGTATGCAGTCTATAGCCAAAAAACTGGTTGGGGGTGGGGTTGTTTGCTTTGTTTTTTGTTTTCTTTTGCTTTTTCATGTGCAAATAGATAAAATGTAGATAGATCATTGTTCAAAACTGACCTTGGACAGTTACTAGCTATGTGACCCTGGACAGGTCATTTAACCCTGTGTGCCTCAGTTTCTTCATCTGTAAAATGTGCTGGAAAAGGAAATGGCAAATCACTATAGTATCTTTGCAAGAAAATCCCAAATGGGGTCTCAAAGAACAACAACGATAGCTTTTTAATCTTACAAAACACTTTCCTTATAAAAACCCCAGAAGGTAGTGGCACAACTATTCTGATATTTAGAAAAATGAAATGATTTTAGGTGATAAATTCTTGGCAAAAAAATAGATCTTGACCATAGAGATTCCAACACAATGATTCCAAACACTTGAGATTCCAAACGCAGTGCTCCTAAAAGAAAAAAGAAAAAAGAAAAAAATGTTTTACCAATGTACTTGTGTTTGTTGAGCACATGACTATTCTACTTCCCATTAACTCCTACCTAGTCCCAATCAAAAAACCCCTTGTGTCAAGTAAGTATAGTGAGCAAAATAAATTGACACATTGATCATGTCTTAAAATGTATGCTTCTCTCTCTCTCTCTCTCTCTCTCTCTCTCTCTCTCTCTCTCTCTCTCTCTCACTACCTCTCCCTAAGGAGCAAGAAGTAAACAGCAACTGAAGCTTCTGAACCATGAAGTGCACTGAACTCTGAAATCAAAATCAAATTCATGATTGGTCACTACATTAATTAATTTTGAAAACTTCCAGTGTCATTTTCTTTTACATCATTGTGGTCCTCATTCTATACTAGTTCATACAACTTTTCCCAAATTGCTCTGAATTCTTCATATTTGTATTTTCTTATTGCATAAATAGTATATACCCTTACATTCACATGAAATAATTTGTTAATTCATTCCCCAATCACAAAATCATTATTTTATTTCCAATTCTTTTCTATTCTAAAAAGTTCTTCTATAATTGTTTATATATATATATATAATATATATATAAAATATGTATATATATATATATATATATGACTTTTCTTCTGTCTTTTAACATCATATGATGTACAGACCTTGTTATAAGCTTGGATAAAAGTACAGTTTAATTACTTTTTTCATATAATTCCAAAAACTTTTCTAAAATGGTTGGAACATCCTCCACCAAAAGTGCAATAGAGCATCCATATTCACACAAGCCCTGCAGCATCTACCATTTTCATCTTTACCAAGCTGATTAGGTGTGAGAGAAATTATTTTCATTTTAATTCTCTTGTTATTTAGTTTCCAGTAAACTCTTTCTTGGGAGAGCATGCAGTGCCAGGCTTAGAGTTTGGAAGACTTATCTTCCTGAGTTCAAATTTGGTTCCAGATACTTACTAGCTCTATCAGCCTGGACAAGTTACTTAATCCTATTTGCCTCAGTTTCCTCATGTATAAAAATGAATAGAAGAAGGAAAAGGTTAATCATTTCAGTATCTCTATCAGGAAAACCTCAAATAGGATCACAAAGAGTTGAGCATAACTGAAACAAATGAAATTCAACAAAATATTCCCTCTACTGTATCATGTAAGTAGTTAGTATGTGGATCAAGCATATAATTATAGCAATAAGAACTAAAATTGACCTTCAATAATGCCAGGTCTGGTCTTCATACTTTATAAATCAACTGAGGAAGCTAAGTCCACAAAGACTGAATGATTTTCCCAAAGCCAGAAGGCAGCATGGCACAGGAGAAAGAATGTTGACTTTGAAACCTGAATTCAAATTCTGCCTCTCACATTATTTATGGGAGTCACTTAACTTCCTTAGACCTCAGTTTCCTTATCTATAAAATAAAAGGCTTAGACTAAATACCCTCCAAGGTCCTCTAATTCTAAATCTAATTCTCTATCACTGTTGCCTTATTAGACTTCATAAATTGAAATCTGAGAAGACTTGAATTTGGAGGCAGAAAAAAATTCAAATTATTTTATCACGGACACAAGTAGGGACTTTTACTGATGAACTACCCCCCCCTTTTAAAAAAAATCTAAAACCTATCAAATTCAGGCTACCTTATGCGTTCTGATTACACTAAGCTGTCTTTACATCACAACTTGGATATTCCACAGAACTGAGGCAATCTTATGAATAAATTCAATTATACAATTTGTCCAAATATGTTGTCTACACTGATACTCATTCCGGATAATATAAGTAACTATCTTGAATTTGGGCATAAAATTCTCCAGAAATTTCAGTTTTATACTAAACAAAATTGATATCATACTTTATATTCTTGGATCCTACTTCTCTGCTTTAATTATAGTCAAATTAAATAACTCTGACTTGTTTTTTCAGGATCAAAATATTCTTCTTTAGCAATAGAAAAATGGTACCCTTGTGGTACCAGTGTGTACTTGGGGTACCAGTATGTACAGTATTATCCATATTACTACTCCTCTGTGACCACAGACAATAATTTTAGCTACAACCAAAAATGCTAATAAAAGAATCTGAGTGAATAGAAAAACTTTGGAAAAGAGGAATCAGAGGTGGGTAGAAATATTTCCTAGAAATCATGGCAGATAGGATGAATAGAGGGTTCTCCTGGACTTTTAACACAAAGTACAATGCTTCTGGTCCTGGATCTACTACCAACTACCTTGAACAAGTCACTTCTTTTTCCTGAACCCTACTTGTTTGATCTCTAAATAAATTTTCTTTACTCTGAAATTCCTTGATTCATGTAGATTATTGGTTTTGCATATTGTTAGGAAGCAAAACCTAAAGGAAATAGGTAATCCAGTCAAATAAAGTAATTAAGGTACAAAAAACCAAACTGATAATCACTCAGTACTAATTGACTTCATGCTGAACTATTTAACAAGGAGTACTATAGAGTCTTGCATCTTGGTATACACAAGTAGAGGAAGAAACAAATATGACTTGACTAAAATTGTTGCCTGGAGTTTTGAGTTGAAATCAAACCATTTCTTTGGGATGTGACTGATTATTCTTATGAAGTAATAATGATTCTATAATGACATATCATTCAAATTTGCAGCATCTGCTTCCTCACCTACAAAATAAGGTGGTTACATGAGACCATTGGATTCTGTGCATCAAGGAAGCCTGAGAATTGCAGAGTTTAGAAAGGGATGTGTGAATTAATTTTAAAAAATTAGGTGGCAATCCTGGAGTCAGGAAGACTCATTTTTCTGTATTCAAATCTGGATTCAGACACTTGTGTGACCCTGGGCAAGTCATTTAACCCTGTTTTCTAGAGAAGGAAATATCAAGCCACTCCAGTGTCTTTGTCAAAAAAAATCCCCCAAAAATCCCAAATTACAAAGAGTCAGATAGTACTAACAATGATTGTACAACACAGCAACCTTTTTTCAACTGAACAAATATTATGCTTTATGTGTATATTGTTGATGGGCACAATTGTTCAAGATGATTTTTTCTATGACATATTATGACGATAATCTGAAAGGGCAAGGTGATAATTTCACTGCCCTGCTTAGATCATATGTGAATGGCGTATTTAGTTCTGTACTCCAAAATGTACTTAGATCAATGTTGCCCAAATCCTTGGTCCTTTCTCTTTTCTTTCTATATTCTCTCAGTCAACTCAATGCAGATGACTCCCAGATCTAAATATTCAAACTGAATTTCTCCCACCAATGCCAATCCTGACATTACCAACTGACTGTTTAAGGCAACTCAAAATCAACATGTCCTAATTGGAATTCATCTCCTCAACCCCACTCCCACCATCCTGCAACCACCCAAAACAATCCTTCCTCTTTTCCACTTTCTTATTTATATTCAAGACACCATTACCCTTCCAATAACCCATTCTTGGCTATGGTTTTTCCTTCAATCTATATATTCATTAGGTTACCATTTCTTCAATTCTACCTCCATCTTGCATATCTGTGCCTTTCTCTCCACTAACACTGACAGCACTCTTGTTTAAGTCTTCATCACCCATGGCCTGGGTTGTTGCAAGTCCTCATTTGGACTCTTGGCATCCTCTCTGTGCTCTCTCAACTCTGTACTACTAAAACTCTTTTCTTAAAGCTTACTTGTTTATGCCACTTTTCTGCTTAAGAACTTTTAGTATCTTATTTTCTAAAGACAAAATTTTCAGCTTGGAATTTAAAATCATTCATAGTCTGACTCCAATCTACCTTTCCCTGTTTATTTCACTTTCTTTTCTTTCATATGCTTTTTACATTAGCCATATGTTCTCGATGTTGCCTAGATTCAATGTTCCGTGATCTGCTTCTGTTTTTTGGTATAGGTGGTCCCTTATGTTTGGAAATCATAAGCTCCTCCTCTGTAGAATCATCAACTTCTTTTAAGATTCAGCTCATCCACCACACCCTATAGAAAGTCTTTCCTGATCTCTTTAATTATCAGAGCTCTCTTTCTCTTTAAATTATATAATTTCTCCCATTCTCCAACCCCTCCCCAGACTATTCATTTCTTGAGGACAGGTATTTAATTTTTGTCCTTATTTTCCTAGCACCTATCACAGTGCAGTTTACAATAGTTGCTTAATATATGCTTCTTGAGTTTGAATTTGACAAACTACAGTGTTCAGAAGGTATCAAGAGGGTAAGTGATCTAGAAATCATGACACAAGGAACAGTAATAAAAGAAGACTATACTCATGATTAAATTCAGCTGGATTCAATAAAAAAATTTTAAAGTCCCTCCTAGGTACAAGGCACTGTGCTTGGCACTATGGTAACAAAGATGAAAAATGACACAGTCATGGTTTTTAAAATATAAAAAATCAACAGATGATATCAAAAAGGTCAGCAGATAAGTAGGTGTTGGGAAAGAAGATAAATGGCATTGGGAGAAAAGAAGAGAGGACCCAGGAGGAGTGTGATATTCAACAGTAAAGAATGAAAGACTAAGAAAAGGTCATCAGATTTAACAACTAATAAATGACTTTTGAAAAAGTTTAAGTAGAAATATGGATAAGTAGCAAGGGATTGAAAAGTCAATGGCTGGTGAGGACTTAGAAACCGGAAGTATAAACTACTAGTATTTTTTTTGAGGCCCTCAGAGTTCAGTGACTTGTCCAGGGTCACAAAGCTAGTACGTGTCTGAGACCAAATTTGAATTCAGGTCCTCCTGACTATAGGACTGGTGCTCTATTTACTCTACCATCCCAACTACTAGAATTTTAACAGTGAATGGGAGGAATGATATAAAATAATAATCTGAGGGGATAGCATAGTAAAATGAATATTTTCTAAGGATCAGCAAAATTGATCAGGTTAGTAGGCAATTGAGTTAGTTGGTTAGTAGATAGGAAGCAGTTGAAGATGAGGGATAAAGAATGCATGATCCATGGGACATCCTGAAAGGGATGTGAGGAGATAAGATCACATAACTGAAGAAGGACCACTTCATTCTTTAAGACTTCAGCAAAGGAGAAGAGAGATTGAGATGAAAAATATAGGAATATGAAAGAAGGGAGATGAGAGAGTTCACAGAAGATGAACTGAATCTTCTCAGTAAAAGAGAAGCCAAAGTCATCTGCTGAGAAATAGGAAGACTAGAGGAAAGTAAAGGACTTGTGGAAAGGGAAGGGCAGGCCTAGAACAGCTGCTGTAAAAAGTGTGATAGGAATGAACAAAAGGATTACAGTTCAGTAGTGAGGGCCCGGAGGTTAGAGATATGAATATCTAGTAGACCAGTCTAGATTCATGACTTCCTCTTTAAGCATTCATTAGTTTAGCAACAGGGAAAAAAAAGGTAGAGGACAATCTTTTATTATTCTCTTAAGCACAAGAGTCAAGGCTACAATGGGAAAGAAGTAAAATTAATACGGGTATGATGGATTGAGAATGGAAAAGGCTTTAGGAGTCACAGTTTATGGTGATGAGTTTAGTAGGAGTGAGGCACTGAGGGATGAATTTTTCAAAAAAGATGGAAGTTGAATATGAAAAGGGACAAGTACTAGCTATTTATTCACTCCTTTATAAGACAGTCTAAGACAATTTGGCCTAGTATAGAGTTTTAGGTTTAGAACCAGGAAGATCTAGGTTCAGATTTTGCCTCTCACAAACTTTATAATCCTGGGATAGACACTTCATCTAAATAATCATTAGGTAGCTCCCTAAAGCTTATCTACTAAGTTCTATAGGTATTGTCTATTTATGTGGGCAGAGGGATTTTCCTTAAGACAAAAGTACAAACCTTCTTTTGTTCAAGTACCATATACTAATGAATACCCATAGAGTGTCAGAGACATGCCCAAGATCACATACTTTGTCAAGCCAGGATTTTAACCCAGATCCTCCGATTCTACTGCTCCAAAATAAAATAGACTTCTCTCAGTTTTCCCCATATCATGGGAAGTGAGTAAGCAGAGGATGACTATCAGGAATGCTAAAAGGAGATTCCTAGTATGTGATAAATTGGATTAAGAAACCTCTAAGAACCCTTCCAGCTTGAAATTCTATGTTCTTGACACAGTCCTATGATTTAAGAGAATTTTTCAAGCATCCATCTCTGTTAAAGTGTTTTTCTAGTTCTTCATTGCATAAGAAATTTTTGGATTTTCAAAAGCTTGGCCAGTGGAGCTCAAACCCTAGCAGATCCAATCAATCAAGCATCAAGCTAGAAAGGCATCTATTATGAATTTAGCAATGGCCTAAGTGTCTGTCATACAAGGACAAACCTAGCCCAATATGGAGGGGCTTTTAACCAGGCTGGCTCCAGGGTGTTGAATCTTTTGGCCCTGGCAACTCTAAAAGAGCCACATAATCTTCATCACCAGTGGTAGGAGCCCCCTCCTCTGAGCCTCTGCACAATACTTAGTGAATTCAAATTCAGCAAAAATTTAAGTGCCTACTTTGGGAAAGGCATAGTTGCTATAAAGGCCAGAAAAATTACAGTTCCTCTTTTTAAAGAACAATCTAATAGTGGAATGAAGAGAGGGACTAGGACATGAATATAAATATATATTATACAAGGCTATCTGTAATAGAGATCCAAAGTGCTATAGGAAAATTTAATGAGGGGGAGATGACTTTTAATTAATTAGATTGGGGAAATGGGGAGAGAGAAACACATGAGTTGAATCCTGTAGAACTAAAAGGCTTTCCACAGGTAGAAATAAGGAATGTGTACATTCTGCAAAGTTCATTCCCTACCATTTCCTCATAAGTTACCACGGCATGGCACGTGTGCCACTCCCCATACTCTTTCAATTCTGAATCTACAATCTATTCAACTCCATCATCAGTACTAGACAAAGTATGTCTTTCTATTCCCTTCTGCTCTACTCACCAGCTGGAATTTGATATATAATATAAATATGTAGAAAATACATATACTTATTTTCTATCTGCCAGACTCAGTATGTGCAATCTCCCTTTATTGAAAAGGACATATGGGAGTGCAGTAGAGAGAGAACATTGGATTTGAAGTCAGGACTTACTAGTTGTATAAACCTGGGCAAATCACTTAATGTCTCAGTTTCAGTTTCCTAATTGATAAAATGATTAAAAATTGACTAAAAAATAACATCTGCCTTCCAGAATTATCATGAAGATCAAATGGAATGATATTTGGAAAATGTTGATGTAAGTGCATAGCACAAAGTGATAAAAGAATTTTTACATATGGCCTAAGAGTATGGTTGATGACCAGTTTTCTTAAAACCATTGTCCTGAATAAAAAAAGGAATTTTTGATTCCCTAAACAGTATGAGGATTTAAACTTCCAGCTGTAAAATGGAAATTTCCCCCAATACCAAAATAAGGTCAAAATGGGTACTAGATTTAAACATAAAGAGCCATACCATAGATAAATTAATAGACTAAGAAATTATCTATCAGATCTATGGAAAGGGGATAAATTTATGACCAAAGAAGAATTAGAGCATATAATAAACTGCAAAATGAATAATTTTGAATGTATTAAATTAAAAAAGTTTTGTACTAATAAAATCAATAAAATTAGAAAGTAAGCAGAAAGCTAAGAAACAATCTTCACAACTAGGAGTTCTGATAAAGGTCTTATTTCTAAAATATAGAGAGAATTGTATTAAATTTATAAGGTCACAAGTCATTTCCCCAATTGATAAATGGTCAAATGATATGAACAGATAGTTTTCAAATGAAGAAATTAAAGCTATATGGAATTTATGAAAAAACTCTCCAAATCATTATTGATTAGAGAAATGCAAATTAAAACAACAATGAGTATCACCTCACAACTATCAGACTGGCCAAGATGAAAAAAAGGGAAAATGATCACTGTTGGAGAGGTTGTGGGAGGACTGGGACATGGATGCATTGCTGATGGAGTTGTGAATGGATCCAACCTTTCTGGAGAGCAATATGGAACCATGCCCCCAAAACAATAAAGCTGTTCTTACTCTTTGATCCAGCAATTCCAATTCTATATCCAGAAGAAATTAGAGGAAAAAAGAAAAAAGTCCTACATGTTCCAAAGTATTCATAGCTGCTCTTTTTGTAGTGGCAAAGAATTGGAAATTGAAAAAGATGCCCATCAATTGGGGAATAGCTAAACAAGTTATAGTACATGAATATTATATAATACTATTGCTCTATAAGAAACCATAAATGGTTGGACTCTAGATAAAGCAATGAATGACTTATGGGATCCGATGCTGAACGAAGGGAATAGAACCAAGAGAACAATGTACACGTCAGTATTGTGAGATGAACAACCTTGATGGAAGCAGCTCCTCTCAGCAGTCCAGAGAACTAGGACAACTGTATTAGACTGGCTATGGACCATATCATCCCCATCCAGAGGGGAAAAAAACGCACACATGCAAAAAAAAAAACCCTTCAGAATCTAATGAACACTTTATAAAAATTATCTCTTACGTATCTTTCAAAAATTACTAATCTGTAAACATGTTTATCAAAATATGTATGTACAATGCTAATCTGACTGTTCACTGCTGAGGGGAGGGGGTGGGAAAGGAGGGTGGGAGAAAATTTTGTAACAAAAGTATGTATGTGCATATGGATGAAAATAAATCAACAAATAAATAAATTTAAAAATAAAGTCATGATTGAAATTTTTAAAAAAAAGGAAATTTCCTGTGCAGTATCAGCCTGGACAATAGCCTGGGGGTTAATTTCAAATTTGAGAATTCCCCAGTTCAAGAATCTGGGGATCAGATAAGAGAGAGAGAGAGAGAGAGAGAGAGAGAGAGAGAGAGAGAGAGAGAAGTTTTCCTGGACATGCATAACTCATGAAAACAGAAGATAATTGCCCATATGATCTCAAGCCCAGAGGAGCTATTTTTTCATTTATTTATTTGGAGGGGTAAGGCAATTGGGGCTAAGCAGCTTGCCCAAGGTCATACATCTAGCAAGTATCAAGTGTTTGAGGATGGATTTGAGCTCAGGTCCTCCTTATTCCAGGCTGGATGCTCTATCCACTGTGCCACCTAACTCCACCCCCCCCCCCACCCACACACACACACAGTGAGTTATTTAGTTAGTGCTAAGTCTATGGAAAGGGTATTACTTGTACTATTGCCATTGGGATTTTTGGGGTCACCAATTAAAAACAGAATTTTGGGTAACCAAGAAACGAAGGTTCACTAAAAGACAAATGAATTCGCCCACTCTCTGGCAATTTAAAACTTCTCAGGATTTTATTATGAAATAAAGTAAACAGGTTAAAAAGACTTTTCCTCAGGAAAGCACTTTAGGACAAGATGAATAACAAAAGGCTAGGGACCTTTTCAGGGTAGACAGAGATTGAGACAGAAAGAGAGAGAGAGAGAGAGAGAGAGAGAGAGAGAGAGAAGATAAGGAGAGGGAGGAATGAAGACAGTCAGAGAGAGCTAACTGGGTCAGAGAGAGATCTCTCTTAGTGGAGGTCCAGCCCAGGTTTTATAGCTTTGCCCTTTATCTGGGCACTGAGGGCAAAAGGAGAAATCCCTCCCCCCTTATATGAGGAGACCAGGCTAAAGATTAGAGGTTGGAAATGAGGAGACAGGATACAAATTTCACATTAAACAATGAAACTATAGGAGTCAATTTACATCACAAGAGCAAAGATCTTTCCACACCCTTAACAAGATTCCCAGATTTAGCAATATTAAAAATTACAGAATTTGTTTCTAATTATAATTTTCTATATTCATAATTCCTTCTGCATCCATACAGTAGTCCCAAATTTTGTTTCTCTTCTCTATGGGTTAAAAAAATCCTTACTAAAATATTGGAATTATTATGTTTCATGTATATGTTTTTGGGATCTTATGAATACTTTCTATCTTCTGTACTTTCTGAAGGATGAAATAACTGTCTAACAGACCTATTTATTTAATACCTTTAGTGTTTGTTCAGGAGTTAAGGACCTCTTTTATTCACACTTGAGAAAACACACAAAAATGGGATCTAAGCTATAGCGGGAGACATTTCCAGAATAAACTGCTTTGGGAAATAATAAGTCTAAAATTAAAATTTACCTTAATTGGTCAACTCTTGAAACTCAGCCTGTATAAGCCCACATGAGTTATATGTTAAATAAAATAGAGGCAAAACAAATACATAAAGTAAGAGAATTCAAAATGAGAATGCATTAAGGAAACAGCATTGGAAAAGTAGATTGGAGTAAGGTATTTTGATTTGTTTGTTTGCCTTTATTTTTGTTTTTTAGTTATGAGGTTATCCTTAAATAATTCCAGGTTAAGGAGATGAATTTTAATTTAAAAAAAAAGTGGAAACCACTTGAGTTTTTGTTGTTATATTGCTTTATCCTGTTATATTTACTCAATAGGGGAAATAAATAATCCTTTTTGTTCATTAAGAAGAATTTTTTTTGGCAATTATGTAAAGAATTTTTTGGAGAGAGAAAAGACCAGAGGTTGAAGAACACATAAAGACCTCTGTTGGAAGTTTACAATATAAATTAGGTAATACATAAAGAAAACAACCCCAAGGAAGAGAGGCAAACAAATAGAAAACTGAATACAAATCAAAAGCTCATCCAACTATAAGTCAAGTCTTTAAGCAAACAAACAAATAAATAGTGACTTATGTTTAAGGTTAGATTTTTATGGTAATTCTTCTAGAGAACTAACTCTTAGGAAAAATAAATAAATAAACACCAACAATAAAAACCAAATGTTTAAATTATGATCCAATGAAAGTAAGAAAATCCTCAAAAACATGGGGCACTACATGTCAAAAGGCTGTAATCTATTTCCCAGAATTCTGAGCAAGACCCTGTTGCTACTTGCTAGTTTCCTCTGTCCTTTGAAAACTTTCTTAGCACCCCCCAGTGATTATAAAACCCTTTTAAAAATTTTATTTATTTAAGGCAATGGGGTTAAATGAGTTGCCCAAGGTCACACAGCTAGGCAATTATTAAGTATCTGAGGTCATATTTGAACTCAGGTCCTCCTGACTCCAAGGCAGGTGCTCTGTCCACTGTGCCACCTAGCTGCCTCCATCTTTTTTTTTAATTGCAAAGGCAATGGAGAACAATGGAAGTTGGTATCTAGTGTTGTTGAGTCTTACAGACTTGTATTCCAGTCCTTACATGAATCCTTATTCACCTTGTGACCTTAGGCAAATTGAAGCATCCCAGGGTTCTGGATTGGGTCTAGCTTGGATCAATCCTCTGGTAGTTAAGTTCAATAGTGGAATAAAATGAAATAAATATATTCTTTAGAAGTTAACAAAAGAATTATTCAGCTATATCATGAGAAAGGTATTAGCAAGGAAATGCATTGAGGATACCTCAAATAGATAAGAGCTGAGCAAAGCTACTTTACCTGAGTTGCCCAATCATTTTCCACTAGCCAGGTATCAGAGGAGCTCTTGGGGTTGTTTTGTACACAGCCTTGTCTCAGGAGTAAAGGAGTAAAACCTTCTCTCAGGAGTAAAGGCATAAAGAGAAATGACTTCAACAGCATGAACCTTCAATACCCTGAACCAATCAAGTCTTTTAAAAAATTAACTTATTATTTATTTTAACAATTATTTTCTTTTAAAATACTGTGTTCCAAATTGTTTTCCTCCCTCCCAACATTAGAATTCTGAATGGGTGAAATCCAAGTGAATTCAGTGGTATAAATCATTGTTTTCATTATTTCACTAAATTGCTTTTTACTAGGATGGTATTCAAAGACTTTCTAAGGATGTCTTGGATTCAATGCTACTTTGAAGGAAGAAAGATAATTAATAATAAGAATAAGAAGAAGCAATTAACATTTTTATCATGCTTACAATATGCTTGGCACTGTGCCAAGTGATTTACACTTTCTATCTCATTTGATCTTTAGAACAGTCCTGGGAGTTGGTATTATTATTATCCCCCATTTTATAGATGAAGAAAGTGAGGCAGAGAGAGATGAAGTGACTTATTCAAGGTCACATAAAGTATTTGAGACTGGATTTGAATACAGGTTTTCCTGATGTCAAGCCCAGGGCCCTGTCTATTATGCATGACATGACAACTGAGGTTTTCTTCATGTTCTACCTACATGCAAGCTCCCAAATTTGATCCTTTCAGTGCAGTTATTAATGGGAGGACATTCTGAAATTATTTTCAACAGTAACAGACTGCTTGAGAGGAGGCATGTTATAGTCTATAGTAGATAGAATATGGATAGTGGTCCCAAAATCAGACCCACTTCTTTCATATACTGACAGTATTATCCTGGGCAAGTTATTTAAACTATCAGAGATGTAGGAGGTAATTTGTAAAAATCTAAATACAGAGAAAGAGTCAATCTGCATTGGTAGAATAAATGCCTTCCCAGATTGATGAAATCTCAGGTCCAGTTTTCCCTCTTACCTACCCACCCCCAATTTCTGCCATCATTCAACAGTACTCCACCCTAAAATAATCTATAGACTCAATGTGTGAGTGAGGTTCATATCAAAAGTTGGATCTAGAAACCAAATTCAATATATTTTAAGTGCCTATTTTAACTGTACAGCTATAAATGATCCCATATCTAGAAATTCTGCATTCACTTTTTCTTTTTACTATATAGGTTTGTATTTCAAAGAACTCAACAGCAAGGAGGTAAGACTGAATGATCTCTAAATTGTCTTCCAGCTCTAATTCTAACCTGATGATGACCCAGAGGTAAGAAATGAGGCTATGTAGTAATAATTTGTAGCCTTTCTAAACTCTGAGGATCCTCAACCCAACTCATACTCACACTGATGAGTCAGTTCTCCCAGAACAAAACTATATTTCCTCCCTTAGGGATATGCAGTCTTTCTCTAGTGCTATTGATTAAGTCCCCATTCCAAACTACTCTGCCCAATATCATTAATTGATTATCATTTAGGCAGCCAAACTGCTTTTAGAAAGTGGGATTTACCAAGGTGGTACAGTGATATGAAACTTCCCCCTAAAAAGTCCAAGACATGTTCTCCCACCACTTGATACAAAATTTGGGGAAAGGGTCATTAAGCTCAGAAAACACATGTAGCAAAACTCAAAATTCCTGGTTTCTGGAGGTCCTTTCCTCTCTTTTGTGGATTGGTCAAGGAATTCCCCTTAGGCAAAGTCCAGTTTCTTTGCTGGGCTCATTGTGACACCATAAATCTTGCATGTCCTTGACTCCTAATGCAGACACTGGCATCAGGTGATTTGAGGACTACAATAAGACACTGTTGGGGAAAAATGAGACGTCCAAAATACTATGGACTTATCCATGCTCTCGGTCTTTCTCCAACCACAAGAGGAATGGGAGGAGGGACGTGGAAGGGGTACTAGACCATTCTGGAACAGTTTCTCTGACAGCACTCAACCTGATCTAAAGAGATCAGTTCTCAACTTGATAGACAACCCTATTCCCCATCTGAACACAATTCCTGCTATATCACTTTGGAGGCAACTAGGTGATTCAATGTTTAGAATACTGGGCCTGGAGTCAGGAAGACTAGATCAGGAAGACCTAGACCCTAGGCAATTCATTTAACCTCTCTTTGTCTTAATTCAATGGAGAAGAAAATGGCAAATGACTCTAGTATCTTTCCCAAGAAAATCCTATGGACAACACTGGTGTGGTACAATCCACAGGGTCACAAAGAGTCAGACACAACTGAATTACAGAACAATAACAATGTCACTTCAATTCCAAGGACCTGTCACACTTATCCCAAAACTCATTATAAATCAATTGATTGAAACCAAAGCCTGTAAATGAGAATAGTTAATTGTTTTCACCTGTTTAAGGTATCAAACCATCTTTATTACTCCCTTAGAAGTTGAGAGGAAATGACTTAAATTACTCAACCAGCACTCTACCCTTATTAATATCATCTCCCCTTTCACCATTTATAAAAGAATTTACAAAGTTCTTTCTTCTCAACAATTCTATGAGAGAGAAAGGACAGGTATTGAAAAGATAAGCAAACAGAGAGAGAAATTTAGTGACTTCCCTTTAGTCACAAACTGGTCAAGCAGGAACTGAGAATGAAGACCTGTCAATTCTATGTTCAGGGTTTTTCTCTATACACCATGCTGCTTCTCTGGCAGGCACTTATGGAAGAGGAATGTCAATTATAAGTGAGTACCACTGGGTACATGGTAAAAAGAGAGTGCCTTGATGAGACAACATAAAATTCAAAGAAAGAGCAGCTGGTAAACAGGAAGCATGTCAAGACTCCAGTTCTAAGAACTAAACAAAAACAGGGCCAAATTTGTGTTTACAACTTTAAGGTTGGCTGGGTTTTGCTTGGCTTTCTTCCAAATCCACCTGTGCTTGCTTAGTCTTCATTATCAGCAGCAGCAGCATCAGGAAATTAAAGGCAAGGGAATATAGAATAATTTATTCATTCATTTAGGAAATAGTTATCTGAGGTCTTCTAAAAGTTTATTGCCATTTTCTTTAAGTTGAAGAGAAGGGAAAATAGCCTTGCTTTTAGAATTTAAGAGATGCTAAGAGGGAGTGGGGAAATCAGAATTTCAGGAAATCTTACTCAAGAACACCCCATTCCCACCCTCCTACCACAAAGACAATCTTATGCATAAAAATTAATATCAAAGATATAATAGAAGAGGTTGATATTTAAGTGCTCAATCAAAAAAAAAAACCCTTATATAGAAGCAATGTAATTTAAATAATGCTAGACTTAGAGTCATAGAATCTGGGTTAGAATTCCTGCTCTGTCAATAGGTGGCACAGTGGATAGAGTTCCAAGCCTGGAGTCAGGAAAACTTATCTTCCTGAGTTCAAATTGGTTCACTGGTATTTCCTAGCCTTGGGCAAGTCACTTAGCCCTGCTTGCCTTTCTTTCCTCAACTGTAAAATGTTCTGGAAAAAGAAATATGAAACCATTCTGCCCAGAGAACCCCAAATTAAATCCAAAAGATTTAACAACAACCTTTATTTCCCAAGTGACCTAAGGCACTCCCTCTCTCCCAACTTCAGTCTCCTTTTCTGTAAAATTAGGGATTTAAAATAAGTGAATATAATGCCTCCCTTTTCTAAATCTGTGGTCCTATGAAACTCTAATCAAGTAAAAAGTCAAGTTTAATAATAAATAAAAAGTATTAATTAGTGCTCTAGGGATACAAAGAAAAATCATAAATGGTTCCAGTCCTCAAGAAGTTTATATTCTAATAGTAGAGACATCATTTTACATAGATGATAAATACAGAGTATCTATTGCATGTCCTTGTCTCCTATTGCAAACACTGGCATCAGGTGATTTAGGGACCCCAGTAAGACCCTGTTGGAAAAAAATGAGATGTCCAAAATACTGTGAACAGTAGAAGGCAGTCTGAGAGGGAAAGGCACTAGTAGTTGCCTTCTGAAGAAGATGTTGTTTGAGCAGAGTCTGAAGGAATGAGGCAAAGGTTGGAAAGAAAGCATGATAGATATAAAGTCCGTGCAAAGGTGGGAGATGGAGCTGTTAAGTATGAGGAATAGCAAGAAGGTCAGTAGACCTGGTTCTGGGAGTGTACAGAGGGAAAATGTGCTAAAGCTTCTCAAGAAAGGAAGGAAATTAGTTAGAGAATAGAAAGTGAGGATAAGGGAGAGAAAGGGGTCTTCCAAACAAGTAATTTCTTTTCATTTGTTAAAGCCAGACCCACAAAGGAGAAAATACCAAGATTTATTTATGCACAGATTAACTGTCTCTGCTTACATAGCTACATCATCCTACTGATTCACATGAGGTTACAATTATAAAAACCCCTTGACCTTTTCAGAACAGTACTTTTTTAACCATAGCTCCCCCTTTTTGTAATTGTGAAGCTGATATTTTGTACCCAAGAGCAAGGCTTTACCATTTCTCTCTATTGAAATTCAGGTAATTATCTAGCCAGGTCTTAACCTTTTTTTTTCTATCATAGATCCCTTTGGCAGTATGGTGAAGTCTGAGGATCTGAAATACATAAAATAAAATATACAGGATTACAAAGGGAACCAGTCATTTTAAAATACATCTATCAAAATAACTGGTTACCAGCTGTCAAATTAATACTGATTCATTAGCATCTGGTCCTTTGCCAGTGGTCTTGACTTTTGTCTTGCCACTGGACTCCAATGACTTTGCATATCTCTTTCTCTCTTAATTCCAATTCACTTACAAGTCAAGGTGTCACCCTGTGATGACTGGTTCTCTTTGAGAAAGAAGGACAGATAACAACTGTAACAGCAAAAAACAAATAATGATTCATTAACAATTATATTCCTCAATGTGTGGTACTTGATCTCTTCCCTTGGTTGCCTTTGCATAGTTTCATATGCATTTCATATATCTGGTATGCATTCCTTCCTCATCTCTGCCTCTAGGAATCTCTGGTTTCATTCAAGACTTAGTTCAAGTCAACTTTACAAGGCTTCCCTGGTTCTTCCAGCTGATTCCCCAAAAGTTCCCCGATGTTAACTGATATCCTCTTTCTATGTGTTTTCTCTATAGGTGCATTGTTATCTCTTCTGTAGTAACAGAAACTCTTTGAGGGCAGGGATTGGTTTCCTTTTGACCTTGGATCCTCAATAACTAGCATGTTGATTGATTGAATCACAGGAAGCCCAGAGGTCACCTCCTCCAACACCTTCACTTTGCAAACCCAAAGCCTTGTCCTGGGAGGGAGGGACTGTGACTTGTCTAATAGTACAACAAGGAGTCAACAGCCACACAAGAACTGCTTGGTTCCTGGTTCAGTTCTCATTTCAATGAAACATGTTGTGCTGTCCTCTAGACTTTCAGGGTACTTGGTTGCCTGAAAAATGGATATTTTCAAAAAGTTAAGGTGAGTATCACAGGACTTGAGGTTGCTCTTTAGTTCCCGCTTGTCTGTTTTACAAACTGCTTTGGTGGTGTGAGAAATCACAGACCACCTGGTTCTGGCACAAGAAGAAAAGTGCCTCTAATTGCAATAGGAAATATTAACTACTTTTATTTTTTTATTGAAATTTTATTTTATTTTTCCAATTACAATGAAAAAGGAGTTTTTTTGAGATTCATCCATTTGCAAATTAATGAGTTATATATTTTTCTACCACCCCCCCCTGCCCTCCTCCCTCCCCATGGTGGCAAACAATTGGGTATAAGTTATACATATACAATTGTATTTAACATATTTCCATAATAGTCATGTTGTGATAGAAGAATTAACACTAGGGGGAAAGAAAAAAAATGAGAAAGAAAGGAAAAACACAAGAAGTTTTAAGAAAGAAGATACAAATTAGAAAATCAAGGACTAGTTTACCTGTCAGATCTATGGAAAGGGGAGCAGTTTATGACTAAGGAAGAGATGGAGAACATCACCAAAAACCAGCTAGATGATTTCGTTTACATTAAATTAAAAAGCTTTTGCACAGATAAAACCACTGTAACCAAGATCAAAAGAAGTGTAGTAAATTGAGAAACAATCTTTATAACTAATGATTCTGACAAAGGACTCATTTCTGGAATATACAGAGAACTGAGTCATATTTTTAAAACAAAAAGTCATTCCCCAATTGACAAATGGTCAAAGGAAATGCAAAGGCAATTTACAGATGAGGAGATCAAAGCAATCCATAGCCATATGAAAAATTGCTCTAAATCATTAATTATTAGAGAAATGCAAATTAAAGCTTCTCTGAGGTACAACCTCACACCTCTCAGATTGGCCAATATGACCAGAAAGGATAATGATCATTGCTGGAAGGGATGTGGGAAATCTGGGACACTATTACACTGTTGGTGGAGCTGTGAACTCATCCAACCTTTCTGGAGAGAAATTTGGAACTATACCCAAAGGGCAACAAAAATGTGCATACCCTTTGACCCAGCAATACCACTACTGAGTCTATACCCTGAAGAGATGAAGAAAAAGGGTAAAAACATCACTTGAACAAAAATATTTATAGCAGCCCTGTTTGTGGTGGCAAAGAATTGGAAATCAAGTAAATGTCCTTCATTTGGGGAATGGCTTAGCAAACTGTGGTATATGTATGTCATGGAACACTATTGTTCTATTAGAAACCAGGAGGGATGGGAATTCAGGGAAGCCTGGAGGGAGTTGCACAAACTGATGCTGAGCGAGATGAGCAGAACCAGAAAAACACTGTACACCCTAACAGCAACATGGGAGTGATGATCAACCTTGAAGGACTCGCTCATTCCATCAGTGCAACAATCAGGGACAATTTTAGGCTGTCTGCAATGGAGAGTGCCATCTGTATCCAGATAAAGAGCGGTGGAATTTGAACAAATTTCAAGGACTATTCCCTTTAATTTAGAAAAAAAAACAGATATCTTATTGCCTGATCTGGTTATCTGTTAGACTTTTTGTCTCTTCCTAAAGGATATGATTTTTCTCTCATCACGCTCAATTTAGATCAGTGTACAACATGGAAACAAAGTAAAGACTGACAGATTGCTTTCCGTGGGGGTGGGGTGGGGAGGGAAGTAAGATCGGGGAGAAAATTGTAAAACTCAAATAATATCTTTAATAAAAAAAGAAAAAAACTTGATACAAAAAATAAAATAAATAAAATTTTTAAAAAGTAAATAAAAAAAGTGAAGATAGTATGCTTTGCTCTGCACCCAGACCCCATATTTTTTCCTCTGGATGTGGACTATGCTGTCCTTAACAGTTCTCTCAGAATTGTCCTTTATCTCTGAGATAGCTACTGAGAGGGGCTGCAGACATCATAGTTGCTCATCTCACAGTGTTGTTGCTATTGTGCACAATGTTCTCTTGGTTCTACTCACTTCAATGAGCAACAGTTCATGCAAGTCTTTCCATACTTCTCTAAAGTCCAACTGCTCCTGATTTCTTAAAGAACAGTAGTACTTTATAACATTTATAACTATGACTTGTTCAGCCATTTCTCAATTGATAGGCATCCCCTCAATTTTCTATTCTTTGCCACAAAAAAGAGCTGCTATAAATATTTTTGAACATGTGAGACTTCCATTAACTGCTTATAATGAGATAAAAGAAACAGTTTAAAAAAGCCAGGACGTGGGGTGGCTAGCTGGCACAGTGGATAAAGCACTGGCCCTGAAGTCAGGAGTACCTGAGTTCAAATCTGGTCTCAGACACTTAATAATTACCTAGCTGTGTGGCCTTGGGCAAGCCACTTTACCCCATTTGCCTTGCAAAGACCTAAAAAAACAAAACAAAACAAAAAGGTCAGGAGGAGTAACAAGCCTTTAACCCTTTCTTACTTGGACAGATATATTCAACTTCTATCCTTTTGAATCTTCTTGGTGGCCAACCAAATGCCTGGCAACAATCTAAGCTAGGAAGAACCATCAGTAAATGGAGGGCAGGTTGTGGGGTCTGAAAAACCTAGAGTAAACCATTGAAATTGAGCCTTAATTTGAGGTCACCCACAAAAGACCCATTGGCTCTGATTTAGGACCTGAATTTGGCCAAAATAAGAGGAAGCATCAGTCACAGACTTTTGCTCACCTTGTCAACCATTGCATTTGTATTTTTCTTTTTATCTTTCTCTTTTTAGTTTTTGCAAGGCAATGGGGTTAAGTGGCTTGCCCAAGGCCACACAGCTAGGTAATTATTAAGTGACTGAGGTCGGATTTGAACTCAGGGCCAGTGCTCTATCCAACTAGCTGCCCCTGGATTTGTGTTTTCAACCTATATAATCTTTGGTTCACAGAGTCCTGGAACTTTACTACCTATTGAACAAAGTCATTAATATTTCCATAAGCATGTTTAGAGAATGTGTACCAAAGAGCATTTCCTTTAATTTTGTTACTTACCCTGTTCATAAAATTCATGAATTAGATATTTTCTTTATCATTCTTTTCACTCTTTATCTTTCCAGTCTAGAATCCCATGGGTGTTTTTTATTCTCTTCCTCACAGAAAAGCTCCAAGCCTCCAATCACTATATTATTAAGGTTAGGGCAACTAGTTTTTAGTTTCATGCATGCTGGCCTTCTAATGACCACTTGGGGTGACATGAAGACCTGTGTCCCCTACCATGTATGTGGGGGTAGGCTCCTTTAATTGGCAAAATTAAGCCAATGGCTGCTTCAGCTGAGTTTTTCATTTCCTTTTTTCTATTAGTCTAATCTACTGTGGCCACCATGAAATGAACTTCCGCTGCTTCTTCTCTTTTACCCCATCTCCGATAAATGATTTTTACTTCTATTCTAGGTTGTACTCGGTTTCAGGTACTAGAGGTGATCCTTGAGGGACCCAGAATTTGAGCCATGACTACATTGGATCCAAGATTACAGATGGGAGTTTGCAACAAAATAGGGCTTCATTGGGAGCCCTGAGAAGCAAGGGTGCTTGGAACTTGAGCCTAAGGGGGTTTTAGACTGGGACTGTTGCTCTATGTATGGAACCAAGCTAAACAAGGACTGAGGTAATGCAGAGGTGAAGGAGGATTATGCCTCCCACATGTTGAGGCAATAAACTTAGATATTCATGATTATACCTTTTGGAGTAAATATTTCTGTCTAAATATTAGTTAGTGGCTAATGGAACTTGGGGACAAGGAACCAACTTCTTACAATTGAGAGAACATCACCCCCTCATATAATCCTAGAAAACCCTGGTGGAAAAAGTGAAATCTAATCTACCTGGTTTTCCAGGTGGTGAAGGCCAGAGTACCCAGGATTTTAGGTATCTTTCAGCTTAAATAAACAAATTCCACAAAATACAACCCCATGATCATATGATGACTCAAATAGACCATTGAGTTAGCTTCAGACATGGACTGCCTCTTTTATAATCTGGATTTCCTCATTTTATGAACATAGCCTAAAATTTTGGTCCTTCCTTTTCTATCTTTAACACAAGGTAGGTATTTTTGTGGCCTCACAATAACACTCTAACCTGAATGGGGTAATGGGGATTTTTCTGAAAGCATCAACATTCATGGAGGCACATTTTTCCCCCTCACCATGTTGTCTTTTTGCCAGTCATCATTCTTATCCTTTAACCCAAGAATCTTGGATTTTACCCCTATATCCCTTGCTTTTAAGAGGTGAGCATTTGGCTTTCATGTTATTTCTTTACTTTCTCCTCATTATGTCCCCTACCACTTTCTAGTATCCTTATGTCTTTTCTCATAGCCCATCAAAATGAAAGCTTCTTGAAGGTAGCTTGTTATCTTTGTGTCCAAAGGATACTCAGGACAGAGTTTAGCATGTTTCATACTATGAATGTTTCATAATGATTCTCTGCTGCTTGTACTCATTTTGGTCTAACTATGAACACCAAAAAAACATAGGTGCTCCATCAGCCAGCACCACACCATCCATTTTGGAAACATCAACTATAGCAAATGGAGAAATTTTGAGTATTGTGCACAAGTCCACTTACCTTGGCAGTGTCCTTTCCAGGGAGGTACACATTGACAATGAGATTGATACATGCATTGCCAGAGCTACCTCAGTATTTGAGGGGCTCCAAAAGAAAGTATGGGAGAGAAGAGGCATTAGACTAACTACCACACTGAAGATCTACAGAGCCATTGTGCTGATGTCATTGCTATATGCCTGTGAAACCTGGACAGTCGACCAGAGCAATGCCAGGAAACTGAAACACTTCCATTTAAATTGTCCTAAGAAGATTTTGGAGATCACCTGGCAAGAGAAGATACCAGACACTGAGGTCCTTTCTTGAACTAAACTGCCTAGCATTCCAACATTACTACAGAGAATGCAACTATGATGGACTGGACATGTTGTTAGAATGCCAAATGTACACTTGTCAAAAACCTAGTTTATGGAGAACTCACACAGGGCAAGCACTCACAAGGCGGGTGGGGCAGAAGAAGTGATGCCGAGATACCCTAAAGGTCTTGTTGAAGAACTTTAGAATTGGCTGTACAGCATGGGAGACACCGGCACCAGACTGCCCTGCCCAGCATGGCATGCCCTCATTAGTGAGGTGCTATAAAGAAGGCAGAATTGAAGCAACTCAAAGGAAATGTGACATTTGTAAATTTAGAGGGCCCAGCCCAGGTGTTCACATGAACTATTTCTGAGCTCATATTAGGTTGATCAGCCAGTCAGACAACTGTATTTGCCTCATAGTTAATGTCATTTTGGTCTTCTTCAATAATTAAGGACAACTGTCTCTCTGCCTATCTGTCTGTCTGTCTGTCTATCTATCATCTATCTTTCATCTATCTATCTTATCTAATTTATTATCTATCTATCTATTTCTCTATTCTCTATCTCTCTATCATCTATTTTGTTAGATGTGTTCACCCCTGCTGCCTTGCTGAGCTTCATGATGCATGAACAGGATTCTATAACCAACACACACCCTATAACCAGGACCAACATCAACACCACCCCATGGCTGATACACCCCCTCATGAAACCCCCTCCAATAGGTTAAAAGAATAGAGGGGCAGGTCTTGTCAGTCATGCAGAATCTGGGGATCTGGGGACCCAAACTTGTACCTTTCATGGGTCTTGCCTAGGATCTGCTAAAGTGTAAATATGTGCTGACTGAGGAAGGTTTGAATCTTCTCCAAGTAAAATAATTCTTTGTTCTAACTCAGTTTCAAAGTCCAAAGAACTAAACTAGTACATTGAAATACCAGACCATCTGACTCACTAAGAATTTAGGAGCAGCCCAAGTAGTATTCATTTAAAAAGAGTGTCCACGTGACTCACCACAGGTTTCTGGGTCATTAAACTGAGTTCTAAAAACCAAGGGATCCTTTTTCTATTGCAGGAAAGCATCTCCCATAAAGATTGAAGGTGCCGCTTGGTTTTCTTGTTGGAAACTGGTTACCATGGCAGCAGACATTTGGATACCATGCACCTGAGTGCTTATTATATTCTAAGAGTCATTTTCCCTTATGAATCAAGCTTTGCAATTATAGGCAAGCAATTTCTAGGTCATACAGTATTTGTATGAAGATTACATTAGTGAACAATAGCCACATGTATGTAGTAGAACACACAGTGTTGTTTTTCTATTTTTATGTCTCTTTTCTACACCCAACACATACACATACATACACACACACATTTCAGTGTATTTAATAGATATGTGTATATATATATGCCCATGTTATTTGAAAAACTTATCATTTAGTTCACTTGAGTAATCATTGTGTGATTCTTATAATTATGTGTTGTAAATTAAAATAATTAGCCCCATTTTACAGGAGATTAACTAAAGTGATGGGGTAAAGTGGCTTTTTGGCTCAATCTAAATTATGTTCAAAGTTCAAAAAACAGAGTCCAACCTCTGACTCTTTGTTCCCTAAACATCCAGTGGAAAATATTATTGCTTCTCTCTGTTTGCCAATTTATTTTTGATGGCTCTTGAGACCTGGAGTAATCAGTCCTCAGGTACCTATGATTCGAGGTCATCAGGAAGGCATGTGGTGGGGTGAGAGAGAAATAATGGGTTGGGATTGGCAGATTACTCCCTAGCCTATAGAGTTCATGACCAATTAGAATAATCTCATAGGTCATTCTTCTTGGTGGATCAGAAGCATTGTTTTAATTCAACCATCCCTATTGCCTAACCTTCAGAACACCTGCTCTTCTGCTTCCCTTTCCAAATGAGAGTAGTACTGCCCATACTACTTTTTCCTTCCATAGAGTTTTTCCCATCAACCATTCCTCTGTGCAAACAAAGGTAATAAATGACCTGCCAAGTTAGATGTACTCAGTGCTATGATCAAATGGAAACTGAAAGCAAGAAAATTTAATTTCTGAGATAGACCAATAGCTAATTTTGAAAGCTACAGGTAATGCTACAGGTCCTCAAAGGATTATTAGAAAATGGAGAAGAGTTCTCAAGAAAATCTGAAGTAATATATTGCAGATTAGGAATTTTGGTCAAAAAATATTATAAAGTCTTTTTTCACATTAAATAAATTGTAAGTCTCAATAATCCTTTTTTATTTATTGAGAACATATTCTACTATAGTGGAATCCTATCATTCTCTATGTCCTTTAAGTTCTATATTAATAAATACATTTGTAAAGGATACAGGAAACATGACATGTATCCAAGAGCAAAACATAAAGGAATTAACAGTACAAAGTAGAGCTGAGAGTATGACCAGTATATTCTGAAATTGGCTCTGTAAACAGTGTGTGTGTGTGTGTGTGTGTGTGTGTGTGTAATTCATGAGCCTATTCTGTCTGGAAAAGAAGCAGCATTTTATTGAATTCACTCCTCTTTAGATAGCCTGTTGCCCCACCTTGGGGCTCACTTTATTGGTACCAGACCTAGTTTAGACACTCAGTTAGCTTTATCCATGCTCTGAACTTCACCAGAAACCCACCAGCCTCAGTCTCCTTGACAGTTGGAATTATAGATATGCACCACCATCCCCAACTATTTGGAACTTTTCAAAGAATTTTTTTCTTAGACTTTCTTCAATTGAAACCATTGTCTATTAACTGGGAATGCAGAGAACTAAAGAGAGAAAAAAAATGTTAATTGCTTGTAGGTATGAGAAATCACAAAATAATAATATTAAATAAATTAATTTGGGTAAAATTAATTGTTTTATTCAGTACCATCCAAAACTACCAAAGAATTACTTTATAGAACTAAAAAATAATAACATAATTCATATGGAAAGAAAAAAGTCAAGAATGTCAACAGTTGTGAAAAGACATAGGAATAAAAGGGGCTTAATAGTACCAAATCTCAAACTATACTACAAAGTAATAATTTTCAAAACAATTGGTACAGTTAAAGCATAGAGATATCGATCAGTAAAACAACTATACAATATACAGAAATAAATATATTTAGTACCCTAGATAAACATAAAGAACCTGGTCCTGGAATAAGGGCTCACTAAGTGACAAAAGCATGCTGGAAAAATTGAGCAATATTATAGAAATTAGCTTTAAATCAAAACCTCATACCCAATACCAAGATAAACTCCAAATGAATACATGATCTAGATAGAAAAGACCACATCATAAACAAATTAGAGATTCATGTAAGGGGAAGAATACCTATCAGATCTATGGATGGGATCTAGATAAAAAATGGGATAGAGAAAATCTCAGAGATCATTTTGATTACATAAAATTAAAGATTTTACACAAACAAATCCAGGACACCTAATACTAAAAGGGAAATAATAAAGGTGTCATTTCCAGGATATATTAAAAATGATTTAAATTTATAAGAACAAAATACATTCCCCAATTTATAAATAGTTTAAATATATGACTAGTTCTCAAGGGAAGAAAACTGAATATCTACAGTTATATATGAAAAAAAGTTCCAAATCACTATTAGAAAAATCCAAATTAGAGTAATTTTGAGGTTCTTTGCTGTACGCATCAGATCAGCAAAGTTGACCAAAAAAAGAAAATGGTAAATTCTAGAAGGGTTATAAGGAAACAGGTAAATAAATGCATAGTTGATGGACTTGTTAAAACTGTTAGAAAAAGCAATTTGGAATTATACACAAAATGTTACTAAATAATGCATGCGCTTTGACTCAACTATACTACTGCTATCCTAAACGCAAAAGAGGTAAAAGAAATAGAAAAACGTCCTTTATGTATAACAATATTTACAAAAGTTCTTTTTTGATGGTGGCAAAAATGCTGAAAACAAAAGGGATGCCCAATAACTGAGAAATGGTTGAACAAATTATCATTTATAATTGTGAGAAAATATTATTGTGCTGTGTTTCAAAGAAACATGGAAAGACTTGCATAAATTGAGGCAGAATGAAATACCAGAATCATACCTATTTATAGTATAATATTAATAATTATAAAAATGATCAATTTTGAAGGTTTTTATATATATGAAGAATGAAATTAGCAAAACAAGAATAATGTGTATAATAAAACTTTACTAACTCCAAATGAATACATGACTTAAATATAAAAGTACAAAAGAATTTTGAAAGGTGTAAGAAAAATGAAAGCTGTTTGAAAAATACAATTGACCATTCATGATTCCAGAGATTGCTTATGAAACATACAATCCATTACACTGATGTTATATATTTAGGATACATAATTTCTATGCACATTTACATACATGCATATATATAGTCACATACATACACACATATATGGACAACCAGGTGATACAATGGCTAGATATTTGGGCCTAGAGTCAGGAAGACTTGAGTTCAAATCTAGATTTGGATACTTACTAGTTGTGTGGCAAATCACAACCATGCTTGTCTCAAGTTTTCTCATCCATAAAAGCAACTAGAGAAGGAAACAATAAGCCACTCCACCACCTTTGCCAAGGAAACCTCAAAAGGGATCTTGAGAAGTTGGACATGATGTGTGTGTGTGTGTGTGTGTGTGTGTGTGTGTGTGTGTGTGTAAAACTAATATAATGCCCATTAATTAAAGGATGGCTTAATAGTTATGGTATATGAATGTGATTGAATACTATTGTGATATAGAATATACTATGTGTATGTATGTATGTGGAAGATGGTGTTGGAAAGCCAAACAGGAGACAGTGGGATAAGGAGTTAAAGTTTCAAATGGCAAGTGGTCACTGGTGGGGAAAAAGTCCACCCTACAACACCTCAAATTTTCTACACCACTAAGGGACTCATTGCTGCTTGGGTTAGAGGACTAGAAAGGGCAGGAGAGAATATATTCTCTGAAGCTGCTGTCTCTGAATAGGACCAAGTGTGGAGAAGTTCACTCATGATATAGCTTCTGAAAAAAACTAACAATCCCTGGAGTTGATGCTCTAGGTGGTCTACTAATTTCAGTACCTTAGAATAAAGTCTATTTATTGCCTTATCTTAGTTAAGCCTCTAAATGTTAACTATCATCATGGGTGCTCAACAAAAATCTTATTTTAATCTTGAAGATTTCTGAAAAATTTTTCTTATACACAGGATTTTAAAATAACCTCTCCTAACAGTCTTTCACAGTTGAAAGGAACATCAGTATCCAACCAATTCAATCAACATGGAGAATTGTGATTTTACTGAAATAAAGGACTTCCAGGTGTGGAAACTTCCTATTCTAAGAGAGGCCAGTATCTTCTTTGTAATTTACAGGCTTAGAAGTTATGGACACTCATGACTTATCCATGAGACTGCTATCCAATGGGATGAAACTGGCTATAACCCCACTTGGGAGAAAGACTCTAATAACTCTCAAGAATTGTAACTCTATTAGATAGAATGTACTTAGCTAGAAATGATGGATACTCAGAATTTTCTATGACTCAGATAGAATGATTTTAAAAACACCTCCTCCTTAAAAAGGGGGACAGGAAGGAGACGGGAGGAGGAGGGTATTGAATGGGGTAAATCTCATTACAGTAAAAGGTACAAAATACCCATGGTAATAAAGGGGAAGAAGGGAGGAGATGAGAAACACCTGAATCTTCTTCTCATCAGACTTGGATTAAAGTCAATTTACACATACTCAATTAACTTAAAAAACACTTAACCTTTCAAGTATTAAAAGGAGAAAAAGGGAGGGGGAATGAAGAAGGGGGGAAAGGGGAACTAACAAAAGGAAGGGAAGGGAAAAGGAAAAAGGGAAAGGGGAAAGAAAGGGGAAGGGTGATATAGGAGGGCAAACACACTGAAGGGGGTATTCAGAAACAAAATACTGGGGAATATGGCTGGGGGGAAGGGGGAAATACAAACAGAGGGAAGATAGCATGGAGAGCAATAAAGAATTAGTAATCATAACTTTGAATGTGAATGGGATGAACTCTCCCTTAAAACATAAGCAAATAGAGTAGATTAAAAACCAGAATCCTACAATATGCTGCTTACAAGAAACTCATCTGAAGCAGAGAGATAAATATAGAATGAAGGTAAAAGGTTGGAGCAAAATATATTGTGCTTCAGCTGAAGTGAAAAAAACAGGGGTAGCAATCCTTATCTCAGACAAAGCAGCTGCAAAAATAGATAGCGTTAAAAGAAATAAGAAAGGAAACTTTATCCTCCTAAAAGGTACAATAAAGTTATTTCAATACTGAATATATGTGCACCCAAAGGGATAGCATCCAAATTCTTAGAGGAGAAGCTGAAAGAATGACAGAAAGACATAGACAACAAAACTCTACTAGTGCGATACCTCAACTTCCCACTCTCAGATCTAGATAAATCAAATCATAAAACAAACAAGAAAGAAGTTAAGGAGGTAAATAGATTGTTAGAAAAACTAGATATGATAGACTTATGGAGGAAATGGAATGGGCATAGAAAAGAATATACCTTTTTCTCTGCAGTACATGGAACTTATACAAAAATTGACCATGTACTAGGACATAAAAACCTAATGATCAACTGCAGAAAGGCAGAAATAGTGATTACATCTTTCTCAGATCACAATGCAATAAATGTCATATGCAATATTGGGCCAAGGAGATATAGACCCAGAACCAATTGGAAACTGAATAACCTCAAAAAAAATTTAAAAAAGTAACTTACAGGCTTAAGAGAATTGCCTAGAGCACTGAATTAATGTGGCTGAGGCAGAAATGGAATCCAGGTTGGAGGCGTCTGAGTGACAAAATGCAAAAAACATGAACCTAGAGTCAGAAAGACTCAAGTTCAAATGTAGCTTTAGACATCTACTAGTTGAATGATCCTAGGCAAGTCACTTAACTCCTGTTTACCTCAATTTCCTCAAATGTAAAATGAGGATAATGATAGCACCTGCTTCCCAGAGTCTCTCCAAACTCTATTTAAGTAGAGAGCTCAGGTCAGAAATCTCATATTTTAGCTGACTCCACTGCTTTGGGACATTTCTAATTTCTCTGCCATTTCCCATCATTCCTTACTGGGTGCCTTCACCTATGCTTTTTAGCTTCCTTTGGTGTGTTGCCTTCCTCCATTAGATTATAAGCTCCTTAAAGATAAGGATTTGGCGGGGGGGGGGGGGGGGGGGGGGATTTGAATCTCCAGTGCTTAAAACAGAAAATGCTTAATAAATTCCTGTTTCCTTCCTTTATTCTCCTGTTTTCTTGACCTCAAGGCCAACTGTCAATTCACTATATCACATAACCTCCTCCTCCTACTACTACTACTCTCACCCCCAAATTCCCACTCTATATTCTCAACAAATGATCATCCAGCCACTGTTAGTAGACTTCCAATAAAGGGAAACCCATTATCTCCAGCAACAGCCTATTCCACTTTTGCTAAGAAGTTTTACATCACCATTGTGACTTCTATTTATTACTCCTAGATCTACCTCCGGGTCATAGAGAACAAGCCCAAACTCTCTTCTATAGGACCATCCTTCAAATAGTTCAAGCCAGTTATCAAGGTCTCCCTTAAATTCTCCTCTTAAGGGTCTTCCTCTACAGGTATTTTGACTGATCTTCAAATGGCATCAACTTGTCAATTTTGACTGCATAAAAGTAAAAAGTTAAAGGACTTCTTCCTTGCTCCTCTAATTTGTTTATATTTTCACCCTTTAAGTCAAATGATTAAGTTCTTGCCCCACTAGATAAAATTTTCTGGATGTTCTTCAACTTAACTTTTGACTTCTAGAAGAATAAAATTACTGGTTTAAATATTTTTTTTAATTTATTTGGTTATTTTTCCTAAATGCTTTTATTTAAATCAAAAAGGTTTTGGAAATCAAAATAATTGATTTCTTTAGTCATTGTTTTTCAAAAAATGAAACGACGCAAATCATTAGTTACTATCAATTCAATCGAAGTGGTTAAATCTATTGACTACTGAGGCACAGATCCTACTGAAGGCTTTGAGCAAACTGAGACTGCCTAACAGAGAGAAACTCTGAAAGCTCTCTAAATTTGGGTTAAGCAAAGTACAGAAAATTCTTGCTTTATGTAAATTCTCATTATGTAAATTTAACTTTATATAAAGAATTGTGAAAGAATTTAAAACTCTATTTCAAAGATTAGTTAAGGATAATATTGCTTGCTATCATCAGATATACAAGGAAAAAAGAGCCACTGTCCAAATATCACAATTGTTTCACAAAAAAAAGTTGTGCAATCATCAGTGATAAAGGCTAGACAAAATGGGGGGGGGGGGCAACATATTACTTACCTATCTTAATTTTACTGTATATTACTTTATTATCACTTTTACCTTTCATTTCATAATTCATTTTATTATTTGGTAAAGTATTTAATATGTCTGTATTTTAGTTCATTTTATGAGTTGGGTAAAGGTATTACTTTTGTGTATGCCTTTGTGATATAGGTTAAGTGAAGGTGGTTGGGTAGGGCCAAATTTGCATTATGTAAAAATTGCTTTACATAGAGATCTGCAGAATAGTTCATTTACATAAAGTGAGATCTGTTTGTCTATAAGAAAGGTCAATGTTGCAATTAGCAATAGAAGAGCCAAGCTGTTAATCTATTGTTATAGTCAAAGTTTAGTTGGCAGGAAAATGTGAGAACAAAGGGCCAGCCTGGTAAGCTTCCTGGAACCTTTCACTAGATGTCTCCTGTTTCTTCTGCCTCTTTCTCTATGGTTCTAACTATTGACCTTCAGCCAGGATCTTGCATGTAACATCTATAGAGCTCAGATTCAAAACACACTGATGGTGGGAATCTGAGTATTAATAGCAGTCACAGATATGGGCTAGAACTACAGGCATGTTGGAACCAGTTGGAACCTGCTCTGACTATTAAATTTTTTATGTGAGTATTTACACCTCAGAAATCTGCAAATGTTACACATCAGGACTAGATTTATTGTTTTGTTGATTGTCTAGACTTAAGCAAGTGATTGAGAGAATGTTAATCATGCAGATTAAGCTTATGGTCATACATTTTACCAGCATGCCTCTGGTTGGAGCCCCACAGCTGATTTTTAAATGTTCTATTCAAGTCACCAGCCCTAGAGAAGGCATCCTCAGATGTGGTACATTGGGAAGGCTCAGAGCATTCCAAACTTTTAATTTCTGAATGAGATTGAAAAGGGAAATGAATTTGGAGGGAAGAATGGAAACTGTGCTGGTGAGGTGCAGAATTTCAAGTAGAAATCAGTGTATGTAATAAAGTCAAATAAACCTGTCATCTCATCAGTTCAGGCTTTCACTCTGATGATAACAATAATAGCTAGCATTTATTTACCACTTTTACATTTGTAAAACATTTTTCAAATATCTTTTTCTAATCTCACAAAGAACCCAAGGAGATTGATGCTGTTTTTATCCCCATTTTGCCGATAAAGAAACTGAGGCAGTCAGAGATTAAGTGACTCGCCCAGGGTCACCCAACTAGCAAGTATGAAGTCAAATTTGAAGTCAGGTGACTCTTGGTCTAACACTCTGTCCACTATGCCATCTAGAGCCTAAGGAAGATTGCAACCTGCATATTCATTCCTGCACATCTTGTGAGACTGTTTTTCATATTCCCCCCAAAAGTTCAGGTCCACTCTATGCAATTTCTCCCTTCATCACAAGGGTACCAGTGGAGCACTCTGGCTATCACCTCTTTCTCTTGCTATATGATCCACCTGTTCTCTTTTCCTGTTGTGCAATTTCTTGACACTATTTTTTACTCCTCTTTTTCTCTGGGCTTCCCACTTGGTTATATATTGCAAAAAACTCACACAATACCCCCATGTGAGGTATAGAAATCAGTTTGATGGATATGCTTACTCACATAAGAAGAGTACAAGAAGACATGTTTCCCGATTGAGTCTCTGGACCAGGGAAATAAAAAAGAAAACATTCTTACTTCCAGGAAGCTGGTTCTTTGTAGATTTGACCCAGACATTGGATAGTATACAGATATTAGCATACTAGCATATTTTTTATTCTGAGGTCAGCAAAAGGAAATGGAATGCCTCATAAACATGATAATCTTAAGGGAGTCACATAAGGCTTGATATCGATAAAATATCTTTGGATTAAAAGGCAGCTGGTGGTACAGTGGTTAGAATATCAGGTCTGGAATCAAGAAGACCTGAATTCAAATCCTACCTCAAAAAAGTGTAAACCAGGACTTAACTTCTATTTCCTCAGTTTACTTCTTTGTGAAATGGGGTAATAATAGAACCTACATGCCAGGATTGTTATGATGATCAAATGAGATAACAATTGTAAAGAATTTAACACATAGTTAGCATTATATAATTGCTAGCTATGATAATGAGTAGTTATCAGTTCCTCTGGCAGTCACTTCCTTTCTGGGGAAAGAGGACTGGTCTAACCAGCCTGAATATGGGTTCATTCTATAATAATCAAATTAAGTTTTTTTAAAAAATTTAATTTAATTGATTTTTATTACATTTTAAATTCTAAGCTGTCTCCCTCCCTCCTTTGTTCCCCACCCCACACTAGAGAAAACCAACATGTAACATAGTTCTTTCTCTGGAATCGGTTAGCATCTTACTTCATGGGTCTTTTGAAGCTGGAGTATTTATAGTACTCAGAATAACTTAGTCATTCACAGCTTTTTTTCAAACAATATTGCTATTAGTGTATTCATCATTCTCAAGGTTCTACTCATTTCACTCTTCATTATTTCAAGTAAGTCTTTTTAAGGTTTTCTAAAATCAATGGACTCATCATTTCTAACAACAGAGTAGTACTCCATCATAATCATATACCACAACTTGTTTAGCCATTCCTCAATTGATGGGTATCCCCTCAATTTCCAGTTTTTTTGCCACCACAGAGAGAGCTAGTATAAATACTTTAAAACATATAGATTCTTTTTCTTTCTCTCTGATCACCTTCAAAAGCAGGCCAAATAGTGGTATTTTTTTAAACAAAGTAAACTATATAAATTTATAATATATATTATAAAATTTATTAAAGATGTTATAAAAAATTTATAAAAGTCCTTGGCACAGTCCCTGCCTGCCACATAGAAAGAACTATATAAATGCCAGAAAACCAAAAACGGACCCAGGGACTATGTCAAAAATGTAACATTCTTTATGTAGAATTCCTCACCTCTTTTCTTATAGTATTTAATTTTTTTTTCCAATTACATGTTAAAATAGTTTTCAACATTCATTTTTGTAAAAAAAAAATTTTATTCCACACTTTTCTCCTGCTCTCCCAATAGTGGTATTACTGGGGCAAAGGGTATACCATTTTATAACTCTTTGGGCATAATTCCAAATTGTTCTCCAAGATGATTAGATCAGTTTACAGCTTCACTAATAGTGCATTAGTATCCCAAATTTTCCACATGCCTTCCAACATTCATCATTTCTCCCTTTAATCATTCAACCAATCTGATAGGTATGAGGTTATTTTAATTTGCATTTCTCTAATCAATAAAGATTTAGAGCATTTTTTATGACAATATAACTGATTTCTCATTGAAAAACTGTCTGTTCTTATCCTTTGACCATTTATCAGTTAAGGAATGACACATATTCTTATAAATTTAACAGTTCTCTCTCTTTTTCTATCTCTTTCTCTCTCATATGTATATATATATATATGCACATATATATGTATGTATGTATGTATATTATATGAGACCTTTATTCAAAGAACTGTCTATTAAGATTTTTCCCAGAATTTCTGCTTCCCTTCTAATATTGGCTACATTATAAAACTTTTAAATTTAATGTAACTAAAATTATTCTTTTACACCTCACAATATTCTCTATTTCTTATTTATCCATGAATTCATTTCTTATATTTAAGCCTGATATGTTTCATATCTCTTCATTTACTTATATCATCTGCCTTTATGTCTAGCTTATGTAGGCATTTTGACCTTATCTTGATCAATGGTGTAAGATATTGATCCATTCATTGGTCCATTCATTTAATATATGGTCCTTCTATTCCTTTACATTTTTTCAATACTTTTTTGATATTCCTCATCTTTTGTTCTTCCTAGTTAATGTTGTTATTGTTCTTTCTATAAATAAATTTTTTGAGAATTTAATTAAATATATAAATTGGTTAAGGTAGAATTGTTATTTTTATTATATTTGCTCTGCCCACCCATGATGTTCATGTAGTTCCTGACTTTTCTTGGCAGGCATATCCACAGTTATTTTAAATGGGGTATCTCTTCTTGTCTCTCTTTACAGGGTTTTATTGGTAATATATATAGAAATATGGATGATGTATTTATATATCCTGCTACTTGTTAAAATTATTCTTTCAACTAGTTTTTTGGTTAAATCTTTTGAATTTTACAAGTATATCATCATATTTTCTGCAAAAGCATAGTATAACTTCATTGTGCATTCTAATTCGTTTGATTTTCTTTTCTTCTCTTTATTGATATTGGGAGTATTACTAAAATATTATTGAATAATATTAGTAATAATGGCCATCCTTGTTTTACTCTTGATCTTATTGGAAAGACTTCTAGTTTTCCCTGTTAAAAAATTTGCTGATGGTTTTAAGGAAAACTTTGTTTATATGTTTTCTTTCAAATATTTTTAATAGGAATGAATGTTGTAGTTTGTCAAAAGCTTTTTCTTCATCTATAAACATCCTTCATTAGTGATATAATTGAATGTGCTAATCATTTTCCTTATTTTGAACCAGTCTTGCATTCCTGGCATAAATCCCATTCGGTTACAATGCATAATCTTTGTGATGCGTTGTTGTAGTCTCCTAACTAGTCATTTATTTAGTATTTTTGCATCCATATGAATATTAGTCAGTTAGTGAAGTTGGTCTATAATTTTCTTTCGCTGTTTTTGTGCTTCCTGGTTGGGATATCAGCACCATATTTGTTTCATAAAAATAGTGTTATTCTTTCTTTGTCTATTATTTCAGATAAGTTATTTAATATTAGAATCAGTTAATCTTTAAATATTTGGTAGAATTCTCTTGTAAATCCATCAAATCCTGGTGCTTTTTACCTTAGGAAGTTCATTTATAGCCTACTTAATTTCTTTTTTCTAAAATAGATTTATTTAGATATTCTGTTTTTTCTTCTGTTAATCTAGGCAGTTTATATTTTTGTAAGTACCATTCTATTTCACTTAAATTATTAAATTTATTGGCATATGATTAGGTAAAGGTATATTAACCATTTTCAAAATCCAATTTAAAAATATTAAGAAATGGTTTAGGTATTGTTTTCTTCATGAAAGCAACTTCTAATTTTATTTGTTAATTCAATGGTTTTCTTACACTTAATTTTATAAATCTCGCATTTAATTTTTAGGATTTTCAATTTATTTTTAATTGGGGATTTTTAATTTGTTCTTATTCTATTTTTTAATCTCATACTCAATTCACTGATCTGCTCTTTCATTATTTTTATTGATAAAAGCATTTAGAAATACAAATTATCCACTGATCATTGCTTTTGCTGTAGCTCATAGAATTTGGTATGTTGTCTCATTGTCATTCTCTTTTAAAAAATTATTATTGTTTTTGAGATATTCTATAACCCACTCATTCTTTAAGATTAGATAATTTAAACTCAAGTTAATTTTTAAACTTTGTTTCCATGGTGCCTTATATAATTTTATTAAATTATGATCTGAAAAGGGTGCATTTAATATTTCTGCTTTTCTGTTATTCCCTCTTTAATCCAGTTCTTATGAGAATAAGGTTGCAGCACTACCAGTCTTCCACCAGCTCCTACCCTCCACTGTAACAGTCCTTCTATTTGTATCTTGTTTGCATGAGATCATGGTTCCATTTCACCTCTCCCTACCCAGTTTTATTTTTTAAGACTATCCCATCATATTCATCTCAACCCCAAGCTTTTCTTTTAGTTTTACTTTAATTTATTCTATTTTCAGTTCATGGAACAAAACATTCATTTCCATAACACCCTAGTAATGATATTACTATGACTTACAGGTTATATTTTCCCATGTGAGTAGTAAAGTCCCTTTATTAAGTCCCTTTTAATTGATTTGCTCCCTAACAACTAACTGAATGTGACTGTCTTATCTGAAAATCGCCCCCAGTGTGATATTCAAGGCTTCTCCCCACCAAAAAAGGGTTCAATCTGATTGTGAAGAATAAGGTCAAGGAGTTCCAGATTGATTATATAAATAATTTAATAATCAAAGTGGGACACTCACATTGGAGTAGTCTAGGGCGGCAGCTAAACAACATAATGGAATTCCCACAAAGATCCTCTAAAACCCCCCATAGAAATCAGACAAAGGGAGGAGGAATTATAGATTATGTTATTATGGATTGGTGGATATTTGGGGGATTATTATGCTCATCACTGGGCTTGGGTTGCAGACATCTTGGTGCCATATCAGTGTTATTTTGGCTGGAGTCCCATGAAAGATCTTGTACTGGTCACTGTTGTCATGCCCTAGTTAATATGTTATCTTTTGATTTGCATCAATTTTGGTTGATATTATTCTTAGCTTTCATTGATAGGAACTCCATATTTTTAGTCTTTCGGCTTTCACTGATAGAAACTTTTGCTAGGAACCTACATTAATCAGGACCTTTATTGCTAAAGAATTTTGCTAGGAAGTTCACATTATTCTTGACTTTTACTGCTTAAGGGGTCCACAATATTATAATTTTCACCAATGGGGACCCTACAGTGGCAATTAGCATATCTTGATCTGATTGGGAGAGGGATTTTCCCTCACCAAAAGTTTTCCATACTAATGAGATCATAAGTTCAGTCTAAAAGTATAGGAGATAATGCAGGAAAAGTGTCTTGTAAATTTTAAGGTACTATAAAGTAATTTGTATTGCCCTTATTAGCTTATTTTTAATCTGGTATTTGTTAGCCTTTACTACTTATAACAAATACGTTATTATAAAAGGGTTGAATTAGGTTTGTGATCACCAAAACAATAACCATGGAAAACCTCACATTTCTACACTGAACACTTTCCTCACAATCATCCCTGTGAAGTGATGAGTAGTAAATGCCTGAGAAAATTGACACAGCTAGAATTCAAAACAAGTTCTGAGATTACTCCATATCAGGAATTTGTATAATGTCATTTACATATGCCACAAAGATTTATATGTAACCACATATACTAATATATATTTACACCCATATATACTTACATATGTACCACATGTACTCATACAATACTGGATAATAGATGATTATTGCATTTGTACATGTAATTAGAGTTCTACTTAGACATTTAGATGAATGAGGCAGGCAATGCTTTTTTTTTGGGGGGGTCTAAAATATGATCCATTGATGTCTAGGCATCCCAGTCCTAAAAACAATTATGAAAACTTACCATGTATTCTACAAGTCAATAGATAGCAATATTATTGGTAATCGAGTATTAAAAAATTCCACTGCAGAGAAAAAATACATTGGCTGAGGGTAATGGGCAGTTGACAAAGAGAAATCATGGATAAGATAATTAGTTGACAAAATTGGGGCTGTGCATCTTTTTTGCTTTTATGGATTTATGCAAATCTCCATAATTTATCTTAATTATGACTCAATGCAGCAGAATAGTTACCAATTTCAGAAAAAAATTATATGAGCAATACTCATATGAACTAGAAACTCAAGGAATCAAACCTAATTGGGGTTAGAAAAAAAGATTTGTTATTTATTATTTGTATTGAATAATAAATTAATATAAATTCAAATTTCATCTAGTAGTCAAGTTTGATATTTTTTTTTCACCCAAGTGCCACTATCAATTTTTTCCTTAGTTTAGAAGGGAGACTATTTAAATCTGTGTTCAAAAACAAGTAACTGGAGGTGGCTTAAGTGGGCCTCAGTAGGGAATGTCCATATAGGCAACAAGTGAGAAGAGCGGGCGGGGGGGGGGGGGGGGGGCATCCAATAGCAAGTAATGAAAACCAACTATAGAGCATGGTTTTCAGACTCCCTGAAAGGACTGTATGTAGATGAAAGCTAAAATTAATGAACCAATAAAGTGCTGTAGTGGAAAGGAAGATCTGAGTTCAAATCCTGACCTCACCTACTCAGCTGTATGATAATCCTGAACACATCACACACCACTTAACATTTTTTCCAATCTTTTTTTTCCCTTTTAGGATTGATAATAGTATCTACCCTATCGAGTTGAAAAGATCAAGTGAGATAACATATAATGTACTTTGCAAATCTCCATGTGCTAAATCAATGTTACTTATAATTATTATGTAGATTTGGGATTCTTTGAGATAGATGCTATAGTAGAAGCAAAAAAGGTAGGGAAAAAATGAGATCTTATAAAAGAGAATTCTTCAAGAAAACAGCTTCTAAAGAAATCTGTCCAGGCTCCCTTCAACCAAAAAGCTTTACTCAGTCTAGTAACAATGTACTGCTCTATATCACTCATCCTCAGATAAGGGAGGTAAGGCTAGAAATGGGAGAGTATTAGGAGGGAAATAATCACCTGAGGCAAGGGGAGGAGAGACTGGATTCTACAGGAGAGAACTAGTAATCTAAAGACCAGACTCAACCAGGCCTTTCCCAGGGATTGTGTGGGCTGAACAGTGACTAGCTACAAGCCAAGATTCAAAGACAAGGAATCTGCAAAAGATTAAGGAGCCAAAAAGCAGTGTAGGAAAGTTCCAAGCTTCCTCCCACAAGTAGGTCTTCTGATTTCCAGATCTATATGCTCTGCCAGGGCTACCATGAGCAAGCCCAACTGCCTCCTACTAACTCAGTCAGCCCTACTGGGTCACAAGTCCTTGCAGTAATTTAGTATTAAGTGAAATTACAGTATATTTCTAGATAAATTAAGGGGAACAGAGAGAGAGAGAGAGAGAGAGAGAGAGAGAGAGAGAGAGAGAGAGAGAGAGAGAGAGAGTGTGTGTGTGTGTGTGTGTGTGTATAAAATCCCAGAACCCTAGAGTCACATTGTCAGTGAGAGCAAATCCCCTTTTCCCCAGAAGTGGGAATTTTGATTATCAGTTACTCACCAAGTCCCAGGAACTGTTTTTCTTCCTCCACAAACAAGAATCAGCAATAGTCCCCAGCCTCCTGGCTCCATTCTTCCAGTGCCAATTTCCAGTAGGCCCATACTAGAATCCTATAAAAACCCCAATTACTGGTTTGGGAGAGGGTATCCTATTCTCTCAGAGGTCCCAGAGGTATTGCTTAACTTCAGCCAGGTCTCTTTAACTTGTTCCACTAGTTCATTATATTGGAAATATGTTTCCTCAATAAAACTATCTTGCTACCAAGTTTCCCTGAACTGGACTTTGGTATTCCAAACTTTCCTAATTCTGCATGAAGTCACTATAACAAGAAAAGGTACTTGACCTTGCTGGGTCTCAATGTTACCATGTGAAAAAATAGAAATAATAACATTATATTTGCTATATCTCAGCATTTTTATGAAAAAAGTGTTCTGTAAAAAAAAATCTTAGGATATATTAGATATATAAGTTATTCTTTCCAAACTAAGAAGAAACATGAGTCATTGGAGAAGCAAATCATAGATTTTGTACTCTCTGTAAGCAAGATGCCCTTCACAGTTATCCTATTCTTCCTCCTACCAAATATAAAAGAAGCAGGATGATAAATTAAAAAGAAATATGTCCTTCCCAGGAACCACTCAAGCTGCAGAGACAGAATAGATTTTGAAGAAGACATAAAGGAGTCAGCTGTTCAGAGATAAGCATCCCAATGTACTTTGACATCAAAGTTTCAATACAAACTACAGAAGTACCTCTGATTTCAACCTAGAATTCAGTGTGGGAAGACAGAAGAAAAGTTAGTGTAAAAGGTATCACTCTGTATGTAGGCATTTTATCTTTTTTTTTAACCAAGTGCCAACATACTTATCTGATCAACTATTCCAGGTGTATAAATTCTAATCTATTGTATTTTGTATAATGTAATAAATAATTGTTATTTTAATAAAGAGCTTTATTTTTTTTAATAAATCATGCAGTCATTCTGTGCTAAACTTGAATCCAAGTCTTTCTGACTATAAGGCTAACCTTTCCTTCACTAGTCATGTACTATCTCTTTTTATCTTGATAATCTGATTTTATTAAGCCTTACATTTATGGACTTCCTTCTGGTGTCCCCTGGCTATGGCCCACTACCACCACCTACAGATCATATGAAAAATAGCAGGAACTGCTTTTTGAGATCATGACTCCTCTTTTGAAAACTGAATATACAAAAGGAAAGGCATGAAACTATCACTGATTTACAACTGGAGTTTAGGCTAACTTAAATAGATTTCTTTAGAAGTTTTTTTCTTAGGGGCGGCTAGGTGGCGCAGTGAATAGAGCACTGGCCTTGGAGTCAGGAGTACCTAGGTTCAAATCCAACCTCAGACACTTGATAATTAGTTAGCCATGTGGCCTTGGGCAAGCCACTTAACCCCATTGCCTTGAAAAAATCTAAAAAAAAATTCTTTTTCTTAAAGAGTTGTATTCTGGAGATCTTATTTATTTCCCTGTCTTCAACTGTCACCAATATCTCAATAACTATCAAATTTGTATGATTTCTAAGGCTCTGAATTTCCATTTGTCTAGGGACACTTTTCTTTTGATGTTCTGAACCCATGATGCTTTTCACAAAATCCTTGCTACGTTCAGAATTCTCTACCAATATCAGTAAGTCCAGAAGTCATTTTTTAAGATGCATGCTAGTCTGTAAAGTGATCTATTTAAAGACAATTAAACTACCTGAGAAACTAGATTAAACTACAACTAAACATGAAACCAGGGTAGTTAAGTAGAGCTGGGGTTGGAATCAAGAAAACCCATCATAATATGAGTTCAAATTCGATCTCAGATACTCACTATCTGTGTGATCCTGGGAAAGTCACTTAACCATATTTGCGTCTATTCCTTATCTGTAAAAAAGAATTGGAAAAGGAAATTGGTAAACCATTCCAGTATTTTTTGCCAAGAAAATCATAAAACGGGGTCACAAAGATTTAGAAATGACCAAACACCTATATTTTATTATCACATTTTATGTCCACTTCAATTTGAGAAGGTTATAAAGTTAGAAACAACTCTACATGTCTGTCCTGAAAAGATAAGGTGAAAATTCAAAACAGACTTGATTCTTACAGAACATTTTTAAGGAAAGAATTTACAAATATTAATATTTATAATGATAACAATAGTTTTAATTTATAGAGGTTAAGATTTTAAAAGCATTTTCATTGTCTATACATATATTTTACTTTTGTCCCATTGTCCCATCACCTTTAAAATAATTATATGAGATCGACAAATATCATCCCCATTTTACAGGTAAGAAATTGAGAGGTTGAGATAAAATAAGCAATTTACCCAAGTACATAGCCAAAATGCAATAGAGATGACATTGGAATAGGGTCTTCTAAAATCCTAGCCTCTGTGAGATTATGAAATAGATATAAACTATTCATCTAAAAAACTGATTTTTTTCATAGCTACTCTCATACTCTTATAAAGTCAATAATGTACTGCATGTAAGAGTTTGTAGAACTAGCATAAATGACAATAATAACAATATCAGCAATAACGATACTTTGTAGTGGTATAATCCTTTATACTTTGCAAAATGCTTTCCCATTCATTATTTTATTGAATCCTCACAAGTCTTATAAAGTAGGTAGGGCAGAAATTATTATCCCCATTTAAAAGAAGGGGAATCCAAAGCACCAAAATGTTAAACATTTGGCTCAAGGTCATGTGGTGAAAGGACCAGGGCCAGGGTCAGAAGTTAGTTCTTTAAATCCTAATCCAAGACTCATTTCATTGCCTAACAGAAGTTAAAAAAGAAATCTATTTCCTCGTCTATAAGATGAGTGGGCTGGACTGGATGCCAACTAAGGTCCCTTCCAATTCACATTCTATGATACTATGATCCAGTGGATTGAAACAGTTTTCACTACCAATCAGATAATATACAAAATAAGCTACCCAAGATACTTATTCATCTTATCTTTATAGCAAACTCAAAGTGAACTTTCCAGATTCCCTAGTTAACAGCTATCCTTCCAAATGTAAAGACAACCGTTCTTCCCATAGCTTAAAGGAACTCAATTCTGTGAATGCTACATATGATGCATCTCTAGCTTTCACTGCTATGGGGAATTTTCTGATGTAGAAGGTTTAGTAAAATTCAAAAAGGGATTGCTATAAGAATAACAATGACAGCTAAGGCAAAATTATAGTCCTGAAACTTCAACATATATGCTGATCCTCAGCAGATGGAACAAGAAATCTTCTCTCATGGTACCATTGCCAGTTTCCTAGTACCTTCTTTTTTTCTATCGGTAATAAAGAAGATTAACACAAGCAACTTGTCTATAAGAAATCATCTGCATTCTGCTTGTACCATCCTAGAATGTGAGGTAGCTATTCAACAGGACAATAGGCTGCCCTGAAGTAATTTGGTTTCTCCAATGACTTATCCAGCTTTGAAAGTAGTCAAATGGATATTGAACCAGACAGATCATTTTTCTGTTCTGATATGAAAATTCCTGTGGTCCCAAAACAAAAGTAATTCATCTAGTAGGTTGTTGTTATTTTTTTCAAATATCAGAGATATAAAATATAGCCAACTATGTTGAGGAATTCAATTTAAAGATAGCTATATACCTCCTTATTTTCCTTTTTTTAAATCAAAGTTATAGCTGCTTTTGAATTTTGTACCTGTGATTCTGTAATTCATTTTAAAAATTACACACATTTGAAAAGTCTCTTCTAACCTAGGTGACCACCACCCGTCACTTATGCATAATCTTGTCATAAACATGCAGCTGTCCATCCCACTCATCTTTTTTATCATGCACTCTGCTGCCTTCCTCTGTCCTGTCCTTTTCCCTCTGACAGCTATAATTAACTCAACATTATCATGTAATCTGAAAAGGTATGTCAAATGTCTCCCCAGACTCTACTCTATTCCAGTGACTTCCCTTATCAAAATACCCTTCCTTAACCACCATTTTCCTTGGTACCCTCACTCTGCCATTACAGAATAGTTCCTCTAGGACCATTTCACTTTTGCATCAAGCTCTTAGCAGTACTTGATGAATAGTAAATGTTTAATAAATGCTTTTCATTCAATCATAAATTTGGAGAGATTGGTGTTGATTTTTCCTTCTTAGCCTTTTTTAATAATCATCATCATCTCTACTATGATACAGCTATGTGATTTTTTTTATGTAATAATGTCTATTTTTCCAGAAAAGCCTTGCATCATCCACAAGACAAATCCTAAGAGCATTAAGGAATCTCTCCAGTTAAAGCAAGAGTTCTTTGTTGTTTTAGTTTGGTTTTTTTGCAAGGCAAGATCACACAGCTAGGTAATTAAGTTTCTGAGGCCATATTTGAACTCAGTTCCTCCTGACTACAGGACAGGTGCTCTTTCCACTGCACCACCTAGCTGTCCCTAAAGCAAGAGTTCTTAATCTGGGGTCTGTGACTTTTAAAAAAAAATTAATTATAATTCAACATAATTAACTTCCCTATGCATTTTATTTTATGTATTTAAAATCAATATTTGGAGGTGTTCACAGACATCACCAGACAAAGAAGTCTTTGATCCCCAAAAGATTAAGAATTCCCTTTGAATTTTAAAGGAAATATACAATAAATTCTCATGTAAACTGAAGAATTCTTTTGTATTGTAAAGAATTAGTCCATAATTAACTTCTTTATGAATTCATTTTTGTATGAGTTTTCTTAGAAGCAGAGCATTATCATAATGCTTCTATCAGCAATAAAGTTGCAATCTCACACCATATTTTGGTGACAGAAATTTTATTACTTCAGTAAAAAAAGGTGTCTAGGAAACTTAGAGATGTATTTCAAGACTAAAGAAAAAAGGGATGCAAAAAAGAAGTCATTGTACCAACATGCATTAAACAATATTATTTAATATCTTATGTTAGTAGAGGCTCTGTCTTCTCATCTGTTAAAATTTGGAAAAATAACACCTGTCCTAGTTGCCCCACAGGACTGGTGAAAGGCTCAAAAGTAAAACACATATATGATTAATTGTGATCCTTAACATAAAGACTGAAATCTCCCTCCCTTTGACTGAGTAGGGTTGTTATATCTCATTTTGATCATTTGGTAGGCCATTATTTATTATTACTATTATTATTATTATCTTGTCTTCTGCTTATGCCTCAGTGGTCACTTATGCATATAAGTGTAGTAGTGGATCCCTCATTCTATCAGTTTTTCATATATATATATCTGTTATATTTTATATTTACATCTATGTTATATATATATATTATATTTACCTGTGTATTATATATTTTATATCTATCTATCTATATACTCATACATCTGTATACATCTTTAATTTTTGGCATTCTGAATCTGATAACTATCAACAAATATGTGTGTTTGTATATACAAAGAAAAACAGAAAGAAAAATGAATTGAACGTGAAACCATGAATCTCAATTCCATTAAATTTGTGAGTGGTTATTTTTACTAAAGTTACATGCTTGGATGTATTTAGAAGAAAATCAAGCTATGCATAATAGAGATTCACATTTTTATGTACAATCTTTTTTTCATCTGCTATATACATGGAAATGTCCATTTTATTTGGTTCTTAAGGTTGGAACAAAAACATAATTGAAAAATGTAAAATAGTACAATAACAATTCAATTCCTGTAGTACCTACCTTATAATGTCATTGTGAGACTTAAATGAGATGATATATATTGAACACTTTGCAAATTTCCAAGTGCTATAAAATGTCAGCCTTTATCACTAGTCTTTTTGTTCTTCCCTGCTTGAGCAGTTTCTCACAGTTTTTGACCCTGCCCTTTATGCTTGCTAGCACCTAACTATGCTGATTCCCTTGGTCTCTGAACTCTTGCTTGCCATTCATAAATTTTTTTTTAAGTATATTAAAGCTATCCCACTTGTCCCTCTTAACCTCATTTCTATCAGTGTCTTCAGATCCCTTTAAGGGGGCAATTTCTTCTTGAGGATAGATAGGTAAACTAACTACCTTCCTCACTATTTACTTTTTGAGCCAAAATAAGTCAGTGTGGCTTCCCAGTCTTCTCTGGAGGAGAAGATTGGGGATTGAGAGAAAGAGAATAGAAAAGAGGGGGAAAAGGAGATGGAATGAGAGAGAGGGAAATGACCAATCACTCAAGTCTTCTATCAGCTCTCACCATTAAGTGGCCAAGTCACCTTTCCAGCATTTCTATGTCCTTGTCACTTAACAGTGGGTTCTTTCTCTGCCTGGAAAATCTCTTCTGGTATAATTTCCCCAGACGTTGACACTCTCCCCACCTCAACTGATTTCTGTCTCTTTATGTGTGCTTTAAACTAAGACTTCTACTGACATCTTGAGGGAATCTTTCAGTGTTCTTTCTACTAAGTCTAGTTTCTTTTGTGTATAGTGAATCCTTCTGATGAAAAAGGAAAAGATATAAATATGGTTTACTTTTTAGTTTTTTAAAATTACTTTTACTAGTTATCTAGAGCATTGGGATATAGTTTTCTCCTCCTCTATTAATCTAATAAGGGAATTTCAATTTTATTATTCCACACACACTTCAGCTTGGGGAAACATATCAATATGTACCACCATAACTGATATACTAATATGAATTCCATTAAAACTACATCAATAATTATTTTAAAAGACTCCTTTTAGACCTATTTCTACTCATTTGGGTTAGTAGGTTATTCAGTACTATTTATTAAGAAACCAGCAGGGGCCACAGTATTTATTAAGCATAGTTATTCCCAGTTAGGGAAGATTGATCCAAGGAGTTTCTACAAAATATTTCTTAATGGTGCCTTTAGCAGTAAATAATTGCCCAATTATGTTACAGATGGGGTTTTTCTCTGTGACAATAAGCACATCTGTGTTTTAAGTACTATAGGTTTGTTTCTACAGTGATTTGAAACCATTATGATCATGGACACAGTTTTGGTGTTCCTACCATGATTACCTCAAACTCTGCACCATCTAAATAGATGTGGAACCATCAATTATAGAAAATAGAGAAATTCATCTTGGCAGTGTACTTTTCAGAGATATAAATATAGATGGTAAGGTTAATGTACACATTGCCAGAACTGGTTCAGTGTTTGGGAGGCTCCAAAGGAAAGTGTGGGAGAGAAGACATATTAGGCTTCCTACTTAACTGAAGGTCTACAGAATCATTGTGCTGACCTCATTGTTGTATACCTGTGAAACCCAGAAAGCTTGCCAGAATCATGCCAAGAAACTGAATCATTTCAATTTGAATTGTCTTAGGAGGATTCTAAGATATGGGATCTGAGATACTGAAGTCCTTTCTCAAATTGAATTGTACTCCAATGGGTTGACCACTTTGTTTAATGCCAAAAATAAGTTGCTTAATGACTATTTTACAAGAAACTCACACAAGGCAAGGACTCACACAGAGTTTAGAAGAAATAGTGCAAGGTCACTTTCAAGGTTTCTCTGAAGAACTTTGGAACTAATTGTGAGACATTGGTGACATTGGCACAGAACTGCCCAGCATGACTTACCCATATCAAAGAAGATGCTATGTTCTATGAGCAAAAGAGCATTGCAATAGTTCAAAAAATGAGAGATGTACAGATTTAGGATCATCTTCACTCCAGTGTTCATATGGATGATTTGCACCCAACTTGTGGTAGAGCCTTCCAAGCTGGGATTAGTCTGCTCAGCCACAGTCATTCTAGACCTTGGCCCCAAAATAGTGATGTCATTTTGGTCCTCTTCTGTAAGGGACTGTTGTGTGTGGGAGTACTGTAAACCTTTATCACCTGGTGTCCTCTAGCACCAGAGCATTATTTACTGGTTGATTGGAGAGTGCCATGGGAGTGGGAGTGGACCAGGGACTGGTGAGGATATTTAAGCACTTGTATTTGGTTTATTAAATGGAGAACTTGGAGAACTTTCCATCCTTGTCTCCTGCCTCTTCAACATTCACCTGGGTAAGGATAAGCTAGTCTGGTAGGAACCTAACACTCTTCTAGCATAAATGACAACAACCATCAATCACCCCAAACTCTGATCATAGAAGCTCAAAATATTCTCAAAGTTTTTTCAATCTGCCTTCAGATTTCTTCCAGTCTTCCACAAGGGATCTTTCTATACTTGAAGGCAAAAGTATTCCCAATGGAAAGTCAAATACATTTGTACACCTTCATTTATGTTCTGTACCACATACCAGAATGGCTTCTTCATTTCCCTGGTAATCCTATAACCATACCTCATCAGCTGTGTAATCATGTGACTGAGGTGTTACAATGTTTGGATTCTTGCCCAAATACTGATTGAAAGCTATAATTATTGGGTATAGGTATTACACCATCACAAATTTTCAGTTGAAATAAACTTTATATTGCCATTTATTGCGATATTAAGGTTCTTTTATGAGTTAAACTTATCTTCCACTTATGTTACTATTCTTCCATCTAGTAGATTTTTCTAATGAACTAGCAGGCAATTCTGGTCCTTTCACATACCTCAGGTGTGACCCTGGGGATTCACAACACCTTTTTTTTTAAGTTGTTGAAATTAATTCAGTACAGTTTCTGTGAGAGTTTACTGGCATGCCAGCTAAAGAACTTTATATCTGAAGAGCTTCTTACCTTAAAAATGTTACTTTATATTGTCAAATGTAATTATTAAACATTATTTAAAATGAAGCAATATATACAATGGAACTTTTAAATACATGCATTATTTAATACAATGTTTGTCAGTCAGTAAAAAAGTGATATTTTAAAATTGTAACTGGCTATTCATTTTCCTCAATTGGTTATGCTAAAAATGAATTTCTATCTCTTAACAGTTTTTAAAATTTTCCTACCATTTTCCACCACACATTCTGTGAACAAATATTTTCACTTTATTCTTTATTTAATCAAAATACAGAAAAAAATGAATGTGGAACCAGACGTAAGACTGTCTAATATGGGAACAAATATTGCAAACTTTATTCAAATAAAAAAGTTCAACTTTGAAATTATGTTTATATATTATTATTATATTATGTTAATCATCTTCTAAATTGATATTTATTTCATTAAAATTATATTTTCATTTAATAAAATTATAAAATAAAAAATTTAATATGAAATATTGCAAATTATAATAATTGTGTGAAATCTTGTTGGGCTATTCCTTTTATGATATGTCCCACTTAAAATTTGTAATTATTTCATTAAGTTTTTTGATTTTCTACTTATAGTTTTCATGTTAGGCAAAATAAAATTTTATATTTTATAATTATCTAATATAAATTTTAATTTAGAGATTTTTCAGGCAAAAATTATTATGGCAATTATTTTAAGCACTTAATGAAGAAATCTGAATAAATATTGTGAGTAGTTTATTAAATGACCCAGAGGGTTCATATCACTTTCTGTTGTTGATGTTGAAAGGCCTTCACAGAGCAAAAAATATAGGAAACCACTAATTTAGTATTTAGTAAGATATTTGACTAAGGAAAATATGCTGGCTTATGATCTACGTGGTGACCTAGAACATACACAAATTAAAAAACAATGTAAGAATCTTTTTTTTTTACAAAACAAAATTATCAGGCCCACCATGCCACCTTTTAATCATCTCCATATTATGTTGCTACCATACTCTCTCTATGGTTCTTCAATCCTCATTCTAAGAACAATACTATCGAATGTATTAATCATTTATCCAATAACTCCAGTAACTATCCCTATGACTTTTGGGTCCAAATCATTTCTCTCTGGCTACCTCTCTCCCACAAAAGTTATCTTCCCCTATTAGAATGTAAAATTCCTGAGGGCAGGGGCTGTCTTCCTTTCTTGTATTAAATCCCCAGCTCTTAGCATAGTTTCTGGTGTATACTAAAAACTTAATAAATGCAGGATTGGGTTTAGAAGATGATGAATGCCTTGTTCAGGAAAGAAGGACCAAAGACATAATCAGAAATGTAGAAATGGTGGCAAATAAGGGATTTGGTTATTCTGGGCTGTTGAATAATTGAAAATCAGAGTATGAAGAGAAACATCCTGCCTAGTTGTGGCAAAGTAATGGAAACTGTTAGGGATATAGATTCTACTTGGCTAAAGTTTCTATCACCACCACCAGACTCCTTCACTCCTACTTCAGATGTAGTTAACCAGGCTTTATCCATTGGTGTCTTTGAAGGGTATGGAAACCCAAACTATTCAGGGAGCTGAGACTACATTTCCTGAGAATGTGAGCTCTGGTTACTTCCTATAGCTTTACTATCCATATCTATTTGGAATAAATGTTCTATATTTCTGAATTTAATTTTAATTTGTTAACAGTCATGGAACTGAAGCAATTTTTAGAATTTCAGAGAGTTATTTGAATAAGGCAAAACATTGACAGAGGTTGTTATTCATTGGTAACCCTCTTGGTATAAGTCCAATATATTGTGTTAGAAGAGACATATGTATAAATTGAGTTACATTAGATGGGGCTTGGCTAGAATCACTGATTTTCATTTGGGACCTAGGTTACTTGCATTAAAAGAGCATTAGTCAGAGGCAATATCTTTATCAGTCATAAGGCACTCATAAGACTTAAAGTTCAATGATTAACTAAGTCATAACAAAAAACCCCAAGACAGATATAGACCCAGAGTATGCTGCAGGGATGGTTGTTTGGAATAAGTGGTAATAGTGGCCACCTCAATATTAGAGAGTTTACTCATACACAATGATAAGTAAAGATCCTCACCAAAGTCTATTGATTTTGCTAGTCCCTATAATGACAAGAACTTTGTACACAGTTGTAGATTCTTCTGAGGCAGCATGGCACAGTGGAAAGAGCATTCTCTGCAAGGACCTTCAAATCCTGTCTCCAACACTCTCTATGTGACCCTCCCTCTGTTCAAGTTTCATCATCTGTAAAGGAGCAAATGACCTCTGAGATTTCTTCCATGTCTATTCTATAATTATGATCCTACTCTTGGAGAAATAGAACATCCTGGAGAAAGCATCCAGGAAGGAAGATAATACATTAATGCTAACTGAATTGTTTGATTCTATGGAACCCCTAAAGAGATACCTGGAGTTTCTGCCAGAGCACTGAGAGGCAAAATAATTTATAGGGACTAAAAGAGAGGCAGTTTGGCATGGAAGTTGGTAGAATGAACTCAGAGTCATGAAGATCTGGGTTCAAATCTGACCTTTGATACTTATTTGTTATATAATTCAAGGACAAATCTTTTAATGTCTCACTTAGTTTCCTCTTCTATAAAATAGATAGTCTCCAAGGTACCTTCTATTTCTGAAACTATAATCCTATGACTGAAAATTATTTTACTGATGGAAGAAAGGCATATTATGGAATGGAGGTAGATGTAGTGGGTACAAGTGGAAAATGAATCTGGGGCCATTATCAGTTGTCTTGACTTATGTCTTATCATTGGACTCCAATAGCTATGGAGGAGAGTGAGACTAATAGTTTTGCACAGCTCTGCCTCTCTTAAATCCAATTCACTTGCAAGTGAAGACATCATCTTCCTGATGTCATTTGCCTTCTTCAAGAATGAAGGGTCAACAATAACATAGTCCCCTCATTTGGAAGCTAGGAATTGTTAATTGCCTGAACAAGGGGTCACTTAGACCCTGGGAGGAGGCAGAATATGAGCCTGATTCCCAATATAGAGTCATGTTTCTGCTCTGTTACCTGTGAAACTCCCAAATACTGAGACCATGAGACCTACATACTAAGATCAGCAGGTCCATATGGAATACTTGAGACAGGGTGGAGTATAAACCCAAAGAAGTACAGAGAGAGATAAAAACTTCAGCATGAGAAGGTAGGAAAAAATAAGGATATACTTGTTCTCATTCAGACCTAAAGAGAAGTTTGCAGTTCACACCATATGTGCAGACTCAAGGGGGGGGGGGAAGGATCCTCATATTAGGAAGCATAAAGCAGACTATGACTTTTATTGATTAATATGGACTCCTATAGGGCCAGAGGTAGGGGTTATTGCTTATCTCTCTAGCAACCTACAGTTTCCTTATTCTTATGTATGTGTATAAGCTATTTTACTTCCAGCAAACCCAGAGGCTCGGTAGGGTACTAAAAATCTAGAACACAGTTTAGGACCCTGGGGAAGACAGAGACCCACTGTCAAGAGAAGTAGAATTGTCATGATTGTTGATGGGATTGTAAGAGGGTGGATTAAATTTTCTGTCAGATTAAATGAAACCTATCCACATTCAGTATTTTCTTGCCTGAATGTTTGCACAGCCAAAGGTACTTCCTATATAACTGGTGCTCTGAAAAACAATGCCCATGACATACTTTAAAGTTTAATTTTCATTTTAAAAATTTCCTACATCATTTCATAAATCTAGACAAATTAAATCTAGACAATTAACAAAGCTACAAATCAAACCCTGATTGATAACATTTGTCGATTTCCAGTGTATAAATGCCCCATCACTGAAAATTTAGCAACAAGGTATTGCAAGCCAGTAGAAAGTGGTTCTTTACTTTGATGTTTTTTGGGGTTTTGTGGAGGAGGAGAGGAGAAGGATACAGGTTCTGATGTACAAGGGATAAAAACTGTGTTGAAACATAAACAAGAGATTTTTTTAAATTGTTTATTTTTATTGTGAATTTAACAATAAATTTAGAGAATCTTCATAATTTCCATACACACAATAGAACAGAAAGAGAATTGTATATTAATTTTTTGATAGCTATTATATATAGCTTACTTTTGTTTTTAATTGTATAATAAATTTACCCTGTGGCTTTCAAAGCTGTCCTGCCTATCCATGATTTTTTTCCTAACTTGCTTTTGATTTTCTTCTGTGCACTTAAAAAAATCTCAATATCTAAAAAATATATCTCAATAGCCCTCTTTTCTTTTCTTTTTTTCCTCTCTCTCTCTACTCCCTTATTACTAGTTCCACCCTATCTAGTAGTTAGGTAGCACAGTGAATAGAGTGCTAGACCTGGAGTCAGGAAGACTCATTTTCCTTAGTTCATATCCGATCTCAGACATTTACTAGCTGTGTGATCCTGGACAAGTCACTTAAATTTGTTGGCCTCAGTTTCCTCATCTCTAAAAAAAACTAGAAATGGAAGTAGCAAACCACTCTAGTGTTTTTGCAAAGAAAATCCCAATATAGAGTCACAAAGAGTTGGATGTAACTGAAATAACCCATTCCCTCTCCCCTGGGGGAAAAATAAGGAAAATACAAACAAAACCTTTGTAATAACTATTCATAATCAAGCAAAATAAATTCAGACATTGGTCACATTTAAAAAGATCTTACATTAAGAAAACCAGTAGGGGGTGGCTAGGTGGCACTGTGGATAGAGCACAGGCCCTGGAATCAGGAGGACCTGAGTTCAAATTTGATCCCAGACACTTAATAATTGCCTAGTTTTGTGACCTTGGGCAAGTCACTTAACCCCATTGCCTTAAATTAAAAAAAAGAAAACCAATAGAAAAAAATTATATTGTAGATGGTCTAGAAACTATATGAATCTTAGAGCAAATGAAAGAATAGGTAGCCTGAGTGTTACACAGGTATTTAGCTGCTGAGAGAACAAAAGAAAGACTCTAGAATGTTAGATAACTCCTCTATGAAAGATGGTAGCATGGTGTAGTGAAAAGAGTGTTAGACTTAGAGTCAGAGGAGATGAGTTTGAATTCTGCCTCTGATATTTACTAGCTATATATAGCTAGTCCTTTGGCTCTCACCATAGATGGCTCACAGGGTTCTCTGCCTTAGAACCTTTTCTCTTTTCCTATAGGAATTGCAGTGGATAGAGCACTGGATTGGAGTCAGGAGGACAGGAGTTCAAATCCATTCTCAGATACTTGACACTTATCAGCTGTGTGACCTTGAGCAAATCATTTAACCCAGATTGCCTCACATCCTGAACCATATCCAGTCATCCTGATTCATATCTGGCCACTGGACCCAGATGTCTCTGGAGGAGAAAGTGAGACTGATGATTTAGCACAGCACCCCCCTCACTGAAATCCAAGTCATGTGCTTGCCATGGCATCATCTACCTGATGTCATGGTCTTCTTCAAGAACAAAGGATAAACATCATCATCATCATCATCATCATCATCATCATCATCATCATCTTCATCTCTTTTACCTCCATACCACTTGCCTTGGTGATCTCATCAGCTCCCATGGATCTAGTTACCATCTCTGTGTTGATGATTCTCATTATCTTCCTCTTCCCCCAACCTCTCCACTGACTCTTCCTCCTATCTCCAACTGCCTTTCAGACATCTCAAATTGGATGTTCAAAAAACATCTTAAATTCAACATGAAAATCTACTTCCTTCTTAGAAATCAATGTATTCTTTTCTTTTTTCTTTTTTTTCTTTGTTTTTTTAAATTTATTTTTTATTCTCATTTTGTACAAATGTTTTTTTACATTAATAAAATATTCTTGTTTACAAGTAAACAAAACACCCCTCCTCCCCCATGAATATAGATAGACTTGCTTGGGCGAAAAAAGTAAAGGGGAGAGAAAAAAATCAAAATTAAAAAAAATAATACTAATAACTGTAGGTATGGCCAGGTGGCGCAATGGACAAAGCACCAGCCCTGGAGCCACGAGCACCCGAGCCCATATCCAGCCTTGTAAACCCAACAATCACCCAGCTGTGTGACATGCAAGCTACCGGATCCCTACTGCCCTGCAAAAAAAAAAAAAAAAAAAAAAAAAAAGACCTAAAATAAAATAAAATAGTAATAATAGTAGGGGTGGCTGGGTGGCAGACAGAGCATTGGCCCCTGAGCCAGGAGCACCCGGGTACAAATCCAGACCCAGACACCCAAAGATCACCTTGCTATGTGGCCCCAGGCAGGCCACCCAGCCCCACTTGACTTGCCCTGCACCCTCCCCCAAATAATAATAACAAAAAATGTGCTTCAGTCTTTGTTCCAACACCAACAACTCTATCATGGGTGGATCTCATTCTTTATGATAAGTCCATCACAAAAGTTACTTCCATATTTTTCCACCATTGCCATTGCTGATCGCAACTCCCTCCTTTCTTATTTCTCCACTACCATGTACTCTATTTTCTCTCTCCTTTCACTCTGACTCTGCTGTAGGGTCATTGACTGGCTCACCAGACAGATTCCCTGGTCCTGGGGCCAAGAAGCCCTGAGCCCCCACACCAACCCTTAGGCCCAGAATCCACCTGGCCCCATGGTCCTGGGCAGGCCTTCCAATCCCAGCCCCTTGCAAGAAGTAAGAAAGAAAATGTGTTATATCTGACCACTCTCCCCCCATTGGTCCATCCTCTCCTCCTGTATTCACATCCCCACCCCTTTCCCCTGCTCCCCCTCCTTCTTACTGCAGATGTCTATACCCCATTGAGCATATATGCTGTTTCCTCTCCTAGCCATCTCTGATGAGAGCAAAGGTTCCCTCATTCCCCCTTACCTCCCCCTTTCCATATCATTGCAATAGCTCATTGTAATAAAAAAAAAATCTTATGTGAAATATCTTGTATTATTCCCCCTCTCCTTTTTCTTTCTCCCATTCCATTTCCCTTTTTTTCTATTGACTCCATTTTTACACCATATTTTATCTTCAAATTCAGCTTTCTCCTGTGCTTCAACTATAAAAGCTCCCTCTACCTGCTCTATTAACTGAGAGGGTTCATATGAGTATTATCCATGTCATTTTTCTATGCAGGAATACATGCAGTTCATCCTCATTAAGTCCCTCATATTTCCCCCCCTCTCCTCCAATCTCCATGCTTCACCTGAGTCCTGTATCTGAAAATCAAACCTTCTGTTCAGCTCTGGCCATTCCAAAAGGAACATTTGAAATTCCCCTGGTTCATTGAAAGTCCATCTTTTTCTGGAAGAGGACATTCAGCCTTGCTGGGTAGTTCATTCTTGGCTGCATTCTAAGCTCTTTTGCCTTCCAGTATATTGTATTCCAAGCCCTACGAGCTTCCAATGTAGTTGCTGCTAAGTCCTGTGTGATCCTGACTGCAGTTCCACGATATTTGAACTGTGTCCTTCTGGCTGCTTGTAATATTTTCTCTTTGACTTGGGAGTTCTGGAACTTGGCTATAATATTCCTAGGGGTTGGTTTTTTGAGATCTCTTCTCTGGGGGATCAGTGGATTGTCTCCATTTCTATTTTGCCCTCTGCTTCTAGAATATCAGGGCAATTTTCCTGTAGTAATTCTTTGAAAATGATGTCAAGGCTCTTTTCCTGATCGTGTCTTTCAGGTATTCCAATAATTTTTAAATTATCTTTCCTAAGTCTGTTTTCCATATCAGTTGTTTTTTCAATGAGATATTTCACATTTTCTTCTAATTTTTCATTTTTTTTTTGTTTTGAAGTATTGATTCCTGATTTCTGGTAAATTCATCATTCTCCCTGAATTCTATTCTTTGTCTGAAGGATTTATTCTCCTCAGAGAGTTTTCTTATCTCTTTTTCCATCTGGCCAATTTTGCTTTTTAAAGCATTCTTCTCCTCAATAACTTTTTGAACTGCTTTATCCATTTGACCTAAGCTGGTTTTTAGCATGCTATTTTCTTCAGCATTTTTTTGGTTTCCTTGACTAAGCTGCTGACTTCATTTTCATGTTTTTCCTGCATCTCTCTCCTTTCTTTTCCCAGTTTTTCTTCCAACTCCTTCATTTGATTTTCAAAGTCTTTTTTGAGCTCTGTCATAGCCTGAGCCCAATTTCTGTTTTTCTTGGAGTCTTTAGATGCAGGAGCTTGTGCTTCCTCATCTTCAGACTGAGTATTTTGATCCTTCTTGGGCTCATTTGCAAAATATTTCTCAATAGTCTTCCTCTTATTTCTCTGCTTACTCATTTTCCCAGCCTGGGCCTGGTTTTGGGGGTGCTTCCTGAGCTTTTGGGACACTCCCACAAGGGTCTCAGTGCGTGAGGCTCTGTCCTCCCTCCTGGTCCATGAATGACCATAAGTGCCCCCCTCTGCCACGGGGCCGAGGTGGGGGGGCCCTGTTGTTCTATGGGGGGGCCTAGACTGAGATCAGGATCTGAATGTGGTCAGAGCCCCAGCGTCCTGTTCCAGGGGCAGAGGACTGAGCTCACAGTTTCTCTTCACTCCCCTCCCTCAGCTCAATGGGCTCATGCCCTGGGGGCTCCTGCTTACCGGCTCTGCTTGCTTCTGTTTCTGGCTCTGGGCTGCAGAAAGACCAAACTCCATGCTGTGTGCCCTGAGGTCTGGGCTCCATGTGCTCGCTCTGGCAGAGGTCCCTTGCTGTTCCCCCACTTTGTGCCCGGTGCTCCTCGGGGTGCAGCTCAGGAGACTCCCCCGTTGCTGTGAGCTGAGACTCCCAGCGCCCTGGGGCTGCCTCCGGGAGGCTGAAGTTCTTTGGCTCTGGCGGGCCACCCCTCTGGCGGGCCGCCTCTCTGATCCCCGCTCTTTTCCAGGTTACCTTGAGTAGGAGAACTGCCTCACTGGTTCCCTCTGTGGGTTCTGTCTCTCGAAAATTTAGTTAGAGTCCTTAGCTGATGAGTTTTATCAGAGAGCTCCGAAGACTGGATCCCTTCTTGTCACCATCTTGGCTCCGCACCCTCCATGTATTCTTTTCAATGGACAAATGAATAAGGCAATTAACTTTCTCAACTCTATTAAGAACTTCTCTGTTTCTGTTAAAGCTAATACCATTCTCCTAGTCCTTCAGGCTCCCAAAATATGTATTAATCTTAACTCCTCACTTTCTCATCAATCTCATCTTCGCAAATATGATATATATATATATATATATATATATATATATATATATATATATATATATGTCTCCCACTTCCCTCCTTTGACATTGCCACCATGAAATACAGGTCCTTATCCTTTCAAACTTGAACTACTCTAATAGCTTAATAATGCATCTGCCTGCCTCAAGTCTCTTTCTGTCTAATCCATCCTCCTTTAAGCTACCAAAGTGACTTTACAAAAGTAAGGCTATGACCAAGTTATCTCCCTATTCAACAAATTTCCTTGGTTCCCTGTTATTTCCAAGATCAAATACAAAAATTCTCTTTTTTGGCATTCAAAGACCTTCATAACCTAGTCTTCTCCTTTCCAGGCTTCTTAACTAACTCCTTGTCACATAATCTTCAATTGAGTGATACTGACTTTCTTATTGTTCCATAAACAAGACATTCCATCTCTTAGGTCAGGGAGTTTTCTCTCTTTCCCCCATGCCTAGAATACTTTCTCTCCTAATCTCTGCCCCCTGGCTTCCCTAACTTCCATCAAGTCCCAAATAAAATCCTATCTTCTTTTATTTTTCCACTTTAAATTTATTTATTTCTTTTGAATTTTACAATTTTTCCCCTAATCTTGCTTCCCTCCCCCCACCCCGCACGGAAGGCAGTCTGTTAGTCTTTATATTGTTTCCATGGTATCCATTGATCTAAGCTGAATGTGATGAGAGAGAAATCATATCATTAAGGGGAAAAAATAAAGTGTAAGAGCAAAATTACCTAATAAGATAACAGGCTTTTTTTTTTAAATTAAAGGTAGCAGTCTTTGATCTTTGTTCAAACTCCACAATTCTTTCTCTGGATACAGGTGGTATTCTCTGTCACAGATATCCCAAAATTGTGCCTGATTGTTGCCCTGATGGAATGAGCAAGTCCATTAAGGTTGATCATCACTCCCATGTTGCTGTTAGGGTGTACAATGTTCTTCTGGTTCTGCTCATCTTGCTCAACATCAGTTCATGCAAATACTTCCAGGTTTCCCTGAATTCTCATCCCTCCTGGTTTCTAATAGAATGATAGTGTTCCATCACATACATAAAATCCTATCTTCTAAAGGGAAATCTTTCCCAACCTCTTAATTCTAATTCTAATATATAGAAGTATATGTTATTTCCTATTATATATGTATATATATATATATATATATATATATATATATATATATATAGTTTGCTTATACATATCTGTTTTCTCATCCATTAGCTTGTAAGTTTTTTAGGGAAAGGACTGTTTCTTTCCCTCTCTATATATTCTCTGGTTTAGCACAGTGTTTGATACATAGTATGAACTAAAGAAATAATTATTGACTGAATATATGACCATGGACAAGGTCACTTCACCTCTCTGAGACTCGGTTTTCTCAGTTGTAAAGTAGGCATAATAATAGCAATAGCACTCATTTCATAGTATAACTTAGAAGATAAAATTAGAAAATACAGATAAAGTACTTGTCAAAACTTGAAGAACTAATATTTTAGCTATAATGAAAACAATTTGATGATATGATGATGATGATGATTAAAATTATTCCTAACTCTACCACTGTTTCATGACCTAGAGAAAATGACTTCCCAACTATGGGCTTCAATTTTCTTAACTATGGTATGAGAGATTTAGATCATCTAATCTATAAGTTCTTTTCACTTTTGATATTTAATGACCTTAGGATTCTAAATTAAATTATTTTCTACTAGTAGGGTTTTGGTGTTGGGTTTATTTGTGGAGTTTTTTTTTTTTGTAGTTTGGATTTCTTATTGTGTTTTGTTTTTTCAGATTATATAGAAATAACATGGCCTATTCAGTGAATAAAATTTAACTCATATCCTGATATTTCTCTTTATGATGTTGATTTATCTGGGCCAATAACTTTGGATATTTCCACATCTAGTTATGATTCTTCAGCAAGCTCATCCAATTAAATTTTTTTAAAAGGAAGAATAATTCTGACAGCATGAATGACAGTAAGCTAAATGAAACTGGCTGTCTATACAGGTTCTGACTTTTAAACAGGCACCAGTCTCATTAAATTGGGATTGCCGAATCATTCAAGGCACTTTTCCATTATATCTACCTATACCTGAGACTTCAAGAGAAAACTCTGTCCAACTATTAACATTTTGCATAAAATAGGGGAGAAAATACTTTCCAGAAGCTTAATGAAACAATTTTTTTGTAATTAAGGTAAGGGGTTAGATAAGTTTAACCTTAGTATATTTAACTGTTGTTTCAGGATTTTGTTTTTCAATCATGTTCAACTCTTTGTGACACCATTTAGAGTTTTTTGGGTAATGATACTGTTGTGTTTTCCCATTTCCTTCTCCAGCTCATTTTATAGATAAGGAAACTGAGACAAACAGGGTTAAGTGACTTCCCCAGGTTCACACAGCTAGTAAATGTCTGAGAGCAGATTTGAATTTAATAAGATGAATCTTCCTGACTCCAAGTCTAACACTCTATCTACTGTACCACCAAGCTGAACCATGTAGCTGTACCTGGTCATAAAACTTTAGAGGGACTATGTCTTTCTGAATCAGAAATTTCTACAAAGAAGATGCAGTCTGTAGGAAGGATTATTTCTGATTGTGTCTAATCAGTCTGACATCAGTTTCACTGTTCTTTTGTTCCTCTACATTGGATTGTTGAAAAAAGAATCATAGGGATATTGCTATTTCCATGTTACCAGTAGATATTCAGCAATTCATTCCCAACAAACAAGTATGAACTATACACTACAGAAAAGATTAGGTACACAAAGACAAAAGCTGTGCAAGAGCTTATGTTCTACTTGGGGGGGGGGGGATATGTGTTTAGCTGCATCATGATATATACACAACATCATCCATAATATTAATAAAATAATATTCACAGCTCAACAATGATCATAGAATTAAAGATTGTCAGTCAGAAGGAACATCAAGGGTCCTATAGTCCAAGTCCTGTCCAAATACAAATCAAATCGGCAACATCTCTGACAAATGTTCAGTCAGTTTCTTCTTGAAGATTTTCTCTAATGAAAGGAAACCCACTTTCTATCAAAGCAACCCATTCTTTATTTGGCCAGCTCAAGTCATTAGAAAGTTTTTCCTCATGATGAGCTAAAATCTGCCTCCCTATAATTTCTATTCCTTGATCTTGGTCTTACCTCCCAGGACCAAGCAGAACAAATACTTCCCCTTTTTTCCCTCTATTGCTTCTTGATAAGCAAATAGTGGTAAAGTCAACCTGGAGTGTCAAAGACATGGGTTCAGTTTATTTAATATTTTACTTTTCTCCAGTTACATGTAAAAACAATTTTTAACATTAATTTTTAAAATTTTGAGTTCCAAATTCTCTCCTTTCCTCCCTTTCCACCTTCTTGTTGAGAAGGAAAGCAATTCAATATAGGCTATACATGTTAGTCATACAAAATGTTTCCATAATAGTTATGTTGTGGAAGAAAATTTAGATCAACAACAATAAAAAACTCTCAAAAATAATAGAGAAAATGAAAACATTTGAAGTCAGACACTATAGGTTCTTTCTCTGGGGATGAATGGCATTTTTCATCCTAAGTCCTTCAGAATTGTCTTGGTTCCTTGTCTTGCTGAGAATAGCTAAATCATTCACAGCTGATCAACCCACAATATTGCTCATACTTTGAACACAGTACATTTCACTTTGCATTCCTGTAAGTCTTTCCAGGTTTTTCTGAGAGCTTCCTGCTCATCATTTCTCATAGAATAACATCACAATCACATGCCACAATTTGTTAAGCCATTCCCCTCAAATTCCAATTCTTTTCCAGAAAAGAGCTGCTATAAATATTTTTATACATATAGGTCCTTTTCCTTTTTTGTTTTTTATCTCTTTTGGCATACAGATCTGGTAGCGGTATTGCTAGGTCAAAGGGTTTATAGCCCTTAGGGCAGGGGTGAGGAACCTTTTTGTCTGCCAAAAGTCAAAATTAAAAAATTAGCCAGCTATATTTGGTCAAACAGTTAATTAATTCACTCCTAAAAAGCATGAATTTCAAGTCCCCTCTGCTATTGCCTTGGCAGGCCAGACCAAATGATTATATGATGTTCCCTGCCCTTGCCTTAGGACATGGTTCCAAATCCCTTACAGATTGGTTGCATGAGTTCACAACTCTACCAACAATTCATTAATGAGAAAGACATAAATTCAAATACAGACTTAGACAGTTACTAGCTGCATGACCCTAGGTAGATTTAATAATAACCTTTATTATTTTAACTATATTTATTATTAACCTCTATTTGCTTCAGTTTTCTACACTGTAAAATGGGGATAATAACAGTAGTTTATTCTCAGGGTTGTTGTGAATATCAGATGAAATAATATTTGCAAAAACTATATAAATGTTTATTCCCCTTCTGTTCAAATGAAACTCCCTTAAATATTTGAAGACAATCATCATGATCCCCTTGAATCTTTTCTATTTCAGTCTAAATATCTCCCCACTCCCCCCAGATGAATCTCATGTGACATAACTTTGGGTTCCCACTTGGTTTGAGGTTCCAAGTCATTCCCCTCTAGAAATGGTTGAGCAGTTGAGTAAATTTAGCCTACCCACTAGTCAAGTTATCCTTCTTTCATTTCATTTTTTCTAAGAAGCACAGTTTCTAGAACAGCTACAATAATCAGTTTCTGCCAAGCACCCAGAGATGATCCCTGTCTGAGGAATACAAGCAATAAGAACTGAATGCTCGATTCACTTTGCTGACACAGGAAGCCAGTTTTCCTAATTTTTAAATTTTTTCTTGTGCTCTTTTTCCTGGATCTCATTTCAAAGTACCTTACGTTGTATCAATTTGTGTCCTGCCAAATCCTTTCAATAGATTGCAAATTTTGGAAGGATGGAAAGTGGATTGCGTGTGTCCCCTTTCCCCAGAACTTAACACAAGATTTATTCATGCTTTAAAATACTTGTTGAATCGAACTGAATTTTTGAAGTGGTGCACTCTCTCATGTGTTTCCCCCTCATCTGGGGCCTAGGTCACTTATTGTCTCCATGGGCTGGACTTGGGTGGAGTGTTCAGTATACAAAGAGCGGGGTAACTATTTTTCTTGCTTTATTGGTACATAGCCAAATGGGTCATATGCTCACTCTCTGGGATCAGTAAAGTAATCCAAATTTGGATCACTCACTCCCCTCTTTTCAGCCCTAGGCAACATCCAAGGTTCCAAACCCAGATTCTAAATGCAGGAAATAATAGCACAAAATCAATAAGGTACCCCAGTAGGCTCAGCTCCTGCTGCAGAGCCTTTCTCTAGATAAAAGCCTGACCCTGGATCCAAAAGAAAGGATGCTCCAAATGGGCATAAATTACCTGGGCTTTCAGGTCTGAGTACCTGATGAGAAGAGGGAAAGTAATTCTGCTAAAGGGTGCTGAGAGAGGTAATGGATCTCTGTGCCATTAGAAGAGGGAGCGTGTGGAGCCAGAGAGTCTCTTAGCCCTGGCTGTCTCAGGAGACCACTGTGCTCTGTTCCAGCGACAGTGTCAATAGGGAGATATTACCTTAAGCACAGATGTACAGAGATGGATGAAATACGAGCTGAGTGTTTATCTGGGTTGATGTTAGTATTGAGACTCTGCCGGAGAGAGATAGCAAGACGCTTCACAACAAGACTAGAAATGTTTCCTAGCAGTCTGGGACTTAAAAAGAACCTATCCTACAAATAAAAGGTATGAACTTTTCTCCCAGATCATCTAAAATATCTCTGCAGTGTCAGGCTGACATTTGAGGACTCCCCAGCTGATGCTACTATTATTTATCTTGTGTTTATCACAGTGGCATTTAAGTGCCTTATCACGTCTATGGTAGAGAAGTTTGACTTTCTGAGATGTGTTTCTCAATCTGTGGTTCAAGACTGAGGGTTGTTCTTTTAGTTTTGAGAAATGCTCCAATTTCAGCTAGAAGCACAAGTAAGAGGGAAGTAAGGAGAGGACTAGGGTGACCTCTTTCCCCTCCTTACATCTGCCTTCTCACATGTATATCTTTTCTCTCTTCTCTCTCTTTTCTTATCAATTCAATTTAGTTATTGTTTAGCAAGTGTCTGTTATATGCTCAGTGCTGGGGATTAAATATAGATTAAATAAACAGACAGTTCCCACCACCCTTAACCATACCTGGAGCAGGAAATAATAGGGGAAAGCATCATTAGGGTTGGACCTTAATTGATGCTTGTCCTTCATTCTTGAAGAAGACCCTGACCTCTAGAAAGTGATGCCGTCTCAAGGACATGAACTGGATTTGAGTGAGGGGGGCTGTGTTAAGTCAACAGCCTCACTTTCTCCTACAGAGTCATCTGGGTTCAGTGGTCAGATATAAATCAGGATGACTGGAGATGATCCTAGATGGGAGGCAATCAGGGTTAAGTGACTTTTCCAAGGTCACACAGCTAGTAACTGTCAAGTGTCTGAGGTCACATTTGAACTCAGGTCTTCTTGATTCCTGAGCTGCTTCTTTATCTACTGGATCATGTCAGACCTTAGCAAATAAGGAGAAATTAAGACCCCAGCTTAGGAAGGAATGCTACTGATGGAGTTGTTTTACTAAATAAGATTGGGTATATAAATTCTAGAGGCAGAAAGGACCTGGCAGATCATCTAGCCCAATCCCCACATTTTACAGAGCCAAGATCCAGAATCCAAGTCTTATAACCCCAACCCCAAGATCTTTCTGCTGGGCTCAGCTATGCTTTCTTACTAAAAGATCCTCCTTGGTTCATTTTAGCAACAAGAACTGTCGGGAGTAATTTACTCACGTAATTCCTTTCTTTCTACTCCCTCCACCTTTTTTTCTACCTTGTATTGTAAAATATTTGCTTAAAGGGAAGAGGGAGAGGAAAAGATTTCCAATATACCACTAGAATACCATGGCTTACATGCCAAAATAAGATAGTATGGGCCTCAAGACAAAGCTTAAACCCAGACATTTTAGCTAACAATAATAGACAGTTGAGACAGAAAGGATTATCCCAATAGGATATAATGAAGAAAAAAGCATACAGAAGAAAAATGTGGAAAAAGAAACTTTCCAGATAGGTAAATTCACATTTTAACAGTGAGTAAGCAGTCAACACATAAATTTATATATATATATATATATATATATATATATATATACATATATATGTATTATATAAATAAATATACACACACAAATGCACACATGTCTATGCATATATGTATATACCTTGACCTATTGGTCAGATCATTCATTTTGAAGACTGAAAACTATTATGTGAATTTAGTATATATGAATTTTTATATTTTTATATATTTCATTTCTTTTTGTAATAGGTGAAAGTTTGAAAGGAAGACTCCCATTTTCCACAAGACTTCCTACTTCAAAGACAAACCTGATTGAAATTCCAAGGACTCCATTTCTTATAGGACAAAATGACTGTAGCATGAGAATTGAGTTCTGATTGTACTTGAAAAAACTTCTGAGGAGAATCGAAGGGAACAGGAGAGATGATCATGATGTTATCTGGTACAGGAAGGAAAACACTATCATGGCATCTGTTTTGCCAGCTGTTGAGAATAAGCTAAGGGGACCTAAGAGAGTCCCAACTGAGATGACAGAGGCTCTAGCTAAATGAAATACACTTATCTAAATATTCTGAATTTAATCCAATAATATTGGTTGGAAATGTGGGTTTCCTTCATGAAGTATCTCTGGACTATTTATGAAAAATTGAATTGAGCTAAGGCTATTTTATCTAAACTAGAAGCACAGCAATGAAATAGGATGGGGTGTCTAAGCTAGATGGCTATTTTCAGGTGAAAATTACATCATCAGCCAGGTAACAGTTAATTACTTTGAAATTATTTTGTTTAAATGTTTCTACTAATAGCATCTCTACTTTTGAGCTAAATGGCAGACTTTTTTCAAAATCTAAGATATAATTTTCCAACTAGTTTTTCAATTTAAACCATGATAGCCAAGATAATTCAAGGAATCATTCTATGTTGAAGTGAATTATGGCCTTTGAAATATATTGCATAACATCAATAGCTACACCATAGCTACTCAGTTGTTGGAAAACTGGACTCAGTGATAGTAGCAGACGTTTACAGAAGATTGTTGATAAAATAATAGCTAGGATTTATATAGTGCCTACTATATGGCAGTTTCTGTGTAAGAACTTTACAGATATTGCGTTTGATCCTCATAACCACCCTGAGAGGGAGGTATAAGTATTATCCCTCCTTTTACACTAGAGGAAACTGAGGAAACAGAAGTTAAATGACTTGTCCCAGGTTACACACAGCTTGTATGTATCTGAGGCTGACTCAGATGTTCCTGATTCTAGAACTAGAATTCCATAAATGGTGCCTCTTAGCCTGGAACTGCCCGATGAATTTGATGACTCTTTGAGGAAGGGTAAAGTATTAAGCAAGGCAAACAGGAAGGAAGATGAATGAGTTGCTTCATTATGCAAGTTGTCTAAAATGGCAACATTCCCAGGTCTCCATAAAGATCATAGAATAGGGGATTGGTGACATGGAAATTGGTTACTAAACCTGTCCCTGAAGAACAGGACTCATTGGAGTAAAATTAAATTCTTTGTGGCAAGAATAAGACAGAAGATTGAGGACAATACAAAAGGATTGTGAAGGAGAGCCAATGACACAGGGACAAGAACCTTTCTCAACAGATAGTGATCCAGGGAAACAGAGGTAAGGGCATGTCTTAAGGAACATTAGAATCACAAAAATGAATAATTCTGTGGATATAGACCTGGCATAGAGGGAGTGACTTTCATTTTCTAAATAAGGAACCTGAGGTCCAGACAGCTTAAGCAACTTGCCCTTAGCTAGTAAGTATAGAGATTCTTCCTGACTTCAAGTCCAACATGCTATATAATAGCATATAATTCTATACCATACTGCCTTAAGAAAAATACTTTAAAATATATGTGCACATGTGTGTAAATATATGTAAGTGTGTGTGTGTATACATGTCTGAAGATAGGGTTCTTTGGTCTGTTGATTTTATTTAATCTTCTCTTTATGTGATTGTTGAGATGGAGAATTGTGTGTCCTTGCACATACACACACAAAGACACACTCAAGTATGTCTAGTACAGCACAACATTGTTTAATATGCTGTTTTATATGAATCTTATTATTTTATGTATTTGTACATGAAAGTTTATAAATGGGTGGATTTGTGGGTAAATTTGTAAATATATAATTATATAAACACATTTCATATATATATATATATATATGTATAAAATATTGAGACACACAATTCTGCAGCCCATCAATCAGATTATACAGCCTGTACATAGAGAGAAAAATAAATGAAATCCATACTTTTTATTATTCTGCTACCAGAGATTGTTTGTGGACTCTGATCCTCAGGCATAAAACTATCTAGAAGAATAATCTAATCTTTCAGAAATTGGAGGAAGAATTATTATTACTATTTTACACAAATAAGAGAAGCAGCTACAGAAAGAAAGATGTAGCTACCAATATAGCTAATTATATGACTACCTTATAGTGAAAATTATATGAGTGGGGAAAAAATTATATGTGTTACCAGTCCCTTATGCTTTAGGGCATTAATTGATCTCCAGATGACTGCAGGGGAAAATCTAGCCTCTCTCCCCAAGGAATAAGATCACCTAATTATACCTTTTTAGTGGGTATAGGGCTTTTTCTCAGCCACTCAACACCTCCCACAGCCATCAGACAAGTCGGACAAGTAGCCCAAGAATTCTTCCTCCTCCACATTTTTCTATGCCCCAAGCAGTGATGTTGCACCAGACTTGTACATTTAAAATGGGAGTTACAATTATTTTGAAGGCTAAATTCATCTCAGATTTTCACATTTCTATTGTAAAGTTTGTGGGGAAAAAAATGGCTTTGTCTTCATCCATGAGGCTCAAGTTTTGTCTCAGTTATATAGAACCAAGTGTTTAAAGTTTTTAAGAAATGCTTTTCTTATCAGATAATAATATATATTTCCCCAATGTTCCAAAGCTTTTTAAAAAAAATTATAACCAGAGAATTAAGATATCCCTTATGTTTTTCTTTCAAAACAACAACAAAAAGGTGATAAAACATTATAGGAAAACTTATAACACAGGAAATACACTTATACATCTTCAGTTCCTTAGAACATGCATTTTTCAACTATAAAACAAATGATAAGAACCTGACAAGTAAAGTCAGTAAAAAAAACAAAATTGAGAAAAAAGTAAGCTAATTCACCTCAAAACTCAGAATATTATTTTAATGAAAATGTCTGCATTTTCATAAGAAGAGTAACTATAGCTATCATATTTAAACTTTGAAAACAAACAAATAAAAAGAACATGAGACAGTAGAGTTAATTTTTGAATTAAAGAAAACACAAGACTGCAAAAGAACTTCATGTTTAGGTAGAACCCAAACTAGTACTACTGATGTATTGGCTCTTATGAAGACCTAAGTTTCAGTACCTTTGGGGAATCTTCACCTCCGGGGTATGCTTTCTATTTTCCTCAATAAGCCATTTTCCTAACTTATTAGGATCTGATTTCTCCAAGTTTGCTATTAATAATTATAATCTGACTCCAAAATAATTCATTTGCCTTTGGCTTTATCTGAGTCTTTCAGAGGAACAGTAAATAATTCTTTTACAAAAAGAAAGGGAGGGAAGGAAGGAAGGAAGGAAGGAAGGAAGGAAGGAAGGAAGGAAGGAAGGAAGGAAGGAAGGAAGGAAAGAAAAAAGGAAGGAGGGGTTTCATGGGCAGTGGAACCAAGATGGTGGTGTATTTGCAGGGACTTGCCTGAGCTCTCCCCAAATCCCTCCAAATACCTTTAAATGTCTTCAAATAAATTCTACAGTAGCAGAACCTACAAAAGGATGGAGTGAAATAATTTTTCCAGCACAAAACAACTTAGAAGATCAGCTGGAAAGGTTACACCAGAGTAAGAGAGGAGCCCTAGGAAACCAGTAACAGACCTCAGGACCACTATAACAGTGACAGCAGTATGGTTTCCAGACTTCTCAGTAAGATGATCATCCAATGGATCAGAAGTAGATTTACAGGGGTATTTTTACTAGCAACAGGAGCAGAACTCTGTATTATTGCCTATACTTAGATCTGGGTCACAGTCCTAGATTTTAGTACCAGTGCAAGGAGGAGCACTAGCATAATAGAATCTGCAGATTGCAGGGGAGTAGGGAACTTGGTCATAGGATGCAGGTTGAAAAGAGTGCTTGTGGTCACTCAGAAAACCAATACACAGTACAGGAGAGTAGTAAACACATTTCTCCCTAGATCATACCACCTTGGAAGAGCAAAAACTTATAGGTCCCCAACTCTGAAAACAGTTGCACAGAAAAATCTGAAGCTTAGGACAGTGGTCCCTCCATTTGGGAAGCAGAGTCCCACTTTAACATAGAATGAAAAGTCAAGAAATATATAAGAAAATGAGCAAAAAAAAGAAAAATTCCAAAGTTACTATGTTGACAAAGAGATCAAAACACATACTCAAAAGAAGATAACAAAGTCAAAATTATTGAATTCAAAGCATGAATTGGTCTCAGGCTATGAAAGAACTCAAAAAAAGATTTTAAAAATCAAGTAAGAGAGATAGAGAAAAAACTGAGTAGAAAAATAAGTGATGCAAGAAAATCATGAAAACAGAGTCAACAAGTTGGTAAAGGAAACATAAAAATATACTGAAGAAAATAACAGCCTAGACCAAATGATTAAATGGGCATAAATCCAATGAAGATAACAATGCCTTGTAAAGCAGAATTAGTCAAATGAAAAAGAGGTCCAAAACTTACTGAAGAAAATAATTCTTTAAAAGTTAGAACTGGGCAAGTAGAAGATAATGACTTTTTGAGATATCAAGAAACAATCAAATGAAATCAAAAGAATGAAAAATAAAGAAATGTGAAATATCTCATTAGGAAAACAACTGACCTGGAAATTAGATCCAGAATAGATAATTTAAGAATTACTGGGCTATTTGAAAGTCACAATAAAAAAAAAAGAGCTTAGACATCATCTTTCAAGGTAAGTCAAGATGGAGCCCACAGAATTCCTTATCTATCACATAATGTCCCCCTTTCTATCTGAGCTTAACATCACTGTCCTAAAAACACACGGGCTTCTTCCTTCTCTGTATGTGGCTATTCAGTGATTAAATTGTCAAGGAAAACTGTCCTGATATTCTAAAATCAGAGGGTAATATTGAAAGAATCCATTGATCACCTTCCAAAAGAAATCCCAAAATGAAAACTCCCAGGAATATTATAGCTAAATTCCAGTGCTTCCAGGTCAAGGAAAAAATACTGCAGGCAGCCAAAAAGAAACAATTTGAATATCATAAAGCCTTGAAAATCATTTTACATTTCCAGTCTAGTTTTGATGAGCAGAAGAAACTTCAGAGGTCACTCATTCTTGGGGCTCTTACAGCCAAAGGCTCATTCCACAGTGTCAACATTCCACAGTGTGGAATGATAAGCAAAGAGAAGAGAGCAAAAAGATAGTCACCTTGCTCATTGAGCAGTTGTCCCCTTTGAGTACACCTTTCTTCTATTCTCAAATTGGTTCTGTTACTTGAGCAGTTTGCTATCAAGTAAAGAGAAAAATATGAAATATCATGAGATTCTACTATGTTTAAAGATTTTTATTATCAGAGCAAATATATTATTTTCAAATTTAAATTTAATGCTAAAAATGATTATTTGATATCAACAGTAATTAATATCCACATGGAAAATATGCCACATGAAGATATGTTGAAGGAATCAGGAATATTTAGACTGGAGAAAAGAAGACTGAGGGGATAGGGTGAGAGATATGATCCTGGTCTTCAACTATCTAAAGAGCCCTCATGTGAAAGAGTTTACTTTGTTGGCCCCAATGTGAGCATTGGGCGGAAGAAAATTTGGACATATTGTCAGGATAATACTTTGTAACCATTAGAGTTATTCAAACTGGACTGGGCAGCTTTGGAAAATAGAAAGTTCACCTCCCTAGGGATCTTAAAACAGAGAACGAATGACCAATTATTGAATAGGTTGTTGTGGGTATTCTTGTCCAGATATGAATGGAAAGGGGTAATCTCTAAGGTCCTTCCAAACTGAAAATTCTCTGGTTCTAGAGTCTTTTTCTCTTCATAAAATTTAAGAAAAATTTTAAGATAAGCTTGCCTTCCTTCTTGGCAGAAAGATCCCGAAGCATTATTTCTTGTTCAATAAAATACTAACTCTAAGTCACAAGACAAAGTTCTATTGGAAGTAGTCCAAGTGCTTTCTGATATTCAAGACAATGACATAATTTTATATCCTATATCACCTCTGTTCATTGAATATACACATCCTATTGCTATAAATATTTAATAGTTTCAATCTATTAACTGCCTATTTGTCTGTTGCTGCTTTGTCTTTTTTTATCTCAACTTCTTTATTTTCCCCATGAATATGTTGCTGTCCCAGAAATTAAAATCTCATCAATTAGTTATTTTGTTTTTCTTTTAATTTAAGTGTAAGTCAACACCACTTTTAAGGATACAGCTTTCCTTTTGCTGTTTAGTACCCAATAATAATTTTTTTTAGAGGATGGTGTTTTTTCAATCTATATGTCCTGAATAGGGCAACTAGGTGGCACAGTGGATAGAATACTGGGACTGAAGTCAGGAAGAACAGAGTTCAAACATCCTCCTCAGCCACTTACTAGTCATGTAATCCTGAGAAAGTAATTTAATCTCTATTTGCTTTAGTTTTCTCATATGTAAAATGAGCTAGAAATGGCAAACCGTGTCAATATCTTTGCCAAAAAGTCCCAAATGGGGTCACAGAGAATCAGACACAATTGAACAACAACAATGCTCTGACTTAGGCAGAGAACTCTGATACATGAACTGATCTGTTGGTTCATTTTTATTCTAGTTTAATTGATCTATGTAGAGAATGCTAAAGGATGTTTTGTTTACTTTGAATTTTATAGTCTATCAACAAATATCACAAAGTCTTTAAATAACTATGTTTGTAATATATTGAGAGAAAAATTGCCCTTGGAATCACATTTATTTCACTCCTATCTACTTGATTTATCATTTTATCAAATATTTACTTTCTTTTATAGAAAGGGCAAATGAAAACTTCCTTATTTCTATTTTTTAGTGTAAGAGATGTTTTATTTACTCTACCTTTCTGCTCTCTTATTATTAATTTTTCTTCTTTAGATGACTGTAAAATTGCAATACCTTAAGGATTGAATCTCATTCCCAGTTCCAAAAAACCCCCCAACAATTTAATTACTGAATAACCACATACACAGAAGGAAGAAGTCTGTGTGTTTTTAGGACAGTGATATTAAGCTCAGATAGAAAGGGGGCCATTATATGATATATAAGGAACTCTGTAGGCTCCATCTTTACTTAGAAAACCAAATATTAACATTATCTATGTTCTATTACAATTTTCCCCCAATAGCTAGGTGATACAATAAATAGAGGTCTGGGCTTGGAATCAGAAAGACTTGTCTTCCTGAGTTCACATCTAGGCACAGACACTTATTAGCTGTGTGATCCTGTGCAAGATATTTAACCCTATGCCTCATCTATTAAATGAGCTGGAGAAGAAAAGGGCAAACCACTCCAGTATCTCTGGCAAAAGAATCCCAAATGGGGTCATAAAGAGCCAAACATGACCAAATAACAACAAGATTGTCTATTTACTTATTTGGTTAGATGTTTCCCAAATTAAACTTAATTTGTTCAGGAGTATTGCAGACCTCGCCATCCTAGCTATATTATATAGAGTCAGAAAGATATGGGTTGAAGTCCAACATCAGTTATGTATTAGCAAATCACATAACCTTTTAGTGCCACAGTCAAGTCTCTAACAAAATATCATAGATCAGCTGCCAATCTGCTCCTGTGGAAATTTCCACCCAAAGATCTCTCTACTTTGATGAAATTACAATTTAGAAAACTCCTCATTCCTCTACCTCCAAAAAACATTCTAACACAAAACAAATCCTAAGCATCAGAAGTCATGTTTTCTTTCAAATTTCACATAGCTAGAAATTTCTGTATGCATCAATTCATAATTATATTTATTTATATAATGCTTTAAGATTTTCAGATTAGCACTGTCAATAAAAATTTATTAAATGCCTACTATGAGTCAGACATTGTGATAAGTGCTAGAGATGGAAAGAAAAACCAAGGGGAGTCCCTGCCTTCAGGGAGCTTACAATGTAATGGGGAAGAAGCAATCAACAAAACTATATACAAAATAAATTCATCAGAGAGAGATAAGGAAAGGTTTACTGTAGAAGGTAGGATTTCAGCTTGAACATAACTTTAAAGAAACCAGAAGCTGTACTAAATCCACTTACTGGACCAAGTTGGAGGCGATCCTGAAGCAACACCTTGAGAATATGAGGAAGAACCTGTCCATTCTCGATGTCCTGTGCACGGACTTCCAGGGTCTGAACTTGGACTGCTGTGGAACACTCTCAAATGAACATGCTGGGGTGATCTCTGTCCTAACCCAATAAGCAGCTGTGGTCTGTCTGGAATCAGACAATGGGAATATAATGATCCAGAAATATTATGGCATCACTGTGGCAGTACACAAAATGGCATCTTGAGCTCTCAAAGTTTCCAAACAACTGTGGTACTCAAGCCAATCTTTCCATCTCATTTCTCTTTTCTTGCTCCAATTTTAAGTGCCAGTACTTAGGCCAACCATTAAATGTAATACTTGCTTCGAAAAGAAAAGAAAAGAAAAGAAAAGAAAAGAAAAGAAAAGAAAAGAAAAGAAAAGAAAAGAAAAGAAAAGAGAAAAGAAAAGAAAAGAGAAAAGAAAAGAAAAGAAAAGAGAAAAGAAAAGAAAAGAAAAGAAAAGAAAAGAAAAGAAAAGAAAAGAAAAGAAAAGAAAAGAAAAGAAAAGAAAAGAAAAGAAAAGAAAAGAAAAGAAGCCAGGAAAGCCAGGAGACAAGAGACAAAGAGGGAAGAATATTCCAGGCAAGGGGAACAGCCAGAGAAAATGCTTGGAATTGTGTCTTGTGGGAGGAACAGGAAGGAAGCCAATGTCATTGAATCTTAGAGTTTGGGGTAGGGTGTAATGTGATAGACTGGAAAGGGACTGGGGTAGGGTAGCTCATAAAGAACTTCGAACAATTAAAAGAGAATTTTGTATTTTTATCCTGGAGGTGACAAGGAGCTACTGCTGTTTATTAAGGAGAGGAGTGATATGGTCATATGTGCACTTTAGGAAAATCACATCGACAGATATGTGGAGGATATACATAAGTTATCTCCTTTAATCCTAGTAACAACTCTACAAGAAGAGTAGATTATTTATTAAGTCACATTTACAGATTTTAAAAAACTGAGGTTGAAGAAGTATAAGTAATTTGCCCAATATAACACAATCAATAAGGTTCAAAGTACTGTTGTGGAGTTGTTTTTCAGTCTTGTCCAACTTTTCATGGCTTCAATTTGGATTTTTCTTGGCAAAAATACTAGAATGGTTTGCTTTTTTCTTCTCCAGATCATTTGACAGATGAGGAAACTGAGGCAAATGGGATCTACACAGCTACTTACTGTCTGAGACTAGATTTGAACTCAGGTCTTCCTGATTCAAGTCCTGCATACACATACACACACATATACACTTATACATGTATACATATGGTCTCAACACATAGAATATTTAATTTAGAGATGAGAGATGGTTAAAATATTGTTTCCATCACTTTTCACTTTACTTATGTGACTTTGGGGAAGTCATTAAATCTCTTTGTCAAATGAGGGAATTGAACTAGATGTCCCACGAGGTCCCTACCAATGCTAAATTCATGATCCTAGTGTCTACTAAATTGTAGAGATTTATGACTTCTGCATCAGTGGTGGCACAAACCCGAACCAATAAAATCTAAGGGCCCTGAACCGTGAGAACAATATAATTGCTCAGACCCTCTCCTTCTTCTCTAACTTTTTTTTCAGTTGTAAGTAGGATTCCTATTTACATCTATTTCCATTTTTGGAATAAATTCTCTGTCATGGTTTCTTAGTTAAATTACAGTGTGGAATGGAGGATGGCAAGACTTTAAAAATCATATATCTTATTAAATACTGCTATGATTTTTTTCCTTGCATAAAGTCATTTTATCTACTTTTCATAATATTTAATGTGTATGACAGTTGGCAACCACAAATAGGAAAAGTTTGTATGCAGCTACTAACAAAATTCCATAATCTAATCTTTAATATTTTGCCATGGATTATGCAGAAACTTATAATTATGATTTACCTTTGATTCACCTCATCTTTACTTTATCTCATGTTAAAGCATAATCAAAATCAGGAGGTTTCAAATACTATGCTGCAAATCCCCTTCTTAAAATTCCTATTCAGTGGTCTTCCAATTTTCATTTTCTCTGCCTTTTCTTATTATATTAAATCCTGATATCTGAAAATGGAACCATACAGTAGCATTAAGCATGTTCTTTTAAATTCAGATCTTATCTCTTCTTCCTGGATTTTTTTTACTCTATATTTTCGAAACCCCAGTCTGCTTGCAATTAGACTTCTAGGATGTTATTGTACTATAAAGTAAATGCCATTATTGTTGTAGAAATGATTCACTCTGCTTTTTTGCACTGTTCAGATATTCTGCTGAGATGCCTGATACAACTCTCATTCCCATTCTTTAATTATAATTTTAGTTATTTTCTAGTTTACTTTTTAAAGTTAATTATTCTTTCCTATCAAATCAAAAAATGCTCTAAGAATAATCATGTTTATTAATAAGATTAATAATATCCTCCTCTTTTTTTTGGTTATGCTCCCAGATGAAAAGTGGTAGCAATTTTGTTCTTTCCAAACCCCAGGGCTCCCTAAGATGCTAAACAAAGTGCTACTCAGAGCAATACTTCCCAGTAATATCCCTGAACTGATATTTCTGTGAACAAAAAGTTGCTTTCTTGTCTGTTCAGTTAATAGTGATCATGAGGGTCATAGTCATATAATGATGGGCCATTGTTCTCCTTGCTTCTCATACTGTTCATACATGATCTAAATGGAGAATTGAGGAAAGTTTGTTCTGTATAGGAAGTAGTATGGTACAGGGGAAAGTAAATTGGTTCTCAAGGCAGAGGACCTGGGTTCAGATGTTTACTTTTGATAAATACAATCTGTGTGACATTGGTTAAAACACTTAATCTTTCATACTCTGTTTCCTCAATCTATAAAATGGTAATAATAATAATAATAATAATAATACCTTTCAAATTGTTTTGAGTATTAAATTGTTTTGCAAATGTCAAAGCACTATATAATTTCTAGCTATTTTTTATAATTATTAAACATCACTGGGCTTCATCTTCCCCAACTACAAAATAAGAGGCTTGGACTGAAAATGCTCTTAGGCCTTTCTAATTCTAGAACTATGATCCTTTAGATAGGGATAGGAACTAGATCCATGTTTGCATTGGTATATAGAATTCCAAGATGAAGAAATTCTTTCTATTAGTACAGTTCATCTCCTCAGCCTACATTCCAGAGCACTAAAATGTTAAATGACCTCTGTAGGGTCAAGAGGATGCTATATATCAGAGGCTCGAACCAATGCCTTCATGACTCCAAAGTCTACTCTATTCCCAAAACCATACTGCCTTTCACGAATAAAAAAGAATTTTGGATTTGACTTATTGGATCACTTAGCAGCAATTTCCCTCTTTGTTTTGAGTGCATTGTTAGACACAATAGCCTTGTCTAAAAGTTCCAACTACTTAGTTCCACTACTTCCCAGAGCCATAACTGGAAATTTTGTCTCCTGAGGCTATTTGATGCCAGAAATGAAGGAAAACCCTCCAGGTACCACTTTTTTTGGAGAGATACTTCAAGTCACCAAAAGGCCACAATGGAGGAGCTATGTGCAGTTACTTTTTTGCTCATTATTCTTACTAACAAGGTGATAAATTCAGTTGTTTCTATGCTACAGAAGTACAAGTGCTGTCATTGACCTTTAAATTCTGGCACCCAGGGACAAAATCCTGGTCAACCCATCTTATTCAGAGTTTTCTGCTACTTGGTTGATTTAAACATCTGAGCAAAAAACCAGAGTAATATAAGAGTGTTCTCTTTACAGAACTCCAATTTCTGGAGCATCATTTGGAGAATCAATATTGCATATTGAATAATTATGGACTCCATCTCCTAATAGTCAGTCTTAAAAGTGAAAAATCAGTTTTATTTGGCCTAGAGGACACTTACACACACAACAAATCTCACAGATTTTTACACTCAGTTGACTAATTTGGGCTCTTAAATACATAGCTGTACAATTGGCTGATCTTGAATACAAATAATCATTTATGAATAAAATTATCTATCCATATTCCATTCCCTCAGAATGTTTGCATTCATTCTCATTATCCTAATTAACACTGGGATAAGCCTTGCTTTGTTCCTTGGTCAGCTGTGTTCTTAGCATAGGCAACTTCCCATGGCAGATGGACTTGGAGTTAGGAAAACTTGGGTTCAAATCCAAGGATCAGTGTGATCTTGGAAAAGTTCAGAAATAAACCTTGGGCAGCTCTCTCTAAAATTTATTGACTAAATCATAGTCAGATTATAATCTGCATCACAATCCTTGTTTGTTGGTTTTAAGGTAACATTTTATTAATATCTTTTGTTTTTATATTACCTGTATTTTCCTCCCTGAATTTTGTTGATGTATTGACTTTATGGTAATCTTTAAGTCTGAATTCAACTGTTTGTTGGATTTCATTCACCTCCTTGGATAAAACTGTTGTGATCTGTAATTATCTCATATAAAGCTGATCCTATGAAGTTTTGAAGATAGTCTCTGAAGAACTGTAAATAATAACTAACTTTTCAATAGGAAATATTATATTATAACAATTGGATGTCCAAAATCCAAGTAAACAGTAAAGTCTGCCAAAGGTCTAATATCTCAGAACTTGAGTCTTCCATCTTTGCCTCTTATTTCTCTATAGGTTTGTATATGATTTTTCTCTATTGTGCTGGCTTTTTATCACACTATCTGAATATCCCTCCTTTCTTCCCTTCCTCTCTACTCCTACCTTCTGAGAAAAAAAGGGACCTTAACCTATAGGAAGCTTTGTAGTACCTGGTGCAACAGCCCCTCCCAAAGTAGCACCATTGTCTTTTCCCAGCATTTTCTGTTAGACAAAAGAAAAGCAGATATGGGAGAGAAAAAAGGACTCCACTATCAAAAAGGGCAATTGTCAGTACAGATATACATATGTACATACATATGTACAATAAATAATATTCCAAATATAGATCTACTTCCTCTTCTCCTTGAGAGTTTTCACTTGTAACAAATCAACACACCAATTGAATCTGACAACCAATGCAATGCTCCATAACCATCGTGACACAGCTCTATGTATAGAAAAGGAGCAGGTAGTTTTTCTCAAATCTTCTTAAATGCCAATCTTAATAATAATGATTACAGGGGGCAGCTAGGTGGTGCAGTGGATAAAGCACCGGCCCTGGAGTCAAGAGTACCTGGGTTCAAATCCGGTCTCAGACACTTAATAATTACCTAGCTGTGTGGCCTTGGGCAAGCCACTTAACCTCATTTGCCTTGCAAAAAAAACCATAAAAAAATAATAATGATTACACACTGCTCAGTTTGGGAAAGGGAGACTTGTTCTTTCTGATGTAGACATTGTTGGAGTCATTGTGTCTATTGAATTCATGGTTCTACTTAATTCACTTTTCATTAGTTCATACAAATCTTCCAGAGTTCCCATGTATTCTTTATATTCTTCTCCAGGATCACTGCCTTGTCATAGCAGAGGGTCTTGCATAATTCAATGAAAATTTGAGTTATGCTGTGTAGGGTTACCCTGCAGGTTACCCTGTAAAGGTGATAGTTCTAACAAAAGACGATCCATCAGAGGAGATGGCAAACCACTCCAGTATCTTTGCCAAGAAAACCCCATGGACAGGATTAAAATCAATGATGTCTAAGAATGAGCTCCTCAAGATGAGAGCCTGGCATGCTGTGATTCATGGGGTCAAAAAAGTGAGAACAACTGAATAACAACAATAACTTTTTATGAATCTCTGCAGGGAAAGAGTTGTTCAAAATATAGCTCTGGAGGATTCTGGGAAATGTAGCCTTCACAGAGATAACGCTTTCTTCCCATCCAGAAAGACATTAGAAAATTTACAAAGAAGTAGCATGAAGGAGGGGTTAGTAGGAACAGTGGGAACCACCAAAGATAGGCTTCAGCTTACACTTTGGGCGAGCAGGAAAATAAAATGATGACTAGAACAGGAAATAAGATTGAGGATTGAGGTGCTACAGTTTGCCTGTGGTAGCTAATACCTGATCCCAGGCAGCTATCTCCACTTTTAGCAACTACAATGGATATCTGAATTGGGATATCTCCCAATGATTGATGATTTTCCATTTAGGAGAATGGGTACAAGAAATAAGAAGTGGTTATTTTTATTTTTTTTTCTATTTGAGTTAGAAATCACTCCAAGAGAAGTTTGGGATTACACCCAAAGGGTAACAAAAATGCGCATACCCTTTGATCCAGCAATATCACTACTGGGTCTATACCCTGAAGAGATGATGAAAAAGGGTAAAAACATCACTTGTACAAAAATATTTATAGCAGCCCTGTTTGGGGTGGCAAAGAATTGGAAATCAAGTAAATGTCCTTCAATTGGGGAATGGCTTTACAAACTGTGGTATATGTATGTCATGGAACACTCTTGTTCTATTAGAAACCAGGAGGGATGGGAATTCAAGGAAGCCTGGAGGGATTTGCATGAACTGATGCTGAGCAAGATGAGCAGAACCAGAAAAACACTGTGCACCCTAACAGCAACATGGGCGTGATGATCAACCTTGATGGACTTTCTCATTCCATCAGTGCAACAATCAGGGACAATTTGAAGCTATCTGCGATGGAGAATACCATATGTATACAGAGAAAGAATTGTGGAGTTTGAACAAAGACCAAGGACTTACCTTTAATTTAGGGAAAAAAAAACGGATATCTTATTATGTAATCTTGCTCTCTTATACTTTATTTTTCTTCCCTAAGAATATCATTCTCTCTCATCATATTCAATTTGGATCAATGTATACCATGGAAACAATGTAAAGATTGTCAAATTACCTTCTGTGGAGGGTGGGGGGAGGGAAGTAAGATTAGGGGAAAAATTATAAAACTCAAATAAAATTTTTAAAATAAAAAGAAATCACTCCAAAATTGTTTTATTCCATCTTTTAAAGCCATGTCTGTGCCTTCTGTTTTAATTAGTACCAATACTGGCCTTCTCTATATAAAACTAAGATTGTTCTGAACAGCTTTTCTATTCAACTATGTCCTTAGGTTTGAACAGGATGGCTAGAAGGGAAAGACTATACCAGAATGTAGAAAAGAAGATACTTGTCCAACTCATTGGCTAAATCATTAAGCGTTTTTTTTAAATTCTAACTAGTAATTCTGAGATAAAAATGAGACAAAATCTTGTTTAGTTTTTGTTTTTGCAAGGCAGTGGGGTTAAATGACTTGCCCAACAACAAAAATGAGCATCCCCTTTGACCCAACAATACCACTACTGGGTCTATACCCTGAAGAGATGAGGGAAAATGGTAAAAACATCACTTGTACGAAAAATATTTATAGCAGCCCTGTTTGTGGTGGCAAAGAATTGGAAATCAAATAAATGTCCTTCAATTGGGGAATGGCTTAGCAAACTGTAGTATATGTATGTCATGGAACGCCATTGTTCTATTAGAAACCAGGAGGGACGGGAATTCAGGGAAGCCTGGAGGGATTTGAATGAACTGATGCTGAGTGAGATGAGCAGAACCAGAAAAACACTAATGTTCAAACTTGAAGGATTCACTCAGTGCAACAATCGGGAACAATTTTGGGCTATCTGCAAAGGAGAGTGCCATCTTTATCCAGATAAAGAGCCATGGAGTTTGAACAAAATTCAAGGACTATTCCCCTTTAATTTAGGGGAAAAAAACAGATATCTTATTGTCTGATCTTGTTATGTCTTATACTTTTTGTTTCTTCTTTAAGGATATGAATTCTCTCTCATCACACTCAATTTGAATCAATGTACAACATGGAAACAAAGTAAAGACTGACAGATTGCTTGCTGTGGGGTGAGGGGTGGGGGGAGGGAAGTAAGATTGGGGGGGAAAATTGTAAAACTCAAATAATATCTTTAATAAAAAGAAAAGGAAAAAAAGAAAAAAAATTATTTGCCCAAGAGCACACAGCTAGGTAATTATGAAGTGTCTGAGGCCGGATTTGAAATCCTGACTGCCAGGTTGTGCTCTATCCACTGCGCCACCTAGCTACCCCCAAAATGAGAGATAATCTTATAAATTAGATTCTTTTTTAAAATTTCATAAACTTCCTAAGAGACAAAACTAAAAGGATCCCTCAAGCTAAAACAAGGCAGAACACCATTTACCCTCTTGAATAAGGCTAGGACTTCATTTCTTCTTTTCTTACTCAATCCTTCCTTCTCCCATACATGAACAGGGACAGTTCTCTGAAAGGATGAATCTAGTGTGATGACTAGCAAGTGGGAACCACCCAATGGAAATAGATAAAAGAGGGAGTGGTAAAGTTTTGAACATTCCAAGGATGGGAGACTGAGGAAGGGAGGGAGGTATATCATTTTCACCTTCCACCTGAAGCCTGTATTCACACAGAAAAAGAAAAGCCTATGCTCATAAGAAAACATGCATCATTTCTTGTTGATGCCATAAAATACCATTACATTCATATTCTACCACTTGTTTATCCATTCCCCAAGGGATGGCTTCTATTTTATTTCTAGTTCTTTGTCACTATAAAAAAGTATTATTATTATTATTATTATTATTATTATTATTATTATTATTATAAATAATTTGGTGAATATTGGGATTCACTGAATTTTTAGGACCTTTATTTCAACCTTTGACCTTTTTGTAGAATATATATATATATATATATATATATATATATATATATATATACAGAATATATACAGAATATATTTGTTGGGAGGCTCAAATGAGATAATGGATGTAAAGCATTTTACAAACTTCAAAATGTTATGAAAATACAGATGATTACTATTAGTATTATTACTAATAATAATAGCCTCCAGTCACCAGTACTCCAGTTTAGGGATGACTTCATTCCCTGAGACTTCTCCTGTATCTGGGGCTCAAAACATTCCCTAATAAATTTCTAGTTTTAGAACAAATGGGTTTTTAAAACTTAATAGTATTTCATTTTTCTAATCACATGTAAAGACAATTTTCAATATTCATTTTTTGTCAGATTTTGAGTTTCAAATTTTTCTCCTTCTGTCTCCCTTTCCCCCTCCTCAAGGCAACAAGTAATCTGATGCAGAGTATATATATATATATATATATATATACATATATATATATATGTGTGTATGTGTGTGTGTGTGTGTGTGTGTGTGTGTGTGTGTGTGTGCAGTGTCAACCAGGAAGAACCAGACTCTGATCCTCTGATCTGTGGGAGGTCAGAGCCAAACAGAGCAGGCATGACAACATCATAACTTGATAGCAATTATATAAAAGCTATTTCTACACTAGTCACATTGTAAAAGAAAAAATAAACAAAAGGGAAAAAATAAAAAATGACAAAAACGTGAAAATAATATGCTTCAATCTGCATTCATCATCAGTGCTTTGATTCTATCAGTTCTTTCTCTGGATGTGGATAGTACTTTCTATCACAAGTCTTTTGGAATTGTCTTGAAGATCATTGTACTTCTGAGAAGAACCAAGTAATCATAGTTGATCATCACATAATGTTCCTATATACAATGTTCTCCTGATTCTGTTCCCTTTACTCAGTTTTTAAGTTTTTAAAGGGGGTTTTTTGGTGAAATCCTCCTAGCACAATAATATTTCATTACATTCATATAGCACAACTTATTCAGCCATTTCCCTGTTTCCAATTCTTTGCCACCTCAAAAGGGTTATGATCTCTTTGATACACATCTACTAGTAGTATTGCTGTATCAAAGGTTATGTACAGTTGGCCCTTTGGGCATAATTCCAAATTGCTATCTGGAGTTGAATCCATTCACAATCCCACCAACAATGCATCCCAATTATCCAAATGGGTGTTTTTAAAACAGTAAATAAAACAGCTCTCAAACCAGAAAACAGAAGCAAGGAAGTTTTCACTTGACCTTTACATAGCAGAACTGACTATCTCAAGAAAGTCTATGACAGAGGGAACACTACATATGTCTTAAAAAAAAGATATCAATAATCATAGGAAAGAACTGGAAGCTGAACACTGATAAGGAAATATACCTATCTCTTTTGACAAAGAGCTGATAGATTATAGACATCTCCTTATTTTTCCATGTACTCATTTGAACTTCTTTGGCCTTTCCAGCAATCCCATATCCCTCTTCCCCAGCTTTTCATCTTCACCTTTTAGATTGTAAACTCTTTAAAGATAGGTGTTGTCTTTCTTTTTTTCACGTTTTTTTTTATTTTAACAGTTTAGTATAACACCTGCTAAGCATAGTAGATGCTTAATAAATGCTCCTTAATTGATGATTGCCACACTCAAAGAATTAAATATAAAATTACAAAAATAACTACAAAGTGTCAATTACTTACTAGTTATGTAGAATGAAAGAGTTTCAGTGTGGTATAATGGGACTTCAGAGATTATCTTGTACCAGTTACTCCTACAAGAGAAATACCCTTTTTATAGGCACATATTGTCAGATATGGCTGGTGTGCTTTGTTGATTCCTTAGTTACACTTGAGAATTCTATTGGAGAACAGGAGTGGGGTAGGGAGTATCTGTGAATGACTGTTAGAACTGAAAGGGAAAAAAAAGTCTTAATATAACATTTGTTTAAAAAAAAAGCACAGAAGCCTAAGTGAGAAGCTGTGACTTATTCTATTCATATTAGGTTTTATTTGAGACTATTTTTTATTTTCAAGATCATATCAGTAACTAGACTTTAGTCTATAGATGAGTAATCCTTTTTATTTATTTTTATTTTTAAATATTTTATTTGAATTTTACAATTTTTCTCCCAATCTTACTTCCCTCCCCCCACCCCACGGAAAGCAATCTGTCAGTCTTTTTTTTTGTTTGTTTCCATGTTGTACATTGATCCAAATTGAGTGTGATGAGAGAGAAATTACATACTTAAGGAAGAAACAATATAAGAGATAACAAGATCAGACAATAAGATATCTGGGGTTTTTTGTCTAAATTAAAAGGAATAGTCCTTGAACTTTGTTCAAACTCCACGGCTCTTTCTCTGGATACAGATGGTATTCTCCACTGCAGACAGCCCAAAATTATCCCTGGGTGTTGCACTGATGAAATGAGAAAGTCCATCAAAGTTGATCATCACCCCCATGTCACTGTTGGAGTGTGCAGTGTTCTTCTGGTTCTGCTCATCTCACTCAGCATCAGTTCATTCAAATCCCTCCAGGCTTCCCTGAATTCCCATCCCTCCTGGTTTCTAATAGAATAATAGCGTTCCATGACATACATATACCACAGTTTGCTAAGCCATTCCCCAATTGAAGGACATTTATTTGATTTCCAATTCTTTGCCACCCCAAACAGGGCTGCTATGAATATTTTTGTACAAGTGATGTTTTTACCCTTTTTCATCATCTCTTCAGGGTATAGACCCAGTAGTGGTATTGCTGGATCAAAGGGTATGCTCATTTTTGTTGCCCTTTGGGCATAGTTCCAAATTCAGATAGATGAGTAATCCTATCAGAATCATTGTGAGTTTAAGAAACAAACTGGAGAGTCTGTGGGATTTGGACAAACACAAACCAAGAAAATTACAAATTGTGACTGATCAGTCATCTCCTTAGATTAAAAATCTAGAGTGGCATGAAAAGAGGAATGCTAGAGAGAGAGGAAGGGTTCAAATAGTTAATGTCTGCACATAGGCAAAGGGACTGAAAACTCAGGACTGAGATCACTGCTTACCTGCTTTCACACTCAGGCCACTAGCTCTGGCTTGCAGTGATATATGGTGTATTGTCCTAATACAGAACCCCTCATCAGCATCATACCTGCCCTATAAGAATTCCCCTCTGTACTCACAAATGTGAGTGTGAACTCATGACATGTGCATCTCTATTCCAAATAAATAACCTTGAGACTTTTTTTAAAAAATCATAGAATAAGAGCTGGAAACAACCTTAGAGATAATCTAATCTAACTCTTTCCAAGGACCAAATCAGGAATTTGAAGTCCAGAAAAGTAAGATGAATGTCATAGAGGTGGTAAGCAGCTGAGGTAGGTTTTGGACCTTCCAACTACAAAGCTGTCTAATTGTACCTACTCAAAGAATTAAATATAAAATTGCAAAAAATATCTACAAAGTGTGAACTACTTACTAGTCATATAAAATCAAAGAGTTTCAGAGTGATGTAGCAGGACTTTCAGTTTACCTAATACAACTTATTCCTATAAGAAAACTCTCTACAACAAGGGTTTTTAGCTCCCATCATAGACCTTTTTGGCAATCTGAGAAAGTCCAAGGATCTCATCTCAGAATAAGGCTTTAGATACATAAAATAAACACACAGGATTACAAAGAAAACCAACTACATAATATATTATATATATATATATATATATATATATATATATAAAATATATAAGTTCATAGACCTCAATCTAAGAATCTTTATATAGAAAACTTTTTCCAGTTTCTAGTTATCAAGGAAATATATTTCTTCAAATTATTTTGTATTTATTTATTTATCTTTTTAGAATTTGAGCTCCTTGAAGGCAGATAATGTTTTATTTCTCTTTTTATAGTCAGTGCTTCTCCTATTATCTGGCACATAGTAGGTCCTTGGTAAATAAATAATTCCCTTTTCCAATCATGTCTTATAACTAACTCATTTTTCTCCATTTGAAAAACTGATTCCTATTCCATCACTGCATTCTACTCTCAGAAATTCATTCTTGATGGAGAATTTATACTCTGTGAAATCTGTGCCCTGGATACACATGCTTGCACGATTCTACCAAGCTTTGGTTTGCCTCTCTTCTGTGTAATTCCTTCCATTTGTTTCAATAAAAGATGGATGCCATCAGAACTCATAAAACCACTGGTGACATAATGATATATAGAAGTCACAGCTTAGTCACATTATTGTAACTGGTCCAGGGTGCCGTTTGTGAGAGAATGTCATACCATTGTGGTCCACTCATGTGATTAAACTAATCATTGAATCTGGAAAAACTGACTTGTTCCTCACCAAAATACTTAGAGATCTGAATTAGCAAAAATAGAATATATAATTCTATAGTCAGAATTAAAATGCAAGACACTCCTTAACCTCCCTTTCAGAAAGATCAATTCTCAAGGCAGGGGAAAAAAATCCTCTTAGCTTCTGTCACTTAGTGTCACTCAGACTCTTAGGAAGCATATAGCTTACAGTGAGGCTAGACTTCCCTGCCACATCTGCCCAGCACATTTTTAATACTAAATGGGGGGAATATATAATCTGGAGTTTATAGATCCTCATAGCATTCATAAATAAATATTTTAGGGTCTGTGAACTCAGATGGGAAAAAAATCACGTCTTTATTTTCACTAATGTTATCAAAACTATTATTTCCTTTAATTAGAAACGTAGGCAGGTTTGTGCTAGCAAATGTTTATTGATTGACTCTTTGTGGGGAAAATGTATACACCACACATTTTAAAGTTTAATCTTCACCATTAGGACTAGACAATAGACAATAAATCAAATCCTAACTTGAAGCATTTGCAATTTCCAAGATATAAATTCTTGCAATGAACATTTAACAATTGGCTCTCCTGAACCAAAAGAAACTGACTCCAACATACTCCTGATTGTAAGCAATAAAACCATTATTCTGATAAGGGGTCTATAGGTTTCAACAGATAGCCAAAGGGCTGTTCCCCATGAAGGAAGATTCTGGAGCCAGCTCCTACCAGCTGATAAAAGATAATTGTTCAATTTTAATGGGCTCCAATCAGAGTTTGTCTTATTGAATGTCTAGACTTAAGAAAGTAATGGAGAAAATGTTAATAATGTAAGTTAAATTTAAAAGTGTTTCTTGCCATGACACTAAAAGGGTCAAGTAAGTCCAATTCTAGAAACTTTTCAGTGGTTTTTAATCAAAGCAGGTAACTTGTTCAGTTCCTAGGTTTTAGGAAAGGATGACAGTTTATTCAAGCCATATGTGCACAATCTCATCAAATAGAATCAGCCTTTAGAGTAAACAATTTTTGATAAATTTTGATGACAATAGAAGCTAGTAATTGGAGATGGGAATTCTAACAAATCAATTATCTGTATATTTATCTACATCCATGTATATGAAATACATATGCATGTGTGTATGCATGTGTGTGTTTATATACATACACACACATACATACCTAGTTAGAAAGTTATGTGACACAGAAGATAGAATGCCAGGAAGACCTGAGTTCAAATTTGGCCCAATATACCAGTTGTGTGAGCCTGGAACATCATTTAACCTCATTTTCTTCATCAGTAAAATAGAATAATAGCAATACCTACCTCCTAGAGTTGTTGTCAGAATTAAATGAGAAAATAGATCCTAACAGTCCCCCTTTTATGTTATTCAGTCATTTCAATCATATCTAACTCTTCATGACCCCATGTGGAATTTTCTTGGCAAAGATACTGGAGTGGTTTGCCATTTCCTTCTCCAACTCACTTTACAGTTGAGGAAACTGAGGTAAATGGGATTAAGTGACTTGGCCAGGAGGTCAATCTTAAACTCTCTAAAGAACAGCTAGGTTCTCCTTTGGTCGGAGGGTTGGAACTCCCTAAATGATGAAATCACAGGTATAGAATAAAAGAGTTGGAAATTCTAGCAGCTCATACAGATGGCAATGTCCAGGGGTCATCTGGAGAGTCAAGACTAGTACTAAGGAAAGAGATGAGACCTGGATGGAAATTTGGTGGTCATTCAAGGAAGAGGAGCTCCATTGAGAACAGAAGCAGGTCAAGGCTAGAGATCTGGAGGATGCTACAGTTAGAAGGCAGACGACCAAGGAATTATCAAGGTGGGGGGTGGGGATGGTAGTAGAACCAAGACAGTAAGAGATAAAGTTTCAAGATAAAAAGGGTAGGAAATGCTACAGAAAAGTCAAGCAGGATGGGGACTGGAAAAGGACCATATTATTTGACAACAAGGACATCCCCGATTATCTATAAAAAAGTTTCAATTTTAGTCCTTTATTCACTGAAATGACTCCCAACATAATTACAAAAGATCTTTCCCCCCTCCCCTTCCTTCTCTCCCTCTTCCCCCCACCCCATAGGGTTAAGACTTGCCCTGGTGCCCTGCACTTACAGCTAGCAAGTGCCTGAGGTTACACTTGAACTCAAGTTCTCTTGACTCATAGGCCAATGCTCAAACAATTTCTCAATTGTCATATCTGAAGACCTTTCTTCATCCTTCACCACTCTTCTTTGTTTTCAGACAGCACTTTTCCTGGTTCAGCTTTTACATAATTAACCACTAACCATGGATATGTCATTAGAGTTCTGTCCTATGCCTTCTCCTCTTCTCCCTCTGTAATATTTTGTTTGGTGATCTCATCATCTTCCCTGGATTTAATACTGATGATTCTCAAATCTACTTTTCTAGGTCCTACTTCTCTGCTGATCACCAATCTCATATCTCTAAATACCTATTAAATAGCTCAAACTAAATACCCTTCTGACAATGTTCACCCCCTCCCCAATAAATAGCAGTGCCTCCCCATCACCTCTAGTTCTCTGTTTGGCACTCAAACTCACCCATAACTTGGATCCCCCACCTTCTCTTTTTACTCTTACATTTAATATTTCGACACTTTTTAATACAGCAACACTGACATCCTTACTGTTCCCCAAAGAAGACGCTCCATCTTTCAGTCCTGGGAATTTTTTTCTATTTGTCTTCCTTGTCTGAAATGCTTTTCCTCTTCATCTAACCCTCATGGCTTTCCTATTTTCTGGTGTATCTCCTCTATTAATTGTTTTCTATTTATCATATATAGGACAGCTAGGTGATGCATTAGGATTGGAATCAGGAAGACTTCAGCTCAAATCCAGCTTCAGAACCTAGCTGTGTTACCTTGGGCAAGCCACTTAGCCTTTGCCATTAGAGAAGGAAATGGAAAACCATTCCAGTATCTTTGCTAAGAGCACCCGATGTCAAACAGGTCCATGTATGTTAAAAAGAAGCAGACATAACTGAATAACAATTTATCATCTCTCTCTCTCTCTCTCTCTCTCTATATATATATATATATATATATAGAGAGAGAGAGAGAGAGAGAGAGAGAGCTTTATAACTTTAGACAAGTTACTTGTCTTTTTGTCCCTGTTTCTAAATCTATTGAAAATAAGAGAATGAGGTGTAACATGGACCCTGAGAAGATAAAAATCCATACAAACATAGTATATTCATGGGAGGCAGGAATACTAAAAAGCAAAAACATCAGGAAATACCTCTTGGAGGTAGCCCTTCAACCAAAAACTAAAGGGAACTGGAGATTTGAAGAAGCAGAAATAATAAGGGAGAGTAGCCCACCATTCCACAGGTACAACTTATGTAAAGGTAATGGAGATGGATTGTTGCATACAGAGAATAACAACACATGGACCTGTTCAGCTAAAATTAGAGTACATGAGGAAGATTAATGTCTGAAACTATAACCTAGAACAGGAGCTCTCAACCCAGGGTCTGTGAACATGAGTGGGGAAAAATACATCTTGATTTCAATAAAATTGGCTTCCTTTATAAGCCTATTCAGGACATCTAGGTGGCAAAGTAAAAAGTGCAGGGATCCAGGAAGACTGTCTTCATGAGTTCAAATCTGACCTCAGACACTCACTGACTGTGTAATCCTGAGCAAATTCCTCATAAAAATGAGCTGGAGAAGAAAATGGAAAATCATTTCAGTATCTTTGCTAAGAAAGTCTCAAATGGAATCCCAAAGAGTTGGATATGACAAAATATACATACAGGTAGGACTGTAATCTTATGCATTTTATTTTATGCATTTATAACCATTGTTCAGAGAAGGGGTACACCAGCTTCACCAGACTGCCAGAGGAGTCCATAGCATAAAAATGATTAAGAATCCCAGACCTAGAACCAGATTGTAAGACTAATGTCAGAGTAATTTCTTCTTTTATTCTAGAGGTGACAGGGAACAAAGAAAGTCATTGACAAAGACTTTCTTCTATACACAATGCTCTCCTGATAGTAAGTGCTTTTCTTTAGATGATACAAAAGCAGTGCACTTAATTCTGACAGTCATCACCTAATTTTTCTGGACATGGATTACAGTGAAATCCTACTCCAGGTTCTTGGTCCTAGCAGGCAGTCAATTGTACCCTGAAGCTAGGAGACAGATCCCCCTTTTCATTTTTTCCTAGTTTGAGTAACTACAGATGTTGTTCATCTATCCTTTGCAAAAGGAAACAAGAAGCTCCCATTTTCATTACCTATTTCTAATATTGCAGCAGTAAACACAGACAGGCCACTCAGGAATTCCAACATTTCCTCTCACATCATTGTAGTGAAGAAAAAGGTCTCCTTTGGAAACGATGCCAGTCCTCAAAGGGATTAAATGGATTAAATTTTGAACTGAGTGATTGGAGAAGGGATTCGGCTACCTACAAGGCAGGACCAGGCAATTATTTTGGCTGGAGTGTCAATAAATATTTGCTTGCTGCTTGGGGGGCTGTTTTCTAAGTTCTTTAGAGTTCCAAGGGGGCTCCCCAAACAACTACCTGATTGTAAGGTAAATTTCAGTGAGCAGATGTTCCAGTCAACTCTTCCTCATGTTCTCCCCAGACAGCTACTTGGACCTAAAACTGATCTCAAGTCATTCTTAGTCTCTAAGACCTCTTGAGAATTTCTAAAGGGTTAAGATCTCATATAGATCATAGACATAAAATAGAAAGTAATTGTAGAGATCATTTAACATAAGCCCCTTATTTTACAGATGAATAAACTGACTCCAGGAAAAGCTAAGACACTTTTCCAAGGTCACTTAGACTGTGAATGACAATGCCAGGACTTGACTAACTCGAGAATGAAGGACCCTTTGATTGTACCACAGGGCTTCCCTAAAAAAACCACGCACCATTCTGAGTTCCAGTCTATGGTGAATCCTGAGCCAGGAATGAATGACCAAGACCCTGACTGAAGTCAGTCCATTAGTCAACTCATAATTGCTAAGCAACAATATGTACTGAGGAGTGGGTAAATAAAGAAGGTAAAAGATAGTTCCTACTCTCAAGGAGTTCACAATCAAATGAGGTGACAACTGCAAACAATTTTGTTCCTGTATCTGAAACAAATAATCTCAGTGACCACCCCTTTGGGAAGAGTGAGCCAGTCATTCTGAGAACTGCCTCCTTTGCCTAAGCAAGTGTGAACTCTAAATGGCAGAGAATCCATGAATTTCAATTGATCCTATTTCTGGAGAGAAAATTAAAATTAAAGGATATAGGAGAATAGTGAGCTTCAAGGGTCTCAGCAAGTATTTAATATATTTATTATCAATCAGTAAATACTTATTAAATGTCTATTATGTAATAGACACAGTGTTAAGCAATGGAAATATATAGAAAGGTTAAAAAAAAGTCTGATCTTGAAGAGCACACAGTCCAATGGGGAGGTATGTAAACAATTATGTATGAACAAGATAGAAACAAGCTAATTTTCTTCTCAAAAGGAAGGCATTATGATTAAGGAGGATTGGGGAAAAGATCGTTTTAGAAGCTGAGACTTTAACTAAGACTTGAAGATGCCAGGGAAGCAAGAGATCAGAGACATGAAAAGGAGAGTATCCTAGGAGCTAAGTCAGCCATTGAAAATATTGGGAAGGAAGATGGTGTGACAAGTGAAAACTGCAGAGGACCTGCCAGGGAATAAGGTAGAAGAAGACTTGAAATGCAGGAAGAAGCCAAGTTATAAAGGCTTTAAAAGACAAATAGAAAGTTTTATATTTGATCCTGAAGATGATAGGGAACTACTAGAATTTACTAAGTAAAAGGTGACAGGATCAAACCTGTGCTTTAGAAAGGTCAGATTGTTATTTGAATGGAGGATGAATTGGTACAGGCAAAAATGTGCCAAGGAGACCGCCAGCAAGTCAGTGCAGTGGTCCAAGTATGAGGTGATGAGGGTTTGCATCAGGGAGTGACAATGTCAGAAGAGAAAAAATGGATGGAAAATGTTGCAAATGTAGAAACTACGGAACATGTCAATTAACTGAATTGGGGAGAGAGTAAGGAGTTGAAGATGACACCTTAATTAGGAAAGCTGGGTGACTAGGATAAGGGTACTCTTTACAGTAGCAGAGAAATTGGGAAGAGGAGAGAGTTGTGATAGGAAAAGGGAAGATAATAAGTTGAGATTTAGACATATTGAGTTTAAGATAAGTATAAAAGATGCAGTTTGAGATGTCCAATAGTTGGAAATATGAAACTGGAGATCAGGAAAGAGGTTAGGCTTGTAGATTAGTGTTGTTCAGCCATTAAGTTATGTCCAATTCTTAATGATTACATTTTGGAACTTTTCTTGGCAAAGATACTAGAGTAGTTTGCCATCTCCTTCTTCAGCTCATTTTACAGATGAGGAAACTGAAGCAAATAGGGTTAAGCAACTTAACCCAGAAACACACAGCTAGTAAGTAAGGTCAAATTTGAACTCAAGATGAGTCTTTCTGACTCCAAACCCAGCACTCTATCTACTGTCCCTAACTGCCCCTAAAGCAACATATATCTATATGGTTGGGCATAGCCAGGCAGGGTACATTTTCTCCTTAAAGTCCCAAAGCAAAGTGAGATTTGAGGAGTTTCTTCTCTACTGCCATCAGCTCAAGCACCCAGTGGCTATTGCACTCTAGTTCCATTTAAATCTACTTAACATCAATTAACTTTTACAAACTACATTTACCTCCAAGATATAAGAACAGAAGGATATACATTTCCTCCAAGCACCTTAGGGGCCCATTTTCTTTTCTCCCACCTGATCTTTGGGAGAAGCAGATTCATTTTTAGCTCAGTTCCTACCTAACATTGGTCCCACCAAGATCACATTCAGATGCAGCATGACTGCTTCATCTCAACTAGAGTCGGTCTGGGTCCCAAAGGTCACTCCCCTATCTTCAAGGCTGATCTGGCTGTAAAATCCATCTGCTTGGATACTGTTTTCCTGATATTTTGAAACTTTCAAGATCAGAACCTCCAATCCCTTCCCCTAGAACAGAAAAGCATGAATGTTAAGGCAGGCCCTGTATTCACAGGCCATGTGAACTCAGAAGGAAAAAGCACTAGGCCTCTCACCTTACATCATCATATCTCAACAGATACCACCAATGAAGGTGTAAAAACAAAGAGCAAAACTGCCAAACTTTCCTTGAAGAAGGAAATGGCATCACTTCAATATCTTCACCAAGAAAATTCCAAATGGGGGCACAAAGTCAAATGCAATTGAAATTACTGAACAACAAAAGAACAGCCAAAGACAACAAGAGAGCATTCTGCTAAGCACTTTACAGCTATTATCTCATTTGATCCTGACAACAACCCTGGGGTATAGGTACTCATATTATCTTCATTTTACAGTTGAGGAAATTGAGGGAAACATAGATTAAATGACTTGACCAAAATCATACAATTAATAAGTTTCTGAGTCTGAATTTGAACTCAGGCCCACCATTTTATGTTTCTGGTTCACTGCCAATCAAAGAGATGGCATCATGTGGTTAGAAGACTGGAACCAGTCTGTATTTATCTGATTTGCCTCCAGAGCATACATAAGGAAGCTATTTTTGTTTTTGCTGAGTTATTTTCAGATATATCCCACTCTTTGTAACCCCTGAAGTTTTCTTGGCAAAGATACTAGAGAAGTTTGCCACTTCCTTCTCCAGTTCATTTGACAGATGGTAAAACTAAGACAAAGAGAGTGAAGTGACTTGCCCAGGGTCTTACTACAGACAGGTTTGAACTCATGAAGGTGAATTTTCCTTTCTTCGGAACCAGTGCTCTGTCTACTTCGTCATCTCACTGCCCAGGAAAGTCATTAAACAAATATTATTCATTGCTGACTGATCACTAGACAGAGATGGTGGTGAGCTGCAAAGTTATGGCCCAATGCAGTTCCAAAACAATGATGTGTAGGATCACTCAATGACCAAGGAAAAGATATAAATATAGCTGTTGTGATCAGGTTATACAACCTTACAAATAAGAAATTCTGTACAGAGGAGTAGTGATTTAGAAGTGTCATCAGAAAAATGTAAGAAAAGAAGATGAACTGGTAATATAATGAATAAGAGATGACCTAACCTACTTGATTGACACACTGGATGTTCCATTGGTACCACCCATTTGTTGGGAGACCTTGAGGAGAGCCTTTCTGGGCAGGATCCTGATGATCACTGTCTGGGATGACAAAAGCAGGAGTCAAACAGATGTTCTGATGGGATAAGTCATGATCTGTACCATTAAATATAATTCCTACATAAATGACATTGAAAATCTATTAGAGTATTGTAATAGGGGAAGGGGGGCTGGGACAGACATAATCAAAGTGCTATCTCTTTCCCTAAATGTCACTATAAAAATAATAACAATTTATCATATCAGCTTAGTAAAAGACTCTGAAAGAAACTTGGGCACTTGAAAGCATGTTACTGATGTCTTTATAACAGACCTTCCCGCCATTACAATACTCCAATAGATTTGCAATGTCTTTTATGTAGGTATATTTTCTAATGGTACAGATCATGACTTATCCCACCTGAATATCCTGTTTGACTCCTGCCTTTGTCATCCCAGACAGTGATCATCAGGATCCTGCCCAGAAAGACCCTCCTCAAGGTCTCCCAGAAAATGGGTGGTACCAATGGAACTCCAGTGTGTCAATCAAGTTGATTAGGTCATCTCTTATTCATTATATTACCAATTCATCTTCTTTTCTTACATTTCTCTGATGACACACTCTAAACCACTACTATTCTGTAATTTCTTATCTGTAAAGTTATATAATCTAATCATAACAGCTATATTTATATCTTTTCCTTGTTCATTGAGTGATCCTACACTTCACTGTTTTGGAAACTGCATTGGGCCATAACTTTGCAGCTCTAGTAGAATCCTTGGATGAATACTAGTGTGAAAAAAAACAGGGCATTGTTTCAAAGAGAAGCTTAGGGTCATTAAAATAACTTTATAATTTCCCAAGGGCTGTCTAGCCTATTCTCTTCCTTCTGTTTGATTCTAGGATCTCATTACTATGGGCCAGAAATCACAGAAGATGCATGTGTCATGACAGATGCAATAGCACCAAATGGCTTTTAAAGAAATAATTCTCTCTGCATTATTTTTGAGGGGAGAGGGAGAGAGTTCATGGAGGCATGCAAATCTGTCCAGAATTAGACCACCAAGGAATTGGATATATTTGAACTTAAATATTCAATTCTGTAAACATTTATTAAATCTCTCTGTGTTTAAGTCACCAAGCCATATACTGGAATTAAAAAGCTGAAAAGTGATTGCCCTCAAGGAGTTAATAATAATAATAACTGAGATTGATGTGGCACTTAAGGGTTTATAAGAAAATTTTCTTAGTGTAATATATCCTGATTTTGCAGATGAGAAATCTAAATCACAGGCAGGTTAAATGATGTGCCCATGATCACACAGCTAGAAAGTGTAAGAAGCAGGATCCAAAGTCAGATTTCCTGATTCAAAGCAGGATTTCATGCCTATAAAGAAGCATGGTATGAAGTCCACCAGGATAATTGCAAAGGAGAGGTCAGTAAGTGTGATAAGATTATGGAGGAGAAAAAGATCACATTCATCTAGGAAAATCAGAGGTGATTTCATGTAAAAGTGATATCTGAGAGAAGGATTAAAATGAGAAAAGGGGAAAAAAGTCAATTCTGGGAGTGAGGATCAGCCTACATAAATGCATAGAAATGAGAAAAGAACTACTATCATTTATATAGCACTCTATTAAAGGTTTTACAAATATTATCTTATTTGAGCTTCACAACAACCTTGGAAGATAGATGCTAATGTTATCCCTATTTTATAGCTGAAGAAACTGAGGCCAACAGAGATCAAATTATTTGCCCAGTGGCACACAGCTGGTAAGTATATAGAAGATGATGATGATGATATGATGATGATGATGATGATGATGTTCATCCTTCATTCTCCAAGAAGACTAGGACATCAGGGAGGTGATGCCAAGACAAGCATATTAATTGGGGGGGGGCTCTGCTAAGTCACCAGCCTCACTTTCTTCTCCAAAATCATCCGGGGACAGTGCCCAGCTATAAATCAGATGACTGGAGATGGCCCTGGATGTGAAGCAGTCAGGGTTAAATGAGTTTCCCAAGGTCACACAACTAGTAAGTATCTGAGATAAAATTTGAACTCAAGTTCTCCTGACTCCCACTGCACCATCTAAACTCAGATTTTCCTATCTCCAGACCCAGGATTCTATTCACTACACTACCTAGTTGCCAAAGGAGAAAGCACTCTGATTAATACAGTGATTAATGAGGACCTGGTTTCATTCAAATCTCAGTTAAAATTCCACTTTCAAAAGAAAGGTAGAATTCCAATACTCCTTAGCTCTAGTGTCTTCTCTCTACGGTTATTTCAAATTTATTCTGTATATAATTTTTTTGTACATAGATGTTTGCTTTTTGTCTCTGCTACTATACTGTGGAGAGCTGGAGCTATTTTTTATCTTCAATGTTTTCCCAATGCTTAGTACAGTGGTTGGCCCTTAGTAAATACTCAATAAATGCTTTTTGACTTAAATAACTAATGATGAAACATGTTTCCCACCTCTTGGCAGAAATGTTTTAGCATAGAGATGCTAAAAGGGACAGACATATTCATCCAGACCTATATGTCGATTTCTTTTGCTTAACTTACAATTTGTTACAAGGAAAGGAAAGGGAATATGAGTTAATTTGAAGTGATAAATTTGACCCTCTCCTCCCCCAAATAATAGAGCATTTCTAAAATATTTTAATAAATCTATTTATTTATTTTTCCAACTACATGTAAGGATAGTTTTCAACAATAATTTCTGTAAATTTTGAATTCCACATTTTTGTCCCCCATCCCTTCTCTCTCCCCTTGACAGAGTAATCTAATATAGTTTATATGGATATAACTATGTTAACCATATTTCCATATTAATTATGTTGTGAAAGAAGAATCAGAACAAAAAGAAAAAAAACATGAACATGGGGGGAAACATAAACAAATTTTAAAAATTGAAAATAATTTCCTTTGTTCTGCATTTAGACTCTATAGTTTCTTCTCCAGTTAAGAATCTAAGTACCAATCTAAGTACCTATGTACTCATTATATAATTAATAGATTTCTAAAGCATCTAATTACTTTGTATCTAGTATTTAATTAATTGATTACCTTAATAACTAATTATCCGGACACTAAAATACCTGAGGACTAAATAAATTACAAGGGTATATACCTAGGTATCAAAAATCATGTGCATATATGAATATTTATATGCTTAACTATGTACCTTTTTAACCTAAATACCCATGTATTTAAGTACCAGATTACCTGGATTGGAGTACTTTGAACCAGATTTTTAGTTGGAATCAAATTGAAACTATTTAGAGTAGGTTGAACCAGATTTATGTAAATATCTATCTTAAGTAACTATCTATTTTCTTAAATACCTAAATATTTAAATGTTTGTGTACCTGAGTACAAAGCATCTACATTTCTGATTATATGGGTACCTAAGACCTGTACAGTACCTGTGCACATAATACCAGTGTACATTCTTTTTTTTACCAGAACTAATTTGGACAGGTTTGAACTGATTCTAAGTGGTTTGGTTCAGTTTCTACGAGAGAGAGCTGGTTTCAACTGACCTAACCTGGTTTTGATCACTTTTGATTGAATTGAATTGATTTGTTTGGACTGGGCAAGTATTAACTAATTTCAATGAGTTTAAACTGGATTGAATTGAGTTTTGGCAATTTATCAATGGATTAAACCAGATTATTCCTATGTATCTAGGTGACTATATCCCTAATTAACTAATTAAGTGCTTAAGTATCTGACTACCAATCTGTGTACTTAAGTACTAAAATGCCCAAGGTAACTAATTTTCTAAATATGAAGTACCTAATTATTTAATTACCTAAGTACCAAAGTGCCTGAGAATCTAAATACCTAAGTACCTAATTAATTACCTGATAGCATGAATTAATTACTTTAAGTATTGACTGATTTTATCTCCTTGTTGTATGTCCAAGGGACTCTTCAAAAGTCTTCTCCAACACCACAATTCTAGTGTTGATTCTTTCCATATAGTCCAGCTCTCATAGACATATATTGCTTCTGAAAAAAAAAATCATATCTTTGACTATACAGACCTTTGTTAACAAGATGATGTCTCTGCTTTTTAGTATGCTGTCCTGGTTTACCAAAACCTTCTTTGCAAGAAACAAGTGTCTTAATTTCATGGCTGTAGTTGCCATCTGCCATGATCTTTGAGCCCAGTAATATAAAATCTGACACTGCTTCTATTTCTTCTCCTCTATTTGCCAAGAAGTGATGGGACCAATTATAAAGATCTTAGATTTTTTCATTTTTTTAATGTTACACTTATCAGAATGGAATCATCTGCATATCTGAGATTGCTGATATTTCTCCTGGCAACCTTAATTCTAGCTTTTGATTCATCCAACTTGGCATTTCACATGATGTACTTTACATATAAATTAAATAAGGTGACAATATACAGCCTAGTCTTACTCTTTTCCAAACCTTAAACCAATCAGTTATTCCATGTTCAGTTCTAACTGTTGTTTCTTGGCCTGAAAACATATTCCTCAGGAGACAGGTAAGATGATCTGATACTCCCATCTATTTGAGGACTTGCCACATTTTCTTATGATCCACATAGTCAAAAACTTTAGTGTAATCACTGAAATAGAAGTAGATTTTTTTTCTGGAACTCCCTTGCTTTCTCCATAATCCAGCAAATATTAACACTTTGGTCTCTAGTTCCTCTGCCTTTTCAAAAACCAGCTGGCTCTTCCAGTAGTTTGCAGTTCACATATTACTGAAGCCCACCTTGCCAAATCTTAAGCATAACCTTACTGGCATATGAAATGAGTACAGTTATTCGGTAATTTGAACATTCCTTGGCATTGCCCTTCTTTAGGTTTGAAATGTAAATTGATCTTTTCAATTCAGTGATCACTGTTAAGATTTCTAAATTTGCTGATATTTAACCACTTCAGCATCAGTGGTTGGAGCATAGACTTGTATTACTGTGACACTGAATGATTTGCCTTGAATTTGAATGGATATCATTTTTTCATTTTTTTTTTCAGTTTTTGCAAGGCAATGGGGTTGAATGGCTTGCCCAAGGCCACATGGTTAGGTAATTATTAAGTATCTGAGGCTGGATTTGAACTCAGGTACTCCTGACTCCAAGGCCAGTGCTCTATCCACTGCGCCACCTAGCTGCCCATGCACCACCTAGCCGCCCCATTTTGTCATTTTTGAGATTATATGCCATTAATGTTTTTCTTATCCTTTTATTGACTATGAGGACTACTCCATTTCTTCTTAAGGATTTTGGTCAACAGCAGTGTATGTAATGATTACCTAAATTACATACATCTATTCCCATCCATTTATGTTTACTGAAAGCTAAGATGTCAGTATTTAATCTTTCCATCTCCTTTTTGACCATATCCAGCTTTTCTTTCCCATATATTTCAGTTATATTCCAGTTTCCTATGCAGCACTCATTTTTACAGCACCAGACTTTCCTCTTATCACCAGACACTTCTGCTGATGAGCTTCCTTTTGGCTTTAGCCCAGCTACTTCATTAGTACTGGAGCTACTTATAGATGTCCTCTGCTCTTTCCCAGTAGTGTATTGACCTACTAACCTGAAGCGTTTATCTTCAGTTTCTTATCTTTGATCATTTTAATAGGATCCATGGAGTTTCTTGGCAAACATACTGGAGTGGTCTGCTATTTCCTTCTCCAGAGGATCACCTTTTGTGAGAACTCTCCTCTATGACTTATCTTTGGTAACCCTGCACATCACAGGTCATAGTCTCATTGAACTACACAACCCCTTCACCATGACAAGACAGTGATGTAGGAGGGAGGGGTGCAACAATGTTTCACTTTCTTTCATCCTCTATGTTCAATCTCTTGCCAAGGTTTTCACCTGTACCATCTCAATTATCCCCTTCTCTCTTCTGACATCGCCACTAATCTAGTATAAATTCTCATCATCTCACATCTGGACTATTGCAGTGACCTAGAGTCTTTACCCACTCCAATTCTTTCCCCATTCAGTAATTTTCCTAAAGCAGATGTTCAACCATATCACTTTCCCCTCATTCAGTAAATTCCCTATCACTTCTAGGATTAAATTCAAAAATATGCATAACCTCCTGTCTTTCCCATCTTATTTCACCTTACTCCCCAACATGTACTCTTTGATCTAGCCACACTAAGCCTCCTAGCTATTCCTGAAAAAAGATATTCAAGCTCTTGGCTCTAAACATTTTTCTCTGGCTATTCTCCATGTCCGGATGCTTTTACTTCTCAGTTCTCCCTAATGACTTTCTGACTTCCATTAAGTTCCATCTAAAATTCCATCTTTTATAGGAAGCCTTACCCAACCCTTCTTAATTCTCACACCTTCCTTCTGTTATTTATTTTCTATTTAACCTGTATATAGTCTACTTTGTTTATATTTGTGTTGTCTTCCCATTAGACTGTAAGTTCCTTCCAGGGCTGGGGCTGTCTTTTTTGTATCTCCCCCCCACCCCAGTTCTAAACTGAAGGTCTAGTTCATAGTTGATCATTAATTGATTGATGATTATCTCTTTCGTTCTCAATTTCCTCATTTATGAAATGAGAGTTGAACTAGAAGTCCCCTGAGATCCCTTCAATCTCTAAATCTAGGGATGGTAGCGAAGTGGTGGTAGTAAAGACTGGCACTGATACTCTTGCTCATGCCCCATATGTTGAGAACTTTACTTAGTTCTATTCATTTCTCCTCAGCTCAGCCCTTTACCTTATCACCTTATCACCAATCAGGTATCTATACTTGGAAGTATTGCTTGGGTTCAGAGGAAGTATTTTCCCAGAAGAAACTATAACAAAATAAAATAGGGTTGAGAAAAATGATTTGAGAAAGATATGGCTCAAGCCTAAAGGCTACCCATGAGCTTTTCCAGCATCAGTTGATCTAATGAGCAATCTCTCCCTTTGGAATGTCTAATCCTGAACTGCCTATCCCTACATCAATGTCTGCAATATCCTTTGGAAGAAGCTTTGACATCAGAGATATTAGAACCACAAGAAGATGGTGGGCTCCTAGACATTAATTGCTATGGCCCACCCATTAAGTCTCAGTTGCAGAATCACTTAGGATGTAGAGGTCAACCCTGAGAAGTAAAATGTTTTCACTTCATATGCAGAAAAATTCTCTAATAAGCAGAATTATCCATAAATGGAATGAGCTACCTGGGAAGCTAGTGACATGCATTCCCCCAGGGGCAGCTAGGTTGCGCAATGGATAGAGCACCAGTCCCGGAGTCAGGAGTACCTGAGTTCAAATCCAACCTCAGACATTTAATAATTATCTAGCTGTGTGGCCTTGGGCAAGCTACTTAACCCCATTTGCCATGCAAAAACCTAAAAAGAAAAAAAGAAAAAAGAAATGCATTCCCCTACTTGTTAGAATCCCTTTCTTCAAAACTCAAGAGCCATAAACTACACAATCTCTTCAGCTGCTTGTGCTCCCCATCCCTGATATTTCTTTGATCTATGTTAGGCATTCTTCCTATCATTGTTTCATCTCTTTGAGAGCCTCCAGAAACTGGAAAACACTAGAATGGGATAAGATCTTTATAGGGGGTATGAGGTATTTTTTTTTTTTTTTTTTTTTGCTCTTAAAATACCATATTCAAATACTGGAGCTGTAGACAGAAAGTTTCTGAACCAACCTGCCTCCCATGAGGAGAAGAGATAACCAGCTTTGGAAGTCAGACAATAGCTTTGACACTCTGAGACCACGATCACTTCAATCTTTTTTTAATTTTTTTTAAATTTATTTAAGATAATGGGGTTAAATGACTTGCCCAAGGTCACACAGGTAACTATTAAGTGTCTGAAGCCGAATTTGAACTCAGATCCTCCTGACTCCAGGGCCAGTGCTCTATCCCCTGCATCACCCAGATGCCCTAGACCAGGATCTCTGGCAGTGCCAGTGGCCATGATCTACTCTCAATTCAACTTCCTTTTGTGTATTGTCCTGACCCAGTAGACTGTAAGCTCCTTAATGGCAAACTCACAGGTGGTAGGTTTTTATAAATGTTTATTGTATTATATTTGCAGTGTTGGGACCCTACATAAGAGAATGGTCATAGGGTAATTATATTGAGAAGCAGAAACAGGGACCATTCAAGGTTCAGAGTGCTGGAGGTTGTCAGGTTTTGTGAAAACTGGAGGATTATCAAGGAAGTTGAGTAGGGGATTTCTCTCCTTGTGATTTATCTGCTTCCCTTTTCCCTTCATCATGAAATGTGGAAAAATATGGTTAGAAATCTCCCTGGATTTCTGATTACATTTAGTAGAAGGAAGAGTGGTCGGGAAACATTTCAGAAGATGATTGAGAAGAGGGCCCCAAATGGAATCCATAATAGGTTTCTTGTACTTTTTTTTTTTTTTTTTGCTATGTGGTCTCAGGGTGTTTATTGCTTAACTCTGGTGAACATGCAGGGTACTGACATTAGAAGGAAAATTCCAGATGTAAGGTCAGGGGTAGAGCCATAAATTTTCCACTTAAAAAATTCGAAGTCACATTTTATATCATCCTATAACCTATATTTAGAACCTTCCTAGAATGAGTTTTTACTTGCCTCGCTGCATGTGTGAGATATGAGAGACTCTCAAATCAGTGCCAGAGAGACTGCAGGAAGAACACCTGGCTGGTGACTTGAGCATATTAACCCATTCTGACATTACACTCCGATATTGCACTCTCTTCCTGGATAATTTATATTGTGAAACATTGCATCTTTATAGTCTCAAGAAAAAGCAAGATATAAGCCAATCTGAAATGTCTAAACTACTGCAATGCACCAAGGGAAGAGGCAAAGTGAACATGCAGCCCACAGGTGTGTGTGTGTGCGTGTGTGTGTTTGTGTGTGTATAAACACATGTATGTATATATAATATACAACACTGTACATCATTGCATGCACATATGCCAACATATTATACCTAGTTCTGTATGCATACATGCATGTTCATAATACATCTAACAACATATTCACATAGCCCACATATATAGATGATATATAGCACTATATGAACACTCAGATACACTTTTCAATATAATATAGATAATGTTGTATCATGTGTAAACATGCATGTGGGTTGTGTTGAATATGTTGATAAATATTTTATACATACACATATACAATTTATACACATAAAAATACATGGCTATACATTTATGTTTTTCTTCCTTGGGAGCAGGTACAGTTTCATTTTTGATTCTATATTTTCAGTACTCAGCACAGTGCCTGCCACATTTTTTTAATTGCTGTTTGAATCGATGATTTCATTATTGTAGGGAACTATGGAAAGAATTCTTTCTAATCTAGATTTACAATATTCTAAAACTCATAGTATGTGAGGGCATGGAAAGATTAAATGACCCACCCAGGGGTCATATAACCAGCGCTAGAGGTCAGACTTAAAACCAGGTCTTTCTAACATCAAATTCAGCCCACTAACTACACCAGAATAATAGGCTCTCAATAAATGCTTGTTGGGTAAATTAATAAATAAAACTCAGCCATTCTCAGCTTCTCAACTGTAAAATGAGGATAGTAATAATAGTACCTACTATTAGTGAAGATCAGAGATAATATCTGTAAACAGTCCTTGCGATATAGTAAGCACTTAATAACTTAATAATATTAATAAATGTTTCCTTCTTTCCCTTTTTCCTTTTTTCCTTCCTTCCTTTTCCCCTTCCTTCTTTCCTTCTCCCTTCCTTCCTTTTTTTCTTTCCTTTCTTTCTCCCTTCCTTCTTTCTGAATCATAAAAACCCACATCCATCATTAGGGCCTGGAAAGTTGCAAGATAAACTTTTCCTTAAAAGGGCAAGCTAAGATTGTACTAAGATTTTAAAAATAAATAAATATGTAAGTTAAACTAAATTTATACCACCACAATTTGGCTGACTTAGATTATGTGTCTCCATTCTCCATCTAGGGACCTGGAGGATCAAATACTCCTGCTCTGGTTGCTCCAAGAAGGTTGGGGGCTGGGAAAGAAATAAAGAGATGTGTGCATGTAGTTTGGGTTGAGTCCAGGATTTCAGAGCTTAGAAGGAGCTCCCTGAGGGGTCTCTGAGAAATAATGAATAATAACTTCAGATAGGGAAAAATAGGCCAAGATCTGTGCCTCTTCCCAGGCATTCTCTTCAGTCAGGGCTGGGCAGTATAAACTTGAAATTATATTTAATATAATTTTATTACATTCCACAAGACAAAAGTCTCTTTAAATGTTCTCTCCTTGGTGCTCTGACCAAATCCACATATATCTTTGCATATCTTTGTCATAATTTCATAGCCCAGACTCCTCCCACCCTCACCTCTAGCTCCCACCATCAACTGGAATTCTGATACCCCAGGCCAACAAGGATGGATTCCCAAAGGCACAGTACAATTAGACTGGAGGCTGTATGAAAATGTAATGATGTTGAGCACTTTCTCTACTGGGGCCCTGGCTTTACCTGCAGTGAAATAATTTCTGAAATAATAACAGAAGTCACACTTCAGTGCTTTTCATATTTGTAACTCAGGATAATCAGGAAAGTAACAAGAAAAACAATGTCCCTTTCCCATCAAGGAGTTACATAGCTGAGTCCAGTTTTTTTTTTTATTGTTATTGTTTTTACCTTCATGAATAAATGGATTTGATACCAGTGCCCTCTTCTGGAAATGAGTAGTTCTCACATTATAAGCTGAAATTTAAAAAAAAATTAGGAAGCTGCATACTTGTAAAATTCTCCGATCTAGAAGGCAGGGATTCACATTATCAGGTATAATAGATGGTACACTTTGAAATTCTTCTCCAACTTCCCACTGTCTGCCATGATGTATCTACTGGGACCATGTATACATGCCTGCCATGATGTATCCCAGTCTCTGGCCCTAGGTCCCTTTGCTCTGATGCACCAGTATTTACTTTTATTTTCTCCACACCAGGCAGATGAACAGGTGCCCCTACCCACCCCCCTCAAGCTTCCCTTTTTGTGTTGTCTTCCCCCATTAAAATGTTAGCTCCTTGAGGGTAAAGTCTGTATTGCTTGTATTTGTATCCCCAGTTTAGCACAGTATTTAGCATATAGTATATAGTTAATAAATATTTTGACTTCAGAAATGAAGGGATAGAAATGGGGGGGGGGAAGATTTAGGAAGAAACCAAAGGAAAAAATTACTCCATTGAATTTAATGAGCCCCAATCTGTTTTCTGACCATCTTGCTTATTCTACTGATTTTCTCTTCCATTGAAACTACAATAAGAAGATAACAGCCTGGCCATTTCCTGAGCAGCCTTATCATTCAAATACCCTGAGGTACACTGTAACCAAATAATCAACCAAGTTATTAAAGTGTACAAGTGAACCATAGACTTCTATAAAAGTAAATGACCTCATTGGGGATACAGATCCTTGCCCATTATTGTTTGGGGGCATTGCATAAGACTCAACTGAGGCTATTTTTCAAGAGTCAAGAGCACAGGACACTGAGCAGCAAGATCATGAAAATCTTCAGTCCTTCCCAAGGGAGACTGAATCAGAAAACTAAAGTCAGATTTGGTCTTCACCAGATCTAGCCCATTTCAAGTTTGAACGGGTTGGAAACTGCTATGGGACAAAGAAAAGTGAGATTCTTGAAAGCAGGAACTGATTTTTTTTTTTGACGTCTCTTCCTGGCCTCAGTTCCTGATACATAGGAGAAATTTAAACAATTTTTTTAACCTTATATGATAACATTATTGTATATTTTTAAATAGCAAGTTGTACACAATAGACTTGCAATTTTTAATGTTAAGTGATAACATTATTGTATATTTTTAAACAGCAAATTGTACATAATAGACTTGAAAATGCTTGTTTTATTTCAAGTTCAGAATAACATTTTTTTAAAAAGAACTTTAAAAAAATTCATCAAGGGGGCAGCTAGGTGGCACAGTGGATAGAGCATCGGCCCTTGGAGTCAGGAGTACCTGAGTTCAAATGTGACCTCAGAAACTTAATAATTAGCTAGCTGTGTAGCCTTGGGCAAGCCACTTAACCCCATTTGTCTTGCAAAATCCTAAAAAAGAAAAAAAGAAAAAAAGTCATAAAGCAGGAGAGCAGGACCTTAAGGGAAAGAGTTATCTAGGGCAGTAAGGTGTTTGTTAAGGTGATAAAATCCATCAGGAGTTATATTAATTACTTTGGGAATTATTTTTAATATAGTCAGTGTTAAAAATACTTCTTACTTTTGAAGTTGAGATAAATTGATAATCATACAGCAATCTTTTTGAAGCAAAATTTTAGTAAAGAATATTAATAGCATATATCCAAGGAGATAACTGACCAAAACAAATGCCTATACCCCAAAAAATATTCATAGCAATATGCTTTGTGATAGCAAAAAAAAAAACTGTAAGCAATTGACTTGGTAATCCATTGATGTGGGATTGACTAAAAAAGACTATAATAATATGAATGAAATGGAGTCTTTTGCAATGAGAAATGATAAGTATGAATAATTCAGAGAAATGTGGCAACATTTGTATAAACATACAGAACAAAAAAGTCAAATCAAAAGAACATATATTTGACAATAGTACAAATGAAAAAAATCATTAAAAAGAACTGTGTTTTTCAAACACTTATGTTCTAAGCATTTTGCTCAACACTAGGTGGGGAATACATAAAAAAAGGCATTTCATTGATAATTGATTGACTAACTGACCAACTATTATTATATAATCAAAGAAGTCTTCTCCCTAGGAGATTGTTCTAGTTCTGGTCTGGCTATATTGTTCCCCCAAAATAGACTGCAGAGTTTTTTAACTTAACCCAGTCCAAGAGCCCCTAGAACAGCAGTTCATCCTCCTACCCCTAACAACCCACTTCCAATCTTGTTGCTCCTCCCCCCTCACCCTCACCCTCTCCTGCCCCCTATCACTAAGGATCATGAGGGCAGCTAGGTGGCATAGTGGATAGCACCGGCCCTGGAGTCAGGAGAACCTGAGTTCAAATCCGACCTCAGACACTTAATAATCACTTAGCTGTGTGGCCTTGGGCAAGCCACTTAACTCCATTTGCCTTGCAAAAACCTAAAAAAAAAACCACACACACACACACACATGAAAACTGTTACAATAATAAAAAGGAGAGAAGAGGAGATGAAAGAAAGGGAAATAATAATGAAAATTCATTTATACAGTTCTTTAAGGCTATTTCTTTACAAGGTAAATAGTGTGAGTTTTATTTACATTTTAAGTATAAAGCAGGTTTAGAGGAAGTTATCTCAGAGTTCATTTTAGGGAGGAAACTGAGGGTCAGGGAGTTTGTCAAATTGGTCAGACAGTTAACATGTTTAAAGCACCCACTATGGCACATGCACTGTATTAAGTACTGGAGATACAAAGAAAGGGAATAGCAAGGGAAACAACCTGCCCTCAAGGAGCTTGTAGTCTAAAGGAAGGCAATATGCAAGCAAGTATGTATAAATAAGCTATATACAGAATACATTTGGGATAGTCTCAGAGGGAAGGTGCTGAAATTAAGGACTGGGAAAACTAGCAGAAGATAGGATATATTAGCTGAGATTTAAATTAAACCAGAAAAGTCAGGAAGGCGAGATGAGATAGAAGATAATTAATGCCTAGGGAGATAGAACAGTATATGCAAGAAAGGGCAAGGAGGTTCATCAGCAAAGGAGTCAGGAACTTAGGTTCAAACCCCCAGCTCACTTCTCCCTGGGCCCCAGTTTCTGCAAGTGTAAACTATCGGTAATCACTAAGGCTCTTATAGTTCTAATCAATTCTGAAACTGAGGAATAAAAAGGGAAAGTGTCTTGCCCAGGACTACACAACTGAAAAACTATCAGGCACATTCAAGTCTTCTGACTCTATGGCAGGGGTGGGGAACCTTTTTCTCTGTCAAGGGCCATTTGGATATCTTATAACATCATTCACAAGTCATACAAAATTATCACTTTAAAAAGAAGTCTGCTATAGTTGTCAAACAGTTAAATTTACCACTAAAAAGTTCCTAGATTTATTGAAGCTTTGAGTCCCACCTGCAGCTGCCATGGCAATGCCAGACCAAATAATTTTGCTGACTGTACACAACCAGCGGGCCAGACATTCCTACCCCTGTTCTATAACCACCCCTCTCTTTTTTCTTTATATTTGCATCTCCTCCTCCTTCCAGAGGAGGGGCAGACATTAGTTGTGGAAAAACTTTACTGGATAGGAAAGAGAAGACTAGAATAACCTGGATTGACAAACACAGATTAAGTTTGGGAGCCTTCCAAACTAGTCCTAAAATCTTCATCAACCACTAAAGGAAGCAATTTGCATGCCTGGTTGCTGCCACCACAGTCCTAGTCAAGATTCAAAGAAGACAAAGTTGTCTTGGGAATCTTTCCACCTCAATTTCTAAACCTACCTTTCTCTTGCTGCCTCTTCTCTCCTCATGATATCAAGTTCATTCTGCTTAGTAATCTCCAAGGTCTCCCATCCTACTCATGTTTCTCCCATAAAGTGTCCCATTCTCCTCCCTCCTTCTACCTCATTCCCAAATCTTATTCTCTAACTCTGCCCTTTCTAGGAAAGAGAGTTTGGGCACAGTGCTGATATTTTCACCTCCTTTTTGAGTTGAAGCTTGATATATTGAAAGAAATAGGAGGTTATAGGAAGTAACTACTTTGAGAAGTAGCAATCAACTATTAGTCTGAGCCAGACATTGCACTACACATAGCAAATACAAGTACAAATAATGAAATAGTACATATTCAGAGTTTGCATTCTAATGAGAGAGAAAATATATATATATATATATATATATATATATATATATATGTACAAACATAAAGTGAATAAATACAAATATTTCCCAAATACAATGCAGTTTAAAAGAGAGGAAGGGCACTAGCATTTGAGAAGGGGGGGAATCAGAAAAGGCTTTTGCAGAAGATAGTATTTGAACTGTATCATAAAGACATAGAGGGGATCTTAGGGATCAAAGGTCAGGAAAAAAGAATGACAGACTCTTGGCATCTCCTGAAAACTGGGAAGAATATACTTGCCAGAATATACTTAATATTTAATAATTTGATTGAGAAGGATTCAATCAATCAATTTATAAACATTTACTATGTGCTTAAAATGTACCCCATGGGTTGCTAGGTCGACAAAGAAAAAGCAAAACAGTATCCTTGTTCTCATGTCCATTTTAATGTATAGAGATGATATGTTACATAATATAATCAAAATTAGTGCATATGATATATTGTATATGAATATGTTTGTATACAGATATACATATATTACAAATATTAATATGAGAAGACAATAGGGACATAAGTATAATACACATATTTAACATGAACAAGATTGCAATGTAATGTGTGTATATAATTTCTGCACATTATATATGCATATAGATATATGTGTATAATATATAACATGTGTGCATGTAATGTATTGCATATAACATTTAGATATAATCTATTATATGTGTTTTATTTATGTTATTAAATATTTGAAAGAACGTGTGTGTGTGTGTGTGTGTGTGTGTGTGTGTGTGTGTGTATACACAGATTAATTAGCAATCTTAGAGAGAAAGGCCCTGGGAACTGGAAAGTCTTGGAAAGTTTTCATGTGGAAGGTGATCCTTAAGTTGAGTCATGAAGAAATTAGAAGACACACACTTTACTATCCAATGTGTCAAGGATTTTATAAGAGTTGGTAGCAGATGAAGGAAATAGAGTATACCAGGCATAAGAGACAGGAAGTACAAAATCAAAGAGATGGTAGATTAGAGTATTCTATATGAGAAACAAGATTGCAGGATGGCTAAAATATAGAGTGTATCAAAGATTAGATAGATAGGAAAGGGCCAGGCTGTGAAGAGCTTTAAATGCTGTACAAAGGTTTTAGTTATCCTAAGGATAAGAGAAACTCTGGAGTGTATTAAGTAGCATGGTGACATGGTCACACCTGTATTTTAGGAGACAAAATAGGTAGACCAGTTTGGAGGCTATTATAGTAATCCAGAAGAGAGTTGATGAGGGTAGACTAGGATGATGGATGGGCAAGTGTAAATGAGAAGAAAAATGCCCACATAAAATATTTCATTTTATTCTCTAGCAGTCTTTTTGATGACCACCTTGCTGCCCAGACAAGAAACCATGTCCTGGAAAATTTTACTCTTTCATTTCTGGAATTTCCTCTCTAGGGATCGCTGTTCAGTCATTTTCTGTCATATCTAACTCTTCATGACCCCCTTTGGGATTTTTCTTGGCAAAGAACCAAAATGATTTGCCAATTTCCTTTTCTAGCTCATTTTACAGATAAGGAACTGAGTCCTCATCTTTTCGACATGGATATGTAGAGTTATTTTCTTACTTTGTAAACTTTTCAATTTGAAGTGTACATAGAACATCATAACAATAAAAAAACAGTTGTTTAATCATTTCCAGCTCTTTGTGACCCCATTTTGGGGTTTTCTTGGCAAAGATACTGGAATGGTTTGCCAATTTCCTTTTCCAGATCTCTTTATAGACGAGAGCTAGTAAATATCTGAGGATGTATTTTACCTCATGATGAGTCTTCCTGATTTCAGGTTTGGCACTTTGTCCACTAGGCTGCCTTGCTGCCCCACTCGAGGTCTAACTGTCTTGATTAGAGATCATATGACATGATCTCCCACATCTAAACCACCTCCAGTCACACTTCATTTTATTTCTTGCTACTTCTCATCAACCACATTGATTCCACTCCCATACACTCTATGCCACCCCATCCCCTTTCCAGTTCTGAAACCATGACCAAATGAATACTGCTATTACTATTAGATAGGGTGTGTCACTCTGCCTCCACCATGGTTCTGTCACAATTCTTATAACTTTCTGAACCAAAATGCCTCTCCCTGACCACCATTTACCTATATCTGCTATCTTCTCTATTAGAACAGATGTTCTTTGAGGTCAGGGGATGTTTGCCTTTTTGCATGTGTATCCCTAGTGTTCAGTATATTGTTTAGTATTGTTTAGCACATATTTAATAAATACTTAAATAAATGTTTTCTATTTAAGTAAATAAATAAATATGTAATAAATACTTAAATACTTTTAATTTATAAAACTGTTATGTTTTGTAATGGATGTCAATAAGTATGACACAGAAAGACTGACAGCATTAAAAAGAGAAAAAGATAGATAATAGAGATAGCTAGATATAGATAGTTGTAGACATATGGAGATAGAGACAGCCATAGAAAGAGTTGAATAGATAGATGATATAGATAGGCACATATATGTATGTCTATGTGTATTGATGCATATATATACATATATACTTCAATGAACATAATATGTCATAAAGTATAAGCTTTATGGCACATGGAGTATCTTTTGAGGAATTGTCTAGCTTCCTTTAACTTGGAAATCTCAATCCAGGAAGTCTCCAGAAACCTCTGTAGACATGAACCTCTGTAAGAGAACACTTTACATTTCCAAATATACTGTTTTATTGAAAGGAGTACACCACAGAACTCTTGAAGAAATAAACATCAATAACAGATATTCCCAATAAAAATCTCCAATTAATTGCAGTTAGGAGGACCTTGAGGCTAAGGTTTTCCAAGAGTTCTGCCATTCATAGTCCTTTGGGGAAGAAAAGAGAATAAGCATTTATATTGACCTACTATGTTGTCCTGATTCATATCTGGCCCCTGGACCTAGAAGATTATAGAGGAAAAAGTGAGACTGGTAACTTAGCACAGCACCCCTCACTCAAATCCAGTTCATGTGCTTGTCGTGGCATCACCTCCCTGATGTCATGGTCTTCTCTGAGAAGGAAGGATAAACATACTTATGTACTTAGCACTTGATAAATATTATCTTTTTTTTGCTTCAAAACAATACTAGAAAATTTTGTTATTCCTGTTTTTTACAGTTGAGTAACTTGAGACAAACAAAAGTTAAGTGACTTTCCCAAGGTCACAAAGCTAGGAAGTTTCTGAGGCCAGATGAGGTGGTCTTCCTGATTCCAGACCTAGCACTCTATCCATTACACCATATAGTTAACCCTATCTAACGGTTTTCTTTTCTGGTTAGCTGCTCTAGTTAGCCTCAGTATTGCCCCACCTTAACAAGGGCACCTGTTTCACTCTTCTCTCATTCTTCAATATAGAACCAGGTAATGTCACTTAGGAAGGCCTCTAATCCCAATCCTTCTAGGGAGTTAGGAACAGGGCTAGCACTTGGAATTTCCTCTCTTCTTGGAAATAGGGGCCCCTTGTCTTCTAGATATTGATTTCTCAGATAGAATTTTTGAATGCTAGTATATTTTGATGGCCTCCATCTTCCTGGGATCTGGACCACCATATTTTTCCTAAAATTATTGACATGTAGGGTAGCTAGGTTAGAGTGCTAGATTGGCATCATTGGCTGAATTCAAATCCTTTATAGACACTTATTAGCTATATATACCCCTAATGCCTCTGAGTCTCAGTTTCCTCATCTGTAAAATGGGTTGCCAATCAGTTATCACTTGCTCTTGCCACTTGTTCATCCCACATTCTTTTTTCTGATGTTTCCCAATAATTTTGTTTTGGCAAACTGGTTATGTGGCTTGATAATTTAAGATTTTATAGTTTTCCTTGTTTTAACCCAAAAGTATGATCAACCTACATTGACCTAAATTTCCCAAATCAAAGGTCATAGAGTCAAAGATCTACCTCTCAGGGTTGTTTTGAGAATCCAATGAAATTTTAAAAGTATTTTTCAAACCTTAAAGTTTCATATAAATACTCTAGCTATTATCTTCAAGGGGCATCTAGGTAGTGCAGTGTGGGTAGTGTCAAGTCTGAAGTCAGGAAGACCAATCTGCCTGAGTTCAGGTCTGGTCTCATACACTTAATAATTGTGTGACCTTAGATAAATCACTTAACCTTAAATGCCTCAGTTTCCTCATCTGTAAAAATGAGCTGGAGAAGGAAAGGCAAACCAGTCCAGTATTTTTACCAAGAAAAGCCCAAATGGGGTTACGATGAGTTGGACACAACTGAACAACAACAAAATTATCTTCAAGATGTTAAGAGAATGAATAAGAGATACTTTGATTCCTTTAAATTAAAGGTATCTGGGCAAAGTAATTAAATATGATATTAGAATTTTCAATTATTGAACTTGCTAAATTATACCATCATTAGTAAATAAACTCTGAAGCAAAAGTTCACTATAGTACAGGAAAATGCATTGAGTTAACCCGAAGGCATACCAAACTTTTAGATACTCATCCAAGTTTTAAAGTGTCCCCACAAGAACCAGTCAGTAATTAGAAAATATCAAGCATGAAGAGCCGGTTCAAATCACTGTGAACAGCTCATTTCTAAGTCATTTGTTAAATTCTCGCTTCTGACTTTTGCTAGAGCTATACACCCACTTGCCAAGTCAGAAGAAAAATCTAATTTTAGTCCCATCTTTTTTAACCTCTAACCTTCCCAAGAAAGAATTTTCTTCTGAGCTCTGAAAGTCGAATCTTCTCGTAATGAACACTTAACCAAATAAAAAGAGGTGGGGGTATGGGAGAATCTCAACTGAGAATCTTTTCACAAACCAATTCAGAAGGAGTTATTTAAAAATGAGTGAAAAGTATACCCATCACACTTGTATTTGTCTGCCTTCAAAAGTTAGGTTGTAGAGAAGGGAAAGGTATTTTTCAATTCATTTTCTGAAAATGACAATTATTATTTCTTCATTCTGTGATCCCAGCACAAAGAACATTGAATTCAGAGTTAGAACACCTGTCTATAAAACTGACCAATTTATTGTTTCTCCATCTCTCACTTCCATGCTTTTGCATTGGCTGACTCCCAGAAATGCTCTCCATCCTCATTAACCCTTCAAGCTTCCCTCGTTTCCTTTAAGATCCAGTTCAAACCCTGTAAGAAGCCTATCCCAGTACCCCCAGATGTCATTCCCTTCTCCTCTCAGCTTTTCTTCCATCTACTGTGCTTCTGTCTTTTGTTGTTGCTATTTTTAGTTATTTCAGTTCTGTCTTGCTCTTTGTAATCCTATTTTGGGGTTTTGGATTTTTTGGCAAAGATACTGAAGTAATTTGCCATTTCCATGACCAATTGATTTTACAGATGAGGAACTGAGGCAAACTGGGTAAAATGACTTGTCCAAGGTCACACAACTAAGAAGTGTCTGAGGACCACTTTAAATTTTTGAATATGAATCTTCCTGATTCCAAGTCCAGTGCTCAAGCCACATGCATATTATATATAACCATTTATCCTTCATTCAGTCTCCTTTTTTTTTTGACAAGGCAATGGGTTAAGTGACTTGCCCAAGATCATGTAGCTAAGGAATTTAAGTGTCTGAGACCAGACTCAGGTCCTCCTGACTCCAGGACCAGTACTCTATCCACTGTACCACCTAGCCGCCCCTAGTCTCCTCTATCAGCTTCTGTAGGGAAGGATATGTTTTTGTCTTTCTTCATATTTTAGCACAGTGCAAATACATAGTAAGTACTTAATAAATACTTGTTGACTGATTGCTCTAGACTCAATTCCTCATTTGTGAAATGGGAATAATAATAATAATAATAAATGCACTTTGTACTGGACAAGATTGTTGAGGAGAAAGTACTTTTACAACTTGTAATGCAGCTAGTGGTGCAATGGATAGAGTGGTGGACCTGGAATCATGAAGACCCTGAGTTCAAATCCAGATTCAGATACTTTTACTGCAAGACCCTGAGCAAATCAACTTAACCTCTGATTGCCTCAGTTTCCTCATCTCTAAAAAAGGTCATAATAATAGCATTTACTTTCCCATGTTGTTTTAAGGATCAAATGAGATATTTGTAAAGAATACTTAGCACACATGAAATAAATGCTTATTTCCTACTTTCATCACACTTATTTGCTTAGATTCCACTATATTCTCATCAGAGTGGGTTTTTCCTCCAACGATTCAGATCATGATATTCCCTTCTCACCTAGGTAACTCTTGTGCATGTCCTCCTGTAAATTGCTTTGAATGGACTCCATGCAGCATTCTGGCAACTGGCATCTAGATTAGGAATTCTTTGTCCCTTTTTTGTGACAGCCTCCTGAAATCTCTGGAACTCCCTTTCAAAAATAATGCTTTTAAATGCATAACATAAAATAGTAGGATTACAAAGGAAACTAATTATAAGGAATCCCAACTTTAGCTCTCTTGACTTGGCATAGGTCCCAATGGAATATTTGGAATGCCCATCAGTGAACTTTTACTCCTGCTACATGATCAATTCTTTCTCCTTTCTCTGATGCATCCCAGCAACTTCATTTTGGCACTATAAAATATATAAGATTCTGTAGTTTGTTTGTTTCAATACACAAATTTCTAGAAAACTACAATCGCACTCTTTGTCAAACAAAAGGTCATGGAATAAGGGCATATGGGTCTAGAGCTAGAAGGGACCTCAGAGGCCATCTAGTCCATCCTCTTTAATTTATAGAAGAGGAAACTGAAACCCAAGGGATTTATTTAAGGTCACATTAATAGTAAGTATTGGAGGCAGATTTGAACTAGATCTTGGCTCTATAGTTAGTGTTGATTAGAAGCTTAAGTAGACCTAAAAGCAAGGTACTCCATTCAATCCTTTAAGATCCCCACCTCCTCTCCAAAAAACATGAGAGGAAAAACAGAAAAAAAAATGAAAGGAAAAAAGCATCTTATTTCAATATTAACCTAACTTCCAAAAAAGCATGGATATAATATTAAATGGTACCAGCAAATGCTAACTACATTAATATCCTCCTATCACCACATTGCAAAAATCAGTCCTAATCATGACCATCCAAATTACCAGAAATAAGAGAGTTGAAAACACGAGTGAAGGAAAAAGAAATATAAAAATAAAGTGTAAACCTATTTAGTTCACATTTTAAGTCTCCTCTAGAGCAGAACTCATTGAGCATTCTAAGTTTCCCTGCAAAAGCCTTTGATATTTGAAATATCCATCTTTCCAAAATGACTAATCAGATGAGAGCCTGCTTCACTAGTTTTATTATACAATACTCCCCTTCATGAACTCTATCCTCCAGTCAAAGTGGCCTTTTTGCTGCTCTTCATACAAGACTCTTTACCTCTCTTTCATGTGTTTGATGTCCTAGGCATACTGTTGTTCCTTTCCTGAACTCATTAGAATCACTTCTTTCCTTCAAAAAAAACTTTCCTTTATCTAAAACACCACCTTCTACATTAAGTCTTTCCCAGGGAGCCCCATTGTTGGCTTATAGAAACTCTGAAGGCCTTTATCCCAACTACTACTCACTGACAGGGTAACTCTAATTGGTTTTATTTTGCATACATGTTTATACAGTTTGTCCTTTCCAAATCACAACTTTGTCCTTCGAGGTTTCAATATATCCAGTCAGTATAAGAAATTAAATGAGAATTTGGGTGGAATTTTGTGTAAACTACAGACAACACAGGAAGACCAGTTGATCAACACAGAAAAGTTTAGAAACTCATAATTGCCCAAATATATGTATAGCATGTTATACAACCAGTATATGTTATCTTTTAATAATAAAATTCAGATTTCTTTTCAGGTACAAAGGGATAGTCAAAAAATTTTATAAATTTTCCAGATCATGGGGGCATCATGTCCTTAACCCCCAAGATGTAGGAGAGAGAGTTATGTCTTTCTATGTGATATTTCCTCAATAAGCTCTCTGAGAGTGGTAATTGTTTCATTTCTGTCTGTATCCCAAACATTAGCACATAGAAGTTGCTTAATGAATGTTTGGTGATCAATTGTTCTGACTAGTAATTTAAAAATTTTTTATAGTGCCAGTTCTGATTAATATTTAGTGAGATAAATAAAAGCTTAGTTTTATTTATTAGTAGTTTAATTATTATTAAATTATTATTTATTTATTGGTAGTTTTATTTATGCCTTTTGTTTTCATTTATGCCCATTTGTTTTCAAAAATATTTTTGCCCACTTTCCTACACAGAAAGCTTTTCCTTCTAACAAAGATTGAAGAAAAAACAACTCAATCAAACCAACCAACATGCCAAACCCAGCAAACACTTGTGCCTCTATTGAAAGGAGAAAGATGCATTTCCTCATCTCTTCTCTAGGACCAAACTAGGTGATTTAATCAGTATTTTAAATGGTAAGAATGGTCAGGCTATTCATTTTTTTCAACTTTATAATCAGTGAATTTTCCCTTTCCTCTACAACATCATCATCCAGTAAAGGTAGCAGCAAATGAGTGTTCTTCTATAAATGAAGTTTGGGGTTGTGATCTTAACAAGTCTAGAAAGAAAATGAAAGGACTGCTTTGTGTGCAACTTGTTCTTCCTTCCCAGCATGAGGGAGGCTAG